>NC_135535.1:203373508-204118966 GCF_045843805.1 Urocitellus parryii
CCGGGGAATCCCCGTGAGAACTAAAAATAGCGCGAGAACTCAAAATTAGCGCTAGAACTCAAAAGTAGCGGCAGAGGCGGATATTAACGCCTTGCCTGTCAATCAATACTGTTGGCAAAATGCCAGGGGCCATACAGACTCGGCTGTGGCTCTCAGCATCTCCCCCCTTCTGTTTAAATAAACAACAAGTAATGTGGCTTAGGGACCGTGCCTGTTAGGTAGTCCAATTCAACATATGGTCCTTACCCGTCATCGGATGAACTGACCTCTAGGCGTCAGCCTCCTGTCTTAGGTTGGTACCACTGCAATCGGATCATACCCGTCACTGACTACCGGTCCAGCATACAGCCATACTTGTGGATAGGCCTTTGCACCAGTGGGGGGGGTGAGGTTCTTTGCCTCACCTTTGTTGGCCCCCAAACTTGTCCTTGGTGCCAATGGGGGGGTGAGGTTCTTTGCCTCACCTCTGTTGGCCCCCAAATTTTAGACCATCACTAGTAGAAGGGAGGAGGATGAAAAATGCCATGACACCAAGCCAATTGAGGGCTCCTTTGAAAAATTGTACCACCGGTGACACCATCAGCAAAGATGTCAGCATTACCACAATTCGCTGCACCAACAGATAGTTCACAATGCATACAAGTGATACATAGTCCAGGCAAGTTCTGCAAGCAGTTCAAAGTAGAGGAATCTGTCAATATGTCCATTTCTTCCCAAAGTAAATCTACTCCTTGATTGAGCATTACTTGTTGAGTTATTATTCACTGATGCATCAGTTTATACAGTTTGTTGATAGCTACCGAAGAAGCTGTAGTTTGGTTTTATCTTTGTCTTCACCGGCACTGGGATGAAGATAGGAATTCTGGCAATGATGCTAGGAAAAAAATTATGTAACATTCCAACAGGCATTAAGAAAATAATTTTTTGAACAATTTACATTATCCTGAACAGAATTATTAAATATAATGAGAAGGAAAGGTGAAAGCAAACAAACAGATCTGTTAACCTCCTTATTTGTTCACATATTAAAACAATTTTCAACAGCTGTTTACCCAATCTAAATTAAACCATTAAAATCACGTGAATAAAAAAAAAATTCGGATCCATTTATTCATGAGCGCTCCTCATATAAGATATATGGACATACACACATACAGACATACAACACAAAACAGAAGTGTGCGCACATAACATACAACATATAAGACAATAATAAAGGCCTTGTAGCTTTACCTAGGTGAAATCTCCATTGCAATGTTTAAAAACTCCACAGTCAAAAAATAAAACACAGTCAAAAAACAAAACTGATCAGAAAAACATTAACCTAGGTTTGTATGAGCTCAAAAAATAAAATAGAACTTTATGATGTGGGAAAAATGCAATAATAAAATAGATATTGAAAAAAGGCACCGTGGTTAATCACTGTCGCAGATGTAAGAATAGCCAAGCTGGAGCTCTGGATATCAGCTGTTATGGATTTCAGTCAAATCATCTTCTTTTTCTGTAGAAATTGTTTTGGTTAACCTCTCTGGAATCCAAATCGGCTGCTGTTCTCCCTGTGGGAACACACAAACGGAACCCCGACTCCAGACAATAACTGGGTCGGGACCTTTCCATTGTCCTGTTAGAATATCTTTCCAAAGTACCTTAGGCTTATGTACATTTTTCGGATACATATGTCTTTCCGCAGCACTAAGTCCTGATGAATCCAAATTTAGAAAGTTTAGAGTAAAAAGGGTTATTTTAAGTTTATCTTTGGGGGATATATACCCCTTTCCAATTCCCTCTTTTTGCTTTAATAAGTACGTTTTAATAGTTTGATGAGCTCTTTCAACTATGCCTTGCCCCTGTGGATTGTATGGGATTCCTGTTATATGAGTAATACCAAAAGATGAGCAAAATTGTTTAAAAGAGTTAGAAGTGTAACCAGGACCATTATCAGTTTTTAACTGTTTAGGAACACCCACAGTGGCAAAATTTTGTAAGCAATGAGCTATAACATCTTTAGTTTTTTCTCCGGCATGAAGGGAGCCCATCAAAAATCCGGAAGAAGTATCAACTGTAACATGTAAATATTTTAATTTTCCAAATTCTGGCAAGTGTGTGACGTCCATCTGCCAAATATGATTAGGTATCAGTCCTCTAGGATTGACTCCAAGATTAACTTGTGGTAAAAAGGTCACACAATTTTGACATTGTTTTATTATATGCCTGGCTTGTTCCTTAGTTATTTTAAAACGCTTTTGTAAAGTATTAGCATTAACGTGAAACCTTTTATGAAAATTTGTAGCTTCTTCTACAGTAGAAAAAATATGTATATCATGTGTAGTTTTATCTGCTAAATCATTGCCCAAACTAAGGGCTCCAGGCAATCCTGTATGTGCCCTGATATGTCCTATAAAGAATGGATCTTTTCTATCCCAGATTAGACTTTGTATAGTGGAAAACAAAGAGAAAACAGTAGAGGAAGGGGAAATCCTACCAGCATCTTCAAGGGATATTATAGCATTAACTATATACTGACTATCAGAAAATAAATTAAATACAGAATCTTTAAACATCAAAAAAGCTTGTAAAACTGCATTGAGCTCTACCTTTTGAGCTGATTGTTTGGGAACTAAAAATGTAAAAGTTTGATCAGGGGTAACTACTGCTGCTGTACCATTATTAGACCCATCAGTGAATATATTTGGAGCATTCACGATAGGTGTTTTTCTTGTCATTTTAGGAAAAACTACAGGATGCTTAGACCAAAAAGACAACAAAGGATTAGATGGTAAATGATTATCAAATGAAACATTTGATTTACACATGATTATTGCCCATGTATTTAACTCATTAGCTAACTCATCAATTTGCTCCATAGTATATGGAGTAATAATTTTATTGGGAGAAATTCCAAACACTCCCTTTGCTGCTTTTATTCCTTTCAGTATTAATTGTCCTACAGCCTCAGGATACCTAGTAAGAATAGTGTTAGGAGAGTAAGATAAATGTATCCACAATAATGGACCTTCTTGCCAAAATACTCCTGTAGGAATATTTTTTGTTGGTATTACAATGAATAATAAAGGCAAACTTATATCAATTCTGTCCAAATGCATATTTTCCATATATGTTTCAATAATTTTTAATGCCTTTCTTGCTTCAGGAGTTAATATGCGGGGTGAATTTGGATCTGATGGACCTTTTAGGATATCAAATAAAGGTCCCAACTCTCCTGTTGGTATGCCTAGATAAGGCCTTATCCAATTTATATCTCCCAACAACTTTTGAAAGTCATTAAGCGATTTGAGTTGATCTACTCGTATTTGAATTTTAGGTGGACGGACCATGGTTGAGGATAATAGAACTCCTAAATAATTAATTGGAAAATTTAATTGTACTTTATCTATTGCTATCTCTAGATTATAATTTTTTAACAAATTTGTAAGTGTGGCATAACATTCCAACAATGTGTTTTTATCTTTGTGTGCTAACAATACATCATCCATATAGTGAAATATTTGTAGTTCAGGATTTTGATTTCTAAGTGGCTGGATTGCTTTATTAACATAAATTTGACACATTGTTGGGCTGTTAGCCATCCCTTGAGGGAGCACTTTCCATTCATATCTCTGATCAGGACCTTCATGATTCAGTGCAGGGATAGTAAATGCAAAATGTGGACTATCCTCAGGATGAATTGGAATTGAAAAGAAACAATCTTTAATATCTATAGCTAAAACATACCAGGTTTTTGGTAAAGCAGACAATTGAGGAATCCCTGATTGAGCAGGTCCCATAATAACCATCTCATTATTAATGGCTCTTAAATCTTGTAATAATCTCCATTTACCAGATTTCTTTTTAATGACAAAAATGGGAGTATTATAGGGAGATACAGAAGGTTGTATATGTCCCTCCGCTAATTGTTGTTTGACCAGGTCATGGGCTGCTTGTATCTTTTCTTTAGTCAGGGGCCACTGAGAAACCCATACTGGTCTATCTGATTTCCAAGTGATTTTTATTGCCTCAGTGACCCCTTCTGAAAACCCAGTCCATGTCTATTTATTCTTTGATCTATTTGTATTGGTGCCGCTATACCTTGTTCTTGTTTTTCTAATCTTTTTCCTTTCCTAAAACCTTGTCTAGCCATAATAGTGGGTGCATTTTGATTGATATTATTTGTTAATGTCAAACCTAATTGATCTAAGACATCTCGTCCCCATAAATTTACGGGAAGATGATCCAATACATATGGCTGTATAGTTCCTTCACATCCTTCAGGATCCTTCCAATCTAAGACCATTGCACTTCTATGGGGATTAGTTGCCACTCCTAGGCCTCGAAGCGTTTGAGTGGCTTGTTGTAATGGCCAATGTTTTGGCCATTCTTGACGAGATATGATGCTAAGGTCTGCACCTGTATCCAGTAGCCCATTAAATTCATGTCCTTGAATATTTAGTTTTAGCATTGGGCGAGAATCTAAATTCAAAGACAGCATAGCCCAATCTACACCTGTGGAGCCTAATCCCCTGGAACCTCTTTCCATAGTAGTACTGGAAAATTTATCATGTAGGCTGGATATTATTAATAACTGTGCTATTCTATCTCCTGGTGAAATTACTGATATACCCTTTGGAGAACTAGCTATAATTTTTATTTCACCTTCATAATCGGGATCAATTACCCCGGGACTTATCATAAGTCCTTTTAGCGTAGAAGAACTACGTCCTAACAATAAGCCTACTGTTCCTTTGGGAAGAGGTCCTTTTACTCCTGTGGGAATGATTTGAACTCCCATCTCTGGAGTTAGTACTGCTCTGGCGGAGGCGCAGATGTCCAACCCTGCGCTCCCTCTGGTTCGTCTGATGAGAGATCGGATGGATAATGTGTCCTGGGTACTACCCTGATGGGGTTGCTGGGTTCCTCCATGGTTTTTCTGGGTTCCTCCAGTGCCCCGTACATTTGTGGTCGTGGGCCCCGGAGCATTGGGCCCCCCTGTCCGTTTTTTGGCAATGGAGCCTGATGCCTTTCTCCACGATATCGTGGGTAACCACCTGGTCCTTGTCCATTTTTTGATAATGGAGTACCCTCTATGGTGGTTTGAGAACGGCATTCATTAGCCCAGTGTCTCCCTCTACGGCATCGTGGGCAAATATCTGGTGTTCTATTCCTTTGATACCTAACTTTGTTATACCTTCCTCCTATGGGGCAACTCCTTTTAAAATGTCCTGTTTGTTCACAATTGTAGCATGTTTTTGGCCTGGCATCTAAAGCCTGTTGTACTGCTGCCAAGACTTGTCCTTGTTCATTAATGTCTCTACATAATTTAATATATGTGTTTAAATCTTCATGTCTCCATGGTCTAATGACCTCTCTGCAGCAACGATTTGCTTGGTCATAAGCCAGTTGTTTTATAAATGGCATTGCTTGTTCTGTGTCACCAAAAATTTTGGTGGCTGTTTGAATAAGCCTATCTACAAAGTCAGCGTAAGGTTCATTAGGTCTCTGTATTACCTTAGATAGCTGACCTTGTAAATCTCCCTGTCCTTGTAAAGTCTTCCATGCCCTAACTGCGTCTGCAGCAATCTGTGCATATACAGCAGGATCATATTGAATTTGTTGCCGCTGACCCTCATAAGGTCCTTTTCCTAGCAACATCTCTAGACTTCTTTGAGGGTAACCGGCTGCTGCATTTCGTCTAGCTGTCTCCCTGCAAAATTCCTCATTGGCAACCTTCCATAACAAATATTGTCCTCCATTTAGCACAGATCTACACATGCTAGCCCAATCTGCTGGAGTCATGTCCAAGTTAGTAATGGATTCGACCATGCTTACAGTGAAGGGTGCATGAGGACCATAGGTTGTTACAGCCTCCTTTAATTGCTTCACTGTTTTGAACTCTAACTCACGGTGAATTCGCTGCCCTCCTGCCTGCTCAAGTACAGGGCATGCTAATCTTTGAGGTCCTGTCTCAGGATCCCATCTATCAACTACGGGGGTTGAGGGGGTTGAGGGCCACTCAGCTATCTCCATAGGTGGAGCTGTTGGCTGAATTACGCCCTCTGGTGATAGATCGGTGTTAGTAGCAGCCTCCTGTTGTTGCTTCCCCCCTGATAGCTGTTTCTCCTCTAAGCTTTCTTCCTTTAAATTTTCTTCCTCTGTCTGACTAGCTTGAGAGACCTTCTCTTTTGCTTGATCTAAATTGTCTTTCTCCATGGTTTGAACCTCTAACAATTTATTTAACACTCTTTCAGTTTGTTTTTTACTAATTTCTAATCTGTTACAAAGATAACGCAACCCAAAAAGATAACACAAAACAAGACCGAAACAGAATGAAACAAAAATGGAACAAAAAATCGTTGTATCAATTTTCCTATTTTCTGGACATGTGCATTTGTGGTCTATTTCTATCTCTTCCTCAGGGGAAAACAACTTCAAACCTTGAGCCAACCATTTTTCCCAGTCTGCCTGAGAAAATTCCAGGGATAGGCAGCTTGAAACAAAACCAAAACAAATCAAAGCAAGAACATATTGTTTTTTAAAATGGTCACCCATTCTCTTGCCTTCCCTTAGGGGTAAGCAATTTCACTTACCCGAAGCTTCAGACGTTCCCCGTCCGGGCCGCCAAATGCCGCAGTCTGGCTGGGCACAAATCAAGCCACCGAAGCAAGAACAGACTTTATTTTTTTACTGCAAGAAAGAAACCTCACACACGCTCCCGGGGAATCCTCCCGACAAGCCACGAGGCTCCTCCAGGAACCCCCAGCCGGAAATATCTCTCCGGGAAAACCCTCCTCCTGCACTTCGCCAACCAATGGGAACTCCCGGGGAATCCCCGTGAGAACTAAAAATAGCGCGAGAACTCAAAATTAGCGCTAGAACTCAAAAGTAGCGGCAGAGGCGGATATTAACGCCTTGCCTGTCAATCAATACTGTTGGCAAAATGCCAGGGGCCATACAGACTCGGCTGTGGCTCTCAGCAAGAGGGGAGTGGAGGGCTCAGCTGCCCACGGGAGGAAGCAGGGAGGGAGCTTCTGTCCACCCTGCAAGTTCAGCTGGTTTGCTTGAGGGTTGTCAAAAAGATTCAGAAAACCCTCGCCGTGCCTGGCAAGGGTTCCTGGTGCTGAGCTAGGCTGCCACCAGCCTGAATTTGGGACTTGAACTTTGTCCAGGTTCCCAAGGCCCCTCTGGCTGGAATGGTCAGGAGACATCTCTCCGGGCATGGTCCCAATTGCTAAGTAATGTTTGGCAAGAAACAGGCCCTACTTCAAATCTGCAGAGTCAGGATCCAGAGGTTGATCAGGACCTCTGGACCCAACGGGCAGGCCCACATCTTTGTACCGACTCTGTAAGTGTTCCACATTACAACAGAGAGTGATGGTCCAGGGGGCCCTATGTGCAGTATGCCAGCAGCCCAAAAGTACATTCTAATGCTGGTTAATGTTTCCAAGAAACTCCAACCATGAGAATCTTCCCAAATAAGCATAATTTTAGTGTTAAGGCTGGACCAGACTCCAGATGTCATTTAATGTCAACCCAGCCCCACTGTACAAATATAGAAACAGAAGCTCAGAAAAGTCAGTTGACTTTCTCAGGGTCACACAGTGCTATAGCTTGGATCTTAGATGTCCCCCAAAGACTCCGGTGTTAAAAGCTTGGTCCCCAGGGTGGCACTATTAGGAACGAAGGAAACCATTAAGAGATGGGGCCTACTGTGAGGCTCCATGGTCACCAGGGGTGTGCCTAAAAAAGGAGACTGGGAACCTCAGCCCTTCCTCTCTTCTTTTGCTTCCTGGTCGTAGGTGAGGGGTTTGCTCTCCTACCACAGGCCCAAACAATGGGGCCAATTGATGGCGGAATGGAACCTCTAAAGACTGAGCCAAAACTAACCTCTTTTTTATAAGCTGTGTTTCAGGCATTTCATTATATGATAGAAGCTGCATGTGCTTCTCTCTCTCTCTCTCTCTCTCTCTCACACACACACACACACACACACACACACACGCACACACGCGCACACACACACACACACCATGGAAGAGCCATAGCTTGAAGTCAGGACTTACCCTAGGAATTCCCCAGCTATCATGAGGAAACCATATTATAACCCTGTGACCAAGTTACCAAGAAGCCCTAGGAAAAGGGGCTGCTGATGATTTAAGCAAAGGGAATTGCAGATGGTAATTCTCCCTTAGGCCCAACTAAGGGACCTAAAGGTCCATTGGAGTAGAAATGTGACATCGGTGGCTGCTAAGTCAGCAGGGACATCCTAAGTGGAGGAGGAAGGCCAGTGGATCCTCTGCAGGCTGACCTGTCTGTTGATACCACCAGGTGGTCAGCTGCTGGTTTTCACTGTCTGTGTCCAGATCTCCGTGGTCCCAGAGCCCCCATTCCCAGCAGTCGCCTGTTCAGTGGGCAGAGCGCTCAGGGCTATTCCTGGCTTCTTCCTGGTCCTTCTGTTTGAGGCTTAACACTTGGAGCCACGGTGCTCAGCCTCCCCAACCCAAGCAGAGCCCTGGAGAGGAGTGGCCGCCCCACACGCTGTGATAGTCTCCGAGTGACGTTAGTGAGCCTTGCAGATTACACCCAGAGACCGACTCCTGGTAAAACCCACCTGGGTCTGCCACAGGAAGGAGCACGCCGCGGAGGGTAGAAGGAAACCCCCGTCAGCGAACGCTCACCTGTCCCATCAGTGTCCCCTCGGGGGACTTGCTTCAAGGAACTAACTAAAAGGCCAGGACTACCTCTCGTGGGCAAAGGTGAGACGTGGAGCCCTGGTAGGAAGAGACCTGCAGGACTTCATGGTAGAGCAACTCCAGCTGGCAGAGCTATTCTAAGGCCCTGGTCAAGTCTTTCTAGGGCCCATGGGTCTCAGGCCCCTGCGGAGTGTGCAGCACCTTCCCAGGGGAGACCCTGCAGCCCCATTTGCATATATTTACACAATTAACAGATGCTCACTGCTGATTGGATATCAGGGCCATGCTTGACCCAGAGGGCAGCTCTCCATTGGCTGGAATGAACCAATCAGAATCCCCGTCCCAGGCCTGTGGAGTTGGGAGACAAGGTCCTCCTCTTCTTGGAGGCCTTTGCTGGCTTTGCCTCAGATCCACAGAGAACAGAAATGCAGCTAGACCCAGAGCAGGGAGGGCCCAGCGGGGCCTGGGGAAGCAGAACCAGGGGGTCCCAGAAGGGCACAGACTCTCCCTTCCTGGGTCAGGGCCCTCAAAAGGAAGGTCATACTCTTGTTCTACGGATGTCCCCTGTGTCCTCGCGAATCTCCGTAACTTAAGTGAGTGGGGAGCGGGCTTTGCTCTTCCCAATAAAGCCATCCCCAAGAGGGTTCTGTCTGGCTGCCCACGGGTTTAAGATGTTGGGGTGATGGGCGTGGGAGGTGGCCAAGGGCTCAGGAACAGGGAGGAGGAGGAGAAGCTTTCTATCCATCTGCTTCCTTGGAGGGTCCTGCACAGGGAGGCGCTCGGCGTGTCCTTGAGGTGGAGTGCTCTTGTCTAAAGGACAAGGCTGTCTCTTGGGGCAGCCGTTTTAAAGGTGGATCTGGAAAGGTCTGTGAAGTCAGCAGTGTTTGCCGCATCATCCGAACTCCTGCTTCTGTCTTTAAGGACCCTACTTTTGGGTCCCTTCCTCCCCCACCAGTGGTGGGTGCTGGGGGTGAAGGGGACCTTCCACGATTCATGTCCATGGGAATTTCAGAACATGGCTTTGCTTGATGTATGGATTAACCTCAGATGAGGTCACACTGGAGTAAAGTGACCCTAAATCCAGTGACTGCCATCCTTATTAGAAAGGGAGAGGACACCAAGGTCCACATCAGACAGTGACGCAATGTCAAGGATCTCCAACAACCTCCGGAACTCAGGAGAGACTCAGGACCACCCAGAGGAGCCCACCCTGGTGACGCCTTGGTCACAGACTTCTGGCCTCTGGAGCTGTGGGGACACGTTTCTGTGGCTCCTGTTGTCCTACTTGTGGTCGTCTGTGATAGAAACCCTAGGAGACTAGTACAGTGCCAGAGAGGGCCAAGGGCCTCCCTGATCGCTGGCATTTTTTAGGTGATGGTGGAGAAGGCAGACTTTGTCCCAAAGTATGACTTGCTAATTTTGACTCTCCACGCTCCACTGGGAAAGCCATTTTGAAGGAAGCATAATCAAAATGCAAACAAGTGCTGCCTCTTCCATTTACTCTTATTCACACTTTGACAGAAGGGGATTTATGTTCACTGGGCACCTACTACATGCCAGGCAAAGTGACCGGTAGGGTCGCCTTTCACATTTCCCCTAATGTTCACAGCTGCCCGGTGAGGGAGGAAGGGTTACGCCCATTATGCTGCTCAGGAAACTGAGGCTCAGAGATCATGAACACTTGACCAGAGAACACGGAGCTATCAGAGGCAGACCCCAGGTTCCAGTTCCCCAAAGCTCAAATCATTTCTGTAAGTGTTTGTCCTTAGAGAAAAAAAAAAAAAAACAACAACATTATTTTAAATTAGGGAGGAAGTGGCCAGTTTAGAGTGGGACTGCCAGAGTCCCAGGCAGGGAACTTAGAACAGTCTGCCGGGAGGTGCTCAGGCCTTCAGATGGTAACATTTCCTGGGACTTAGCAAGTCTGCCCGGTGAACGACACTAAGGTCACTGCCACTCTGGAGGAGCAGGGAATCTAACTTGCTGTCACATGACATGGGAGGGGAATTAATACAGGTGTGGGTCTTGGGGGGAGGAAGGGTGCATGGGAATAGTTCTCTCCTCCCTGGATGTCCTTCCGGTATGCCATGCCCTTCCACATATGCCTTCTGGTGTGAATCTTTGACTTCTCGGGGTAATGGGATTAGCCCTACTGAACAAATAGTTGCAAAAACTAAAGATCAGAGAGGTTGAGGGCCTTGTCTAAGATTGCACAGCTAAGAACCTCAATGCAGGCTTCCTCATATGATACTTCAGTGCCAGAGGAAAGGTCAAATGATTCCTGTTTATGAAGCACTTTCTACCTCAACAAAATTTGAAAGGTGAGAATGAATCACTTATCAAGAGAAAGTAGGAGGAGCAGCCCTTGGCTTGGACTGCTCAGACCCCTTCTCAGCCCTGTAGTCATAGGTAAAAGGATGATCAATCAGAGGGCGGAGTCTTCTTGGCCACTATGATTGGGCCAAGAGTGGTCACATGATCCAAGTTGGGCCAATCACAGTCTTTAATTTTCTGTTGGAGGTGAGGGTGGGTGGGGATTAGCTCTTGACAGCCTAGACAGAAAAACAGATCCCAGACCAAAAACCCAGGAGGGGTAGGGATGGATGACATCTTCATCCTGGATCCACCTGTGCCTAAAGCCTACCTATTATCTGAGCAGCAAATTCCTTTTTCCTGAGCTGAGTTGAGCTGGGTTTCTGAAAGACTGGCACAGAATGCAGGCAATCTCTACAGAACTGAATCGGGTACTTTTGGTCATTACTTGAGATCAACTAGTAGCCCCAGTGGTGAGTCAGGGACCCCATGAACAAGTTGATTTCACATTAATGTAAAGAGCTGAAAGCAATTCAGGTGGGTGGTGGGACAGAGCTGAAGGAAGGCTTTATTTCCAGGCATCACTGAGGGCAGAGGGTAGAGACCCTTCCAACTTCAACATGTAACTTCTAGTCACCCTGGGCCTGCACACCATCAATGGGAAGGAAGAGATTACAGATGGAGCCATCTTTATGGACTGCCGAAGCCAAGTGCCAATGACTCGGCTTGGCACAGAATCACGAGCCACCACACAGCTCTGTAGGTTCAAACAGCAATTCTTTATTCCGGATCTCACACCAGCCTCCACACACGTTCAGGGGCAGTCTCGTTCTGCCGCACACTTCACCTACTCCACGAGGCTTTTTCCAAAATCCCATTTGAATCTCACGAGAACTCAACGGGAACAAGCAACAGGAACACCCTAATCCCAGCAGCAATAATCTTCAACCTCAACTTCCCTAAAACCCATATTCTTAAACCGGGAAACGCCTTAAACCGGGAACACCCTAAGCCCAAGGACCGGGATACTTCCTCAAACCTGCAGGATACTTCCTCAAACCTGGATCCACCCTCGATCACCTTGAGCAGGGTCATCTTTCTCAAACACACAAGCAAGGTCGCAGCAAATTTCCAAGGCAAGTCCATTTAACATGGGGTACACTGGCAAGGATTACGATGCGTCAATACCTACTTGGTAATGGCCCTCAGCAATGGACCAGGCCTGGGGTTCCAGGATATCAAGGGGTGACATTGCCCAGAAAGGAAGGCTGGGAAATGCAGTTTGGCTAGTGCCCAGCGTGAGAGGAAACAGGTTTTGGTGACCAGCCCCCAGCTTCTCCAGAGGTGGCATACTCTACAAATCTCACTCTCTGCCCCCGTCCCCATAGTCCACTCCTAATCAACACCTGCTCTCTTGGGGCCAGGCTTAGGAGATCTTGAGGAGAGAGAGCCCTGTGGTGTGCCTTTGAGCGCCCCAGAAAGAGGACACCTCAAGAGGGGTTCCAAGCGGTTCCAAGGGGTTCCACCATCTGGCGCAGCAGGAGAGAGGACCCAGCCTTATGCCTCTCTGGAAAGACTTGACCACACAGCCGTGGTCTGCAGGCCCTCCTGGCTGGCCCTCCTGAGAGTGGATCTGTTAGAGCCTTTGGGGAGAATTGGCACAGGCACGGGGGGGGGGGGGGGGGGGTCTCAGCCTGGCCAGCTCCAGGCCTCCTCACTGCAGAGGAGTTCAGCTGGATGATCTGAGAAATGACAGGCACGGAGTCCCCATGTCACCGGCACACAGTCTTGCTCTCCATGGTCAGTATACTGAGTGCCAAGACTGAGCCTCTAAGTCCCAGGATGCCTGTCACCTACTGCAGTCTCCCTGAGCCTCTGGGAGAGTGTCCAGTCACCAGTCACCCCATTTGGGGTTGTTTTGGAAGCCCTGACTCTGCAGACTCAGGACCACCAGCTGCTGGGCAGAACCTGCTGTCCTTTCTTTACCCTTGGGGACTCTTCCACTTCCCACCAAGCCAGGCAGGTTTTACCAGCCCCTTGTACGACAGGGAAAACCCATCCTGATGAGGCCTGTCCTTGCCTCCTTGCCCTAGCATGAGCCCTGGACCCCCACCCTACCCAAGCCACAGAAAGCAGGTGGCTACAGTTAGGGGCTGAAGGCAGCGGGACCCTACCCTGCAGGCAGCTGGATGCTGGACTCTCACGGCTTCCTCCCAGCCTGGCAGCCCTCTGCTTTCTCGGCGTCCTCCTGCTGGGTGAAACATCTGCAGCATTAATTATTATAACTTATTAAATCTGGAGAAATAAAATCTTCCTGCATTCCCCTCACTGCCGCCCCACTCCCCCACCAAAATGGAGTATCTTATTTTGCTAACTGCTTAAACATAAAACTCTCACAGAAAAAAAATTGTCCCCACAGCTCATATTTTTCATCATTTGGTCATTAAATAGTGATGGATATAAACCTATAAAGAACCTAAACTGAACCTTTTAACAATCCATGAGCAATGCCATCATTTCTTTAATAGAACCTGCTGACCGCGCCTTGCACGGACACCATTTGTCATTTTCAGCACGCAATAATCAATAAGTTGGCTTGAAAATAAATAATATAACAGTCACAATATATTATCTTCCAGACTGGCCTTAGACTAACCATAAAATGGGGCCAAAACAAGAGAAACTTTTACATAAATGTTAAAAAGTGAGGAACGTCACAGTTGGGCAATGCCTTAGGCCTGTGCCGGTGCATCTGTCCCTGGCTCTGCAGAGCTCCTGGGCTGCTGCGCTCTGCTTGCACCGGGGAGACAGAGCACTGCAGTCAGGAGCAGGGTCGTAATCAGCATGGTGTGCAGGGGCCCAGTGGAACAGTTCTGTCACAGGCCATAGCACATAGGGACAGACATCCCGAGGGTCATTCCAAGTGTCTGATTATAGTTTCAAACAGAAAAGGCTGGTCAGGCACCCGGAGCCAGGGCTGGGAAGCAGTTTGCTTAGATCCAAGAGTCAGCTTAGGGTCAGCTCTGGAGACCAGTGGTAGAGAAGCAAAGAGTCTAAGCCACCAGGTGGCAAGGATGGAGAGCTGGTTCCAGAGCAGCAGGGTAGTGGCTCCAGAGCACAGAAGCTTGGGCTCATCCTGGCCTGGCCGACCCTCGGCAGCCCCTCAGCCTGAGTTTCTCAGCCATCGGCTGCTATTCAACAACAATGGAGAACCGTCAGCCTAGCCCCTGATTTGTTCATTCACTCATTCAACAAAGTTACTAGGTGCAGGGTCTACAGCTGCGGAACAAACAGACAAAGCCCCTGCCCTGCCTCCTAGAGAGTCCCTGCCACCGGTGACAGCACAGTCGACCTGCTGTGCAAGTCTCCAGGGTGTCGGGAGGTGGTCACTACAGGGAGAGCTACATGGCAGGGCAAAGGAACAAGTTCAAGGGTGTGCCCTTCACACTGAGTCTCTGCAGGCTCCCAGGTGCCCAGGCCTTTATTTGGGGTGCCCCGTCCGGACTTGGATTCCCTACCTTCCCTGACCACCAGTGCCCATGGGCCCTAGAAACATCCTGTGCCGTCCAGGGCCAGTCTGCCAGAGGTGATCCTAGGGGGAGCCTGGAGCCCCTGTGAGGTTGGCAGCACATCCCCTCTTCAGAGCTGGAGCCCAGCACAGAGGCAGCATGTCACTGGTAGGTACAGTGATCAGCTGTCTGCGTCTGCCTGGGACCTTCAGTGCTAACACCAGGACATCAGGGCACACTGGGATGATTGGTGACCCTCAGGCAAATGGAAGAGCAGGACCTCAAGCTCACAGGGGGACTAGGACTTTCCACCAACCCCCCCTCTCCAGCTCCCCCGGGGAAAGCACATCTTCTCACTAAGGACGGCACTGTCCTAAGATGTTCCTGTAGCAATTCAAGGTAGCACCTGTCACTCGAAGTTCAAGTATGATCAGGCTGAAAAAGAGCTTGGCTGATTTGGGCTGGTCAGCACAGAGTTCGAAGTCCAACAGACCTAGAATCTGATCTCAGCCTGCTCCTCAGCTGGGTCTCCTTAGTCTCACTACTTGACCTACCAGTGCCTCAGGTTCCTCCTCTGAAAATGGAGGTACAAGCACATATTTCAGCCGGGTTTTTAGGAGGATTCCATCTTGCATCAGACATAGCCCTGGCGTTATTAACACCTCAGTATCTCATCCCAGGAGCCAGGAAGAGCTGCTCCTCCTAGAGGGGTGCGGAGGTAGGACCCAGCGCTGCCACATTTATTATGGATCAGTCGCTGTGTGGAGCCAAAAATACTCTCCATGGACAGCGTCTCTGTGACTGATATTAAAAATGACTGATTTAAGAGAAAGTGCTTCACCCCTGTTGCAAACTAAGAAGGTAGGTCTGGAGTATTCTCAGCCTTAAATGCTGCCAGTATTTCATCTTTGGGTAGTCATAAAGTTAAAGGTTAATAGGCTGTACAAATGACAGAGTTTAAAGGGAAAGATGGGGAGGGGATGAGGGACTTTCGGGCAGCCGCAGGCATATTGGAGACAGGTGGCCGCTCACCTGCAGGGAGGAAATATGGAAGCAGCCCACAGAGCGTCCTCGCCCCTCTCAATCCTTCTCCTGGGTGGGAATTCTTTATTCCAGGAGCCCCGTTCGCATAAGCAGATTTCTTTCCTGGTAGGACCCGAGGACATGTGGCCCTGGAGAGACTGAGGCTGGGCAAGGTCATAAAAATCAGTGCTTGGTGCTGTCCTGGGAGAGGGCTGGGGAAGGGGAACAATGGAGCCTCTGGAGGCCAAGGGAGAAGGCAGGAAGGTTCGAGTACAAACGATTGCAGCAAGCCTTATTTTCATGAGCCCACCCTGTGGTCGGGGCTGTGGTGCTCAAAGTTGGGAGCCCATCAGATCACCTGGGACCTATTGTTCAAATGCAGATTCCTGGGTCCATTATGCCGAGAGATGGAGAAAGGGCCCTGGAATCTGTATTTTAACCATCTTTTCAAAGGTGGCTTTTGCACAGGTGATCTGTGGTCACACTTTGAGAAACCCTAGATCAGTGCATTCGTTAGAGTCCAGTTCTAGATCCAGATTTCAGGACCTTTGGTAATGACGACTTCGCGTTTATCAAAACGTGCTCCACAACCAAATGAACCAGATACTCGTTGAGGCTAAGTCCCCATTGGCTTTTTCTGCCAAATGGAAGCTTGAAGAAGCTGAGTTGTCCCGCCCTCATTATATTGCCAGCAGGATCGAGGATGTGATGTCCAGGAATGACCAAGGTCAACCGCAGAAATGGCAGAACTGGGCCTTAGACTCCCAGGCCAGAGTCCCAGGCTTCCTGCTACGCCACAGGTCAAGTGCTCACCCCGTCCACCACCACCACGAAGCCCTGGACCCTCCACACCTTCTTTCTACGTGTGGGGCCCAGCTCTGTCCAGCACTCTGGCTGGGGACTGACAGGGGGCATGTGTGAAAATATCCTGGCCCACGTAGGGGTGTCTAGAATTCAGTTTGTCCACAGTCTGAGGTTTTAGGCAGAACAGGAACCAAGCTGCCTGCAGATACAAACTGGCCTGGGGAAGGAGAAACATGCTAAATTCAATTAAGCAGAATTCAGCTGGGCATGACTCTCTCCAGAATGACTGTAGCTGAGTTTAGGGCTGGGAATCAGCGCAGTGGTAGAGTACATGACCAGCCTGTGTAAGGCCCAGGGTTTGATCACACACAAACTAACAGAAATTCTTCAAATTCACCTAAAACGTCTTCTCTTGCTAAGAAATGTAGCAGATTACAAAGCACACTTACTGTTTCATCTGCTCAAATTTCATAAAAATACTAGGAGGCAGATGACACTAATCAGAGAAACTGAGGCCCAAAAAATCCAGGTGACTTGTGCAATATAAGCAGAAGGACAACCCCTTGAAGTATCCACATCCTCATGCCCCGCAGTGAATATGATACCTTACATGAGAAAAAAACTTTGCAGTTGTGATTAAGTCAAGGGTATTTAATTAATTTAGGATTAAATTAAAGATATTGACTGACCTGGATTATCCTAGTGAACACAAGAGAACAGATTCCCACCTAAGGCTTCCAGAAGGAATTTGGCCTCACCAATACCTAGATTTTTATCCCAGTGAGATGCATTTCTGATTTCTAACCTGCAGAATGTTAAATAAACTCAGGTTGTTTTAGGCCCTGATTTTATGGTATTTTGTTACAGCAGCAATAGGTGACTGATACAATCACAAAGCCAAAAAAAAAAAAAAAAAAAAAACACAGCAGAATCAAAACACTGCCGTCTCAGTCCAGCCCCCAACCCAACTCTAGGGGCCAGTTGGGAGCTACACAGAACACCCGAAAGGGCAAATATTTTTCATTCTCAACTCCTCTTCTACTCTGAGAGCTGATCGTCACTGCCCTGGGATAGTGAATTATTCAAATGCCAGCTAAAGTCCTGAGCAGGGTGAGGTCACATCTTCTCCCTTCCTCCTCCCCGCAGCCCTCTTCCTCCTCTCTAGCTTCCACCAGGACCCTGACGATGGGGTGTGGCTTGTCCAAACCCCCAAAACCCAGGTCGAAACGTTGCTCCTTCCTTCTTTCACCAAGGCCAGCCTGATGAGGATCCGTGCAGTGCCGTCCTCTGTCCCCCTCTGTCCAGGAGGGTGCAGTGGGTGCCCCTCCTCCAGCCCATGCTGGGTCTGGGACGCCCCGCCCGGCCTCAGCCTCTTGCCTCTAGGCTCCAGGACTGTCCCAGAAAGGAGCTTCTGGCGATCAATCTTGCCACATCTCCATGAATTTTAAATAATAGCAGCTTTGCTCTTTCTCGCTCGCTCCCTGGGTGCGTCAGACTGCAGCTTTTACAAGATCATATTTCTTCACATTTTCATACAATTATTTTAAATGGACAAGATAATGTTGAAATTCTTATTTAAAATGTATGCAGGTAGAGAATGAACCTTCCTACTTTTTATATTTAACACCAGACGGAGCAATAGAAGGGAATTTTAACAACAGAGCTGAAGTGGAGGTGTCTCGCTCGCTCATGATGGACTACGGTTTTAAGCAGCTGGTTTTCTTTGATGAATAAATAATTGCACCCAAAATAGACAGTTTGGCCATTATTAATCTCATTTTAGACTGTGCACATTTTATTGATTCTTAAGTACCAGAATTTTGTAATTTTCACCGAAGGCTGACTTTCTTAATTAAAATGTAAGTTAGAGGAAAAAAGTTTCAGCATTCATGTCAGAGCCAGGGCCAGAGGGCCTGATTTCTTCCAGAATGAATCCCTTCCAGTCTAATAACCCCTGAGGTACTCCATTCAGCCAGTCCGTGTCTGGAGCAGCCAGTAAAACCTTGCAGGGGCAAGACCATGGGAGGCAGGCTCTGGGGGCCCATGGCCCTCCTGTTTGGTTTCTGTGTGACCCAGGAAGACACAGATGCTTGCCCCTCCCCTCTTCCCCAGCTCACCCATTCTTATGAGTGTCCCTTGAAAAAATATGGAGGCAATTTCAGTTTATATTTACTTATTTAAAAAATCATTGGTGCTATGGATCAAACCCAGGACCTTATGCCCACCAAGCACATGCTCTACCACTGAGCTACACCCCCACGCCACCTTTTATTTTTAAAATGCTTATTAGGATTTCATAAATAGGGACAAGCATAAAGAAGAAAATTCAATAATTCTTTTGCAGAGATAACACACACTGATCTTTCTAAAATAAATGAGGAGCCAGGCACAGTGGTGCATGCCTGTTATTTCAGCGGCTCAGGAGGCTAAGACAGGAGGATCGTGAGTTCAAAGCCAGCCTCACCAAAAGCGACGTGCTAAGCAACTCAGTGAGACCCTGTCTCTAAATAAAATACAAAATTGGGCTGGGGATGTGGCTCAGTGGCCGAGTGCCTCCGAGTTCAATCCCCAGTACCAATAAATGAATAAATAAACAAATAAATAAATAAAGTAGGTTGAATCAGGAAGTTCAAGTACAAAAGTAGCTGATGTTTATAGAGCACTCACTACGGTCCTGGGTATTCAAGAATTGCATTAGCCAAACACAGCTATATCCCTGCCTTAGGGACAAGAAGATGGGTGTGCAGAGAACCTGAGGAACATGGTAGAGATCATCTGGCTCAGAAGGGGCAGTGCTGGGATTCACACATGTTCTCTAGTGTAACCGCTACGCTCTTCTGCCTGTGTGTGCGCAGAGAGGGTTCTGGGGGTTGAACCCAGGGTCTGTGCATGCTAAGCAAGCATTCTACTACTGAGCTATGTTTCCTGCCCTTTTTATTTTATTTTGAGACAAAGTCTCACTAAGTCACCCCAGCTGTGCTTGAATTTGCAATCCTCCTGCCTCAGCCTCCCCAATAGGTGGGATTATATATATGCACTACTTAAATAAGTGAGTGAAAAAAAGAAAAGAAAAGAAAAAGCCACCCTCTGTCCACCCCTTCTCACAGGGAACCAAATCAACAGCTTCTGATGATGTCTTACTTTTTTATTTATCTATCTATCTGTTTATTTATTTATTTTTATGTGGTGCTGAGGATTGAACCCAGTGCCTCACACATGCTAGGTGAGCATTCTACCACTGAGCTACAAAGCGGGTGCCATTTCTGAGGATTTCTTTCAGAAAGAAGTTACATGTTTGCAGTTGCACTGAATTCTGCTTGTGAGTGTCAGAAATGCAAAGTTGCAGACCGAGGTTCCCATCAGTAAAATGTGGGTTTGTCTGAATCCCCATTTCCACCCTCAGCTTCCCTTGAGCAGCGCTTGTCTTCCCTGTTGGTGGACTGTGCTTCATTGCATCTGGACTCTCCCTGCTCAGGCAAACAGCAGGTGGTCATCTGTGAGCCCTCCTGCTCCAAGGCTCACTTTCGAAGAACACGCCACCCAGGGGCAGAGAAGGCCCCAAGCAACCCCAGGAGGACAAAGGCGCCTGCGGGGGTGCTGTGGTCAGGAGAGAGGGGCCAGTGAGCACTGGATTTGGGTTGGGCCTGTGAGTTAGCAGAGGAGGGGGAACACGTCCGCTGTCAAATTAATATGGCACAGAGTGACAAAGTGACTCTGTAAAGTTCTTTGATTCAAACACCAAGGGCTGCATCGTTGCCACAGGTACCTGCCACTTGAGAGCCTGATATCTCCCTGCAAGTCCAGCTCAGGTGCCAGGATTTCCTCCCCCGGAGGTACAGCACAGCGTGGATAGTCGGTGGGAACGTAAGGCCGGGCAGCGGGGAAGAGGACTTGAACTGGAAAGCCTCCATCACCCGCTCTAAGTGCGAAGGAGCTGAGCCCGTGGTGGAGGAGCAGGGCGGGTCCTGGATGGCACACTCCTCGTGGGGCACAAGTGGGACAGGATCAGGGGCCCTCACGCCTGTCTCGTGTGGAACTTACCTGGGCTGAGCATGTGCACCCTACAGTTCCTCTGTGATGGAAAACCACCGCAGGGGGCCTGGGGACCAGCTGGGCCTCGGTGGGGCCTTCTACTCACAACAATTGAACTTTAAAAAATTTTTAAGAGTCCCCAAATCCACCATTGGTAATAGTGATGGTTCACACCATGATGCGTATCTTTACGAATACCAGGTGTGTTTCTCCTGACTCATTTGCCTTGCTGAAAGCCAGTGAGAGAACAGGGCACGTGCTCAGAGTGTGGCTTGATCTGTCACCCACCTAGAAAGGGGGTCTTCTCTAGGTTCTGTAGCCATTTCTACTTAAGGTGCCGTCGCCAGTGTCTGAGATTTACAACTAATTCTGATAAAATTTTCTATGGAATTGGGATGGTTATGGCTGTTTTTCTTTGATGGAGAATCAAACATGTGACTTGAGTGAGTACTTGCCTTTTATTACCCATCCCTGTCTGTAAAATATCTGGTTTATGTGCCAAGAAAAGTATAAACACATGGCACAGTATTGGTTTTTCAGTAACTTGGTTTAAGCCAAAGGGGGGAAAAGAATTCCATCTTGACACTATTTATGAAACAATTAATGTTGTCAGCAGCCGTCCCACCTGCTGAGTTACACACCGTCATCCAGTCGGTGATGACTCCAAGAAGTGTCAACGATTCCAATATGAACTGTTGAAGCGAATCCATTTGAAAGGACTTATTTCTACATCTTATAAAACGTGATGATAGATAGCTCTTCAACTGTAGGGTACAAAAGATGCCTTATTCTCCAGCAAAATCCCCTCATCACGAAGCTAACATCAAGATAACAAGCACCCAAGATGTGATGGGCCAGGCATTTCTGCAAATTGTATCTTACTTAATCCTAACAACGGCAGGTCAGGTAGATACCACCACCAGTCAAGGAGCCCTAACCCAAAATGCTGGGGACCCCAAAGCGTTTCAGATTTAAAAACCTTTTTGATTTTGGAATGTTTGCATATACTTAGGGAGATAATGTGGGGATGGGACCCAAGTCTAGACATAAAAGCCATTCATGCTTCATGTACACCTGATGCACACAGTCCTGAGGGTCATTTTATACAATACATGTAGTGCACCTGCGTTTAGACTGTGCCCCAGTATGTGAGGTCAGGTGTGGAACTTCCCACTTACGATGTCAAGTGGTAGCTCAATGATTTTGGAGCATTTCTGATTTCGTATTTCCAGAATGGGAACATTCAACTACCTGTATTTGTCTGTCCCTTACTATGACTGAAGAAGCTGAATCTCGTTGAGGTTCAAATTCATGGCAGCGTTACATGAGAGGCTGGATCGTAAGCCCTTTCTTCGGGATCTGAGGGAGTATATGCCCCCTGGGCAGGTTCCTCACAGGGCCCAGCTGAACTTTACCTTAAAAAACACATATATCAAAATCCAAATTTTTTAAATCAGATTTTTAAAAATCAATGTTTTAAAAGGGCCAAGTACATACTTTCTAAAACTGTCAGGTTCATATGCAATTTCACATAACCCTATTTGTGACCCAGACATTTCATTCCTAAGTATTTACTCAGGAAACTAAAGCATATATGTACACAAAGACTTGCACAAAAACAATCTTTGCAGTCCTGACCTGTAAATGAGCTAAATAGGTCTGAACAGGTGCACAGACAAGTAGTGCTACATCCATACAATGGCACACAAGTCAGCAATACAAAGGAATGAACTGCTAATATCTGCGACAACTTGGGTCAATCCGGAAAACATTATGCCGAGCGAAAGAAGCCAGACACAAAAGAGCTGATATTGAATGAGTCCATTTACATGAAATTCTAGAACAGGCGAAACTAATCTATAATGACAGAAAGCAGGTCAGTAGCTGCCGGAGGCTGAGGGACGGCTGATTGCAAAGAAGTAGGCACTCTGTAGGGTAATAGAAATGCTCTTCATCTTGATTATGGTGGGGGCTACGTGGGAATATGCATTGGACCAAACTTGTTGCATTATACAATTAAAATAGGTGCATTTTATGGGATGCAAATTGTGCTTCAATCACATTTATTTTTAAAAGGCAAGCTGGTGCGGGGTGGTATACTGGAGAAAGCATGGTTCCCGAGGAAAGAAGACCTGACCTCGTCGGTCTGACGATTTCACCACTTCACTGTGATATTCAAAAATGTCGCTTAATGCCCTGAGCCCTCACTCCCTCGTGTATTAAATAGAGATGACGGTAGGAAGACTGTGCTAGGTAGGATTGATTTTGGCGGCAGAGAACAGAAACCTTAAGAAGATTTCCCCGAAGTGATTGCAGTAAGTGCCTCCACTCACACCTGCTTGGCTAAAACCTGACAGCAAGGCCACTTGTAGCTGCAGGGAAAGCTGGAATACAGTGTCCTTTATTCCAGGAAGCAAGGCTCCCTCCTAAAAGTTAAGGACTGTTGCGAGGAAGAGAGGGAAAGACGCAGATGGGGCATCGAAGAGGCCTCTTTTGCCCAGTTGGTCTGAGGATCCAAAGATACCACGCGCAGATTTTGTGGAGTCCAGTGCTCATGGCTACTGGCTTTGGTTATTGATGAGCTTTGTATTGATTGGACATTATTGATGATTCCTCATTCTGAATGCAAGAATTCCCTTCCACAGCGTCCTCCCCTACTGATTTTGTACAAAACTTGCCTCACTCTCTGGGAGTCAGTGATCCTGACAGCATTATCCAGTTGGCCAAATCTAGGTCTCCCGTGCAATGATTACTTAAACAATAACAAGGATTCTAATAAGTCATACTAGTCATCAACCAGCCCTCCTTGTGCTCTGGGCTCTGGGCCAAGTCTCTCTCATGCCTTTTCTCACCTCATTCTCTCAACACCATCGTGCGGCTGTGCCGTGGACAGGTTGTGGCCCCTGACACTGGGCAATGCCACCACTGTATGGGTCTTGCTTCTGCTGCTGAAGCTGATGTGGGGCAAATCTGCTGCCTTCCCACTCCTGGCTCTGGGACATGCATGTGACCTGGACTTGGCCAATCAGATGCCCTCTGAGGACAAGTTGGGTCTTTATTTTTTCCCCCTTATTGTTGGACACACTGGTTCTTGGCAGAGAGAAGGCCTGCAGAGAACAAGCCTTTCTCCACCCACCTGGGTCCTAAATCAACAGCAGGACAGAGTGGGTCTCGTGGGGGTGTCAGGTCCCTAGGTCTCCCAGAGGTGTGTGACTACATGCATCTCCATGCCCACCTGTGATGATGCCCATGGAAGGCAGGAGGACAGGCAGGGCAGGTAGAGCTGTTCCCAGCAGGGACTGAGGCACTGGTGGCCTGACTGCTGAGGGCCTGGGCTGGTGACTAGGACAGGGGCCATATTCTACCTGGGAAGTCCCTCTGGCGGGCTTTGTGCTTTCCAGTGTCTACACACCTTTGGTTCCTGTTTTTCTTCTGAGTGAACCCTCTAGCCTCCTGGGTTACCCCATGTTCTTCCTGCCACAGAATCCCACTACCACCTCTGTCAGGGCCCTCGTGGGTACTCTAGGGCCTCTGCCAGGGGGCTCCTGATGTCACTCTGTAAAAAGCCACAAGACTGCCTCCTCTCCAGCACCCTGAGCCCCGCTGGGTGTTGCCTGGGCCCACAGCCTCTGACATTCTGAGTAAAAACATCTCCTTCACTTCCTGATCTTACTTTCTTTCCCCGTCTGGGCTCCAGACCAGTCCATGGGGTTGGAGGACTGGGGCAGATCCTGGGCCATTCTGTGTCTTTTCTCCTTTCTGTTTTCTAAGTACAACAAAATAAACTGAAAGTCTTACTCTTCCTTCTACAAAAACAAAAGGCTTCTTCCATACTCATGTCCTGACAAGGAGACTGTCGGGTCTCCAGTTTAACAAAGAACCAAATTCTAAAGGCCATCATGGTTTTAGCAAAAAGCAAGCACACTGCACCAATCCTAAGAAGCCTTGTGCACACGTATGGACTGTGGGTAGCCTGATGCTAAGCTGGAGCCTGCCGGGGGTAGGCACACCCATTATTTGACTGAATTGCCTGAGCCCATTTTAATTTATTTTCAACCATCAGCTTCACAATTAAGTGACTTTCTAATCTTCTGTTATTTGTTCATATAAAGTACAGTCATTTTGCCCTTAAATATCAAAGCAAATTGGTGCTTAATAGAAGTCCAGACCAACTCTTTTGTGTTCATTTTTGTGATTTATTATAAATAGCATTAACAATTTATCCTCAACATCTTTCCTTAGAACGTTTTATTCCAAATGTAATTTGCTCTTTAAAAAAAACAGCATTTTTTCCTGATTATAAAAATATTCGTTTATTGCAGAGAATTTGAAAATTATAAGAGTACAAAGACTAAAATAAAATTACCCATTATCCCGTTATAAAAAATTGTGAAAGTTTTATTATAGGAATTTTCTCCCCTCTCCTCACATTTACACAGTGTGTGTGTATGTGTGTGTGTGTGTGTGTGTGTTTTAATGTACCTATAGTATAAAAACTTTGTGTGTGTGTGCAGTGCTAGGAGGGACCCAGGACCCTATGCATACAGAGCAAGTGCTCTGCCACTGAGCCACATCCCCAGGCTTTTATTTTGAGACAGGGTTTCACTAAGTTGCACAAACTGGCCTTGAACTTTCGATCCTCCTGTCTCAGCCTCCCAAGTAGCTAGGACTAGAGACGTATGCCACCACACCTGGCTTCACTTCTTCTATATACTATTAAAACCACTTTTTTTCTTGGATTATTTGATAATGATATTTTTTTTCAATGTCTGAGTAATGGAGAATGTGTGAAGCGTGCCTCTCTACCTTATTGCCAGGTGCTCCATTACTGTAAATTGTAAAATAACATTTTAGTGAGTAATATTCCTTCTTCAGGTCATACATCAAATATATGTCATCTTCATTGTTTAATTGACGCTTTATTCCCCCCATTAAGATACAAGCAGAAATAAATTTCACTTCCTCCCCTGTAGATGCAATTTCATTTCGATCACACGTGTCAGTGGGAGCAATAAAACATCAATTAAGCAATGAGTTCCTGAGAAATACATGGCATTTGATACATAATTACCCCCCCTCCAATCTCATTTTCCCCAGGGCCACAGTCTTCTGAGCCATTTACGTTCCAGGTTTCAGACCACGAGTTTTATGCCCCTTTCCCCCAGGAGAGGGCTCCTAGATACACCCCCGTAGGAGGAGCTGGAATGGCAGAAATCTTTTAATCACAAATTGTGGCCTGGAGATTCAGGAAAGGAAACTAAGTCACAAGGCAAAAACCTTGCATGCTCCCCAACCTCCCTCACAGTGTTCAGGCAGAACTCGGCGGGGTCAAGCTGGCTTTCTGCCCACCACATGCAGAGGGCAGAGGTTGAACTGGGTCCACCCAGAGAGGAAAGAGGAAAAGGGCCTAGAGGAAGGCAGGACGGTAGTGGACTGTGTTCAGAGAAGGGACGCTCCCTGGGAAGCCCAGGGAGGGTGGGGACCTGCTGAGAAGTTTGTGCACAGAAGCTCCACCCCACACTCACTGAGCCAGGTGCCCTTCTGATACATTCCACGAACATGGTGGAGGGTCCCTGTGGGCCCGGGGAGACTGGCTGTGTGTTCAGAATAAGCCCAGTGTGGTGAGAAGATGGAGGAGAGAGGGTACCTGGCCTGGGGAGTCCAGGAGGGGGGGCCTACCCAATAGCACCAAGTGCACGCTCAATAAAGAGCATTTGAAGCAGTGATTGCCTCACCCCAGAGGAGCCACCCAATGCCTTGGCTGAAAGCAGCTCTGAATCGAATTTGCTGCCCAGCAGCGAGCTAGGCAGGCAGGCCACGTGCTTGATGGCCAGCTCCACCGATCCCAAGAATGTTAAATGTTTGGGGGCCTTTGCTGCCTCCTGGGACCCAATGGTGGCTCCTTTTTCAGAAAAGGCAGTCACAATTGGACTCTGGTGTCTGGTGGAGGGTGGGTGGAGGGGGTGGAATGGGCTGGGCTGAAGTGTCATTTAAGGGGATGTTTAACTTCCACTCCCTGTTTCTGAAGAGTAATTTTCTGCAGAGACAGGAAGAATAATAGGAGGAACTTGGCTCATTTTGGCAAATTGCTCCAATTTTCCCACAATCTCAGCCCCCTGTATCACCTGCCCCCACCTGTCTATTTGGGCCACTTAATGCCCTGGATTCAGACCTAATAGAGGCTGTTTGTTTGGCCCTGGCTCAAAGGCTATACTTGTTTTCAGGACAGAAGCTGGAAGAAAAACCAATCTGGACATCTAAATCACAGCCAGGACTCATTACATAAATGATATATTTACACAATTGATCCCTTTTCCACTGGGTAATTAATTCGGCATCGGAACCCTGAACGATTTAATTGTCATATGCTTAAATGGAAACAGTTGCCACAAATTTCCAAAGACAAGGAGCAGATTAAGGAGAAGGCCTTCTTTTGTCCTCACAGTGGGGGCGGCCCCCCTTCTTTCCAATACTGCTGACAAAGGGAGGGAACCCCCCGACCGATAGCCCCAAAGAACAAACACATCAGGACGTGTGTTTTGGTGCGTGCCTGTCTTGCCAGATTAGGCCATTTAAGGGACGAAGGGGCTGAGGGTGGAGAGAACTTAAATCCAGAAGTGGTAGATTAGGGGTCCTGCTCCCAGAACCACTTTGAGAGAAGCTGACAGGATAGCTCCTGCCCAGCTGGGTGACATGGGCAAGCCTCTCCTCCGTGCTTCAGAGCTCTCATTTGCAAAGTAGACAAAGCACTATGCGGATCTCACCCACTGACAATGAACAGTCAGTCGGCCTTATGGAGAGTGCCTGGAACCTTCCACGCAGGCATGTCCCACACACCACCTCCTTTAACCCTCTCAGACCTCCAGGAAGTACCTCATCCATACTCATATGGCTGGGGCAATGGTCTGAAAGTTTGTGCTCTCCACCCCTAAATGCACTCCAATGTGGTGGCATTAGGGAGTGGGGCTTTTGGCAGACGATGATGTCAGGAGGGTGGAACTCTCATGAACCGGATTAGTGCCCTTATTGATGACAGCTCTCTCACTCTCCTCCTGTGCAAGGGTACAAAGAGAAGACGGTCACCTGGAACAGCCCTCACCAGACGTGGCCCATCCCAGAAATGCCAGAAGAAAATGTTTGCTATTTAAGCAGCTCAGTGTATGGCATTTTGGTTATACCAGCCCAAACTGATGAAAAGTCCCTGTCACCACCCTGCTCTCTTGGCCACCCTCAGCCTTTGACCAGCTCCTGTTTACTGGGCATGAGGTAGGAGCCAGACCCCCACGCCGAGCCCTCATACCACCTCACCTGCTGTCGTTCAGATGAGGGCCCTGGGCCTTAGACCAGGGAAAGAGCTTGCCAAAATCCACACAGCTGGTGAGTGGCCCAGCTGGATCCAAAGCTAGATGTGTCTGATCTTGACTCACTTCTGGGCTGTTTCCCATTTCCCGGCCAAATTCCAGTTCCCTGCTGAGTCCATTACAACCTGTAGCAAGGAAGAGACTTTTCTTTCACGACAGCCCAGCCCTGTGTGAAGACCCCAGCCCCATCTGGCTGACTGTCAGCAGCTAAGGGCCTGGTATCAACATCTAGTAAATGGACTGAAACCAAGATTTCAGAGGGGGGAAATTCTGGCAAATCAGATTAGGAAGAGGAATCCCTGAGGTTTGTTGTTGCTGTTGTTGTTTATGAAAGGAAACAAGAAATAGCCCTGACCACACAGTCGGACACATGGGGAATCACTTCTCAAAGTATATGCCTGCACACACGTGGGGCTTGTCAAGATGAGCAGGGCAGCTCTGGGTGCACCAGGATCTCCCAGGGGACTTGTAGCTTAGACCCTACCCACTTCCTATATCAGGAATTTCCACCATCCAGTTTTTTTCCCTGTGAGAAAAGAGAACATATGCATATCCTAAGAACCAGAGCTCTATTCCTTGCAAGCCCATGGTTCCCTTCCAATCGAAATGCAAACGTGATCACCAGACAATGCATGGCGGGGGTGTATTCCCTGGTAGAGCACTTGCCAAGAGAGAAAAGAAAACGTACTAACCTCGGTTCTAGGTATAATTGCTGCCAATTGAAAAGTACTTGAGTGTACATCAATAATCAAATGGATAAGTACATTTTTTTTACACTCACCCCATGTTACACTGAACAACCATGAAAATAAATAAACTACAATTGCACAAAACAAAGCAGACAAAGTTCACAAGCATAATGTTGAGCACAAAGAAGCCAGACGCAAAAGAGAGAAAACAACCTGATTCCATCCATATAAGATTCAAATACAGGAAAACTAACTATGGTCAGGACAGAGGTGGTGCTTGTTGGAGGTCGGGTAGGGATGACTGGGTGGGAACACAAAGAGGCCTTGTGGGACTCTGGAATGCTCTGTTTCCTAATCTGACTGCTGGCTGTCTAGGGTAGTATAGGGGCATGCAGCTTGTGAACAGTTCCTGGTAGTGAGGTCCTCGGGAAGCAGCTCCTGGCCAGCCTCCCAGCCACCTGTCCCTCCCTGCTTCAACATATCTTCCCCTTGCCCAAATGATCTCCCAGAACCTAAATCTCATCAGATCTTCTTGCTTTCTATTGAAAATCCCTCCATGGCTCCCCATCACTTCATCCTTCAGACCAGGGTAGGCATAAGAAATGCCCAGAGAGCTGGCGTGTTACTTTTTACTTCTGTATAACAAATTTAGTAAATTTGCTGGGTGTGGTGGTGCACGTCTGTAATCCCAGCATTTTAGGAGGCTAAGGCAAGAAGATTGCAAGTTCAAAGCCAGCCTCAGAAACTCAACAAGACCGTGTCTCAAAATAAAAAAATAAAAAGCAGCTGGGATGTGGCTCAGTGGTTAAGTGCCCCTGTGTTCAATCAATAACAACAATAACAAAAATAACTAAGTGGCTTAAAGAAACTCACACTTAATTGGGCCCAGTAGCTCATGCCCGTAATCCCAGCAGCTCAGAAGCCTGAGACAGGAGGATTACAAGCCTAAGGCCAGTCTCAGCAACTTAGTGAGGACCTATGTAACTTAGTGAGAGCCTATCTCAAAATGAAAAAATAAAAAAAGGGCTGGGGATGTTGCTCAGTGGTTAAGTGTTTCTGGATTCGATTTTTTTTTTTTAAAAAAAGGCAGCTCACACTTAATATCTCACAGTTTCTGTGTGTCAGGAACCTGTCATGTCTTCCCAGGGTCCTTGGTTTCATGGTCTCTTACAGAGCAACAATCAAGGTGTTTGCCTGGGGTCCATATTCTTTTTTTTTTTTTTTTTTTAGCAGTTCTTTTTTTTTTTATTGTTGGTCGTTCAAAACATTACATAGTTCTTAATATATCATATTTCACAGTTTGATTCAAGTGGGTTATGAACTCCCAATTTTACCCCGTATACAGATTGCTGTATCCATATTCTTATCTGAAGGTGGGATTGGTGAAGAAGCAGGTTCTCACAGGCTGTTGGCATGAGACCACCCTGCGTTCACCAAAGCTTGCAAGCGGAGAAGGCAACAGAGTCTGCTAACAAGACAGAAGTCATGATTTTTATAATCCAGCCATGGAAGTGACATCCAACATCTTTGCTTCAGTCTACTGCTTAGAATCAAGTTACTAGGTCCAATCTACATTTAAGGGGAGGGGATTACACAAATAGGTAAATACTAGGAGGTGGGGATCATGGTGGGTGGGCGAGTTGAATTATTCCCCCAAAAGATAGGTTGAGGTCTTAACTCCCAGAGCCTGTGAATAGATCCTTATTTGGAAATAAGACCTTTGAAGATGTCTTCAAGTTAGAACAAGATCATACTGGATTCATATGAACACGGAATCCCCTGAATGGTAGGTCACATGAAGGTCACATGAAGACCCAGGGACACGCACAGAGGGAAGACGCCCCGTGAAGAGAGAGGCAGAAACATGGGTGATGGAGCCATGCGCCACCAAAAGCCGAGCTTGCCAGATGCCACCAGAGGCTAGGAGAGAGCTGTGCTTCCCTTGAACCGACTCTTCTCCAGAACTCAGTGGGAGTGCACCCTGCTCACTTCTCAGTTGTGGACACCTGGCTTCCAGCAGTGTGAGACGGTGACTTTCTGTTTTGTAGGCCTTCTCTTGCCCCCCAGTTTGTGCTACTTAGCTACAGGAGTCCTAGGGACCATTCTAGACGTCAGTCTGCCACCACTACAAAAACTGCAGATTCCTGAGCCCCTGTCCCTACCACCAGCACCACTGCAGTGGCATGGTTTGGGCAGAGAGAGCCCTGTTGATTTTGATGCAGGAAGTCAAGGGCCCACCTGAGAAGCAGCCTCTTTGCCAGACTCCATGTTGTGTCTCCTGCCCTCTGTGCACACTCCCCACAGTCTCTGTGTCCATACCCCAGCTGTCTCTTCTGGGTTTTGTCCTTCCTTCTCTACCTGATAACACTCATCAAGACCCTGGCCCGGCTGATTGCCTCCTCCAGGAAGTCTCCCCCAGTCACACCAAATCTGTCAATCCCTCCTCTTTGATCCCAGATCAATCTGTGCCTACATGTGCTCATTACATGGCCATCGATCACTCTCTTCTTGGCCCCCTTCCCGAGGTTGTCCTGTCCCAAAGACAGGATCTGTGACTCACTTAGTCTCACCGCCTTCCCCTACCCAGAGCCTGGAGAAGTGCCTGCCCAGACATATTGTTAACTTTTGAATGAATGAAAGAGTCCCAAGGGCAGCTCGGCCACGGACATAGGACCTGGAGGAAGCTGCACCTGCTTCTTGCCTAGCGTCTCCAGTGATCTGTACCACGTGGCCATCGGTTGTTCTGACTATGCCGCATCCATGGGGCAGAAGGGAACGGATGGTTGGGGGAGAATGGGCCATCCTGCAGCTGCGAAGAAAGGAGTACCCCATGAAGCTGGAAGGGAGACATCCAGGATGACAGCCCTACGTAGGCCATGGGACAGGTTTTGCTATGGAGGGGATGAGCTCCAATGGGGCGCGCATGACCCCGCCGAGGGAGGAGAGGGGTAGGCCTCCCCTACACTGTGGGCAGAGAGTTTCTCACACACAGGAGCTGAGCCAAAAATCCCTTTGTCCCTCCATCAGCAGAAAGAGGAAGACTGGAGGAAATGTGGGGAACCCAGCTGGGACAATGGGCTAGGCCCATAGGATTCCCAAGGCCACAGGCATTGGAAAGACTACATCTACTCATGGTGACTGGGAGGTGGATTTTTCAGTAACAACTTTATTAATGCATTCTAGGATCTGTCTATTGAAAGTATAAAATTCAACCGGTTTTAGTATAGCCAGAGCTGGGAACCATCACCACAACCAATTTTAGAACATCTTCATCACCCGCAGAAAGAAGCCCCATATCCATCAGCAGCCACTTCCCACTCCCCTCCTCCCCAGCATCAGGCAACCAGATCTCCTTTCTGTCTCCTGGAAGTCTCCTGTTCTGGACATGTCATGCAAAAGGAATCACACGATATGTATGACTGGCTTCTTTCACTTCACATAAAACTTTCAAGGGTTCGTCCATGTTCTAGCAGGTTTTCGTATCTCATGCATTTTTATTGCTGAAGAAGAAGTCATTGTATGGATGCACATTTTCTTTATCCATGCATAGGATATGGTATCTTATTATGTGCTAAGGGATTATAATGCGATAGGAGTGTGATGAATCCAAAATTGATTTTAAAATGTAAGTTGAAGAAACTAGACCTAGAAAGACACATACTGGATATTACTGTTTATGGGAAGTTCTAGAACCAGAAAAACTAAACTTTGATAATAAAATCAAATCAGTGGCCTTTTGGAACAAGAGTTGAAAGGACTGAGGACTAGAGAGAGATTTGGAGGGCGTATACTCAAATACCTGCCTTTGCCAGAGTTCATTGAATCATATCCTCAAATTGTGAGAATTCTATTGCACATTAAATGATACTGTTTTAAAAGTTGATTATGGGCTGGGGCTGTAGCTCAGTGGCAATGCACTTGCCTAGCATGTGTGAGGCACTGGGTTCAATCCTCAGCACCACATATAAATAAATAAAAATAAAGGTCCACGGACAAGAAGAAGAAGAAGAACAACAACAACAAAGAGTTGATTATGTGGAAGCTGTTAAAGTCAAAGTCATTTATGTCAAACCCTAACAAGATGGAGGCAGGAGGCCATGAATAAGGAGCCGACACGCATGTGTGCCTATAACAAGACTTACCATAAAACACACCTGCACATGTGTCTGTGACAGAAACCGTGCAAGGAACTCTTTAAAAATTCAGTATTCCAGCTGAGCCACTTGAACAATAGGTAGCCTGATGCTACCTCCACCAATGAGCTAATGTCAACTCCTGCAACAAGTCCCTGCCACCAATGGTCTTTGTTTCAAAACAGCTTCTATGGACATCTTTTTATCTTTAGAAGCTTCCTGTTTACCCCAGTCCCTGTGATGTACCTATAATCCACCAGGTCAACTGCAGATTGCAATCCCCTGCTATCTCTAAATAAATTCTTTCTTTGTAAAACTTCTTGGAAAGCTTGCCTCTTTCTGTCATTATTTTAGGTTGACAATTAAAAAAAAAAAAAAAAAAAAAAAAAACTACTACATTTCACTCAGTGTAAAGACAGACTGCGAGCCCAGGGCTTCCTTTTCTGTGCCGTGGGTCCCTTTTCCTCCTCTTACCAGCCCCCCTGTCCACACCTCCCTGTGGTTCCTGCCATTGGTGAAGCCCTTCTTTTTGCTTGGAAGAGTCATCCTACCTGCACCTGCAGTCGCTGCTAGATCTCACCTTCTCAACATGGCTTCGCTTGCCTACCAGATTTAATACTGAAATGTTGTCCCTCGCCCAGGATTTAAGATTTCCCCATAATGTTTATCACCCCTACCACACTGTTTCATTTACGTGCTCCCTCCATTAGAGGGTAAATTCACCAGGATGGGGTTCCTGTGTTCACTGAGGCATTCGAAGAGCCTGGAATAGTGCCTGGTACATTAGGTGCTCAAAACTTTTTGCTTCATACACTGTATTGATGTTCTTGGCATTTAGCAGAGTTTAGCCTGTCTTAGCAAGATAAGAGAAACCAAAGAATAATGACTGTGTCCACACAGCTTTGCGGTTAGTAGCCTCCCTCTGAGCTGAGGTGTGGCAAATACAGCAGGTCTCAGGGGTGGGACCTTGGAGGAAGATAAGCACCCAGGATGGAGTCTGGGACCGTGAACTTTTCCCAAGGACACAAATCCTGCTTTGCTTGTAGTGGGTTCATTTTCATGCAGCATTATTATCAAGATGAGACTCAGACTCGGGGTCCCGTCAAAACCTCAGTCAATTACCAGCCATTGTTCACAGAATATTCAGATGCTTTGGGACAGCAAGATTGGTTGGAGCAAAATGCAAAAATTTGCAGTTCTTTTCCCCTCAGGAGAACACTAAACATGGAAAGCAACCTAGGACTCTGGTTTGGAGAGAAGGGCTTTAGAAAAAGACAAGAGAAAAGAGAGAGGATGTAGGAGAGACAGAGTAAGGAGTCCTCCCAGGCCCCTGTTAGCTTTCTCAGAGAAGACTTTCAAGAACACATTTTTGGCCTGTGGGCTCATCTTGAAGAGTGAATAAGGCCAGGCATGGTGGTACATAGTTGTCATCTACTTGGGAAGATGAAACAAGGATTTCAAGTTTGGGGTCAGCTTGGACAATTTAGCAAGATCCTATCTCAAAATTAAAAACAACAACAAAAAAACAATTTTAAAGGGGGAAGTAGCTCAGTAGTAGTAGAGAGCTCCTGTATCCAACCCCCTGTATAAATAAGTAAATAAAGGGGGAATGCATGAAGATTAATAGGAGCAGTAGCCAGCGTTGACTCTGCAGCTCCCATTTTTATACCATCTGTGCCTCAGTTTCCTCATCTGTCCAGTGGGAGTAATAATTCTACCTACTTCACCAGATATAGTGCCTGGTATATGATGAGGACTGGGTGACTCTTAGCTGAAATCACCTTTACAGCCACTCTAAGGACATTGTATGCTACTCAGGACACATACCTAATCAGGGACAGCACCACTGTGTCTCATCTCCTAGAACTATGTATTTTCTCAGGGTCCCATTCACTAGCCAAAGGAAGGGGTTGGGGGCAGCATTCCTGGTGGCCTGTGAAAAGATGGGCAAGAGCTTTCCAAGACTGAGGGTCAGGGACCCAGCTTCCCCAGGTTCACAGTTCCATGCTTTCATCCATTCTGCCTACAAATCAAGGTCACACAAGCAGGAGATGGAGAGGGTAAATGTGACTATCAGGACCAGGGGAAATTCTGGCTCCTTTAATTGTGGGGGCCTACAGTCTGGGTCTCTGTAGCTTTGGTTAAAAGACTAAATAAGATGGGCGCCATGGCACACACCTGTAATCCCAGAGGCTCAGGAGGCTGAGGCAGGAGGCTGGAGAGTTCAAAGCCAGCCTCAGCAAAGACAAGGGACTAAGCAACTCAGTGAGACCCTGTCTCTTTAAAAAAAAAAAAAAAAAATAGGGCAGAGGATGTGGCTCAGTGGTCGAGTGGCCGAGTCCCCAGTTCCCCCCACCATGGAAAAAAAAAAGCCTAAATAGTCTCCACTCCTCTTTCTGGGTAAGGTAGGCTGTCTCAGGAAGCCTGTTCTGATCCAAGAGGAAAGCAACCTCTCTTCGGGAAGTGGTATAAATATGCAAAGGCTCCCCTTCCTTAGAGAACGCACTGCTTAATGACTTCTCTGTGTGCGTGTGCTTATGTGTGGTTTGTGAATAGTGTGTGTGTGTGGGGGGGACTATTTTAAGTCTTCCTTTGCCAAGCCTCATGCTTCGTGTAAAAGTGTGTATTAATCACTAGTGTTCTCTAGATCTCCTCTGCCCTCCAGGCCCCTCCTCCCAAGGGGGAGTGGCGTGGAGACTGGGCTCTGCCCGCAGCCCTCTTGCCTTGGATCAGCCAGTGAAACACCCTCCTGGTCCTCTCCTTGGGGCTCCTTTAGGTTTTGTAAAACATGTCATCAAAAGACTTTAGGTGTTCCTTAAACTTTTCAAAAACTCCTTTTGGGTATTGTCAAGCTATCTGAAGGCCCAAATAAAGTGGGCCCATCCACTGTAACGGGAACTTTGAATCCATCCATGCATCCATCATCCCCGCACCGCACTCAGGCATGCAGGCCTTCGCATAGTGGTTACTGAACATCCACTGGTCGGCGGATGGCACGCCAAATCCTAAAAAGACGAATAAGGCAGTCCACTCCCTTTCCTCTGTGCCTCCTGGAACACAGAGCGGGCCCTAAAAAAGGAAAAGCGAGAGGAGGGCGGGAGGCTGAGGAGACCACTTCCTGTGATGGCCAGGTAAGGATCGGCAGAGACCTGCAGGCTATTTCACCCTTTGCTTCTCCCGGAATCCAGACAAAAATGCTTTTGTTCACTAACCGCGGCTGGGAAGGGTAAGGCCCAGAGGCTTTTAAGGCTTTTAAATGTTGTGCGCTAGGACTGCTTTCTCCAGACGAGCCTGCAGGCTTGGTTTAGAGAATGCCCCATAGAGGGCGCTGTTTGCCAGACTTTGAATGGAGTCGTGGGCGCAGGTAACACGCAGCAACCCTCGCCAGAGGGCAAGTGAACCGCTCTGTCGACGCTTGGGGATTTCTTGAAGCCAAAGGATAGATCTTAGTCTTTATCCTGCTGTTCAGTTTCAGCCTCCCTAACTCAGAAAACAGGCTGGGGATGCTGACACCCAAACAACCCCCTCCCTAGTGAAAGCGAGGGAGCGCACACAAGCACCAGTGCCCCTGCGCGCCCCTTGAGAGGGGAAGCACAGTCGGGAACGACCAAAGAGGGGTGAGAACCCGGAAGCCGCATGGCAAGGGTCAAGGACAGCTGCATTGAAATCTTCTCACGCCAAGGCAAGCCCCATTTCCATTGGGGTCTAGTGTTGGAGTTGTGATCAACCAAGAACCCGCCCTAGACAAAAACCCTCCGTCTTTTCTCCTTTTTCTGAGATTTCCCCACCCCCGTCCCTGTGCTGGGGATTGAACCCAGGCACTTTCACATTCTAGGCAAGGGCCACACCCGCGAGCCTTCTGCGAAGTGATAAGTTTTTCCACTTCTCTCAGTTGAAAGGCGGCTTTCCTGCGTCAAAACTTTAAGTTTGCACGCATCTGACTGTGACCGGAGAGCTCCCACCACGCGAGTGCGCACCCGTAGGAGCTTCTCCTCCGCCTCACACACCTGGCCTGCTCGGTGCAGGCAATGCACACGCAACCTGCATAGACCTACGTGCCTAGAGCGATTTCTGCAGTTAGGAAAAGTGACTGTTGGGTGTTGACTACTGGTTAGGTAATCTAGGCCCGGTCTCCTCTCTAGATGCTTGTCTCCTCCTATAAAATCAGAGCATGAGACCCACCCTGCTTGAGTCTCAAAAATGTGACTGTTTCCAACTCGGATTTTGGATGCTGTAGCGTTTTGCATTCCACTAAAGCCCTTCACACACTAAAGTAATAATAATTTTATATGGAAGAGCCAAAGAAAAAGTAAGGTCTATTTCTGTAGGTAAAGGTTTGCTGAAACACTAAATGCACCTATGGAGATTTTACTGGGGAGGATCTGACACCCTGTGACAGAAAAATAAAACGTACCCAATTCTCACTCGGTGACCCCACATGGTCGTGTCCGTCGATGCAGGGCCTAACGAAAAAGAAGGCATTGGGGAAGTACAGGGGCCACAAAAAGATTTTGGCTTTACCGGCGTGCCAAAGGCAAAGGGTGGGTGAAGATACTTTGCTACCTTTCTTTGACTAGGGATTTGTCATTCTGGAAGGGACCCCACAAACAATTCTAATTTATATGATTGGTTAAATCTAGAGTCTAAAAATGCCTGCTTCTTAGGCTCCTCGTGCGACCCGGGGAGCTGTTTTTGAAGCCGAAGGAGCAGAGAGACTTTCCACCCAGCTGTTCCTCAGAGGCCCGACGAGGTTCTCCAGGGACTTGAAGACCCTTGGGACAAGCTGCTGGTGTGGATGCCACCGCTAAAACCGAGGCAAATACTCCGCTACGCCTTCCTTCGATCACAAAGCTACTTTTAAAGCACTGGGCAGCTTCAAACGCCAGCGGGAAAAACTTCCTGGAAGAAAGTGACTTCGGGACTGTACGCTCGAAGTTGATCCTTTAGCCTGGAGCGCAGACATCCGGAAAAGAGAAGTGCTCTTTGGAGTGCAGCGGCGGGTGCCAGAATGCTGCTACCCCAACACCCCCAAAGAGTGACGCGCGGGCGTCGGCCAGTCCTGCGCGCACACGCGGGTGCGCAGAGACGCACACCCACTTCACTTCCCAAGGGAAAGCTCACTCTTCGGTAGTCCAGAGCCAAAGGCCAAAGCTACTCGGATTCCTGAGCGCGCGGTTGCAGTGCAGGGACTCACTCCCCAACTCCCTTCCTAACGACTAGCCGGTGGATGGTGAACCCAAATCTCCCTCTTCGTGGCCGCTCTCTTCTTAGCAGGCTTTGGGGGAAATGCTGAGGCCACCGGACCCTAACCGGTAGGAAAGTACTGAGTTCGTTGGGGTCCGAGGTCGTGTCCTGCCTCCTGTGTTGGAGCTGGGTGTTCTTTAGCCGCGCGGGGGCAGCGAGCCCCTGCCAAGCCCCTGGGGGCGGGGAAGCGGCAGCTGCCAGCGTTTATAACCCCGAAGTGACCCGCGAGGGCCTGGCCCGCCCCTCCCCCTCCCGCAGGCCCGGAGGCGAGAAGCGGGTCCAGAGCTGCAGGGGGGAGAGGGAGGCTCGGGCTCCTGACTAGCCCCTGTCGGTGCGCTCTGGCCGGCCGGGGGCGCCGCGGGCTCTGGGTCCCTTGCTCCTCCTGCGCTCCTGGGAGCGCTCCTAGTGCCTCTTTAGCGGGAGCCAATATCCTTTTGTGCTAATAGGTTTGTCCTCATTTGCTGCCTAATTGGACTATATAAAGCCAATAACAGGCGGGCTCTTATAGCCCGAAGCTAAAGCGCCAAAATCCGAGGGAAGGCGAGGAGGGGGCGGTGGCGGAGGCGGCTGCGGGGCCGGGGTTCGGCTGCGCCTTCGTCTGCCTAATCCCATTTGCCATTGTACGCGCCCAATCGCCGTATACTCCCCGCATTTAACTTGGATGACATTTTGATTTCATCATTAGCATCCGGCGCCGGATTGACGCAGCCCCAAGCCGGGGACTGTTCTTGCTGCCTCCTCCCCGGGAGCTGCAGCCGCCGCTGAGCCGCCTCGCTCCCTCGGTGCCGCGGCAGGGCAGCTCCCCGCCCCTCAGGACCCCTCCCCCATGCGAGCCCGCCCCGGCCCGGTCCTCACCCCGCCCTCCCGCGGCTCGATTTGCGCCCGGGGCGGCCCCCGACTTTGCGCCCCGTAGTTGAGTTCCGTTTATGGTCTGATTTCCGGCCGCTTGCCTGCTCGCTCGGCCGCCCGCCCGTCCCGCTCCCTCCCTCCCGAGGACCCGGAGGAGAGGGGACCATGCCGGAGCCCGGGCCGGATGCCTCCGGCACTGCCAGCGCGCAGCCCCCGCCTCCGCCGCCCCCGCCTCCTGCGCCCAAGGAGTCCCCGTTCTCCATCAAGAACCTGCTCAACGGAGACCACCACCGGCCACCCCCTAAGCCGCAGCCGCCCCCACGGACGCTCTTCGCACCGGCCTCGGCCGCCGCCGCCGCCGCTGCCGCCGCCGCAGCCGCCGCAGCCAAAGGGGCCCTGGAGGGTGCCGCGGGCTTCGCGCTCTCGCAGGTGGGCGACCTGGCTTTCCCCCGCTTTGAGATCCCAGCGCAGAGGTTTGCCCTGCCTGCGCACTACCTGGAGCGCTCCCCGGCCTGGTGGTACCCCTACACCCTGACCCCCGCCGGCGGCCACCTCCCGCGACCTGAAGGTACCGACCTCTTTGAATTTTCGTTCTTCTTCCTCCCTCCCCGCGCCTGTCCCATCCCCGCTTGGAGCTGCTTATCACCGCAGTTCTGGGATCCCCCAACCCGCAAACCCGGTGTTTGGCTAACTTCCTCCCGCCCCTGGCCTGCATCTCCAGCCAGAGCGCTTGGTTGCGCTGTCCGGGAATTCAATCCCACTTGGTGAGAAAAGAGGTGGAGTTGGAGCCGGGGGCACGGCGCTTCCCTGGAAAAGTGGCCTCCGGCTTGACTGGAGTGGCTTCAGATGGCCAGGGCTGGAAATACCGCCTGGAAAGAGGGGTTGTCTCGGGAGGACACAGGCGGATGGTGAATCTTTCCGCGGGCCCCTGGCAAGGGAGCCCCGGGAATGCAAAGGAGCGGCCCGGCTGCTACTATCTGCTCTCCTATCTTCGGGAGGAGGGGGATCCCTACTCCAGCCCAAACGGGAAGGAGAAGGCCCGCGGGGACGGTTAGGCCTCAAGGAAGGCCCGGAACCTGGAGGCCGGCGCGGGTTGATCCTGCTGGCCCCTAGAGCCGGGCCTAGCTCATGGCTGTGTCCGTGTGCGTGTGTGTGTGCGTTGGTCTGTCTGTCTCCCCAGCTTCGGAAAAGGCTCTCCTGCGGGACTCCTCCCCAGCCTCTGGCACGGACCGCGACTCCCCCGAGCCTCTGCTCAAGGCTGACCCCGACCACAAGGAGCTGGACTCCAAGAGCCCGGACGAGATCATTCTGGAGGAGAGCGACTCCGAGGAAGGCAAGAAGGAGGGCGAGGCGGCTCCGGGCGCGGCCGGGGCGAACGTGGGGGCGGCGGCGGCGACGCCGGGCGCTGAGGACTGGAAGAAGGGCGCCGAGAGTCCCGAGAAGAAACCCGCGTGTCGCAAGAAGAAGACGCGCACCGTCTTCTCGCGCAGCCAGGTCTTCCAGCTCGAGTCCACCTTCGACATGAAGCGGTACCTAAGCAGCTCCGAGCGCGCCGGCCTGGCCGCGTCGCTGCACCTCACTGAGACGCAGGTCAAGATCTGGTTCCAGAATCGCCGCAACAAGTGGAAGCGGCAGCTGGCCGCGGAGCTGGAGGCCGCCAATTTGAGCCACGCGGCAGCGCAGCGCATAGTGCGCGTGCCAATTCTCTACCACGAGAACTCGGCGGCCGAGGGCGCAGCGGCTGCGGCCGCAGGGGCCCCCGTGCCGGTCAGCCAGCCGCTGCTCACCTTCCCGCACCCGGTCTACTACTCGCACCCGGTGGTTTCATCCGTGCCACTGCTACGGCCGGTCTGAGGCCCGAGAGGGGAGGGGAAGGGAGTGCCCGGCCACCTTCCCAGACCCCAGAGGAGACTGGGCCGGGCCGAGGGCGGCGAGACGTCCGGCGGCCTTGGGAACGGGGCTTCGGCGCGCTGCCTGGCCTCCCCTCCCCCAATCGGTAGAGTTTTGTAAGTATTTGCAATGTATTTTCGTGCAATTCATCCCTAATGGATTTGAGGCGCTTCTCCTCCTCCTTTTGGTTGTGGTTACTAATTAGGAAAAAGACAAAATTCCCAGGTCAAACATTCCCACTAAAAGCTTTTGTAGCGGGTGCAGCCCTTCCTCTAACTTTGCATTGATCAGTGACTTTTGGGTTTTATTTTTATAGAAGGAAAATAAGCCCCAAACCCTAATCCTTCTAGTCCATTCATTTTCTTTTGAGCGATTTTCAGAGTCCAGAAAGGGAAAGAATTCATGGTAGTGCTTTTATTTCTGGAGTTCTGGGTGTGGTTCTTCCTCCAGTCAGTCACTTCTTGCGTTTTCAGAGTCTGAGCAGCCTCTCGTGGGAACCCCTACTCCTAGCTTTTCTCGCCTTGAGAGGTCTGTGGCAATGAATATCTTCATCTATCTCCCTTTGTGACCAAGAATTCTCTACTGAAGTGTTTAAGGAGAAAAAATACAAAACAGCCTAAAATCAGCACTCTGAAAATTGAAATAGCTCCACATCTGGCATGGTTTGAATAGTCTTATTTATTAGTAGCGTTTATTTGGGGGAATTTCACTTGTCAGTAAATTATTGATATTACTATTATTATTTTATTCCCTATTTTGAGAGAATGGTTTTGATTTTTTTTTAAACTTATCTTTTATCCTCTCCTCCTACCTTTTTGTTCTGCAGTAACTATTGTACTTTGACCTGTGCAATACTATACAAAATTTCCTGAGAGCCCTGCTCCTTCCTCTAAGAGGGAAGCAGATCTTTTTGCAGTATAATTGCAGTCATTCGTCTAGAAAGAGAAAATTAAGCAGAGGGGAAGAGGAAAGGAAGAAAACAAGGATAGGTAGCAATGTTCAAAGGAGTAAGTTAGGCATACTGGAGCGCTTTAAGTGAAGGACAATCAATTTAGGAGAATTTTAACTTATTTGATAAATGTACAGATTTCTTGTAAAATTCACCCTCAAAATCCGCAGGGCTCCTTGCTCTGCCATCCAATCTTGTTTTCTTTCTGTCGGCTACACCTGTTGTTCTGCAGTAGTTTGTTTCCCTTCATCCCCCTCTTTTCCTGGGTTCAGACCCTTTTTAAGAAAATGAAAAAACCCACAAAATATTGTTACACTTAATGTTGTCGTGAAACTGAATTAATTAAAAAGAAAAGAACGAAGTTTTCATGTTGCCAGAGTGTGTAACTTTGGATGATTTTTTCCCAGAGCAGGTGTCTCTTTTCTGTCTCCCTCTGGCTGCCTCTGAACTAAGTCCGACCTGGAGGCACACCCCTATAATCCAGCAGGCGGCGGAGACAGAGGCGGCTTTGTTCGCGACCAGGGGCGCTCTCTCCCCAGTATCTTCCGCGGCTTGAAGTGCCTTGGGAGTAGGGAAGAATGGGGCGCGAAAGGGAAAAGACCTAGGTTTATCTAGCTTGCGAAATTGAGCAAAGCGACAGCTTCGAGCTTAAAGACGGTATTTTTAAACGCAGAGCTACAGCCTAGCGTTTTGTTCCCAAACCACTGGTTCCTTCAAGAGTCGCGACTTTCTGGGCAGAGGGTCCTTGGGATGTCTGGCTAGGAGTGTAGCGGCTCTGGTTGTTTCAGGGGTGTTGGGGGGAGTGAGAGGGTGAATTGAGAATTTAGCTTCGGGCCAGAGGCCAATTGCCAAAACCACCTGGGAGACCCGGGCCTCGGCAAGCCCTCTGGGGAAGCCCACCAACTCTTGGCATGGCAGCTCCCACTTCTAGGGGAGGGAGCTTCAGCAAGGCTTGGGAGAACTGCCACCGCTGTGGCTGCTTGGAATTGGGCGCTGTCCTCATAGGCCAAGTGCCAGGGACCCGAAGCCACCTAGCTATGATAGCCGCAATGGAGAGAACCGTGTCCCCTCCGGGGCAATCTTTCTCTGTCCACCGGCGCCCAAAGCATCGAGGACAGCCTTTCTGTGTCCCCTGTCCTGGCCGGCGCCAAGCTAGCCGCTCCCGCGGGCTGCTGGGCGCCGGCCTACCACCCGTCGCTGGTGGGCAGCTGGAGAGGGAAGGCGCTGCTGCCGCCTGGAAGAGCTGGTCGGCCCGGGGGAAGCCAGGTGCTTGGGAGGTCCTCGCCAACCAGCGCGGTTGCCTGCCTTCAAGCTGAGGGTGTCCCTGCGTACTCCTGGCAGCGCACGTTTGAAGCTGGGGAGCCGAAAGGGGGAGATGAGGAACCCAAAGCTAAGAAGATTTCTGAGAGCACGCGGCAGGACACCACCGCTGGGGAGCGCCTGCCTGCGCGGCCTCCTTCCAGGGCGTTCCAAGCTCCTCAAACTCAATCGTCACAATTGAGTCTACTGTGGCTGAAACGTAGAGTATCGTTTTCCGTTGATGGAAAACTGCTCCCAAATAAACCGGCATGCGTATTTATGGCAAAATTTTAGCCCGGACCCCAGTGAAGATAGATTTCCCTTTATTTCCCTCTGGTTTGGAATAAAAACGAGGGCATGTGTCGTAAATGAAAAATAAACAGAAATTCGGGGTCAAAATATGTCGTTCCTTGTGTTACCTGCAAACATACTGATGGCTTTTACTGTTGGCAATACTAACTGCCGGACAGGCCAGTAACAGCTCATTAAAAATGATGTTGCAATAGCAAACACGTCCTTTGACTTTACAGCCAGAACACGATGTTATCAAACGCCAAGAAAATACTTCTTTATTTGTTTGGATTCTAGAAAACGGTTCTTGACTGACCCGGTCTTTACAAAGTCAAGAAATAACTGGTTCTCCACAAGCACAGTTTATCCTTTGTCCTGCTCCCAGAAGCCTCCCTTTCCCTTCTGTTGGGGAGCTCTGCTGCCCGAGCCAAAGCTTTCCTCCCTAGAAATATGGTGCCTGCCTGGGGGAGGAAAGTGATGCCTCTGTGGCCTGGGTACTGGCAGCTGTGTGAGCCTAGAAGTGGACCCAGGTAGGAAACCTCCTTCTCTGGCTGGCCTGGCTGCAGTTCTAGTATTTCTCCCAGTGCAAGACACATTGAGCCAGGGTGCAGGGATGTGGAACATGGAAGTCACTCTGAGTAAGAAGCATCATAACCTCAACTGCAGGTTGTTCTGAGGCTTTCCTATCAGGAGAAGCCAAGAAACCACTTGATGGGACTGTCACATCTGAGGAGCTGACTGGTGTCATCTTATTCCCCTACCCAGAGAGCCTCCCAGCCCAAACTTCTGCAAAGGAACTACTAAAAGGGGTTGGGGTTGGGGCAGAGTGACAGTGCCTTCTGAGATTCCCCCTGCGCATTCCATAGCGGAAGTCAGGGCAGTGCATGTCTAGGACACTGAACAGACACCCTGACTTTACCCTTTGACTTCTCCTTCAGATTTTGGAACCCAGTCTGCCTACCCTAATTTCTGATTCTTCCTGATCTGCACCTCAACTAATCTTCAAGCCTCTGCAATCTTCATTTTGCCTCTAAATCCTTTCTATATGGCCCAAAGAGATACCCATGTAAACAACACAGGATGCTCTCACACTTGACATAAATGCTACACACACACACACACACACACACACACACACACATACAACTTTATACTTCCTAACAGACAACATATCTGGAGGCTTCTAGCACACACACCATGTTAGTTTAGCATCTTCTCTGTGACCAAGGCACATAGTTGGACACTCTGTTTGAGGTGACCCTGACAGCTGGTTTTCTCCAATGGCATCAGGCTGAGGCAAACTGGGAAGAATCCTGGGAAAGGATGGGCGGGGGGGGGGGCCTAGTGGCTCCTAAAAACCCCTGGGAATATTTGTGCAGCCTCCTCATAAGCCATCTGGTCAACTAGTGGAGCTGACAACTACCCACCATGGATTTTCTGCTACTTTGGTCCAGGACCTCACTCAGAACCGAGGTCCCCACGGTGCTGGGCTCCTCGGTTCTCTGTGGCTTTGAGCAGCGTCTCTAGGCCCTGGGAGACCCGCAGAGCCAGCGCCTGACCTGTTTCTGTTGGCAACACAGATGTATTTCTTTTATTTGGTAGTAAATAGTGCGGGTGTGTGTACATCAAACATCGGCAAGACAGATATAAACTGCCCCCCTGCCACTGGCACTCATTCTGGGCAGGACGCCCCTTCAGTTCCAGGCGGGTCAGAGCCAGAGGCCACACCGGAGAACCCCAAAGCGCACTGGTCTCCTGTCTGAGTCCGGAAGTGGAGCTGGGAGAAATAGGAGAAGGCAAAAAGGTCGGTGGGATCTGCTTTCCTTTCTAGGGCTCCACGCTGAACAGGGAGGGCGGAGGTCTCAACCGCGGGGCCCCTCGGGCGCTAAGCCGGCTGCCTTCCAGCGCTCTGCTGAGGCCTAGCAATGTTGTTTTCCTGGGCCAGGTCCTTGGTCCAGCTTTCACCCCTTTCGCCATCTAGGCCGTCCAGGACAGCTTCCGTGCCCGCCCCCTCACCCCCACCCCAGCCGGGCGGAGCCGTCCTGCCTCTGCGGGTCGTCCAGGATCAGTGACCCAGCTGGGGGCCTTTCTCCCTTAATAGTCCAAACTTAGACTCCACAGAGTATCTAGAAGACCCCGCTACGCCCCGCCCCACTGGTCCGCGTGAGACGGGGCCAAGGATCAAGAACCACGACTCCCGGAGAAATCCCTCCAGCGGCCAGGCAGGCTCAGTGCGCCAGGCAGGCACTGGCGAGTACACCTGACCCGGCAGGAGCTTCCTGGAGGCTCCTCCTCTCAGCTTCCCGCCCACTGGCAGGCCGCCTCTAGGGCTGGTGCGGGTCCTTCTGACTTTAGCGCATAAGCCATCCCCAACTCTTGGGTGTATGCTTCTGGAAAAGTGAACGCCTGTGTGTGTGCAGGTGCCTGCGGTTTCCGTGTGCAGAGAGGATGGCGTTGACCTTTTGATCTGCAAACAAGGAGGGGGTGGTAGTGGAAGAGGGGAAAGATCTGTGAAAATAACTGTGCTGAGTATACTTTGGAGCACTGGCTGGTACCTCCGACAGGGATCCTAGGTTAAGATTGGGGATGCACTTTTCCCCCAGCTTGTTTCTCCTGCGGAAGTACTTTTAATGGGGGGATAAGGTGGGCAGCAGGGTTTGAGGCGGCAAAAACCCTTAATTCTCAGTGGAACTAACACACACCCCCTCCCTCAGCATCCCCCTCCCTGCTTGGAAATCCTCCCATACACTTCCAACTCCCAGACTCCACAGTGTATCTTAAGGGCGTCTGGGCATTTTCAGAGACCCCGGCAAGAGATAGCTGGAAGCCGCAGCCTCCCTCCTTGGAGAGTTTCGGGGAGGTGCATACTGGTAGTACTCGCCCAGATCCTTTCCTTGGCTGCGGCTTCAGGCTGCTCCAGGAGTTGCCTCTCGAGGGGGAAATTGTCCAAAAAGATCCCTTCCGGTTGGGATGAATGGAGAGGAAAAGGAGATGGGGGAGAGGTGTAGAGCGAGAGCGAAGGAGAGAGTGAAGGAGAGAGCTGTGTTGCGCCCATCACCCAGGCAGGAGCCGCGAGGTGGAGTCACCTGGTGTGTCTCACCCCAGCGATAATGTCTTAAAGAAATATAAAGAATCTCCATCTCTGGTGAGCTCCTATGCTGCCCTCGCCCCCCTTGGTGATGGAGTACACGCATCAGATTTTCATCAAAGTTCTATTAAGTGAAACATAGGTTGCAGGGCACCCTTTGATTGAAACAGTTTAAATTTTAATTGTGTTTTTAATTTGACATATAGTTGCAGAAAGGAATGACACTGCGTCGCCAAGGGGCGGTCGATTTTCTTAATTTCTCCCAGAGGAATTGATGAGTCTATCAGGCCACTAGATTGGAAACCCATTAAAGCTCTCTGGTTAGGCTGTTAATTGGAACTTGATGGATGTGGGAGGGGGGGTGTCAAGACTCGGCTATGCTGATCCAATCTTCATGACTTTCTGTTTTCCAATAAATTACACAATTCATTTTCCAGCCGCAGATTACATAAATTGTACACCTCTGGGGCTCTCTTTTTCAAATAGGGAGCCCTTTTCCCCAAAAGCCTATTGCGAGATGTCATTTGCACCAAAGAACGAACAGCAGAGGCCCTTGAATGAAAATCGAAACATAATCAACGTTTATACTTAGAAAATTTATTGAGATCATTTTCTCTGGTATTTCCTTATTTTAAAGTTTGGACGCGCCATATATCATAATCCACTCGCGTAAAGGCGGGGGGGGGGGGAGGCTGTGTTTAATATTTATCGAAGCTTGATTCCAAGATCAAACTTGTTTATGACTTCATCTGTCATTTCAGAGGGAGCCTTCTTCCACTATTACCCGGCTCAGCCAGCCTATTTCCCGACCGCCGCAGAGCAGAGAGGATCAATTTTTATTAGGCTCCTCGGCAAGTTTGCTCTGGGCCGCTTTAATATTGAGCAGTGGCATAATCTCGGGACCTAAACTTTAAGCGTTCTTTCAGTCTTGGAAAGTTTATCATTCCTTGGAACCCAGTTATTCCTTATTCCTAGGAGGGTGTGTGGGGGGGGGCGATCCCAGAGACGCGGAAGGCAATCCTCCAGGAGGTCGGCTCCTAAACCGTGCAGTAGGAAGGGGCGGAGCTACCCCGAGACGAGGAGGGTGGGGCAGGGTGTGGGAGTGGTACTGAGCTGAAGGATTGCAATACTTGGGGATGGAGAGACCCGGTGTCCATGGGTGGTGGTTGGTACATCTGAGTTCCTGGGAGTGGGTTTTGCAGCTACGCTGGGCCCAGGAGAGGGCGTCTACGGGCCTCTGCGCTCTCGGTGATGAGATCTCCGAAACGGGTGGCTACGAAAATAGTGTCTTCACCCTTTGGACTCCTGCATTGTGACTGCTGTTGATGCTCCAGGACCACTGGAATCGAGGAGAGCACAGGAGAGCTGCAGCCCATGTGGGGCGGCAGAGTGCAAAGTCTGCTCTGTCTCCACTGGCTCCGCTTTGGGCCCACCACCATTTTCCTGGCTGGGAGGTGGGGAGCGGGGACAGAACGTTTGTTGAATGAATGCGTGTGAGTAAGCATTTGTGCTCCAGGCTTAAAACGTGCCGGATGTGGGGGCGAAGGAAGTGCCCCTGTGAGGACCAGACCCTCAATGCCAACAGGAGACAGGGCTGGAGGAATACTACCCCAGATGGCTCCTGTTGACTCCCCCAAACCAACCCAGAGCGGGGAAATGGGGTCACAAGACCTCCTGGTTTTCCAGTTTGAGTCCTCCAGCCCGGCTACCCTAGTGGGCTTTCCATTTTCTTGCAGGTCTGGGAGCTGCTTATTTGAAGCCCACCTCAGAGGCCAGGACGCTGCCTCCCTTCCCTGAAAGATGTCAACTCCTTGGCTCTTGACCCCATGCATAAACCAGCCCTGCTAGTGTCCTGGGTCTTGCCTTTCTACAAGCTCAATGTCAATGCCCGCTCTTCTCTCCCAGGGGGCGTGGCATCTGAAGTGGAACAACTTTGAGCATCGAGCTTGCTTTCTCTGCTAAACCTATTCACTTTCTCTTCTGAGCCTCAGTTTCCTCCTCTGTACGATGTGTGTGTGTGGGGGGATGTGCATCACGTTTGCTCTGAGGATTAAAGTGAACAATGTCAGGCGCTCCCAGCATGTTCCTGGCACCAACTACTAGCTAGCGCAGAAACGTTCAAACCAACTCCACCTCCCCCAACCCTGAGCTTTCTTCCCCAGCGGAGTGGCTGGCTCTGCTGCCAAGTGGACTGGCCAATTCCTTCCAGGGATTGTCTTGGCTCAGGGTGCGAGTGAGAGGCAGGGGATTAGAGAGTCGGACTTTTCTTTTCCTTCCATTTCCCCTCTACCCCACAAATGAGCGGGAGCGCGCCGGAGGGGCTGTGGGAAGACCCCGGAGCCTGCGCTGTGGTCGCGTATAGGAGGACTCACAAATTGTATTTCAGCATTGGGTCCTTCCGGGTTAATGAGCTGACACCATGATTAAAGCTGACCATTTGTAATGTGTCTCGACCCCGCCGCAGAGCCCTGAAGAGGTTAATGCGGTGACGGAGGCCGGCACCTGCCCCTCGCCAGCCTCCCGGGCCGCGGCGCACAGACCCTGGCCCCCTCCTCCCGCCTCCCCCTGTCCCGGCTGCGCTGCTGACTCCTAATCAATTAGCCCATTAACGAGCCCTTCGAGGAGTTAAGTAGGAGTTCTGCCACTGGCAGGGCCGCAGTCGGTTACTCACCTCGGCTAATGATATTATAAGCGCTTTACTGAGCCCGGGAGCAGTGAGGGAGAGGAAGGAACTGCATCGTCATGGTGTGGCGTCTGGACATTCGTGGGGACTGATTCCACAGTATCCTCTCACTCCTGGCTGTTTTGGGGTGCACCTTAGAGACAGCTCCAACCTCTTGGCTGAGCAGTTGGAAGCTGCAGCCTGGGCGTAGGGTTAGCCTGGGCGCTTGGGCCTTGCCTTACCCCAATTTCGGTAAAAACTAGTGTAGAGGACTGTGGCCCCAAGCCTTTTTGCAGGTGCCCGAGTGATTACAGATCAGATAATAGCTGTTCTAGGAACTATGGAGCAAGAGCCATAACTCCAAAGGGGACTGTGAGAAGGAGGGAGGGAACAGGGAACCCTGGTTTATTTACCACCACGTGCCAGCTTTGGTGTTGGACATCTGAATCTCATCACATCCTCTGCGAAGTAGGCGATTACTTCCCTCGATTTTAGGAAACGGAGCCTCGGAAAGTTATAAGTACTCGCCCAGCCTAGTTGAGTGGACCCTACAAAAGTCCAAAACTGTGTCATCGTAACTACCTCCTTCCGTTCCTTTCCCAGGAAAAAGTGTTTCTATTTCTCTAGCAATTACAAGACCTCCAATAGACAACGAAAAAGAGTTTCATCTCTGGCATGGGAAGGCGGGTCGGCCGCTGTTCAGGAAAGGTTTAGGAAGTAACTACTATGTGCTACTAGCGCTCCTTCTGTAGGCTTTCTGGCGCTATTCCATCCATACCTGGGTGATCTTCAAAACAGAAGAAGGAAGAGATACTAATGAGTTCATTTCACCTGAGGTCAGAGACGCTTTGACTGAGACCAGACTTGTTCAAGCCAGCTCGCTGGATGTAATCGGTGTTGCTGGGACTTGAACCGGCATCTCTTGACGCGCGGTCTAGGGCTTCTCCAACTCCCGCCCCCAAAACCATGTAGCCCGGTTGGCCCGGGTAGGGATGGGATTTGCAGGCGAGGAAGGGCAGAAGTCTGATCCCTGCTACGCTCAAGCGAACAGCGTCCATCAGACCCAAGCACTTAACCCTCTCCACCCCCAGGAGGGTCGCCAAGTGACAGCTCTGCCAGTCCCTCTGGGGTTGGAAGGAGAGGAGGACTGGGGAGTGTGATGGCAGCCTCTCGGAGGCCCTCGGAGGCGCGAAGATCTGTTGCCTGCGGCAGCGGCAGGCCATTCCAGCTCGGAGCCCCGCGCTGTCCCTGTCCCTGAAGAGGCAGGGATCCCAAGTAGATACCAGGACCTAGGCTGGAATTTACGCGGCTTTCGGCCCTTAGACGCCCCTGGCTGGACAGATTCGATGCCGGCCGGGTTCTTGCCGTACTCCAGGGGCTCTCCCGCACTGAGTGCGGGGCCGGAGCTTTTTGAAAATTTCCGGGGCAGCTCTGCGGCGCTGCGATTGGCCGCGTTCCGGTAACCTCTATGCAAATGAGGCCGCGCCGCCTCCGCGCAGCGGGAGACCCCGCTAGCTGGTGGGCGAGAAAGGGGCATTTGCACTGGGTCTGGGCGGGCGTACCTAGAGCCGGGCGGGCAGGGACCTCCGCGCAGCCGTCCCGTACCCGCGTGTCCCCTGCGCGGAAGGGACACCCCACCAACCTCCCCGCCCCCTCCCCCTAGCTCCCCTCTCCGCCCCTCCCCCCTGCCTGCCTGTCTGCACCACCTTCCGCCCAGATCGTCTCTAAAGGGAGTTCTTGGTTTCCTCCGATTTCTTATGAACCCAGGATGGGCAGCAAGGAAGATGTGGGCAAGGGGTGTCCGGCTGCCGGTGGCGTCTCCAGCTTCACCATCCAGTCCATCCTGGGCGGGGGCCCCTCCGAAGCACCGCGGGAGCCCGCCGGCTGGCCAGCCAGGAAGCGCAGCCTGTCGGTGTCCTCGGAGGAGGAGGAGCCGGACGACGGCTGGAAGGCGCCCGCTTGCTTCTGCCCAGACCCGCACGGCCCCAAGGAGCCAGGCCCCAAGCACCACCCCCACATCCCTTTTCCTTGCCTGGGTAAGGATCGCACTCTGCAGTCTGGCAGCGAGCGAGCGCTAGGGGAGCGAGGCTGCGTGCCCCGTCATGACTCCCCCTCGGGTCAGATCTTTGGCCGCTGGGGGTCTGGGGCCGAGGGGAGGGCACAGCAGCGCGGCGGTGGCTTCTCGGCCCGGGAAAGCTCGGGAGGAGAAGGATAGCACACCCACCGCGCGGCTTGGGCTTCTTGGGGAAGGTCGGGTTGGAGACAGTGTGGACCACAGTGGTCTGGGCACCTGGCTGGTTGTACACAGGACTGTGTGCTCAATCCCGTTGCACACAGGATACTTTCTTTCCAGACAGGTGGTCTGCAAGTCGGGTCTATATGTTCTGTCTCTACTGCATTCTCTGCTCTGCTCCCCCCCTTCTGTCTGTGTCTCCTTCTCCTCGGAATGATTAGCACTCTAAGGTGATTGACAATGGTGCGTTTCAGAGACGGTTCCTCTTTACATTTGAGGAAGGAGATCCCGAGTTGGTCCTTAGCTGATTTCTAAACAAATAGCCTGTGAAATGAGGCTGACCTATTTAGCTGGAGGAAGTCTTCCAGCTCAGTTATAACAAGACAAACTCACCTTTATAATGGTAACGTTCCCCCTCCAGGCCTCCTCTCCCTGCTGCCACCTATCCTTTCATAAAGGTGGGAGCACAGAGACCCCAGACTCCCAGACTCCAATAGCTGGGTCCTTCTTCTGTAGCTTTTAAAGGCGGAGGTGCTGGGTTTGGGGTGCTTGTTAGAGGGAGAAGAGGAGGGAGTTGGTAACATGGGACCAAGATTGCAGACTTCTGCCAACACTCTAGTCCCGGGAAGAGTTGTGGATCTCCAAAGCTCTTCAACTCCAAGGCCTTCCTGTCTGTTCTTATTTCTCAGGTACTCCTAAGGGCAGCGGAGGCGCAGGGCCGGCGAGCTCCGAGCGTTCGCCTTTTCTCTCTCCTTCGCATCCGGACTTTAAAGAAGAGAAAGAGAGGCTCTTGCCGGCGGGCTCTCCCTCCCCGGGACCCGAGCGGCCGCGGGACGGCGGCGCCGAGCGGCAGGCGGGCGCGGCCAAGAAGAAGACGCGCACCGTCTTCTCGCGCAGCCAGGTGTACCAGCTCGAGTCCACCTTCGATATGAAGCGCTACCTGAGCAGCTCGGAGCGTGCGTGTCTCGCCTCCAGCTTGCAGCTCACCGAAACCCAGGTCAAGACTTGGTTCCAGAACCGCCGCAACAAGTGGAAGCGGCAGCTCTCGGCGGAGCTGGAGGCGGCCAACATGGCGCACGCGTCCGCGCAGACTCTGGTGGGCATGCCGCTGGTGTTCCGGGACAGCTCGCTGCTGCGCGTGCCGGTGCCACGCTCTCTCGCCTTCCCCGCGCCGCTCTATTACCCCAGCAGCAACCTCTCGGCCTTACCGCTCTACAACCTCTACAACAAGCTCGACTACTGACCCACCTGCCCGCGCGCGCCCACTCTCCGGCTCGCCCGGGACCCCGGAGCCCGGCGCGGGCTGCACCCTTCACAGACCTCCGGAGTAAAGCGACGTGATTCCAGAAATATTAAGAAATACACCATGTGTATTCAGTATCTTTTATTTATGGCCTCCGCCCTGCTTTTTGTTTTGTTTCGGGTATTTATCGGTATTCCTCAAACCAGATTGCCTGCTTTCTACCCAAATGAAACCAATACGCTTAGAAAACCACTTTGGAGAGGGATATTCTCGGGTCGTGATGGGAAAAGGAGTTTTGGCCAGATTGGCTTTGATTGGTAGAAAAAAAATCAGAAAAATACCAACGAAACCAGGTATACTCCCCCCCCCCGCGCCCATGTATACACCTGTACATATGTACATGCACACACGCTCTGCCAAGCCAGGCCCTCAGGGGCTGTGGACAATGATCTAATAATCTCTTTTCATTTCCTTCATCCCGAGGATGGGTAGGGGCGAAATGGGGAGAGTTCCGATCTGTAAATATTTTTAAAGCGGAGAAAAAAAATAAAACATTTTAAACATCATCGTTGCTAACTTTGGAGGGGTTAATTACCCAGCACGACAATGCGCGGAAGGTTTCCTTCATTTTCCGTGGTAGAGTTTACAGGCGTCTGCAAAGATCGGACTCGCACCACGTGGAGGGTGGGGTCGGGATCGGGGGTTAAAGGTCTGGGTATAGCCACTGCAAAGGCCGCACGTGGCTGGAACTGCATATTCCCTCCCACCCCCATCCAATTGCGCAGAATCCCAGTGCGGGCTGGGGCTCACTTCGGATGGAATCCAGCTCCAGAGCCCGCGGGGAGAAAGACAAAGGCCGGGAACCGGTCTTGCTGCTGAAGTAGTAGCCTTCCGGGATTGGGCCAGGCCAGGGCGCGAGGAGCATCCTGCACCGTGATCTTCTTGGACTTGGCTGAAGCTGGGCGCGCAACGACGTGGTTCAAGCTGTGCAGAGTGCCTCCTCTCCTCGGGTGTGTAGGGCAGGGGGCAGCGTTAATCTGGTGAAGGATCTACTTGTCGCCCTTAGCCCAGCGCCACCAGCTTGCAGTCGCGCACAGTTCCCGAGTCCGTGAACAGACTGTGACCCGCGCGGAGCGGGAACTGAATGTGGAAAGGCCGCTTTTCGGCCAAGGAGGGCTCCGAGGCCCGAAAGAAGGCGCAGGAGACAAATGCTCTTCCCACACTCTTTTGTTGTTAATAGTTTGCACAGTGCGTGGCTAAATGGCTGGATGACCAGCCAGCATACTGATGTTTCTGAATTGAAAAGTGATGCGAATAAGAGGCGCCCACGGGCTTCCGTGTCCAGACACCTGCCACCACGTTGAGACTGGGAAGATGCTGCCTGGAGAGAATAGTCGCCGGAAGAATAGCCGCCAGAGAGGTGCAAATCGCAAACCCTCTCTCTCCGGTTAAATTGCTGCCACCTGTTCCTTATAAAGCGTCGGAAAGCAAAGCATTAGCTTGGTTCAGCAATAAGTAGGGCGAGCTCTTGCCTCCAGCCAGCTCCATCTTAAGCTGGTACTAAAGAGCTGGGAGCTCACGGCTCCAAGCTCCATCTCACCCTCTAGAAGGGAAACATTTCGGTGAGAAACTTGTCTTTTAGAACCAAGAAACAGAAATTATCTGCATTTTGTGAAAATACACAGAAATATCTGTAAATGTTAATGTGACCCACAGTATTCTGTGTAAAATATCTGACCAAAAAGATCTGCTGTTACATTGACTTTTTTACTTTTCACATTCATTTTCATAGAAATCACAACTATTTCAAGGTGAAGTCAGGAAGAATATTACCCAAGGATGAATCTGCCAATACTAGGTTGGTTCAATTGCATTTACTGCATTTCAACTGAGTTCAGGTCAATACATATTTCCTGGGCCCTGAAACATACCGAGAACCCATTCTAAATTTTGGGTGGTCAGAGAAAGAAAACAAGTTTCACAGAGGATCCATATTCTTTTTGTGTACACATATTTATTTCACTGAAGTTCTCTTGCTCCAGATAATCCTCTTTAAATTGTTTTCCTCTAACCGTTGCTATTTGAATATTCCATGCAGAAACAACCAAATGACATCCAAGGAATTTCTTGTATAGGGATAGTCCATCCATAGCATTTTGTTTGCATTTCAGTAAGTTAGTTACAGTTTGAAGATGGTTTTAATAATATTGATGGTTTTAATAACATTTTCCTTAGGCTTGCTTCTTTAATAGGAAGTGGTTTCCCCTAGTCACCGAAGGCATTTAAGGAGAAACTTTGCCTTGGTGATTTTAGGGAATGACCCTTTTACAGTTTATCTTATATAATGTATATTTCACCCATTTTCTAATCCAGGATTTAGCCATCATAGATGATCTAACAGTGTAATTACGTTCTAGGAATTTCACAGTTAACTCTAACACACATGTACACATAGAACTTTGCATTTGGATTTAAAATGTTCAAGACTCCATTGTTGCCAGATTTCCTATCTCAAGCCTATCAATTCATTTGAATAATAAGCCAAATCATCAGTCTCCTTTCAGGATCTAAACTGGATTTAAAAGATTGACGTTTCTTAAAACTCAAATTGAGTCGGGCTGCAACTGCATGCCCAGAGGGACCTGAATCATACACTGGGTAATGAAATACACTTAGATTTTGTTAGTGGATAATTTATGCTCAGAATCTCGAAACACTAATAGAATTAAACAACTGGGAGAGGGAACCAAATAAGTCAGGAGATAAAATTATTTAGCTTAACTTAGAATGGAAGTAAGACACTACATTTGAAATGATTCAACTTGCCTATTAACTTGTTGAAAGAGAAGAAATAGAGAAACAAGAACTAGGCCTGGTAAGGAAGAAGGGCAAGAATCTTTTAGCAGTCATATCAATGTAATAAGTAGAAGGGTTGTCATTGTACATGTTTATTGTCAGAAATCTTAAGAAGTGCATTCATTCAGAGTGTGAACGCATAAAGATCAACAGCTGATCTCTTATTAATGTACCTTAAAAGTTAAACATTTTAACCCCAACAATTGACTCCTGCTTCATACAAAATTATATAATAAAACTTTTTTTCTTAAAAAGGTAGTGAAAAAGAGATAATAGAATATAGATTAAATTGAAAAATTGAGGCTCAAGAGTAACTCAGTTACTGAATTCTATTGATTAGGCATTAATTTTCTTTAGTTGAGATGAAATAATTTCTCACTACTGAAAAGCTTCTTGGTGCTCTGTATTTCTGGAGGACTCCAGAAAAAATGGGAGCAAACAGCCTGAAGCCTTGTGGAGTAGCAGGGTATGGTGGAAGGGAAGAGGCTTGTCATTGCCCTTTGAAGATTCCATGACAAACCTATCTCTAGAAGCCGTTTGAGCTGTAACACATTGCAGAGTATTTGTTTACTAGTCTGTCCATCCTTCTGGATACTGGGAGTTCCTTCAGGACAAAAGACTAGTCTGATTAAATACATCTTCCCAGAGCCTTTCACCAGGGCTGGCATGCAGTGGATGCTCAATAAGTTCATAACGATGGGGTGAAGAGGTAAAACAATAAGGACGAGATTCTATGGGGTGGGCAGAATTTTAAGACAATGGGAAACCTGAGAGCTGGTTGATAGTACAAACGCCAGGAAAATGAGAAAGAATCAAGGCAAAATAGGGCAGTTGATCAGAGCAAGTATTTCCTCTCTATTTCAATTTCTGGTTCATTTTACAGACATATACACGCGAAGAAGAGAATGATTTAGCTCTATAGGAGTATTGACCAGAAAGGGATTCTTAAGTCTGAGTGATTACGGGGGAGGAGGGCGCCACTGGCGGACCTTAAGACCTACTTTCCCGCCTACTGTTCAGAGCACAAACCGGGCATCCGCCCCGTGGAAACTACACCACCCAGGATGACACGCACAGGCGTGGGCGCATAAGAGCGCGTCCTTGGCGCGATGCTACTTGGGAGTTGTAGTTTCTGGTCCTACGGCACGAGTTCGGGGGTCTCAGCGTGCTGGTAAAATGAGACCACGTGATCGGAAAAACCGCGGTTTCCCTTTGAGCCGGAACTGGAAGACTGCTTTGACCGTCACCGAGCAGCCGAACGGACCAATAGGCTGCTTAGAGCGAGCCGTTGGCGTTTTAAAGCAGCCAATGGCAGAGCTATGCTGGAGCTTCCTCTCCGCCTCCTACGCCCGGCCGGAGAGTGCTCCGAGGGAAGCTGCGAGGCGGCGGCAAGCCGTTTAGAGGCTACTTCAGAGGCAAGCTCAAGGTAGCGGGACGAGGCGGTGGGGCGCCGGAGCATGCTTCCCGCGGACCTCGCGGGCCCGCGCTGGCGGAGCCGTCTGCAGGGCACCTCGTTTCGCGTTCTTCGCTTTTAAGACCGTCTGGGGCCCCGGGGGAGGGGAGGCGGCAGGGCGGGTGTGGGCGCCCGCGGTGTGCGGCCCTGGGCTGGGGTGGGGGTGCGGCGGCGGCCCGTCGGGCCAGGGGCGAGGCCGTGCGTGGCGGACCCGGACTCCGCGCAGGCGCAGACGCCGCCCTCCCACCCGGGACCCTGGGGGACTCGGACTGCGCGTCTGTTCCGCAGATGACCGGTTCTAACGAGTTCAAGCTGAACCAGCCGCCCGAGGACGGCATCTCCTCGGTGAAGTTCAGCCCCAACACCTCCCAGTTCCTGCTGGTCTCCTCCTGGGACACGTCCGTGCGCCTCTACGATGTGCCGGCCAACTCGATGCGGCTCAAGTACCAGCACACCGGCGCCGTCCTGGACTGCGCCTTCTACGTAGGTGGCCGTCCCCTCCCCTGCCCTCTGCCGCGCCGGGAAGTGCCCGGTCAGCAGCGCCCCTTTTCCGGTGTCGGGTAGATCCCTGTGGGAGTTCTTTGGACCGCTCCTTGGTGTTCGGCAACATCTGCTCTTGCCGGACACTCTGTTTCTTGTTGGGAACGTGCAGATGTCCTAAACCCTGTGAACTTCGTGGACTTAACGATGACCGATGTGGCTGCCCCATTAAAAGGGACCTGTAGAAGGAATGCCTGTTTTACCCTCAGCCACTGGGATGAACTGAGCCTTCCCTCAGTTTGTTGACGGTGGTTTTGGTGACCACTTCCGCCCTTTTTGTTTACAGTGAATAGTTGTGCTCAGTGTGTGCTGTTCCCAGCATGACCTGAACAGTTGGCCCTAGAGGTAGGCATTCTGAAATGCTTTTTAAAAGCTCTGTAAGTTTTAAGTGCCTTGAAACTTTATTTTGTAGGATCCAACGCATGCCTGGAGTGGGGGATTAGATCATCAGTTGAAAATGCATGATTTGAACACTGATCAAGGTAATGTAACCACATTTTTAACCATTTTTCTTCACTAGTTATTAGAGTGTAGAAGTTTAGGAAGAATGGTTGCTGAATTGCTTAGTTATGGAGATAGAGGTAAAAGTGGTATGAATTTAGACATTTTTGTCTGAATGACCATTAAGTTACTGGCCACAAAACATTATGCATATATTTTTGCACTTTGATCTCCATCCTAAGGGTTTACATGAATTGATACTTAATTATTTGACTTTTACCTCATCCTTAGAAGTGAATTAGAACATATAGTGGTCCATGTTTTAATAGAATGTTCCAGGATAATGCTTATGTTTTAGGGTTCTTCTTTCAGAAGGTAATTAAAACTGAAGGAAGGTATTTTCATAAAAACAAAACTTTGTAGAAGAGCCAATAATGTTTATTAATTCTGCTTATTTACTTAGTAGAATATGTTTCTGTTGCATTTGTTAAGAAAATAATTTCTTAGAGACCCAGATATGAAATGACCAAATTTTTATGATCATACTAAGGCAGAGCACACACTGGAGAAGAACCCAAACATCAGAGCTCTCTAGCTGAGCATTTGTCCTTACTTTAGACAGATAAATTTGAAGGAGATGGCAGGGATCCTAGAGGCTGAGTTGATCAACAGGATGATGGATGGAGGACAGGCACATTTTGTCAAAAAAAAAAAAAGTTAAAGAGACTTGCAGAAGAGTCACATTGTTATGGAACTTAAAATTAATGTTATTGGTTTTGTTTGTCTGTAGCTTGCCCTGTGTAGTAAATTACCCTTTAGGTTAATTTACAAACTTGGGAAAAACAAACTTGATTTTCAGTGTTTAGGGTGTAACTTAAAGAGAATTAGTTGTTTATTCTGACCATCATTGCCAGGCTTCATGAGATTCTTGCAGCTTGTTTTAATATGCTTTTAGAAAAGTAACATTCCTGTTTAAGAGTCAAGACCATGTGCTATTCTTGTATGCCTAGGTTGCATGGATTTGGGCTCATATCTAAATGGAAGTTGAATGAAGAAATGAGATATTGTGAAGGTTGAAATTGAGAAAAGAAATTATGTGTTGGAAATTTGACCTACCATGAAAACCAAGTGGAATAAATTATAAGACTTCATCTCCAGCTCTCATAATCCCATAACCACATGAATAACTTTCTTAAAAGTATTGGCTTAATGTGTAAGATAAACATAATTGAGTTCCAGAATCTAGGGTTCTTCACCCATTTGTTCATTCAACAGGTATTTCTTGAACACCCAGTGTGCACTAGACCTTTTATTAGATACAGAGTTTAAAAACAAGCTTCCTGATAAGAAATCTAGAATTCCGTTAGGAAAGTAGTAAACATGCCACCTGTTTAAATGTAATCTGAAACTCAAGGAAGCCTTTGATATGCAATATGCTAGTGGTTCAAACTGTGCACCATAAGATGACCAGAGATGATGAATGGATAACTTTGTAGTAATGAAGATATTTTTGTGTATGCAGACATTTCCATGGATATTAAATGAGGCAGATTCATTGCATTTGTTCATTTGAGTACTCTTGTTTAGTTAAGGTAGTAAAGCTAGTTGTTGGGTTTTTCTTCTAGAAAATCTTGTTGGAACCCATGATGCCCCTATCAGATGTGTTGAATACTGTCCAGAAGTGAATGTGATGGTTACTGGAAGTTGGGATCAAACAGTTAAACTGTGGGATCCCAGAACTCCTTGCAATGCTGGGACCTTCTCTCAGCCTGAAAAGGTAGGATTTTTGTATTTATCAGGAATTATAGTTCTTGGGGTGACTATGCTGTTGAATTTAATGATTAATATGCTATTGAATTTAATGGTTAAGAATTGTGACAGAGTCTCTTTTTATAAATACAACAACATTGAAATGCTTTAGTGCAAAGGAAATTAACTTTGGGATGAATTTTAGTCTCTTTTTTTCTGTCAGTTGTTAACACTTGTACTGGCGAGTGAGAGCTTAAATGAGCCTGCTTCATGTATTAATACTTTAAATCTCAGGACTAAGAAGCAACTCATGGTCTTTGTAAAGAGGTCATTTAGCAAAAAACTGTTGATTGTCTTAAATTGGATTTGACATGCCCAAAACAGAAAATGGGATGGAGCATCACTCATTTTCAGTTGTGACCTGAGGATTCATTTGAGCTAACTATTACAAGGGTGAAATGGGTTGTCATTTCAAGTTTAGCAAGAAAGATATTCTACTTCTTGACTGTTTATATATACACATTTTTTTTTTAATGCTGATGTAGTTTGAAGGTTTTTTTTTGAATGGAGCTTTTAAAAACTGAACCTTTGTTATTCTAACCTTTTGATCTGCATGATAAAATAGTGCATTCTTGCTGTATCCTCATCAGACTTTATCAGGGGTAGTTAATTTTAAAGATTGATTGTTTTAGCAGTTTAAAGGTATCCTTCACTTGAGTCTATTTCCTCAGTGTAAATATGCTATTCAGCTGCTGTTAGCTGTCATTACATATAGTGGTGCATCCAAAGAGCCATTATTTTTGTCACATCACATTCGAATCTACTCCTGGCAAGACCTTTGTTCAGAATAAAATAATTGCATTGTTTCTAGTTTTGATTTATGGTTGTATGTAACATGTTAAGAACTGTGATAAATTGCTGACAGAATATCATATAATGGACAGCCATACTGAATCAAGCTGCTTATTGGTTCAGCAAGGTTCATTATGTCACTTTTTTTTAATACTTTCTTTGATAAATGTATATACCTAGTCAGTAGCATGACAGTGGTTTCACTTGATTTATGATCAGTGAGGATAGAAAGAACCCTTAGAAGCTTGTGTGTCACCTGTTCAGTAAAGATTTAAGGTAAAGTTCCTGATATGATTGTACCATTACAAATTGATCTCTGGATTTGGTATTTTCTGCAAATATTTTGTTTGTGAATAAGCTATGGTGAATCTTAGGGTATTATTCTTCATATTTAAGTCTCCTAGAATTACATCTGTTAATTTCATTCTTTTCAGTTCTTATTTTTCCCTTGGTCATATTAGTTATTGAAAAAAATTTTAAATATTCTTTTTAGTTGTTGATAGACCTTTATTTAGTTAATTTGTTTATATGTGGTGCTGAGAATCAAACATAGTACCTCACACAGGCTAGGCAAGCGCTCTACCACTGAGCCACAATCCCAGCCCCTAGTTGAATTTTAAGTCCAGATTTTAGAAACTGCCATGGGGGCATTGGGTTGTAACCACTTGGTTGTTTGTTGTGGACTGTAGTTAACACACTAGAGATTAAAAACTGTATGGTTTAATTATTGAGCATTAAAGAGATGTTTTACCGTCTTATGGGGCCTCTCTGCTTTTTTACTTTGTTTAGGTGCTGGGGATTTAACAGCCCAGGGCCCTGGGCATGCTAAGTGATCACACTCTCAGCACCAAGCTATATTTCCTGCCCTCTATTTTTTATAGCAATTCTTCAGGGTGAAAAATATTAGGTCAGGTTAGAGTTGCATATTAATTGAAAATTATAACCTCAATTTTGGATATCTAGTCTAGATTTGAAAATAGTGACTTAACATGACCAGGAAATATGTTTTTTGTCTCCTTTTTCATGAATTTAATGCCTCTGTCTCTGAGTAACATGTTTGTAAATGAACCACTAAATATTTTGCTTGCAGGAAATTTGGTGACTTATAAAGAAGTTTTTGTGGCTATTTTGGTTTTGAAGATTAAGCATTAGGGTAAAAAACTAGACACTTAAAGGGCATGAAATAGTTTTAAAAATCTTTCCTTAATATAAACTTTTGCCTCGAATGTTATTGAAGATGTTTGCCATAAGAATTAGCTTTGACACATGCAGATTACTGTCCTTGTCATCTTTTTTTTTAAATCTTCGGACTGAACCCAAGGTCTTGTATATGGTAGGCAAGGTACCACTGAGCTACAACCCTCCCTCCACTCACCCTTTTTTTTTTTTTTTTTTAAATTTTGAGACAAGGTCTTGTTGCCTAGGCTAGCCTTGAAACTTGTGATCCTTCTGCCTCAGAGTCCTGAGTAGCTGGGATTATAAGTTTGTGCCACCACTCCCAGCAACTTACAGACAAGTTTTGAGTTTGTGTGTCACCAAAAGCAACCAAAGTTAATAATGACTCCCTCACTCTACTTGGAAAGGCCTGTTTTTTCGTTATAATAGTTGGGAAAAGTCAAGATTTTGAGTCACCAAATGAGATCAAAAGGTGGTTGTGGAAAAGTAACTTGGAAAATGTTTGTTTTATGAAAGGTTAGAAGCTCATTGAAAGGTATCTTGAATTATTTTATGTTTTATTGTCTCATTTTTGAGTGCTTTTTTTTTTTTGCATTTTTGTCTAAATGAAAGAAGGTTGGGAAAAATTGTTTTGATAATGAGTTTCTCTACAGGATTAGAATGTACCTTGTATGATACTGATGAAGAATTAATATCCAGGATTTGCTATTTTGTGTGCATTATTTGACTTGAATAACTGTAGCATCTAAAATTGTTGTGTTTGAAATTTAATGGATTAATTTTTTTAATACTTAGATGGATTTCATTTGGAGATAAAATGCCATTTTCAAGATGTAGATGAATTTTAGCAATTTCTCATCTCTCTTAAAAGGTGTATACCCTCTCAGTGTCTGGAGACCGGCTGATTGTAGGTACAGCCGGCCGCAGAGTGTTGGTGTGGGATTTACGGAACATGGGCTATGTGCAGCAGCGCAGGGAGTCCAGCCTGAAATACCAGACTCGCTGCATAAGAGCATTTCCTAACAAGCAGGTACTGATCTACTCTTTCTCCAGTTCTGGTATTTGAGAATAATATCTTATATGATGATAATTTGACTAATACTTTCAAGGTGTTTTTCTTTTTTGAGTAGTGACTTAGATTTGCTGTTAGGAAAAAAAAATGCTGTTAGGTATATTATTACTTAACACTTTAAACAATCTCATGTTAAAAGGTAATGTGTTAATAACCTGCATTTTAGAGAAGACCTTAATGTTCAGAGAGGTTAAATAATCTGAATGGGATCACTCAATAGTTAGAATAGAGGTCTTTGGATTTTACTGTTGATTCTGATCATTCATGTACAATAATTTAAGAGTTTTGCAGATATTTCAGTTTACAGACCAGTGAATTAAAACAAATCTGAAAATCTGTTTATAGGATTCGTTATTTTCTTTTTGCCTTTTTCTAATTGTAATAATAATTGTTCTTTCTTCCATCTGACAGTAGAATTTTGATTTTCTGAACTCCACTGAGGTTAGAGAGGTAGTGTCCCTTAAAGACTAATTCTATTTTGTATGTGTACGCGTGTGCATGTTCTGGGATTGGAATCTAGGGCCTCATGTATGCTAGGCAAACACTATCACTGCATTATATTCCCAGCCCTACAGACTAACTTTTGATATATAGGGTGAATTGCTTTCCATCTTCATTAAGAAGACTAGCTTGTTTATTAGTGAGCTCTTTCCTACCCCCAATTCATAAAGTTATAAGGGGAGCTGGTAATGCTGTAAGTTACAATAGGAATTTTGCAGGAGAGAAAGTCATTAGAAATCAGCAGGTATGTTTGAAATCATGGCGGCTGTCATTTAGTGTTGTGGAATTTGAAGCAGTTGTTAAGTCAGTTATTCTCTTGGTTTTTTATCTCAAAAGGCCAGTATCTTATATGGTCATCACAGTTCTTTTCCAGGAAAGTATAAATTTTTCATCCCTGACAAGGAATTGCAGTTAGGTGAAACTTTGGGATTTTAAGTATGTGATTAAAGGATTATTGTATTATAGAAATTATTTTTATTTCTTCCCTTTTTTCTTTAAAGTCAATTTATTTATATATTTTTTCTTGTGCTGGGGATTGAACTCGGCCTTGTGCATGCGAGGCAAGCACTGGAACAGCTGAACTATATCCCAGCCCCTGTTTTTATTTATTTATATTTAAAATTTTCTGTCAGACTGTCTCTACTTCATAATGGAAATTTAACATAGATTTTTACTGAATTTTTCTCATAAGCAGTTTTTAGGAATAACTCTTTTCTGTCTCGAAAGGATTGAAAAAAATGAAGATTGAAAACAGATTTTATATTCAGCATATTATCTTAAGTTTTATAGCATGTTGTCATATCATGGAAAGGTGAGAAAAGGTTTGAAATTGTAAACCATTTTTGACCATTCCTGAAGTGTCTGCTGTGTGTAAACCTGACTAGCCGTGGTAAATTCAAGAGGTGGAACAACTGAAATGCAGGACTGGTATTCCAGTCTATTTGGGTTATTGATGCTCCCAGTGACAGAAACACAGTTCTTAACAGTTGTTAGAGATGAAAAGGCATAGAACGATAAAATAATATATTTAACTGAGGGAACAAATTTGAGTACCTTCTGGACAGGAAACATAAATGGTACTAAAAGACTTTAAAAATTCTTGTTTAGGTTTGATAAAATAGTTGGATCTTTCTGATTATTATGTGCAAAACACAGTGAAGAAAGCAAGTGATGACAGCCTTTTTTTTTGTTTTAAGATAAAACAAATGAATGTTCTAGCTTTTTAGAGTTGTCATAATTGTCAGTACAGCTTAAACATTTTGTTAAAACCTGGCCGTACTTTTTTCATTTCTGAAAGAGTCATCTTTCTTTGGTATGGATTGAATTTGGGAACTAGTGCCTTGTTTATGGAAGCTGGTTTACCATTTTTGTCCTCTGGTTTGCTCTTGACAGGGCTATGTATTAAGCTCTATTGAAGGCCGGGTGGCAGTTGAGTACTTGGACCCAAGCCCTGAGGTACAGAAGAAGAAGTATGCTTTCAAATGTCACAGACTAAAAGAAAATAATATTGAGCAGATCTACCCAGTCAATGCCATTTCATTTCACAATATCCACAATACATTTGCCACAGGTAAAGTATGGCAAGCTAACTTATATTTAATTATTATGATTATATGGTTTTTAAAATTGAACATTATTTGGGCTTAGAGTTACTTTTTAAATTTGTGCTTTTTTTTTTTTTAGCTATTTAAGGAAAAAAATCTGTAGCACTTCTTGGGGGAAATGTAACTTAAATGATCTTAAAAATTAGATGTTTAAGATAATGGTGTTAACCAATTTAACTATTTTGAAATTACTTGCAGGTGGTTCTGATGGATTTGTAAATATTTGGGATCCATTTAATAAAAAACGACTGTGCCAGTTCCATCGGTACCCTACCAGCATCGCATCACTTGCCTTCAGCAATGATGGGACTACACTTGCAATAGCATCATCATATATGTATGAAATGGATGACACGGAACATCCTGAAGATGGTATCTTCATTCGCCAAGTGACAGATGCAGAAACAAAACCCAAGTGAGTATGCTTCACCTGTATTTGAGCCTTTTCTTGCATTCAACCCAGGATTTATTAATTTTTCTAAATTCATGAATAGCATTGTTGATGCCTGCTCGATATTACAGCTGACTGTAGGGTTGGAGTTGATTTTATCTTGTTCTCCCAAGCTTTCAATATCCGTAGGTTGATAGACGTCTGATGGATAAAATTGTGCCTAGTTGTTTTGTAGAGAAGAATGTCAAACTCTCATTCTTCTTGAATAGACTCTATTATTTGAATCTCTGCAGTTATTACTAGCTCATTGCTTCAAAATTAAGTTGAGGAATTCAAGAATAATTTATTTTAGTAAATTCTATTTAAGATATTTAAGAATTTGAACTGCCAAAAACTTCCCTCTCCACAGAGGTCATTTCTATAATATTTACACAAAGCAAATGACCTTCAGGTCTTATTAAAAACCCAGAATAAGATGCCCTTGCCTAGAATAGCAAATTTTCTTAGTTTTGAAATTTTCATAGATGTCTTTGGCTCTTGGTTGTAATTGTTGACTGAGAGGAATCATTTGCATTTTTCCATATCAGTAAGGCAAAGCTTTTACTTTAGTAGCCTCTACCATGCTTATGGAAAAACTGATACTTAGGCCTGTGTTACTATAAAATGCCCATAGTGTCTTTGTACGATTTTGTGTCCCTGTGTCCAGGCCCTTGAAGGAAGTCCTCAGTAAATATTTGTGGAATAACTGAATGTTTTCAGGATTCTTATGCTTTTCTCAATTAACATGGGTATGGTACCCTTGCTAAATCAGTTGAGCCCCTGAGAGGGGACAGAATGTTGAATATTCAATATTAGAATATTTGACTTTAGAAAAGTCTTAGTATGTGAAGCCTATTGGATAAAGGGCTGTGTTTACATTTGATCTGTCACTTTTGTATCTCTTGTCCTGGCCGGCCATTTTGATCTCATGCTCTTCTTTTTTTCTTTTGAACTTGTAGGTCACCATGTACTTGACAAGATTTCATTTACTTAAGTGCCATGTTGATGATAATAAAACAATTCCTACTCCCCAATGGTGGATTTATTACTATTAACAAAGAAACCAGGGAAAATATTAATTTTAATATTATAAGAACCTGAAAATAATGGAAAAGAGGTTTTCTTTTTCTTTTTTTTTTAAATGAATAATTTCCTAAATGCATGAGATGGTTTGATGGTTTGCTGCATTAAAGGTATTTGGGCAAACAAAATTGGAGGGCAGTGACTGCACTTTTAAGAATTAGTTTTGACCTTGATGATTTTTGTTTCCGCTGTGGAAATAAATGTTTGTAAATAAATAGAGTTAATAAAAATCCCTTTGCATTCTTTCTGGACCTTAAATGGTAGGGGAAAATGCTCTTGAGCTATTTCTTTTTCTGGTTGTAGCTGCTAATTCTAAAGCTGCTTCAGACTGCCTCATGAGGAGGTTAATCTACAATTAAACAATATTTCCTCTTGGCTGTCCATTATTTTCTGAAGCAGATGGTTCATCATTTCCTGGGCTGTTAAACAAAGCGAGGTTAAGGTTAGACTCTTGGGAATCAGCTAGTTTTCAATCTTATTAGGGTGCAGAAGGAAAACTAATAAGAAAACCTCCTAACATCATTTTGTGACTGTAAACAATTATTTATTAGCAAACAATTGATCCCAGAAGGGCAAATTGTTTGAGTCAGTAATGAGCTGAGAAAAGACAGAGCATATCTGTGTATTTGGAAAAATAATTGTAACGTAATTGCAGTACATTTAGACAGGCATCTATTTGGACCTGTTTCTATCTCTAAATGAATTTTTGGAAACATTAATGAGGTTTACATATTTCTCTGACATTTATATAGTTCTTATGTCCATTTTAGTTGTCCAGCCACTGGTGATTAAGGTTAAAATGAAAAAAATTATAGTGGGAATGAGACTCATTTCAAAGTAATTCCTTAAATCAGAACACGAACTCAGCTTGGCCTATTCTGAGTAGTTCCAAATAGTATTATACAGTCACGCTTTTTATTTTTAATTTATATTATTTGCAAATGTATATCTTTGATTAGGACTTAGACTGTTACTAAAATTTTATTTTATCCATGATGTATTTTTTTTAATTCTTTGATATAGAGAAGGGTCTTATTTTTTAAGTATTTCAGTGAAAAATGAGTTCATTGTGAACGCATCTTTTGAAATGTATTTTCTTCATTGCAGGTCCACCTAATCATCTCGTGAAAATGGTTTCTCTATGGAAAGCTTTGTTTGCTTCCTACAAATACATGCTTATCCCCTAAGGGATGTGTTATAGTCATTGTGGACATGTTATTTAGTATGTGGATTTGTTTTTTGTTTTACAAGAAATTTGCCTGTTTATTTTTTAATAGATTGTTTAGGATGAGTCTGCGTCCTTACGCAGTAGTGTGAAGAATTCCTCCCATCATCCCCCAAGTAAGCCCAGTTGCTGTTTATGAGCAGTTCCAGTTTTTTTGTAGTATAATCTAAACCTGTTATTTCCCTGCTGTATAATAAATCAGATTCGGAACACTTAAATGTTGGATGTTTTTAAATATTGGTAATGAATGTAATTTACTACATAAAAAGGCTTCGGTAAAGCAAAACTCTTCATCAAGGGCATGTTGAGGATGACATTTTACCTTTAAGTCCACTCTGCCTCATTTAATTATGTCTATTCTGATGTATATTGGGGCTTCAGTCCTGGATAAAGTGATGTGTTGGAGTTCAGCCATTTTCCTGGTGCCCCTTTGGAGGCTCCGCAGGGCCCTGAGCCATCCCCTGGCCTCCCTCAGGATGGGCCCTCACTACGGCAGCCTCTGGTCTCCTCCTGGCATGGTGTTTTCTTAGTGGTGCCAGTGCTGTGGAGCTCATGCAGCTCATACATCCCTGTGCTGATGAAATCATCGTCCACATGCAGAGCGCCAAATGACAGGCCCTTCTGGACTTATCCATCAAATTCTAAATCAAAGTGAAGCCCTTGGGATGGTAAATAATGTAATAGCCAGAGACTAACTGATGGTATTGGTTCTTTAGTGTGATTATGTGCTTTTAAAAGTCATAACCACTTGGTTGAGGACAGAGCATAAATTTAAAACATTGTATAACTGAAAGAGAATTAATACAGTGTTGTTAAAGGTGACCAAATTAAAGCCATGTGTGGACCTGTTTCTGAAGTTGTGTAGGAGAGTTTTTTTTTGGTGGTTCCATCTGAGTGTCCTCTTATCTCTTAAAATCCAATATGCCTCCCTGTTTCCCCTGCATACCACTTAACCAGCTCCTTTTCATAATTGCCTGTTCATGATTATAGCCACCTTTCCCCCCAATTACCCAGTTGTGGTTAACTTGGCTTTTTAATATCAGTTTCTTATATATATGTTAAGTATCTCAGGTTTATCTTTCTTCCTACTGCTTCTGTTATGTGTCCTTCTTGTTGAATGCTGAAGTCCTTAGTCTCTGCCCCAAGTCCTCTGTCTTCAGGAACAAATATTTAGCTGTGATCCAAGTGAGAAAGAAATTTTGAACTACAGTCTGGAACATATGTGAAGACAAAAGGTTCATAAACGTTACTTGCCCTTCCTTCATGTGATGTTCCTGGTGTATGTTTATTTATTTTTTCTTTCATTTAAATGCTGGTTATGGTGCTCTGAACTGATTTTTATAACAGAACACATTGCCACCTGTAATTTGCAGAAATTGCTCAGTACCTTCCAAGATTTAAAAAAACTTTTATATCATGCCATACTTGGAATCCTCTAGTGCTTCTTATTTTCATTGTGGCTCTTCAGTATCTACATAAGAAGGCTAGCTCCTTCCAAAACCTTTGTTGAGTATTCTCAGAAAGTTGGGAGACTAACCTTTATTGGGAATTCTAAGTAGAAGAAATGGTTCTGAGTCCACTGTGTACAGATTTAAAGATGTATTAGCTAGTGATTCTTTGTTCTATGGGAAACCCAGGCTTTGTTGTAAGAACTGAGGTCACATTGTCCATTTTAGCTTTGGCATTCAAGCTCCTCAGTATTGTACCTTTGTAATCTGTTTAATTCTAATGTTTCCTAAGGCTTTTTTTGTTTGTTTTTCTCCATTCTTTTGGTACCAGAGATTGAACCCAGGGACACTTAACCACTGAGCTATCCCAGTACTCCTTATTTTTATTTTGAGCTAGGGTCTTGCTAAGTTGCTGAGGCTGACCTTTAACTTAGGATCCTCCTGCCTCATCCTCCTGAGTCACTGTGATTACAGGCATGCACCACCATGCTTATGGCGTTTTTTTTTTTTTAAGTGAAAATAAGATTCTTTGGTTAGGTAAAGCTAATTCCCCTCTCTAGATGGGGATTCAGCATGCATTAGGCTGCTGAGAGCTTGGAGAAATCCAGCAGTAAAGAAGTCTTTCTAAATTTGTTTGATTTGTCATCCCCACATTCCTTCTTTGTCAAGTCTACTTCTTGCTCCTGTTGCACTGTACTCTCCAATCATTTTATATTTCACCACTCCTAGAAAGCACTGGGGTTCTGAAAATGCTGAGAGTCTGACTAGTTGCTTCATTGTAATTCAGGGGCTTGTATTGATTCCCAAATCACATTTTTTGCTCCTGGATTGCTCTTTCAAGTTTTTTTTTTAAATATTATTTTGTAGTTGTTATTGGATACAGTATTTTATTTTTATGTCGTGCTGAGGATCGAACCCAGGACCTTCCACGTGCTAGGCGAGTGCTGTATGGCTGAGCCACTATCCCAGCCCCATCTTTCAAGTTTTAATTTGAATCATGCAAGGTCCTGTTCAAGGTCCTTTTTTCCATGTAGTCCTCCATCCTTGTTGTAGCTCACAAATATGTATGCCCTACCTCAAAACCTACATGAAATGAAGTACCTTCTACTTCCGTACCTTTGGAGGTACTTGCTTATACTGTATGGCGCTTAGGAGCAGGGACTACATCTTTTTGTCTGCTCTGGCACGTGAATGTTGGAATACTTTAATATTGTTGAAGTGATTTATTTATTTATTTATTTAGAAACTTAAAGGGGCTGGGGATGTCGTTCAGTTGGTAGAGTGCTTGCCTAGCATGCACAGGGCCCTGGGTTTAATCCCAGCACCACAAAACAAACGAAAACTTGAAATATAGTTTTGGAATGTAGATAATTTGGTACCCTAGATATGACCTGAGCCTATTAAGTTCATAAAGTAATTATAGAATTAACTCTTAAAAAGTTGAGATAACACAGATGCAGAAATTATGATATAATCCTATGATGGAGGATAAGCTTTTTTTGTTTTTCTTGGCAGGGCAGGGGCTTACTGGGGATTGAACTCGGGGGCACTCAACCACTGAGCCAGATCCCCAGTCCTATTTTGCATTTCATTTAGAGTCGATCTCACTGAGTTGTTTAGTGTCTCTCTTGCTGATGCTGGCTTTCCTCTGGTAATCCTCCTGCCTCAGCCTCCCAAACTGCTGGGATTACAGGTGTGTGCCACTGTGCATGGTGAGGATAAGATTTTTTAGCTTCATTTGGTTATAATTGGGTAAAATACACCTATTTACATATGTGCTTTTTATGGATGTATGTATTATGGTGTGATGTTTTGGTGTGCGTATATTGAATGGATCTGTCACTTCACACAGTTAACCATTCTTTGTGGGTGTGGTGAATTAAATTTCAAGTATACAGTACTTATTAACTATTGTCACCTTGTATATTAGATCTCCAGAACTTATTCATCTAATAGGAGATGTCTACTTTTAGCATTTTGATTTCTCTCTATTCCTAAGGATTTTCTGGGCTATTTCTCCATGAATAAAATTGTTAACCAAATATGAAAAATACCTGGGTGGATGAATTTGAAGATTTTGAGATGTTATGACTTATGGTATAGGCCACATGGCTTGTATGACATTTTGCTTTGGGGAGCTATCCTAGGTACCTGGTCACCCCCTGGTGCATCAGAAGGCTGGATGCAAGAAATCTGTGACCATGACCATGGGAATTCCCCCATGTGGACAGGAAACAGCAACTTCACGTTTGCATCCTTGGTGTCATATGGACAGCCTGAAGCTGCTCCAAATGGCTGATGCCAGTTCTACAATTAGCTGCTTCTCACATAGGCTTTTGCTCTTTTTGCTGTTCTAGGGTAAAGGGCTGCTGGTGTTTATATATTTCCCTATGGCTGAAATGCTCCTATGCAACAATGGGGGCCAGTTAGTGCTTCATATGATTTTTGGCTTATATACCTATGCTGCTTGATGCACTTAATATATTATGAAAATTCTCTCAAATTTTTCTTATTTTTAATGGTCAACTAATTAACACTTGAGTCTTTTGAACAAACCTTTAGTGCCTGCTGTGTGCCAGTCATGCTAGGTGTTGGGACACCAGTGACAATAGATAAGGTTCCTGCTCTCATTGAGTATGCTTGATAGATCAGTATGTGGGCAGAACACAGACTGATGCTATGATACCATTGTGTGGCCACATTTTGTTTTTAAAGAACTTGGCTAACTGGTCCTTAAAACTATTACCCTGTTACCAAAGGAGTCAGCTAAGTTTGGTGATTGCTCAGCCAGAAATGTGGCTCACTTGTAGAGTGCTTGGTGGCATGTGTAAAGCCCTGGGTCTGACCCCAGCACCACCTCCCCAAAACAGTTGGTTTTTGTACTTTTTTTTTTAATATATATATTTATTTTTTAGTTATAGGTGGACATAATATCTTTTTTGAGAGAGAGAGAATTTTAATATTTCTTTTTTACACAACATCTTTGTTTGTATGTGGTGCTGAGGATCGAACCCGGGCTGCACGCATGCCAGGCGAGCGCGCTACCGCTTGAGCCACATCCCCAGCCCCATAATATCTTTATTTTGTTTTTATGTGGTGCTGAGGATCCAACCCAGTGCTCATGTTTGCTAGGTGAATGCTGTACCTCTGAACCACAACCCAGCCCTGGTTTTTGCTTTTAAATCTAAGATCACCTAACCAGTTTACTCAGGCACTGTGACAACCAATACACCAGAAAACAATTTGGGTAGAGAGTTATTCAAGAATCTGGCTAGTTCACCCCCTATCCTGCCTCCACCCCCCTTTGTGGTACTAGAGATTGAGCCCAGGATGCTCTACCACTGATCTACACCCCAACCCTTTTTTATTTTTTACTTTGAGATCAGGTCTCACTAAGTTGTTCATGCTGACCTTAAACTTGTGTCCTTCTGCCTTGGCCTCCCACATAACTGCCATTACAGGTAGGTACCACCTGATTGATTTGGCTATTACTTCAGAGAATTAGAAGCATAGCATCTTGTCAGATCTTTAAGCCTCCTGAACCTCTCGGAGCCTGTCACTCTTCCAGAATTGAATCTCTTAGGCAGCGTGACATGGCAGTGTGAATCTTGGAGTTGAGCCTTTGAATCTTGACTTTACCGCTATATTCCTTGCATCACTAGCCAAATTAATTTAAATAATAATGTCTTCATCTGTAAAATAAAACAAATACTTAAAAATATTTATCAGGGTGCCCAGACACAGCCAATGAATAGCAAATCTCTGCTCTTGGAATGAAAAATAATCTATCACTCAGATATAATTGGTCAGCTGACAGATTTTTTTTCTCTTTTATAAATTTATAGTTCTCATATAACTATTGGATCTTATTAAATATGCCAGCAAATGCTTTTAAAAATATTTTAAACATTTAGGAAGACTCAAGATCAGATCCATAAAATACCATCTTGATTTTAAAATGTACAATATTTTGCCATTTTCATTTTTTAAAATGAAATTTTGCACATACTTGAAATGTCATTGTACCCCTCCTCACCCCATTCCCATTTTTAATTTTTCTTAAGTATTTTTGTTTATTTGTACTTATCTTTTGTAGTATCCATATACAAGATGTATTTTGGAGTTTTGAAAATATCCATGAATGATAGTTCCTGTCCTGGAATGAGCCTATCCTCCTACAACATCACACATGGTTAAGAGATGTGATAGAGGGCTGGGGATGTGGCTCAAGCAGTGGCGCACGCCTGGCATGCGTGCGGCCCGGGTTCGATCCTCAGCACCACATACCAACAAAGATGTTGTGTCCGCCGAGAACATAAATAAATAAATAAATTCTCTCTCTCTCTCTCTCTCTCTCTCTCTCTCCCCCCCCCCTCCTCTCTTTAAAAAAAAAAAAAGAGAGAGATGTGATAAAGGGGCTGGGGTTGTGGCCTAGTGGTAGAATGCTTGCCTAGCATATGTGAGGCACTGGGTTCAAACCTTAGCACCACATAAAAATAAAAAATATTTAAAAAATGATAGAAGGAAAGGGTAGAAAGAAGAAAGCTACAAATGACTCAGCAGCAGCAAAGTTGCCCAGGGGAGTGGCTAAGCTACGGACCTCTTTCTAATAGATCAACCTTCATGACAAAAGGAATGGCAGCTGTCTCTACCACTGACCTCAACTCCCAGCCCTTTTTATTTTTGTCTTTTAAGGATGGAAACTGTATAACAACCAAAAGTTGTTTATTTCCTCCAGGAGAGTACTAGTGTGTTAATAGTATTCAGTAGTTTGACAACAGAGATGTGATATTTTTTTATAACCAATCTGGAGAGCAAACACAACTGAAGTTTCGTGGTGGTTCTCCTTTGACTTCTCCACCTCGGTCTTTGATATGTCTCTGGGTGGCCCATCTTTCACTTGGGAAAGTACTGATTTAAGCCATTAGGACTAGTTATAGCAGTTTCCTTTCAAAATGGCACCTGGCTAACATTGCTTTGGAACTAGTGCTGGGAGAAATGGAAGCTGCTGCTCTGGTGGCTACAAATACCAATTGGACCATTGAGTTCAAAGGCACTTTCCCCTGGATCAGTTGTGTGTTGTAACAGTGCTTTCATTTTTGAAGGATACCCTCAGAACTTGTCCTGGGTTGTTGTAGGGCACTGGTTTTTTAGTTAGCAAGGGTTTTGTGTCCTGATTGGGGGAGAGGAAAAAAAAAAAAGTGAAGGTAAAAACTAAACTGATTTATAGAGGACTATAATTCAGACAACATGACTTGTTAGCCTGCTTATTAATATACCTCAGGATTTGGCAACTGGTCTTCAGACTTACTTTAAATGAAAAGCAATTGATTTTATTTTGTTGTTTTATTTTCCTTGAATACACTTCTGGTGGTATGACTTTCCAGATTACCCGAGTTGAATAGAGAAATGGAAAAAGAAATGCGTTACTGACCTTTAATGTAGCAGGGTGTCATTAAGTAATTGAAGGTTCATTTCCCATGGCTTTTTTCATTAACTAATTTCCCAAGAAATATTCTTTCACCTCTGACCATATTAGCCAACTATGCGCAGTTAACACAAACCTGAAGAAGCCATACAAATTAGACCCACTGGTCTCCAAAGCACCTAAGTTTGCTTTTCCAATGTTGTAATGAAGTACCTTTCATCCCCTTTTATAGGACTCTGTTATAGGCTATTGCAGTAATTTAAAACCTATGTACCTAGACTCCTGACCTTGTTATAACATCACTTTATAATTCTCAAAATACTTGGCTCTTGAAGATTTTCTTAGCACTAGCCATGTATTCTTAAAGAGCCCAGACAATTTGTCTTCAGTGTTATATTATCCATATCTCCTCAGCTGTTAAGGTCTAGCATTACTATTGAGTTGCCTGCGGGGGGTGGGGTGGGGAGGGGGCTCCAGCTCTTTGATTATTTCACTGCTCAACATGGCATTCAGTTATTAGCGTTCTCCACTTAAAAACCTTTTCTTGGAAGAATGGCAATATACAACTTCATCAAGCTTCAGATATAGAAGTGGCTCTCTTGCTGGGTTCATTGTTAGTTCATTAAGATTGCTGGTGATGCTGTGGACAATAATGGCTTTCCATATGTAACTCTAGCATAGAGATTATCATGGAAGAAGACAAGCATATGGACAATTAGCCTCTCAACATGTTGCCCTTTGTTGCTGTTCATCAGGTGAATGCTGACCTTCCAGTTAACAGCAGAAGTCTAGAATGGGCATTAGTGTTGAGAACTTGGTACTTGGTGGCTTGGCAGTCTGCTTATTTTACTTATACTGATAGAATGTACCATTAAGTGTTAGACTTCTTCACCTTTACTTTGGCTAACATACCACTTCAAAACATCCTGTACTGGCCAGGTGCAGTGCACATGCCTATAATCCCAGCCACTTGGGAGGCTAAGTCAGGAGGAACACAAGTTCCAGGTCAACTTTGGCAACTTAGTAAGACCCTCTCTAAAATTAGAAGGGCTGGAGGCTGGACATGGTGGCACATGCCTGTAACCCCATCGGCTCAGGAGGCTGAGGCAGGAGGAAAAAAACACTTTTTTTTCATTTTAAGTTATAGGTGGACACAGTAATCTTTATTTTTATGTAGTGCTGAGGATCGAACCCAGTGCCTCACGTGTGTTTGGCGAGCGCTCTACCTCTGAGCCACAACCCCAGTGCAAAAAACCATTCTTTACTCGTGCTGACAGTCATTACCCAAGCTTTTGCTTTTGACTTACCTGAAACTATCAAAGTTAGAGAAATCTCATTTATTTTACCCCTAACAAAATTTATGGTAAATTGGGAGAAAAAGTGAGATCAGAGAGGATATATTTAATTCCTGAATAGTGAATTCTTTGCAGATATTAACACATTATTAAAGTGATATTTGAGTCTGTACAGTGAACAAGGCTTCTACCTGAGCATGCTTGACTAGTTACTTCTATTACCGAGACCGAAAATTTAATATTTCTAAACATACTTTTTGGTTGAAAACAGATTTACCCAAAACCTCCAATCTGGTGATTTAGAACAACTCTCCATGGACATATGTAGAGTAAATTAGCATTGTTGAATGAATTAAGAAATCAGACTAACTCAAAAATTTAAATTTGAAATTTTAATTGAGTCAAGGCAAAATTTTACTTTGGCCACCAAAATTTCAGAATTTTCTAATTAGGGAAATTAGAAATTTTCTAATTAGGGAGTAATCCCTGAAATAATTAGAACCTAGGGGAGAGGATTATTTTTTCTTTTTATTTATTTATTTTAAAGCAGCAGATTTTTTTTAATATTTATTTTTCAGTGGACACAACATCTTAGTGCTGAGAATCGAACCCGGGCCGCATGCATGCCAGGCGAGTGCGCTACTGCTTGAGCCACATCCCCAGCCCCTATTTTTTCTTTTAGATAGGCAATGTTCCTGAACAATTTCAGCTTGTTTTTTTTTTTTTTTTTTAATATTTATTTTTTAGTTCTCGGCGGACACAACATCTTTGTTGGTATGTGGTGCTGAGGATCGAACCCGGGCCGCACGCATGCCAGGCGAGCGCGCTACCGCTTGAGCCACATCCCCAGCCCCTCAGCTTGTTAATTTAATTGGTTTCTCCCTAACTAGAACTCAGTGGAGTGAATGAGAAGAAAAAATATTAGGGAAAGTTATTTCTTTGTCTTTCTTTTGGTACTGGGGATTGAACCCAGGGCTGTTTTGCCACTGGGCTAATCCTAGCCCCTCATTATTTTTTATTTTGAGACAAGGTCTCACTGAAATCTTGAGGGCCTTCCTAAGTCACTGATGCTAATCTTGAACATATCCTCCCTCCTCAGTCTCCTGAATCGTGGGGATTACCAGGTGTGTGCTACTATGCCTGGCAGGAAAGTTATTTGTTAATACTTGTTACTGCAAGCATCTAATTGTAGATTTGTAATTAAGGGCAAACATGGTTGTAAAAGGTCCTACTTTTTTGATAAAAGAACCTAGCAAGACAGAAAAGATGATGTGTAGGATGGGGTGACAGCTCTGCCAAAATGTAATCCTATATAATATTTGTGGGTAGCATTGGCATTATTTTTGTGAGAAAGGGATTAATCTTGGTTTTTTTTTTTTTAAAGAGAGAGTGAGAGGAGAGAGAGAGAGAGAGAGAGAGAGAGAGAGAGAGAGAGAGAGAGAGTGTGTTTTTAACATTTATTTTCTAGTTCTCGGCGGACACAACATCTTTGTTGGTATGTGGTGCTGAGGATCGAACCCGGGCCGCATGCATGCCAGGCAAGCGCGCTACCGCTTGAGCCACATCCCCAGCCCCTTAATCTTGTTTTTGTTAGCTCTTCAGAAATGTAAAGATGGGGAATTAGAAACTGAAGAAATTAGTTTGAAATAAGCCTCCTCTGACCTACATTAAAAGCCACTGAATGGTGGCGGGTTGTGTCAAGTCTTGGGCATCTAAAGAATGGAGATCTAAAAGGGTTCTTAGGGCCTCACCTTTTCCTGAATGCTGAGGGCCCCATAGAAACTATGGAGTCATGGCCATTCTTAGATGGAATCATCCATCACTGTTGATTATTTGCTGGAAAAAAATATCTTTCCTTCATGAGAACCTTATGATCCTTAGAGATTAAGAAGTCTGGCCAGGCTGAATGACAATGGCCATGCCATTCTAGGTATTCTCTTGGCCACTGCTCACAGATCTGTAATTTGGGGTTTGTCTTTTTTTTCCTCTTTGTTTCTCTCAGTTCTTTTCTTTCTCCCTCCTTTTTTTCCCTTCAATCCACAGCCAGATAATAGAAGGCATTTGTGCCAAAGGGTATTTAGGAAAATGTGGCCATTAGCTGGTAGGTTTTGAAACATGCTTGAGACTCCTTTGTGCCATCTGGTCCCAGTGGTATATCAGCCCACTGCGTGCCCATAAACCAGGGACTGGGTCTGATCTAGCATATGTATGCCATGAAGTAGCTGGGCCTCTTGAAAATGCTATGACACAGCCTGTTTTCCTTCCTGTATGTTAAAACCCTAAAATGTGGAGTGTGTAGGGATTCTGTCAGGCAGCAGCTTAGGAGATGCTCTTATTCCCACTTCTGGGCTCAGCTCTGGTTACCTGAACATAGGATTTCAAAAGACTGTCTGGGGGTACCCCTGGATGTTAAATATGCATAGTAATAAGATGGCTATTTGAATGGTATCTATATTTTCCAATTTTTGAAGAGAGGATGACAGGGAAATATTCTGGTTTGTTTTCTTTCTTTCTTTCTTTTTTTTTTTTTTTTGGTGCCGGCGATAGAACCACCCTGGCCCTTACGCATGCTTGTCCAGTGCTCTATTACTGAACTATATGCCCACCTTTGAGCTTGTTCTTGAAGCAATTTTTTTTTAACCCTGAAATAAGACTTTATTAAAAAAAAATTGAACAGTGATGACAGATTTGGGCTGGTTTTCAGCAGGCGTGTTGCTTGGGGGATCATGTTTGAAGACCTTGGGTTACCTTCTGACCACATTTCAGTCATGGCTCTAATCACATCCTCAGCCATTTGAATTATTTAGCATCTTTTTGAAATTACATTTTTTATTCTAATTATATGACAAAGATATATACCATGAAATATTTATCAGGTAATTATGATTAAAATGTGCAGTCTCCCCAAAGATGTGAATGATCACTTTTGAGTATTCTATATTTAATTAAAGAGTGTGGTGAGCTGCTAGGTCAACTTGAGTAAGCCATGAACTATGTTTCCCAGCATCCTCTTCCCTCTCTGGTTCCGGGTTAGAGTTTCCAAAGAGAGAACTGGGAAGGCCAAAGAAAAGTAGTGGCTTTTACTCTTGGATTTCTTTGCGGTCAGGTGCAGTGATGGTTGCAGAGGTACCTTCTGGATTCCCATATGTCCTTACTCTCTTCTCCACCCTGATACCCAGTGGGAGCCCATCACAACCAGATGCTTGTGCAGACCACAGGATGTTGGCTACCAGAGGTGTCTCACCAGCTCTCCTTTGCAGTTCTTTTGGTGGTTGGCCATTACTGCTGATTCTCCTTGCAGACCTTCACTTCCCTTCCTGCGTCCCCCATGGCTATATAAGTTCGGATTCTTGAAATAAAGCCCTGCTCTGTGACCATGGTATCACTCCCATCTGAGCCCTGACACAAGAGTAGGAGAATTAAGAGTCAACCTGAGTCTTTTTTCAAAAGGACTTCCATTCTTTCAGAGCCTTTTGCTTTCAAATTTATGAAAAGCAAGTGCTTATTTAGAGATGGATGAAGGTGCTAAACCTTTCTGGTTTTGGTCTCTAGGACATAATGAAGTATTTTTTATCCTGTGAAGATGGGTTTTTGACTTCTAAAGCTAGTTTTGTCCTAATCCAGACACATTTAGATTTGTGAAGCTTCCAAGTCAATACTGACCACGTGTCTATTTCTGTTGTTTTTTTTTTTAAAGGAATTTTTTTTTTTAAAAGAGAGAGTGAGAGAGGAGAGAGAGAGAGAGAGAGAATTTTTTTAATATTTATTTTTTAGTTCTCGGCAGACACAACATCTTTGTTGGTATGTGGTGCTGAGGATCGAACCCGGGCCGCACGCATGCCAGGCGAGCGCGCTACCGCTTGAGCCACATCCCCAGCCCTATTTCTGTTGTTTATTTCTTCCACCCTTTAATATGAATGATCTTTAGGCTTTTAGGGCCAATGGTGGGGATTTTTTTTATTAGAGGTCTAAGTTTTATCTAGATCAGTAACACAGCAAATCCAATTTGTTGACCCCTCACTCAAGAAAAATGCCTTAATGTGCCAAGCTTAGTGGCCAAGAAACTGGTCCTTTTGTGGGTCACTTTTGTTCTTCAACAGATTCATTCATTCATTCATTCATTTGTCCATTCATCTGTCTTCTGAGCCTAACCTTGGACATAGCATTAAGTTTGGGAGGGTGGACTGTATAGTAGACCTGCCAATTTGAATGTAGTTACTATAAGTCACTAAGTATGGGATTTGGGGTTATTACTTTTGAGTCTCAGTCTTTAAGTGCTGATACAAACAAGGCCTATTTTGTTGTATTATAAAGATTAGATAACAGTCATAAAGTGATTAGCACAGTGTGTGTATATTATCACTGCACAACTGCTATTATTATTCAAAGACAGGTCACATGTAATCTTTGTCTTAAAGTTTACTGGGATGGGACAGGCATTTAAGTCAGCAAAGTGACTTGAGGCTGTAGGAATGAGAGACATTAATTTGTGTCATTTAGAAATAAGCCTACTTTCCCTGACCTGAGGAGGATATGAATGAGCAAACACACACATTAGAGCAAGTCCCAGAGTTACCCAAAGTAATGAAGCCAGAATTAGAAGGCAGATAGGCAAGGGCCAATCCCGAGGATGGAGGAATTGAAATGTTAATTCCTTTACAACCCTTTCTTCACCCTTATCAAGATAACCTGTCCCTACTCCAACCTGTAGCTAAGGTAACCTGTCTACAGGAAGTTTTAAATTATGTCCCCTTCCTGCCCAGATCACTCCACCTTGGCCCCTCTAGCCCATCTTCTCACCTTTGGGCCATCCCATTTTAGCATCTCCTAGTCCTAATCACCATATGCAGGAAGGAGAAAGATAGGGGCAAGAGGAGAACAAAGGAAGCCTAGGACATATAAAAAGATAGAAAGAACACCCTCACTTATGGGGATACCAGGATACCAGGTATGGCCCCCTTCTGCCTCCTGGAAGAAGTCTATGTTACCCCTTTTTAAATAAACCCTGCTTTATATGCCTGCCTCGGTGTGCTTCTCTACTGTAATACCGTAACATATGGGGAGCAGAACTGGTGGTGTCAGTAATTTCCACTTACCCCATATATCATTTCTTTTTGAGTCATCACATTTTTGTAATTCCTTCTTCCCCTTTATATATGTAGTCATTTTTCTCTTAAACCTTAAAAGATATTAGAGGTATAGTGGGTGAACATTATGTGGATACATATAAAATTTAAACATACTACATAATCATTGTTGTTATCTCTCAACATATCTCATAGCATGTCGTTTGCATAGGGGTTTTTTCAGTCCTGTGCCAAGACCTTTCCTTGAGAAGATACCCATAGCCACAGAAGTACACCCATGACACTTTCCCTCCCTCAACACCTCTCCATATTTAAGTGAGATGGATACTTGACTCAAGGATATCTGATTTCCTGGGCTGGGGATGTGGCTCAAGCGGTAGTGCGCTCGCCTGGCATGCGTGTGGCCCGGGTTTGATCCTCAGCACCACATACAAACAGAGATGTTGTGCCCGCCGATAACTAAAAAATAAATATTGAAATTCTCCCTCTCTCTACCTCTCTCTCTTTTTTTCCTGGTTGAATTGAAGATAGTGAACTTGGGCTTTGGGTTTCAAGAAAGATGAGCTGGATCAATTGGAATTCACTTCTGGGGTACTAATTGAGACTGAGTCCATTGGGTGTGATCTCTATAGCTAGATGGAGGATTCTGTAGAGTTGGGAGCAAGAGGCGTCAGTACTGATGCACATGCAATCAAATGAGTAAGTAGAGAGGGGATAGAGGTGTGCATCGAGGAGCAGAGACCATGGGACGTCTGAGAAATGGGGATCTTCTGTTGAATTTGGCTTCGGGATATGGGATATGATTTGCAATGACATCTAAGCTGTGTCTTCTATTGCATTTCCTACATTTCCCCAACTTTGTTGGGGTCTCTGGGGTGCAGTTCTGTAGGCTGGAAATTACTGATACCATTGGCATTTTTTTTTTCTGTAGGCATTTTTTTTTCTGTTCTGAATTGTATTTAGTAATTGTTCACCAGATATATGCTATCTCATTAAAAACTAGCAGCTTTATTTTTGGTGTTAAAAACCCCACTCAATTATCTTTTTAGTGTGTAAGGATGTTCAGTCTTGTGCCTTCAGCACTTGATGTGTGCAGTAGTCCTAAGGGAACCCAACGGGGGGAGGTGTGCTTTCCATGATCTGCGCTGGGAGAAGAGTTTTGTCAGAAACTGGGAATCAGCAAGTTCATTTGAGAACTGGAGTGTAGCTGATGAATATTCCCCTTTGAGCATGAATTGAAGTTCAAGGAAGAAAATTGGCATAGCAGAAAAACATCTTGAAATCAGATGACCTTTGGAATGGAAAATTCTAAACCAGACAAACTGTGGCTCAGTTCCTGGCTTTGCCAGTGTCTACCTGTATGATCCTGGGCAAGTTTTCTGTGTCCTAGGCTGCAGCTGCCTCATGAGTTAAAAAAAATTAAAAAGGATTAAATGAAAATGTATGTAACATGTCTCATCTAGTTAGAGCTAAATACATGCTAAATAGTTATATATCTATAATAAAAATATATGTGTGTGTATGTGTATATATATAAACATATATAAAATATTGGCTATTATATATTCATTTGAAGGTAGTTTTTGATAAAGCCAAAAACAAATGTAAGTTTCTATTTTTCCTCTTGGGCTATAGGAAACTCTCAGGACAATCATTAAATCTAATATTCTCTTCCTAATTTCCTATTCTGAAAGGAGTTTTATTTCAGGTAGTACATTGTATGACTGTATTCCCCCTAACTCCTATCCTAATCCCAGGATCTTTCTCTCTCTCTCTCTCTCTCTCTCTCTCTCTCTCTCTCTCTCTCTCTCTCTCTCTGTTTTTGTTTTGTGTGCTGGGGATTGAGTCCAGGGCCTTGTGCATCCAAGGTAAGCACTCTACCAACTGAGTTATAGCCCCAGCGCCGATCCTAGTCTCTTCAGTAAAGTCTGAACTGCTAAATTGGGAATGGACAACCTACCTCTGAGGATGCCTGCTATGCTGTTTGGTGGAACAGAGTCCCTCTGGCCACAGTGAGATGACACCTTACGCCCATTAGCATGGCTATTATTAAAAATCCAAAAAGTAACAAGTGCTGGTGAGGATATGGAGAATGCAGTCCTGTACATTGTTGGTAGAAATTAAAATGGTGCAGGGCTGGGGATGTGGCTCAAGCGGTAGTGCACTCGCCTGGCATGCGTGCGGCCCGGGTTCGATCCTCAGCACCACATACCAATAAAGATGTTGTGTCCGCCGAAAACTAAAAAATAAATATTAAAGATTCTCTCTCCCTCTCTCAAAAAAAAAAATGGTGGAGTCTCTATGGAAAACAGTATGGTGGTTCCTCAAAAAATTAAGAATTACCATGTGATTCAGAATTTCCACCCCTAGGCATACACTTAAAATAATTGAAAACAGGGATTTAAAGAAATACTTGTTATGGTTTGGACATGAGGTGTCCCCTGAATGCTCATGTGCTAGACATGCATGAATGTTCAGAAGTGAAATGGTTAAATTACGAGAGCTATAACAATCAGTGGATTAATCCATTTGGTAGATTAATTGAAAGGACTGTCTACAGGGTGGGTCAGGAGTGGCTGAAGGAAGTAACAGGTCACTGGTGGCACGCCTTTAGGTCTTATATCTTGTCCCTGGTGCCTCGCTGTTTCTCTGTCTTCTGGCTGCCATGAGCTGAGCAGCTGTCCTCTGTATACCCTTCTGGCTCCATAGCTCTGCCTTGCCTCAGGCCAGAGCTATGGAGCCAGCCAACCATGGACTCGGTCTCTGAAACTGAACCCAAACTAGACTCTTCCTTCTCTTCTTTTTTCTTGTCAGATATTGGTCACAGTGATAAAAAGCTGACTCACATTGTTGTTTTTTTTTTGGTGTGTGTACCAGGGATTGAACTCAGGGACATTCAACCACAGAGCAACATCCCCAGTCCTATTTTGTATTTTATTTAGAGACAGGGTCTCACGGAGTTGCTTAGTGCCTCACTATTGCTGCGGCTGGCTTTGAACCCATGGTCCTCCTATCTCAGCTTCCTGAGCCTCTGGGATTAGAGGCTTGCGGTACCGTGCCTGCCTCTGACTGACATTCTTGCACAGCTATAGTCATAGTAGCATTATTCATAATACTCAAAAGGAAACAGCCCAAGTGTCCAACAACAGAAGAATGAACAAACAAAATGTGGTATACACATGTAGTGAAATATTCAGCCTTACAAGGAAATTCTGACACATGATACAACATAGATGAACCTTGAGGATATTATGCTAATGGAATAAGGCAGATGCAGAAAGACAGTACTGCATTCCGCTATGTGAGGTATCTAGAGTAATCAGATTCCGAAAAACAAGGTAGAATGGTGGAGGCCAGATGATAAAGAGGGGTAATTGTATGTAATAGGTCCAGGGTTTCAGTTTGGGAAGATGGAAAAGTTCTAGGGATGGACGATAGTAATTGTTGTACAGCTATATGAATTTACTTAATGCCTCTAAACTGGCATTAAAAATAGTTAAAGTAGTAAATTTTATGTTTTTTAACACACCTGACTTAGCATAGTGTTCAGTATCCTTTCTGAATAAACACTGGCTGCTAAAAAGTGAAAGTCCCTTTGGGATGTGTATTATTTAATCTGGAGATGGTGTCTTCATAACTAGGGATTGTCTGATTTCACTGAATCCATCTGAATTTGCCCAGTATGACTTCTGGAAATACAGAGGAGACTGGCACAATGGAGCATACTCAAATGATACTGAGACGGGATCATTTGAACCCTGGGAATTTGAGAAGACGTGGAATAAAAAAAAAAAAAATGGAAGAGAAAATGAAAACATTCTTTCTAATCCTTGATGGATTTGCATTTGAAATTTTCATGAGGCTGGCAGGAGTGTAACTACTTAAACTGGAGCTTTGGGTAGGGAGAAAAGTGGGTCCTGGGGAGTAAAGTGTGTCCTGCCCTTCCAGATCTGTGATAAAGCTCCTCATCTCAGTGCCGTTACTGCACATGCTGTAATTTTTGTGTCCTGAATGGACCTTGTCCACTTTTAATATCAAGTTAATGTTCACCTTGCAAAAACTATATCGTTTTCTCTTTTTCTCTAGTCTGAAACAATTTAAAACAAGCATTATGTTCCTTGAACACGTGGTGACGCATGCATGTGAATCATGTTACATTTTAAGTGTTAGGGATAGTAGGAAGACTGGGTGAGCAATTCAGTTTATTCAGAGTTCTTTCTTGAATCTTTTTGGTAATTGAAATATATTTTGACAAACTACTCATTGCATGTAGATTTTCACATTTCTTATTTATAAGAAAAATGTATTTATTTTATTGTTCCTAATATTGATTGTTTGATTTTTTTATTGTTCAGTCTTGCTGCATGCAGGATTGTCTCTTTTATTAATCACCTTGCCAAAGAACATTTTTTTTTTTTGGGGGGGGGTTTTGGTTTGGTTTTGGTGATCTTCTCTGCTGATATTTTTCTATTTCATTGGTTTCTGCTTTTCACCTTCTTTAGGTTTATCCTTTAGTTTTTATGGCTTTTTTTCTTTTCTTTTTTTTGGCAGTACTAGGGATTGAACCCATGGTTGCTTGCTCTACCCCTGAGCTACACATCCCCAGCCTTTTTTTTTTTTTTTTTAAGATGATCTCATTAAGATGCCCAGGCTGATGCTGAACTTGTAATCTTCCTGCCTTAGCCTCCCGAGTCTCTGGTATTACTGGCATGTACCACCACACCCAGACTTTTATACCTTTTTAAAAAAATATTATTTAGTTGTAGTTGGATATAATACCTTTATTGTATTTATTTATTGTTATGTGGTGCTGAGGATCCAACCCAGGGCCTCGCACGTGCTGGGTGAGCATTCTACCGCTGAGCCACAACACCAGCCCCTTATGCGTTCTTGAGTTGAGCACAAAGCTCATTAATTTTCAAATTGTATCATTTTAAAGTAAATTTATATAAAACTAACATTCCTTGAGACATCTCATAAGTTTGATGTGAAGTATTTCTTAATTGGTTCTACATGCTTTATAATTTCTTTTGAGATTTTGTCTTCTACCCATGAATTAGTGAAAAGGATAGTCTTAAGTTTCTAAACGTGAGTTTTAAAAAACATTGTTTATTTGTAACTTAATGGCAGTGTAGTCAGAATGGTCTGAATGATACCAGTTTCATTGTGTGTGTGATTTAAGTTTTTCATTTAACTTATATGCATCAGCAAAGTTTTATTTATGTTAGGTATAAAGCTCAAGTTTTATATTCATTAGACTTGTTATTTATTTTTGTTCTAATTAAATTTCCAACTACACTATCAATTTTCTGATATTAAGCTTTCATTATGTTGATTTGTCAGTTTCTACTTGTAATTCTTTTTAAGTTGTAGATGGACACATCACATCAATTTATTTATTTGTTTATTTGTCTGTTTGTTTGCTTATTTATTTATTTTGGTGGTGCTGAGGATGGAACCCAGTTCCTCACATGTGTAAGACAAGTACTCTACCACTGAGCTACAACCCCAGTTCCTCTGCTTGCAATTCTGTTTTTGACTTATATATTCTTTTTGCTTTTACACTTTTATGTATTTTTATGAATTAATTGTTTTGAGACTATATTAGGTGTGTTTAAGGGCTCCCCCAACATTGGGAATTGAACCCAGGGGTCTTTAACCACCAAGCTACATCCTCAACCCTTTTATTTTCAATTTTGAGACAGGGTTGTTTAGGGCCTCACAAAGTTGCTGAGGCTGGATTTGAACCTGCGATCCTCCTGCCTCAGCCTCCTGAGTTGTTGGGACTGCAGACTAGGCTAAGTGTCCAGTTTTGATTATTGTGTCTTCTAGATGGATACAATAATTTTCCCTTTGATTATTACAAAGTATGCCTCTTTATTCTTTATCTCCATTAATATATTTTGCTTTTAAGTATTCTTATCTGATATAATATTATTCTGTTTTTGTTAGTCTTTAAGTATTCTTATCTGATATAATGTTATTCTAGTTTTGTTAGCATTTGCATATGATATATAGTTCTATCCAATTATTTTCAGCCTTTCTTTTGGGTTTTAGGTATGTCCACTTTAAGTATCATATCTAGATTAAAAAATGTAAGGGCAGTCTAATACTTTGTCTTTAAATAGATGACTTTAATTAATTTACATTTTTTGTGAATAGTGATGCATATAGATTTTACTTATATTCAGTTCTTGTATTTTATTTATTTTTATTTACAATGTGTTATTTTCTGTTTTCTCCTCTGCTTTCTACTGGATTGGTAGTTTTCATATACGTTTCCTTTTCCCCACTTCACTTCGGGTTTGAAAGCTATAGATTCATAGTGAAACTGGAGTTTATTCACTAGTGGTTGGGGTCTAAATTATCTTCAGGCCTCTGCAGCTGAGAAAGTCTGTTTTAGTGTTAGCAGCTAATCAAGGCAGGAGATGCCTGTCAGCATCAATCCAAGAATTACAGCCGGAAAAGCCCGATTCTTTTCCACTACTGCTGAGTGATAAGTTTCTGCTCTTAATGGTGAGCTGTGCCGTCCAGTGTTAGAGCATACCCAGAAACTCACTGTCAACTTCTTTCCAGATTCTTGTCTTGCAAATTTGAAGAATGAAATTCATGAACAATGGAAGCCAGTAGTGAATGGAGGATTTTTTCAAGTGGAAAGAAAATAGAACTTTCTTGCAGGTTGGGAGGGGACCCGATAGCAAGTTGCTGCTTAAATGTGCTACTCTTGGGTCTGTGCTACTGGTTCAAATTTATGCTAACTGGCTCTGTAATCTTTATTCAGGTCTGATCCCACTTCTGTTTTCTCCATGCTCTTGGGTCTGTACTGGCCTGCAGAGGGGTGACAGGTTAACATGCCCTGGTTTGACTGCACCCTGGGTTGCCATGTCTTGGTTGTGTGCCAGGGTAGCAGGCTCAGCAGGACTTCAGCCTGTGCTTGCCACTGTTGCTCCAGCCTGCACAGGCTTGGATTCACTCTTTATCCTTAATGTTTTGTTCTTTATGATTAAATACTTTTGTATCAAACCTTATAGTTACTCAGTATTTCTAGCTTCCTCCCAACATCAATCATTTCTCACATGTTACCTGCTTATTGAATACTCCTCCTGCTATCTTATAACTGTTATTTATTGTTTTAGTTTTCTCCAATTTTCAAATATTAGAGTTAATTATTTTTATGGTTCAGCAGTAATTACATGGGTGAGCAGTATTTGGGTTCATTTTTTTCTTGTTGAAATATACCTTTTATTAGTTTTTTTTTAAGTAAGAACCACAAAATGTCTTTGTATTCCATATAATGTCTATTTCACTTATACTTTTTTTGGAATGTGTGTGTGGTGCTGGGAATTGAACCAAGAGCCTCATGCATGCCAAGAAAGCTCTCTACCACTGAGCCACATTCCCATCCCCTCACTTGTACTTTTGCAGGATAGTTTAGCTGGATATAAAATGTTAGATTGGCAGTGCTCTGTACACCTTTTTATTTGTTTTTCCATTTTTTGTTGGTTCATTATAATTATGCATAATAGTGTGATTCATGGTTACATATTTGTACATACACACAATAAAGAATATAAGTCAATATTAGTCCCCAGTATTTCCCCTTTCCCTTTCATGCTCCTTCTCCCTGGTTTTTTACTCCACTGGTCTCCCTTCTATTTTCATGAGATCCGCCACCACCCACACCTTTTTTTTTCTTCACTTTTTTATTTTCCTCTGTAGTTTCTATGTATGACTCTTGACTTTCTGAGTTTGACTTATTTTGCTTAACACAAATGCTTCCAAGTTCCATCTATTTTTTTGAACATGACATAATTTCATTCTTTATGGCTGAATAAAATTCTTTTGTGTGTATATGCCCATATTTTCCTTATCCATACATACATTGATAAGACACCTAGGCTGGTTCCATAAATTTGTCTATTGTGAATTGTGCAGCTATAAACATGGGTATTTGCATACATTTTTAGCTATGCTTCCTGATGAGAAGTCTGCTGTGAGCCTAATTATTGTTTCTTTAGAGACAAATTCTTTTCCCTCTGTGTGTTAGTCAGGGCTCTCCAGGGAAACAGAACCACTAAGGGGTGTGTATTTGTGTTTGTGTGTGTAGCGGGGCGGGTAGAGGGAGGGAGAAAGAATTTTGTTTTATGAAACTAGCTCATACAACATGAAGGCTTGATGACTCTAAAATTGGATAGGAAGGCTGGCAGGCTGGAGACTCAGGAGAGTTGCACTTAAGACCAAGCAAAGGTGGTCTGCTGGTGAAGCAGGTAGAGCCAGTGTTATGGGGGAAGTCTGTTGGCAGAATTTTCTCCTGCTTGGAAGCTGTCAGGCCTTTGTTCTGGTCTGTTCTTTAACTGATGGGATGAAACCTACCCACTTTATGGAAAGCAGTCTCTTTTACTCAGAGGCCACCAATTGAAATGGAAATCTTGTTTTAAAACACATTCATGGGAAGATCAGAATAATCTTGACCTAATGTCTGGATACCCTAGCCACATTGATAAAATTAATCATTACACTCTGGGAGCTATTGAACTTAGGGCTAGGGAGGTCTTTTATATTCTGCAGTGTCACTGTGATTTGTCTAGTTGTGGATTTATTTTTGTTTCCCTGCTTGGTACTCGAAATGTAGTACAAATCTTTAGCTCTTGAAGATTTTCATTATATATATTTCTTCCTCACCAGTTGTTCTGGTTCTCCTGCTTGATGAATGTTGGAACCTTATATATCTCCTCTGTTAATTACTCTTTCGTATTTTAATTTTGTTTTCTCTTCATGCTATGTTCTGGGTGAGTTCCTTAGAACTCTCTTATAATTACTGATTCTCTATTTGTGACTAGACCACAATTTATTTTACTTACTAATTTTATTTCATTTCTAGGATTTCTGTTTTATTTCTTATCTACTTTTTGATGTTTTCTTTTGAAACATCATTTTGGCAATTATTTTTAAATGAATTTCATTGAATTGTGCCTCCTTAACCTCTTTAAACATTTTAAACATAAAGTCTTTGGTAGGTGTATCTATAAATTTATTTTTAAAATTTTGTTTATTTTTAATTTTAACTGACACTTAGTGATTGTACATATAAGGTACAGTGTGATGCTTTGATACAGGTATGTGTCAAGTAGTGATCAAATCAGATGCCACAGTCTGGCTGGGCACAATTCAGGAGCCACTTGTCAAAAGAAACTAACTTTATTTTTAGAACCACACAGCCCAAACAAAACAGCTCCTCAGGAAAAACCCTCAGAGCTCAACTGCCACCACCGGCTTCCCACAAGCCCCTCACACAAACACAAGCCTCACCACCTCCCACAATCCTCCTGCTCTTGAGGCTGATTGGCTGGGTCGTGTGGGCGGAGCCAAAGAAGTCCCCCAATGAGCATCACCGCAGAGGAGCCAATCAACTAGATGTTGCTGGGGTCGCTGTGAGCCAATCATCAGCTGGCAGTCTGAAAGGTTGCTGGCAGCTGGAAGTTTGCTGGGGCCCCTTCGGCTGTGGCTCTCAACATCTCCCCCTCTGTTTAAACAACAAGCATGTGGCTTAGGGACCGTGCCTGCCTTAGGTTGTCCAATAGTACATATGGTCCTTACCCGTTCTTAGATTGGTACCACTGCAATTGGATCTTACCCGTCACTGACTACCGGTCCAGTATACAGCCACACCTGTGGAGAGGTCTTTGTACCAGCAGGGGGGTGAGGTTCTTTGCCTCACCTCTGTTGGCCCCCAAATTTTAGCTGAACAATCGTGACAAGCAGAAGGGAGGAACATGCACCAAGCCAGTTGATGGCTCCTTTTGGAAAAATTGTACCACCTATGACATCATCAGCAAAAATACCCCAACACTACCACAAGTCGCTGCACCAACAGATAGTTCACAAGGCATACAGGTGAATTCACAATGCATACAAGTGATACATAGTCCAGGCAAGTTCTGCAAGCAGTTCAGTGATGGCTATTGCAGAAGCTGTAGATTGGTTTTATCTTTGTCTTCACTGGCATTGGGATGAAGATAGGAATTCTGGCAATAATGGCTAAAGAAAAAATTATGTAACATTCCATAAGGCACTAAAAGAAAACAATTTTCTTAACAATTTACATTATCTTGAAGAGAATTATTAAATATAATGAAAAGAAAAGGTGAAAGTAAACAGATCTGTTAACCTCCTTTTTTGTTCACATATTAAAACAATCCTCAACAGTTGTTTACCCAATTTAAATTAAACCATTTAAATCACGTGAATAAAAAAAATATTTGGATCCATTTTTTCATGAGCGCTCATCATATATGATATATGGACATACGTACATTCAAACATAACACAAAACACAAGTGTGCACACATAATATAATACATACAACACATAACATAATAGTAAAGGCCTTATAAATTTTTACAGGTGAAATCTCCATTGCAATGTTTAAAAACTCTATAGTCAAAAAATAGAACTGATCATCAAAACATTAACCTAGGTCTGTATGAGCTCAAAATACAAAATAGAACTTCATGATGTGGGAAAGGGCAATAATAAAATAGATATTGAACAAAGCATTCTGGTTCTGTCGCAGATGTAAGGATAGCCAAACTGGAGTTTTGGATATCAGCTGTTATGGGTTTGAGCCAAATCATCTACTTTTTGGTCTGTAGAAATCGCTTTAGTTAATCTCTCTGGAATCCAAATCAGCTGCTGTTCTCCCTGTGGAAACACACAAACAGGCCCCCGACTCCAGACAATTACTGGGTCAGGACCTTTCCATTGTCCTGTTAGAATATCTTTCCAAAGTACCTTGGGCTTATGTACATTTTTTGGACACATATGCTTTTCCGCAGCACTAAGTCCTGATGAATCCAAATTTAAAAAGTTTAGAGTAAAAAGGGTTATTTTAAGTTTATCTTTGGGGAATATATACCCCTTCCCAATTCCCTCTTTTTGCTTTAATAAGTACATTTTAATAGTTTGATGAGCTCTTTCAACTATGCCTTGTCCCTGTGGATTGTATGGGGTTCCTGTTATATGAGTAATGCCAAATGATGAGCAAAATTGTTTAAAAGAGGTAGAAGTATAACCAGGGGCATTATCTGTTTTTAACTGTTTTGGAACGCCCACAGTGGCAAAATTTTGTAAGCAATGAGCTATAACATCTTTAGTTTTTTCTCCGGCATGAAGGGAGCCCATTAAATATCCAGAAGAAGTATCAACTGTAACATGCAAATATTTTAATTTTCCAAATTCTGGCAAGTGTGTGACGTCCATCTGCCAAATATGGTTAGGTATCAATCCTCTAGGATTGACTCCAAGATTAACTTGTGGTAAAAAGGTCACACAATTTTGACATTGTTTTATTATTTGTCTAACTTGTTCCTTAGTTATTTTAAAACACTTTTGTAAAGTATTAGCATTGACATGGAACCTTCTATGAAATTTTATAGCTTCTTCTCTTGTGGAGAAAATATGTATGTCATGTGTAGTTTTATCTGCTAAATCATTGCCCAAACTAAGGGCTCCAGGCAATCCTGTATGTGCCCTGATATGTCCTATAAAGAATGGATCTTTTCTGTCCCAGATTAGACTTTGTATAGTAGAAAGCAAAGAGAAAACAGTAGAGGAAGGGGAAATCCTACCAGCATCTTCAAGGGATACTATAGCATTAACTATATACTGACTATCAGAAAATAAATTAAATACAGAATTTTTAAACATCATAAAAGCTTGTAATACTGCATTAAGCTCTACCTTTTGAGCTGATTGTTTGGGTACTAAAAATGTAAAAGTTTGATCAGGTGTAACTATTGCTGCTGTACCATTATTTGACCCATCAGTGAATATATTTGGAGCATTCATAATAGGTGGTTATCAAATGAAACATTAGATTTGCACATGATTATTGCCCAAGTATTTAACTCATTAGCTAACTCATTAATTTGATTCATAGTATATGGAGTAATAATTTTGTTGGGAGAAATTCCAAACACTCCCTTTGCTGCTTTTATTCCTTTGAGTATTAATTTTCCTACAGCCTCAGGATACCTAGTAAGAATAGTGTTAGGAGAATAAGATAAATGTATCCATAATAATGGACCTTCTTGCCAAAATACTCCTGTAGGAATATTTTTGTTGGTAGTACAATAAATAATTAAGGCAAACTTATATCAATTCTATCCAAATGCATATTTTCCATATATGTTTCAATGATTTTTAATGCCTTTCTTGCTTCAGGCGTTAACATTTGGGGTGAATTTGGATCTGATGGACCTTTTAGGATATCAAATAAAGGTCCTAGCTCTCCTGTTGGTATACCTAGATAAGGCCTTATCCAATTTATGTCTCCTAATAACTTTTGAATGTCATTAAGTGATTTGAGTTGATCTACTCGTATTTGAATTTTTGGTGGACGGACCATGGTTGAGGATAGTAGAACTCCTAAATAATTAATTGGAAAATCTAATTGTACTTTATTTATTGCTATCTCTAGATTATAATTTTTTAATAAGTTTGTAAGTGTGGCATAACATTCTAGCAATGTGTTTTTAGCTTTGTGTGCTAATAATACATCATTCATATAGTGAAATATTTGTAGTTCAAGATTTTGATTTCTAAGTGGCTGGATTACTTTGTTAACATAAATTTGTCACATAGTTGGGCTGTTAGCCATCCCTTGAGGGAGTACTTTCCATTCATATCTCTGATCAAGACCTTCATGATTCAGTGCAGGTATAGTAAATGCAAAACGTGGACTGTCCTCAGGATGAATTGGAATTGAAATAAAACAATCTTTAATATTTATAACTAAAACATACCAAGTTTTTGGCAAAGCAGACAATTGAGGAATCCCCGATTGAGCAGGTCCCATAATAACCATCTCATTATTAATGGCTCTTAAATCTTGCAATAATCTCCATTTACCAGATTTCTTTTTGATGACAAAAATAGGAGTATTATGGGGAGATACAGAAGGTTGTATATGTCCTTCCGCTAATTGTTGTTTGACCAGGTCATGGGCTGCTTGTATCTTTTCTTTAGTCAAGGGCCACTGAGAAACCCATACTGGTCTTTCTGATTTCCAAGTAATTTTTATTGTCTCAGTGGCCCTTTGTGAAAATCCAACCCATGTCTGTCTGTTCCTTGATCTATTTGTATTGGTGCTGCTATACCTTGTTCTTGTTTTTCTAATCTTTTTCCTTTCCTAAAACCTTGTCTAGCCATAATAGTGGGTGCATTTTGATTGATGTTATTTGTTAATGTCAAACCTAAATTATCTAGGACATCTCGTCCCCATAAATTTACGGGAAGATGATCCAATACATATGGCTGTATAGTTCCTTCACATCCTTCAGGATCCTTCCAATCTAATACCATTGCACTTCTATGGGGATTAGTCGCCACTCCTAGGCCTCGAAGCATTTGAGTGGCTTGTTGTAATGGCCAATTTTTTTGGCCATTCTTGACGAGAGATGATGCTAAGGTCTGCACCTGTATCCAGTAGCCCATTAAATTCATGTCCTTGAATATTTAGTTTTAGCATGGGGCAAGAATCTAAATTTAAAGAAAGCATAGCCCAATCTACACCTATGGAGCCTAATCCCATGGAACTTCTTTCTACAGCACGACTGGAAAATTTATCATGTAGGCTTGGTATTATTAGTAACTGTGCTATTCTATCTCCTGGTGAAATTACTGATATACCCTTTGGAGAACTGGCTATAATTTTTATTTCACCTTCATAATCGGGATCAATTACCCCAGGACTTATCATAAGTCCTTTTAGAGTAGATCTGCGTCCCAATAATAAGCATACTGTTCCTTTGGGAAGAGGTCCTTTTACCCCTGTGGGAATGATTTGAACTCCCATCTCTGGAGTTAGTACTGATCTGGCGGAGGCGCAGATGTCCAATCCTGCACTTCCTCTGGTTTGTATAGTGAGGGATCTGATGGACAATGTGTCCTGGGCACTACCCTGATGGGGTTGCTGGGTTCCTCCAGAGCTCCGTATATTTGTGGTTTTGGGCCCCGGAGCATTGGGTCCCCCTGTCCATTTTTTGGCAATGGAGCCCGATGCCTTTCTCCACGATATCGTGGATAAACACCTGGTCCTTGTTCGTGTTTTGATAATGAAGTACCCTCTATGGTGGTTTGAGAATGGCATTCATTAGCCCAATGTCTCCCTCTACGGCATCGTGGGCAAATACCTGGTATTCTACTCCTTTGATACCTAGTTTTGTTAAAGCCTCCTCCTATGGGGCAATTCCTTTTAAAATGTCCTGTTTGTTTACAATTGTAGCATGTTCTTGGCCTGGCATCTAAAGCCTGTTTTACTGCAGCTGCCACAATTTGCCCTTTTTCATTAATGTCTCTGGCATCTAAAGCCTGTTTTACTGAAGTTGCCACGACTTGCTCTTGTTCATTAATGTCTCTACATAATTTAATAATTAAATCTTCATGTTTCCATGGTCTAATGATATCTCTGCACCAACGATTTGCTTGGTCATAAGGCAGTTGTTTTATTAATGGCATTGCTTGTTCTGTATTCCCAAAAACTCCGGTAGCTGTTTGAATAAGCCTATCTACAAATTCAGCGTAAGATTCATTAGCTCCTTGTATTACCTTAGATAATTGACCTTGTAAACGTCCATGTCCTTGTAAAGTCTTCCATGCCCTAACCGCCTCTACAGCAATTTGTGTGTATACACCAGGATCATCTGCAATTTGTTGCTGCTGATCCTCATAAGGTCCCTTTCCTAACAACATATCTAGATTTCTCTGAGGATAACCAGCTGCTGCATTTCGCCTAGCCGTCTCCTTGCAAAATTCCTCATTGGCAACCTTCCATAACAGGTATTGACCTCCATTTAGCACAGCTTTACACATATTAGCCCAATCTGCAGGCGTCATGTTCAAGTTGTTAATGGATTCGACCAAGCTTACAGTGAAGGGTGCTTGAGGACCGTAGGTTGTTACAGCCTCTTTTAGCTGCTTCACTATTTTGAAATTTAAAGCATGGTGAATTTGCTGCCCTCCTACCTCAAATACAGGGCATGTTAATACTTGAGATCCTGTCTCAGGATCCGAACTATCAACTGCGGGAGTTGGGGGCCTCCCAGTATATGGAGGTGGCCTTGTTAGTTGGGCATTTACGTCCTCTGGTGATAGAAAGGTGTTAGTAACAGTCTCCTGTAGAGGTGGCGCTGTTGGTTGGACACTTACGCCCTCTGGTGATAGAAAGTTGTTAGTAGCAGTCTCCTTTTGTAACTTTCCCCCTGATGGCTTTTTCTGCTCTAAGCTTAGTTCCTCTATTTTTGTCTGAACTGAAGGCTTTGGACTAAGCAAACCAGATACGAACGTCCACAATGGCAATGTGCCAACTGGCAGAGTCCCTGGGCTGTTCTTTTCTATTCTTTTTAAATCTTCACCATGATGGTTCCATTGTGATATATCTAACAACTCCTCCTCAAACAGCCATGGGCTACATTTTTGTATTGTATCAACGTATGCGCTGACTGCTCTTGATTTTACTGGGATGCCTCCTTCCTCTAACAATTTACTTAACACTCTTTCGGTTTGTTTTTTACTAATTGCTGATCCCGTATTTCTACTATAATACAACCCAGCAAGATAACACCAAACAAAACCGAGACAGAATGAAACAAAAATGGAACAACAAAAATTCATTATAGCCTTTCTATCCTCCTGAAATGTCCATCCTTCCTTTCTCCCTATCTGTTCCTCAGACGTAAATAGTTTTTCCTCAGATGTGAGCGGTTTTTCTTCCGTCTCACTCATCTCCAGGGACAAGCAACTTAAATCAAAAGTGAAGCAAAACAAAAGAGGAATCTTAGAATGGCTCCCCATCCTCTCGCCCTGCCCTCGGGGCGAGCAGTTTACCTTATCACTTACCCTCAGTCATTCCCCGTATGGGCCACCAAATGCTGCAGTCTGGCTGGGCACAATTCAGGAGCCACTTGTCAAAAGAAACAAACTTTATTTTTAGAACCACACAGGCCAAACAAAACAGCTCCTCAGGAAAAGAAACCCTCAGAGCCCAACTGTCACCACCGGCTTCCCACAAGCCTCTCTCACAAACACAAGCCTCACCACCTCCCACAATCCTCCTGCTCTTGAGGCCGATTGGCTGGGTTGCATGGGCAGAGCCAAAGAAGCCCCCCAGTAAGCATCACCGCAGAGGAGCCAATCAGCTAGATGTTGCTGGGGTCGCTGTGAGCCAATCATCAGCTGGCAGTCTGATAGGTTGCTGGCAGCTGGAAATTTGCTGGGGCCCCTTCAGCTGTGGCTCTCAACAATCAGAGTATGTAATGTATCTATCACCTCATTCATGCATCTGTCATTTCTTTGCCATGAGAATATTCAAAATTCTTCCTTCTAGCTATTGGGAACTATACATTTAATATGGAATAAATACATGTTTCAGTTTTTTGGGAGGAATACTGGGGATTGAACTAAGGGGCACTCAACCACTGAGCCACCTCCCTAGCCCTATTTTTTATTTTATTAGAGGCAGGGTCTCACTGAGTTGCTTAGCTCCTTGCTAAATTGCTGAGGCTGGCATTGAACTTGAGATCCTCCTGCTTCCACTTCCCGAGCCGCTGGGATTACAGGCATGCACCACTGTGTGGGTTTACATGTTTCAAATTTGGTTTTGATGCTTGACCTGTGATTTTGATCTTCGGGCTGTTTTTGAGTTGGAGGTTTTAAATTTTAGTCACTGTTGCTGTTGGGTTTTTTCTCTCTACTCTTTTCTTCCTGTCTTAGAGTTGCTGCTGCTTCCTGCTTCCTGCCCCCAGAGATCAGCTGCTCAACTCTACAGAATTGTTTATTTTTTGTTTTAGAGTCTGACTGTTATTTTTGTTTTCTTTCATAACTTAGCTGTCATTGCTATGGTGTTTGGAGCAGAGAATGATCAAAATGTGATCTTATTGTGTCAGCTCGATTAGCTAACTTATGTGGTTGAAACTATTTTTTCTTTACTAATGGTACCATATAGATGTTCTGACTGTAAATAATTGGGAAAATGTAAGGTGTGGTTCAAGCATTTATAGTCTTCTATTTACCTACATTGAGAATATAAACTTCAGATGGCAAAATGAACAAAGGGTTCAAAGTGTTTTTTTTTTTAATACAAATTTTAGGGCAGATAACTCTTCTCTCAGAGTTGTTCTATCATTATTGCCATTATGATCACCAGGTCAGGGTGAAGAGTCATTGGTCTTGACAGCTGTTGGCAGGATGACCTTGACTGGATCATTTCAAGTTTTGGTGTGAAATGGAGAAAACTAGTGTGAAAACACTTTGGAGCATTAGCAGTGCTATGCCACCCCGAGAGGCATTCCTGGTAATACTCTTGTTAATGCTCAGTGGAGAAGGCAATGTTGTGAGACCCACGGAAAGCATTCTGAAAAAACAAAGCAATTTTTATGGTTCTGGGAGTGAAACCCAGGGCTTCAGGAGGTGGTTACCATGCTGGAGTCCCAGCTCCAGGAGAGCCTTTCTGAAGCAGGTAGATATGTGTTCTGATTCTGGGTTCCTCTTGTCAGGTGTATGATCTTCATGGGCAAATCAGTTAAGCTGACTCATTTGAGATGAACTCTAAACTATGCAATAGCTATCCTACTGTGTGTCCTTTTTACTTTGTTTCATTTACCTGAGATAGGAGGTTGACTTCCCTTCCCCCCCTCATCTGGGAATTTCAGATGTGCCAAGTTCTGGCTCAGACTTAATGAGTAGACCTAAAAAGTCCAGGCACTTTGCCTATCATCAACCCCAGAAGTGATTTCCCATTCCAGAGCTTTCTCTCTATGAAGTTGTTTTTATTGCCTAGAAAACTAACTGATTGCCTTTCATTACTTTTTTGATTTCTTGGGTATAGGACCCTAGATCTTGCAAGTGGTTCCCAGAGATATGATAAGGGCTCAGGGGGGGCAGAGTAATAGATCTGGAATAGATCAGATTCAGCTACTTCTGCCTTCCCATACCTCCATCTCCGAGCATCTCAAAGGCAGGACTCTGTCATTTCCTCCTCTTACCATCCTTCATGTGTGCTGGACCAGGAAGGAGTATATGGAACATTTGAGGGTGTGGCAAGTAAGAATATCATCACTACCTTGCTGGGAGCTCTGTTGCCTTTGACTGGTCTGACCTTCCTCGTTGCTAAAATGAGGGTTTGCAGTCGATAATGAATAAAAGTCTGCAGCTGAGGAAATGGCACTTTTGTTGCTCCAGCTAGCTGTACCTGACCCAGGGAAGGTCCTGGTCCTTGTGTGAGATCGTGGGTGGGCAACTCCTTGGATCTCAGGGCAGGATACTCAGAATGATACTGTGGTTTCTTCCCTGTCTCTTGTTTCTTCTTTTTAAGATTTTTGTTTTTTAAATTGTTGCATTATAACTGCACATAATAGTGGGACTCATTATGCCATATTTGTACATGAATATAATATAATTTGATCAATCTCATTCTGGTTTCTTCTTTAAAGTGACCTCTTTAGACCTTTCTTAGGTCATCTGTTAAGAAACTGACAAATTCCAATTCCTTTCTAAATTTCACTTGCTCTAAAGTCAAGAAATGAAGTCATGGGTATTTGTGTCCTTTCCTCTTCTAGTTCCCTGGGTGAATGAATTAGTATTTCTGGAAGATGAGATGCTTATATTAAATTCACTGCTTTTATGCTAAATCTTGACAAATATTAAGAGCAAAAAGAAAAGAGGGAGGGGATCCCAAGCCTGGAAGCTTTTGAGTGGTTAGAAAATCACTGCATTAAGCCACAATAAACATCAATCTGCAGGTATGTTATAATTTTATTTTTTTAAGAGAACATCGAATGGCTGTAACTGCTTTTGTATTGGAGCAGGGAAGCTGTACCCGAACTTGAAAATCTTTCATCTTTTATCCTTAATACATACTCATAAGTACATCACAGGCTTGAGGAAGTACAATTAAGAAGGGGGCAATCCTTTTTTCAAGTCCTCAGGTTTAATTTTCCTGATTATGGTAGATTATGAGTCATTCTGAGTCTTGGTCTCCAAGAGAGACAGCGCCTTCTCTCCAGTCCCTTTCAACAGTTGTTTATGGCAGTTTCAGCCTCTTTCTGCCTCTCGGAGGCTCTTTATTTTTAAAGCAAGGCAGACAAGGCCTAAAATTATTCCATTAAAGAGGGGCAATTTTTGTAATGGGACTTAGAGTGCTTTGCAGAAGTGCAGGCAAGTTTCTTCAATATCCTGAGCATTATTCGCTCATTTAGTTAAATGATGTTTCTAATTCTCTGGTAATTACATGTAATGAGGCACTTTTTCTCTTCTTGATGAGACTTTAGCTTAATATGAGATGGCGTATTTTTTTCTTTTTTTTTTTTTTCATGGGGATAATTACCCCTTCCCAGGAAAAGCAGGGTTTGTTGTGCAGAATATAGCAAATTATTTTATTTCCTGCCATCTTGACTGCCAGTAAATTATAAAATTAAGTTTCACTGGCGCATTAGCACCATTTTGGAAAAGGCTTGAGACTTTATTTTTTTCTTTTTCTTTCTTTTCTTCTTTTTTTTTTAAATTCATGTACTGCTGTCCTCTGGGACTATAGAGGCTATTATTCATAGAACAGACTTTTTCTGCCAATTCCCAGTATTCAGATGTATTGAAGCAGCAACATAGGTTTAATTTTTCTAGATGATTTCCAACATAGAATGTTCTTATAAGTGCTTTTGTGCTCAGGTAATTATCATCATAAAGTATTATGTCCCTTCTTTTCCTCTGGTCTTCTCTTACTCCTTCTTTGGATGTCAAATTACCTTTTTTTTTTTAATATTTTTGTGCAATGCTTTAATTAGATGCAAAGCAACTAAATTTGAATCATATGAGGTGGTGACTCCAACTATTAAAAAGCAAGTTAATAACATCACTCTACTTAACTCTTCCTGTTGTTGAAAAGCAAATTTGAAGAGAGAAAAATATGGGAGAGTATCATTAATTAAATGTCACATTGACTTTTGGTCTCTTGGATTCAATTATTTTTACTGATTTTGAGGATGTATGTGTGTGTGTGTGTGTGTGTGTGTGTGTGTACATGTATGTGCACGTGTTTGCTTTTTTGCTTTTGTTTCTGCAGGAGAAACATTTCTGTGGAAGAAGTGACAGAGTGAGAGTGGAAGAGGGAAAGAGGACCTTGGACTGGGAGCTGAGGCTGGGGCTGAAGGTGGGCTCTGTTTGTCCTGCCTGGCTGTGTAGTTTGGATAAGAACGCCTCTCTGAGTCTCAGTTCCATCCTGTATAAAATGCATGAATTTGGGCATATGGTCTCCAGGATTTAGAAATCCCAAAGGTCTTCAAGTAGTGGAAGGAATTTGTTAGAGTCTTTTCAGAATGGCCTAGATTTGAAATTTGTGTGGATCCCACCAGCTCCACCATCCCTTGTAATGGTGCTATTTCCTGTGGGTTCAAGTATCTCCTTCTCTGGGTCGCCAATTGTTTCTGTCTGGTGTCTACTAAACTTTTTGGGACCCGTTTCAGGCATGAGTGACACTGCTGTTTCCCTTTGTGGAAATGTGTCCACATGGCTTCTGATGGATGTCCTAGTATTTTCCTCCCCTTGAGGGTGACCAAAGACTCTCCTTTTGTTGGGTTGCATGTTCAAAGTCACAGAAACGATACTGGAAACGATACTGTCCCTTTCAGAAAAATAGAAAGAGCCTGTTTGATGTGGGCTAATTTCTCCATATCTGGGGAATGAGAATGTCTACCAAAATGATGAGTCTTCTCACTTGTGTAATTAGCTTGCAATAAAACCTCCCATCTGGAGTTTTTATTTTAAGAAACTATAGTTGGGGTGATTGTTGTAGAATAGTTATGTTGGCTACTTCACTTTTCCCCTGGATCATCATGGAGGCTCCTGACTGCTCCCTCCCCAGGCATAGCTTCAGGCACTGTCCCATGAAAATGGCAGCCTTTAAACATAGCTTCCTGGTATCCACCCTGACCTCCTGAGTTAGAACTGCAAGTCTGGGAGTGTGTTCCTTGCAGGCTCTTTGGATAGCTCTGGTGTTCAGCCTGGGAACCTGTGAGGCACATGCTCCTGGACAGGCCAGTGCCTGTGTTTAACATGGCAAAATACCCCCCAATTGAATCAAGATGTGTGCTCTGTACTGGACTGAATAGTGCCCCTTCCCTGAAATTTCTGTCCACGCAGAATGTGACCTGATTTGTAAATAGGGCCTTTGCAGATACAAAATTAAGATGAGGTGGTACTGGATTAGGGTGAGCCCCAAATCTAGTTATCCATGTAACTGGTATTTGATAATAGGAGGGAAATTGGGCACAGAGAGAGTCATAGTCAGAAGTTGGCCACATGAAGATAGAGGTAGGGATTATAGTGATGCTGCCACAGCCAAGGAAGGCCTGGGGCTGGGAGAAGCTTAGAGGCAAGAATGGATGGTTCTCTAGAGGCTGGGGGAGGTGGGGAGCATGGTCCTGCTGACGCCTTCATTCTGTTCATGGCCTCCAGAGCCATGTGAATATAAATTCTTGTTTGAAGCCCCTGGTTGTGCTGATGTGCTATAGCAGTGCTAGGAAACAAATCTAGGCTCTTAGCCATCTTCTATAATCCTGCATCCAGGCAGAAACTCTGGTGATGAGGCCTATTTTGTGAATAGTTTTTGATATACTTCTGGCATTTGTAAACATCTGTACAAATCCGAGAAAATAATTTTCTCCTCTGGGCAAAGTAGGTGTTGATCCAACTGTTGATGAAATACTGAGGCCTGTGTGGAAGTGGCTGAATCCCAGGCATTGTGTCTACAGGGCCAAACACGAGCATCCCCAGGGAGGAAGCCAAGCACCCAGGTGTCTGTGGCTACCTAGAGGGATCCTCAGGACATTCAATGGACACATCTTGGGAAGTGAGGTCAGCAGAACAGGTTCTAGCTTTGGCTGCCTTCTTCCCTCCTGAATGCCTGCTCTTACACAGGTCATAAGCTAGTGTGGCCCCAGTTTCTGCTACACCATAAAATGGAACTTCTAACCATCCAGCTTATGAGTGAGCACCAAATGAAATCAAGAACGGTGGTTTAACTGCAGCAGGCTCTGTAGATCATTTTTGTTGCTATTCTTTCGATTTCAGTTTGGTGAGTTGATTACACCTGGCTTTGAAATGGACAGGAGAGGTAAAATCAGTGTTGCATCCCAGGTTACAACTCCAGAGCCTTTATTGAAGGAGAAGGGATTTTTTGTTAGGATGAAAAAATGGTAGAGGAGTCTATGTGACACTGAATTCAAGAAATGGAGCCACTGGCACTGTTGTGGGGACACCACTGTCAGATTCTGCAGTTTTCTCAGTTCTTGCTCCAGTTAGTTCCTGTTCACTGCAGCAAGCCCCTGGTGCTGTCCTTGCTGGGCTTCACCAGTCTTCAGGTGGCTGAGGATGCAGACTGAGGGAGTAGGAAAAAGGAGAGGGTTGGAAAATTCCTCTTCACAGAGTAATAAACACTGATTTGAATATTCAGTCCTCAGGGTTATAAATAACTGTGAGTTTTCATTGACGTGTAAGCAGTGATACATTTTGTACAATAATTAGTTATTTGATTACTTTTGTTTTAGCCTGAAGTAGAGGACAATTGACAAATGTGAATACCTCTGAGACTGATGGGGCACAGTAAACTAACTTTATTTATTACAAAATGCAATTTTATTAATATAAATTGACAGTAATTAATTTGCTAGTGTTGATGTTGTTAATAATTGCATGTAATTTATGAAATATTCATGCTAGAGTGGAATAAAGTAATGCATAGGTCCTCTGGCTTGTTAAAAAGTCATTTCAACAAATCCTTTCCAATCCAATGCATTCATATAACAGTGGTTTGAAATCCCACAAAATAACAAAAAATATTTTACTTATTTAGTGTTTCTTGATGACTTACAGGCATTTCTAGATATTCTGTACTTGGATTTCAGGGGACCATGAAACTCCTTGAAATTAACAGAAAGATATATTTTTTGAGAGTCTCCCTTGAAAGATTAAGTTTCACTGCATTGTTTAATTTTATTTTCATTAAAGTACCAAAAGTAGTTATTTTATTCCCATTTCTCAGAAAAGAAAACCAAGGCTCAAAGAGGAGATTCTTTGTCTTAGTCATGGGTAAGTTAAACGTCAGGCAAGACTCTCTCAGGCCTTCTGTAAATTCAGGACCCATAGTCAAATCTGATTTTGCTTTTATTTCTTTTTTCCCCCCTCTGAATGAAAGTATGGGCTGTTTCCCCCTGCTAATTCAGTTTGGCCCTCTTGTTCCTAGAAAAGAACTGTAATTAGAGGGAATCACAATTGAATTCACCTAATGCAATCAGTGATTGGGGGCCCTTGCTGGAGCCCTCTGTCCAGGCGCCTCTGCCTGGAGTCTTGTGCCAGAGGACCCCTCCCCATCATAGGGGCTACAGGCTGAGGGCCAGAAGGGATGTCAGAGGTAGCTGTAGTATGCTGGAGCATGCTCTAAACCCCTTCCCAAGTCTTGACTCATTTTCTAACTCTCAGGGCTGACTTCAGGGTCAAGCAACCTGTCCCTGTGTTGAGAAGGGCTGCTTTTGGGTTGGAGCTCTGTTGCTGCCATCTTGAAATTCTTAAAAAAGATTTGAGGGCTGGGGTTGTATCTCAGTGGTAGAGTGCTTGTGTAGCATGTGTGAGGCACTGAGTTTGATTTTCAGCACTACATATAAATAAATAAAAATAAAGGTCCATTGACAACTAAAAATATATTTAAAAAAGAAAGATTTGAACAAGGAACCCTGCACTTCATTTTGAACAGGCCCCACAAATTACGTAGCTGACTGTGTGCTCCCTCTAGAACTTTGAGACAGAATAGCTTGCCTCTTTGAGCCTCATTTCATCTGTGAAGTGGAGATAAGATATTTTCCTCTACCAGGTTCTGGAGGGGTTAAATGAAAGCATGCTTATGAATGCCTTGTTAATTTTGAAGCCCAGGGCCAAGGCCAGGGACTAAGATTCTTCCCAGAAAGAGGTCAACAGGGAGAGAGTTCAATCCAGGGTTCTTTCTCAGTTCTCTACTGAGCCCCTGTTCTAGGTTAGAGGCATCAAATGGAGCCTTACATCCACAGACAATTCAGGGTGACAAGTGTGCCACACATTCTTGGCTGGGGCCTCGGAGGTCAGCTCTGGGGTCAGACAAATGTGGGAAGGTTTGGGTTCAAGACACTATCATTATTACCTATGTGTGTTTAGACCTCAGGCTACCCCTATTAGTTTTGAGAAGACAAATAAGATAAAAATGGTTTCTGCACAAAGTTTCCACCTCACGAGCATTATTCCAGCAGTGAGACCTTGGACATGTTTTCTCTCTGAACTCAGTTTTCTCATTTGTAAAATGGCATAATATAATTGCAGTTACCTTGTTGGGCTATGGCAGGTCTCAGACAAGAAAATGCAAGTTGAATTCATGTCCCAGTGCTGAACCTGTAGGAAACCTTAGGGAGAGTTAGCTTTGTCTTCTGATTATTATGAGTTTATAAAACCCATGCTCCTTACACAACTCTTCATTATCTTTTAAAAAAATTTTATTCTAATTTGTTATATATGACAGCAGAATGCATTACTGTTCATATTATACATATAGAGCACAATTTTTCATATCTCTGGGTGTATATAAAGTATATTCACACCATTTGTGTCTCCATACATGTACTTAGGGTAATGATATCCACCTCATTCCACCATCTTTTTTACCCCCTTGCACCCTCACTTCCCCTCCCTCCCCTTTGCCCTATCTAGAGTTCATCTAATCTTCACATGCTCCCCCTCCCAACCCCACTATGAATCAGCCTCCTTATATCAGAGAAAACATTTGGCATTTGTTTTTTGGGGATTGGCTAACTTCACCTAGTATTATATTCTCCAACTTTATCCATTTACCTGCAAATGCCATGATTTTATTCTCTTTCATTGCAGAGTAATATTACACACACACACACACACACACACACACACATGTATATGCCACATTTTCTTTATCCATTCATCTACTGAAGGATATCTAGGTTGGTTCCACAGTTTAGCTATTGTGCATTGTGCTGCAATAAACAATGCAGAAAAAGCATTCAACAAAATACAGCAGCCTTCATGTTCAAAACACTAGAAAAATTAGGGATAACAGGAACATATCTTAACACTGTGAAAACTATCTGTTAAGCCCCAGGCCAACATCATTCTAAATGGAGAAAAATTGAAAGCATTCCCTCTAAAAACTGGAACAAGTCAGGGATGCCCTCTTTCACCATTTCTATTTAACATAGTTCTTGAAACACTGGCCAGAGCAATTAGACAGAAGGAAGAAATTAAAGGGATACAGATAGGAAAAGAAGAACTCAAATTAGCACTATTTGCCGACAATATGATTCTATACCTAGAGGACCCAAAAAATTCTACCAGAAAACTTCTAGAATTAGTAAATGAATTCAGCAAAGTAGCAGCATACAAAATCAACACCCACAAATCAAAGGCATTTCTGTATACCAGTGACAAATCCTCTGAAAGGGAAACAGGGAAAACTACCCCATTTACAATAGCTTCAAACAAAACAAAACAAAACAAAACAAAAAAAAAAAAAAAACAAAACCACAACAACAACAAAACCCCCAAATACTTGGAAATCAACAAGAAGGTAAAAGACCTCTACAACGAAAAACCACGGAATACTAAAAAAAGAAATTAAAGAAGACCTTAGAAGAAGGAAAGATCTCCCTTATTCATAGGTAGGTAGAATTAATATTGTCAAAATGACCATACTATCAAAAGCATTATGCAGATTTAATGCAATTCCAATCAAAATCCCAATGACATTCCTCATAGGAATAGGAAAAGCAGTCATGAAGTTCATCTGGAAAAATTAAGAGACCCAGAATAGCTAAAGCAATCCTCAGCAAGAAAAGTGAAGCAGGTGACATCACTATACTAGACCTTAAACTGTACTACAAAGCAATAGTAACAAAAACAGCATGGTATTAGCACCAAAATAGACTGGTAGACCAATGGTACAGAATACAGGACACAGAGACTAACCCACATAATTAGTTATCTTATATTAGACAAAGGTGTGAGAAACATACATTGGAGAAAAGATAGCCTCTTCAAGAAATGGTGCTGGAAAAACTGGAAATCCATATGTAACAAAACGAAATTAAACCCCTGTCTCTCATATTTATTATTTTTGTCAGGGTAGGTACAGATGGAGTGATTGTCACTCTGGGCCTGCCCAATCCTTCTTGACACCATTGCCCCCACTTTCTCACTGTTTATCCTCCCTGAACAGGCTGGGGAGACATGTGACCTCTATTCCAACACCTGGAGAGAGACTGTGGGTAGAACAGTGCTCAGTGCTGCAGGTGCCTTCTTCTCTGAACCTGGAGTTTTCCTCCTGATAGTGATGTGCTTGTACTCAGTTTTGGTTGGGAGACAAAGCACTCCAAGCCAGCTGGGCACAGAGCCTTCTCTCTGGTGGTTCTCAGTGAACATCTGTTGAAAAAACAAGGAAACATAGTCTTGAAAAGAAGGGAACTTTAGGATCAGGGCAGCACCTAGTTTTTTTCCTTCTGCTTCCCTCCACCACTCCTTTTCTTCCTTCTATTTTAACAGTTTTAAGTGTAAAACCTAGTATACTCCAGCATGCATCTCTCTATAGCAGAGGAAACCTGAGCGTGGGTAGGGTGGGTGGAGGGGGCGTTTGTTTTAACTGTTCCCTCCCCAGGTCATGCACATACTCCCACCTCCCCTGGACTTCTGCAATACTGTTTCTTATGCTCACTGCATCAGAATGTGAGGTGGGCCCGATGAGGAGGTTTAAGACAAATCCTAGGCCATCCCAGAAGCAGTCTGGGAAAAGACATGGCAGGAGAGAGACGGGGTGATGCTGCTCAGAGACCAGGTGTTTGTTGGGAGCAGTCAGGCCTGGGCTGTGAGACACACCCTTCCTTGCTGCTTGGCAGCAGCCTCTACCTTTCCCAATCAACCATCAAACATGGGTCTCTGATCAGGACTCCTGGAGGCCCTGGAGAGAATGCACGCATCATGGAGAAATTCAGCGCTAAGGTCTGAGGGAAGAAGTAGCAACTAGAGCTGAGAAGCAGGGAGGGATCGTGTGACCTTGGGCTGCTTGACTAGGTCCTTGGAATAGGCCCAGGTAGGAGCTGGGTTTGCTCAGCTGCATGCTCCTGAGGTGTGTCAGCTTGGGCCAGTGTCCTTACCTGCCTGGTAATTATCAATTGCCACATAATGAACACCCCAAACCTCACTGTCTTCAAACAGAAATCCTGATTTTTAAGCAGTTTCCGTGGGGACAAACCCAGGAGAGGTTTGGTTGGTTGGCTGTGACTCAGAGGACTCAAAAAGCTGCTCTTTGTGGTGCTTCACTCATCTCCAAACTCAACTGGGGCCAGCCATAGTGGCACCAATCTATAATTTCTGCAACTCAGGAGGCTGAGGCAGGAGAAACAAAAGTAGGCAGCCAGGCTTAGCAACTTAATGAGGCCCTGTGCAAAATAAGAAATAAAAACGGCTAGCAATGTGTTTCAGTGGTAGAGCACTCCTGGGTTTAATCCCCAGTACCAAACAGACAAACAAACTGACTGACCAAAACAAAACAAAAACCACCTCAGCTTGGGCTGAAGGTTCGCTTCCAAGGGTGCTCAAAGTTCTTGGTAAGTGAGTGTGTCAGCTGTGGGCAGGAGGCCTGAGTGTGTGTAGTTCTAGCTACTTGAAGGCTGAGGTATGAGGATCACTTGAGCCCAGTGGTTTGAAGCCAGTCTGAGGCAACATGATGAGATCTCATCTCTTAAAAAAAAAAAACAAAACAAAAAAAAATACTCTTGTGTGTGTGTGTGTGTGTGTGTGTGTAGCTATGACATCTGAATTAAGGTATACTGTGAATGTAAAATACAGTTCAGAGTCCTAAGACTTAATACAAAAAAGAGAATGGAAATTATTTCATTAGCACGTTGAGATGGTATTTTAGGTAGTGTGTTTAAAGAGATTTTTATTCAAATTTATTTCAGCTATTTCTTTGTTAATGTGGCAACTAGAAAACGTAAAATAAGGTATGCAGCTGGCATTCTGTTCTGTCACGCGCTGCTGCCTGGACAATGAGCTCAGGATGGTGTTCTCATCCGTATCTCCCTAGACTTTCCAGAGGGCTCAGTGTACAGTAAGTGCTCAATACATGTCCAAATGAGTGCTCAGGATGTAGTGTCTAGGGAATGTGGAATAGGCACTCTGGGCAGAGGGAATCCACAGTCTTTGGAGTCAAAGATGGATTCAAATCCTGAATCAGCTCCTGCTTGGGGGGTCTCTAACCTCTTTGAACGAGCCAGAGAACGCACATCTACAGAATGAGTCTGCTGTTTTCTGCTCAGCACAGTCTGCTCAATTCAGAGATGTGCCCATGGGAGGGCTTGTGGTGCCAGCTCTTAGTGTAAGTGCATGCTGGCTTCAGGCTGAGAACAACTCAGGCTGAGTGGTGGGACGAGGCCGAAGCGGGGCAGCTCGGGTGCATATGTGCACATACCTGGGGCAGGCTGCATGCAGGCTGTTGGCAGAAGCTCCTGTGGACTGTATGATATTCCTGCTCTGTTTCTGTGTCCCACTGTGGCCTGGACTTGATCCTTGGTGGAAGTAGAGACTGTCTACTAGAGGCTGAGAGCAGAGCAGCCTGCCCAGCACTGTCCTGCCTCCTTAGCCCAGCATGGGCAGCAGCTTGGAGAGGTCCACCTGACAGTGGAGACTGTCCCAGGACAGTGCACAGGAGCATGTCAGAGGGGCAGTTCTCCCCACTTCCCCAGGGGCCTGCCTAGCCCTACCTCCCTGCTAAGAACTAGCTCCAAGCTCCATATCCTATGTCTGTTCCTAAAAGAACTGGACACAGACCAAAGGGAGCTGCATTTTCTGTTATCAAGACACAAAATCCTTACACTTAATTAAAACATGCCATGGCAACCAGGGAGGTATGTGTAGCTGGATGCAGAGTGGCCGCAGCAGGCAAGGGTGATACCCACGTGCCATGCCTTTGTTCTAGGCTGTGGGAGAGGTGACGATGCTGTCCCTTGAGTAAGCATGGCTTTGTCTGCAGTGTGGGTCGGAAATTCAGGGTCTCAGTGGGGCTGGTGCCTGCAGCCTTTTTTGGTCCAGTACCTTTGCCAGGTTAGGAATCTGGATAATCCCACACAGGTTTGGCCTTGCCCACATCAGCTGAGGGCTCTGCTGGGGACACAGGTGTGATAAGACATAGGTCCTATATTCCAGAAACTGCTGGAGGAGACAGACCCACAGATTGCAATAAGACAGGGAAGGACTCTGGTAGGGTATGGGAGAAGGGTACTGTGGAACTTAGGCAAGGGGCTGGATTAGAGGTGACATGGGGTGGGGGGAGGATTCATCTGAGTCAGTTTGTAGTCGCATGCAGAGGGAGAAGAGTGAGAGTGAGGCTGCAGGTGAGGAGGGCAACACTGTTTCCTGTACAAGGAGCAGCCCAAGGCAAGGTGTAGAGGGGAGAGAGCTTGGTGTGCAAGGTTGTGCCCTGTCAGAGCTTCCACACCATAAGGCAGCAGGAGACTTGGGGCAAGATCTTGGAGGGCTGGTGGGCCAGGCTGATAGGGAGCCACAGAAGATTGCTCCATGGAGCAGAGTCAGATCAGTGAGCCTGGCAGCCCGCTTGTGTTAGAGAAACCCAGATGGTTTTTCTTTCCCTCTGCTTGTCCTGAGAGAGGCGGTGGCTTCAGTGAACACCCACTCCCAGTATGGAAGGACAAAGCCTGTGCATGCCCAATGAGTGGCAAATCATCAGGACCCTCGGAAGGAGGCTGTTTAGCATCAAGGGACCAGAGCTAGTCTTGGAGTCAGGTATCTGACTGTGTGACCTCAGACAAGTTACCTAACTCCTTGGGGCCTGTTTCTCGTTTTAAGCCTGAGGAGGAAGTGATATCACTTGCATGGAAAATGGAGCAAGTGATTGTATAAAGTCACACACAAGAAATGGAGCCCAGTGAAGTTCAGCTGGAGACTATCAACTTAAGGTTCCTCCAGGGAGGTCTTTCAGGGCTGGCTGCCAAGGAAGAGGGACCACTGTAGGGATGTGTCCCTTTTCTTTGGCAGTAGTGGAGAACCCAGGAACTCAGCAACAAGATTAGCCTCTCCATGCCTGAAACCAGCAAAGTGCCTGTCCCCTAAGATGTGAATCTCAGCAGTTCTAAGGGCAGGGCTTTGGTCTGCATTGATGCATGCAGTGGCCACCAAATGGTGTCAGAATGAATGAATGAAGGGTAACATTGTACCTGCAGCTCCAGCCACTTTCCAGGCTAAGTGGCCTGAGCAGGTATCAGAAGATGCCAGGCTGGAGGTGACAGCATTGGCTACAGCAAGAGTCACTGGATTTACGAGCCAGAAATGTGAGGTCACTTCAACTGCCTTAACATCCTGAATCAAAGTCATATTACGGTTTCTTAAGTGTTCCAGAAGCTTCTTGGTTGCCTTTGATCTGCTGCATTGGAGAACAAGAGGCTTTTGGCTTGAGTGTCTCATGGTTTCTGGCATATACCAGGAATAGAAACAGCCAGTCAGGGGACACAGGGCCTAGATGGGAGCCTAGGAACCTTGGGTATGTACTTCTTGGTGCAGAGACAGAATATACCTTGGTACATTGACTATTGCTTGGGTGGGGTGGCTTCCAGGGTTTTTTGAAGTCTTTAATATAAAGGCTGTAGAGCCTCTTGGGCAGTGATTTTTGGTCATTTATTCAGCATGAGACTCCCCCTGACCTCATCCAGTTTTATCCCCTGTCTTCTAGGCCAGCCTAGAGAGGAGGAACTGATTTTCTTTAAATCAATATGGGCTGCTGCACCCAATTCAAAGGGTCTAAGGTCTCTTGTGGCTTCTCAGTCCCCTTGTAAAGTTTAGGACTTTGGAACAGGATTAAAACCCTAAAGGCAAGAAGCCTGGAAGGGAGAAATGATGATTTCTGCCCTTGCCTCTAGGCCCCTGCAGTGCTTGTGGTAATCTACCCCACGGGGAGCCCATACCGCTGCTAGGGAAATGGGCAGTTCAGGGCTGGATAGAAATCCGGCTCCTATGCCAGCCATCAGGGAACTTTACTCAATGAGAAAATGAGCACTTTTTGTGGTTGCAAAAGAGAGCACTATTCTTAATTTGACCTGTTCTCGGCTGTGGGTGTTGGGCACTTTATCTGACACTCAAGCACCCAGACCGAGAAGAAGAAGACAGCGGCTGGTGCGAGAAGGGAAGGCCAGCAGCGTCTGTTCCCCTGCAGCTGCGTGTCCATGCTGGGTTCTTGGTGTGTGGTCCCTGGAGCAAGTGCAAGTGCAAGGGATAAGACAGGGTCATCAGTGACTGTGTCCACCAGATGGGTGATGATGCTTCTCCCTTTGTGACACCTACAATGATAGGACAATGTGGAGTAGCATGAGGGCCTTCTGATTGACAAGCAGCATATAAAAACTGTTTGCTGTGTGGTAGCAGGGAAATTCGTGTTGGCATTTGGCATTACATTCAGGTACTTGATGATCTGAATGAAGTTTCACTTACCTTTTTGGTTGCCCAAAGTTTATAAATCGGTGCTGTTCTACTAGACAGATACAGCTTCCAGTATCTGTGGGTTCTGCATCCTTGGATTTAGCCAACTGTGGATTGAACATATTAAAAAAAATCATGTCTGTACCAAATACCGTTTTACTTGTCATTATTCTCTAAAAGAATAACATTAAAACAACTATTTATATAGCATGTATACTGTGTTACAATTTTTTCCCCCTCTACTCCACACCATGTGGTTAATTCCCAGAAATTTGGTGATTTTATCATCTCAGCAAGACATTGTTTTCAGAAAATAACAAGTCCTTTAAGAAAAATACATTATTAATATTAACTTTTCTTCAGATTTCTCTTTTACCTGCTCAGGATGCTGGGGATTGAACCCAGGGCCTTGTGTATGTGAGGCAAGCACTCTACCAACTGAGCTATATTCCCAGTCCCCCTATATACTATATTTACATAGTATATATGCTATATTGTAATCTGGAGATGATTTATAGTATATAGGAGGACATGCACAGGTTATGTGCAAATACTGCATCATTTTATATCTGGGATTTGAGTACCTGTGAATCTTGGTATCTGAGAGGGTCCAGGAACCTATGTCCCTTGGATCCCAAGGATTGAACGGTAGACTAAAAAGAAGTGGAATGAGTCTAGGAAGTGGGGTCTAGGGAGATTTGAGTTCTGGAACCTGCTCCACCTTGAGCTGTTTGACCTTGAACTTTCTATTGTATCTTCCAGACTTCACGTTCCTGAAAGATGAAAGAGACAGCCAAGATTGTATTTAGGTCCAGGTTTTGTCAGTCTGTGACAACTTCTACTGCTCCAGACTCACCAAGGCGCAGTTGGCTTCTAGGAAACTATTTCTTTTGATAAGATTACCCCCTCTTTACAGTCAAGAAATAGTTAACCATGGGTTAATAACAGGGTCCATCTGAGGGTCTACTGAGGGCTCCAGCAGAGCTTGTTATGAGACAATTTTGATGCTGGCAATATGCCTTAAGACACTGTGTACATTGGACCAAACCACAAAGTGGTTTAGTATTTGTCACAAATGACCTTCACAATCAAGGCTTAAAAGATGTGTTTTTTTGCAGTAGTCTGGGGGAAGGCCAGACTCCAGCAGAGAAGGAGAGGGGCCGGTGGGAATGCATTTGGGATCTGTTCTGTTTCCACCATGACTGGCTTACTACAGTCACCCACCTACCAGAGTCTGATACACAAGCAAACTCAGGGCTGGCCACAGGCTTTTGCCTTTTCCCCTCTACTCTACACCATGTGTTTAAATCCCAGAAATTTGGTGATTTTATTGTCTCAGCAAGACAGTGTTTTCAGAAAATAACAAGGCTTCAAGTCCTTAGTCCTTTAAGAAAAATGCATTATTAATATTAACTTTTCTTCAGATTTCTCTTTTACCTGCTCAGGATTCTTTGTCTTTCCAGGGGGAGAGCCCTTTGTAGTTTTTCTATAACAAATAAATGGAAATCACAGCGCCCCCTAGGCACAGGGAGGTGTCACTGTACCACTGTTGTAATGGTTCATCCTCCTGAATGTTCAGGAAGTGGATCTTAATTCTTAGATTTTTTAGTTGTTAATGCGGATAGGAAACATCTTAGAAGAAAAAAAAACAGCTAATGGGGCTGGGGATGTGGCTCAAGCGGTAGCGTGCTCGCCTGGCATGCGTGTGGCCCGGGTTCAATCCTCAGCACCACATACAAACAAAGATGTTGTGTCTGCCGAAAACTAAAAAATAAATATTAAAAATTCAAAAAAAAAAAAAAAAAAAAGAAAAACAGCTAATTTAAAGAGTTTTGGTTTGTAAGGATTAAATTTCTGCTTATTTAATTCTTTTAGTCTCTCTGTTGCTAATTTCTGTAGTTACAATGGTAGCCCAGTTCCTACTGCATAAAGTATGCCATACGTGATAGTTGAATGAATACCATCTTTTAAAAATCTTTTGTATTGTGGGGCTTGGTGGCACACACCTGTAATTCCAGCTACCTGGGAGGTCAAGACAGGAGGATTTAAGTTCAAGACCAGCCTCAGCAGTGTAGTAAGACCCTGTCTCAAAATAAAATAAAAATGACTTGGGGCGTAGCTCAGTGGTAGAGTAACCCTGGGGTCCCCAATACTGCAAAACAAGCAAACTTTTATTTCCTTTATTTATAAAAGTAACATATTCTTTGTGGAAACTTCTAATAATATACAAATGTCTGAAATAAAGTCTAAATAATCTCCTTGCCCCTGCTTTCATCTTACTCCCTAGGGCAACTGGGTAGTAACAGTTTGATGAATATTATTCTACACCTTAAAAATGTAACTATAAGCTTCATGTATATTTACATATGAACAGATACACACTCAGAAACACTTGCACATACACACAGTCATGCACACACACTGCAAATACTGAGATTTCTTCTTCTCTGAAAATGAAATCATTTCATCAGTGATGCTTTTTTAGTTCACTTTTTCAACATCCCCATATATCATGGTATCTTTCCATTTCAGTTAATATTCATTGATTTAATTCTTAGTGATTGTATGATAATTTACTTAGTCAATCCTACTCTACTGTTTTCCCCATAGCAAATGATGCTGCAGCCAGTGCTTGTACAGCTGCCCTTGCACAGCTGTGTGAGAGTCTCTGCATAGATCCCTACAATAAGATAGGACCTTTTAATTAAAGCCCCCAGCACAGGCCCCAAACCTTACAGGCTGCTCCATAAATATTGGTTGGTGGAAATACTGTGTTGTCATATTAATTAGAACAGGAAAAGACCCATTAGGGCAACAAATACACTTTCATAGGGCAAACTGATTCCAAGGAAGGAAGATATGACACTTAATATTCTCATCTGCAAAAAGACAAACCACATTAAATGTATTAAGTAGCAAGCTGCCTGTGTACCAGCATGTAAAATATTCCCCAAGGAGTGTTAGCTTGACAGAATGCATAAAGATACTGCATTAAAGATAAAACAGAGGGACTATTTACCCAGCATAGTTGCCTAGAAAATATACAATTTGATCTAGATAGAGGCTTTTACTGTATAAATTATTGTGGCCTCTACTTCAATCACAAACAGCCTTCAAGTTGGGCAATTGCCTTATAAAAAAAAAGGAGAAGAGAACAGTTTTCAATTGTCTACAATGAGCTTCAAAAACAGGCAACTCGGTTCTGATAGAACAATTTAAACTGCCTGTCTCCTTATCTGATGTGGACATCGTTTTTCAGAAGGGGCAACCAGCTCAAATTAAATAGTTTTGCTGCAGACAGTCTGTCTGTCCCTGCCCCCCACTTCCCTTCTCCGCGCAGGGTGCTGCAGGCCTCTGCTAATTTAGGAAGATTGGTCTGGGCAATGGTAAAGTGAGATGAATAGAAACAACTTTCACAGAGGAAAAAATGAGATATTTAAAAAAAGAATAATAATGGATAGTCAGAGGCTGATTTGACATGGGAGACTATATTCCTGCCTGGTTGATTGTCTCATAAACCCCTCTAAAACCCTGGGTTTTATTTGCAAATGATCTTCACTGTGGACCAAGAGTTCAACAGGAAAAATAATGAGCAAAATCTGTGGGTTGGCTTGAGCCAAATAGGGCTATCCTGCCATTGTGAGAAGAGGTGAGAGAGAGCATCTCCTGGACCATTTTGATCAAATTGCCATGGTTCAGGCAGGGGCTGGTTATCTTATTGTCTCAGATGCTTCACGGGCCTCCTGCACTTGCCTGGTCCTCCTCCAGCCATTTTCACTTGGGCCTAAGCACAGCTGCTGGGAGAGGAGGGGCCTCTCCTGTCCCCCGCCGAGCAGTTGAGCAGCATGCTGGGGACTGCAAAGAGCTGGTGTGCATTTAAGAACTCAAGAAAGAGGAAATCCAAGGAAGATTTCCTCGATCTCCCCGTTTCTCTTTTTCTTTCTCCCTTCCTCCCTCCCTTCCTTTTTGATTGACAGTTCAGAATTTTGCCTTTCCTCTCAGTGGAAATCTGTCCATGTGGAGTTTATTAGTTTTGAAATAATTTTAAATCTATGGAAAAGAACTCCCATGTTACCAGTCACCTAAATTCACCATTTGCCACATATTTCTACAGTTTTTCTTTTACTCATAACTGCTTCGTTGTGCATCTCCTGAGAATAAGAACATCCTGTAAAACACTGTACTAAGGTTATCAACACTGGAAGATGTCACATCGATCCATGCATGCCACTCTCTGATCCAGAGGCCACATTCAAATTGCTACAGTTTTCAAAAATGTCTTTTATAGTAAGTGTCCACCTTCATTCCCTCCCCTCTTGTGGCTCCAGGATCAAATCAAGGATCCCACATGACTCATGGAGTTCTAATCTAGATGGTTCTTCAGCCTTTTTTTGCCTTTGTGACCTTGACACAGATGCTTCTCAATTTTCAATGGAATTGTACCCCCCCACACATAAATTAAGAATATCATTAAGTAAAAAATACATTTAATTTCTTAACCTACTGAACATCATAGCTTAGCCACACAATTGTTTCCCCTGCTGATGACATTACTGACGGCTGCCTAGCATCACCGGACTATCACATAGCGTATCACTAGCCACAGAAAAGATCAAAATTCAGAATTCAAGGTACAGTTTTTGTTGAATATGTATGACTTTTGCACCATTGTAAAGCAAAAAAAAAAAAAAGTTGAATCACTGTAAGTCAAACCTTGGCAATTTGGGCAGCAGCTGTATTTTCGAATAATACAGAGCAGTTTTGTTTTGTATGGTGTCAGTCAATCTGTGTGTGTCTGATGTTTTTTCATGATTGGATTCAGGTTATGTGTTTGGGCAGGAAACCGCAGATGTTGTCTTTCTAGTATATTCTATCAGGGGGCACATGATGTTGATTTGTTTCATTGCAAGTGACATAAATTTGGATTAACATTAAGTAAAGTAGTATCTGCCTTTATTAAATTATTATTTTCTTCTCTGTAAATAATAATCAAACCTTGTAAATATTCTTTTTCCCATTAAACTTCTACCCAGTACTTTTAGCCTCCATTGGCAGTTCTCACTTTTTTATTTTTTTAAATCATTAGCAGGATACAGCAGCCAGATTCCTGGAGATGCAGGTATTGGGTGAAAGAATATGTTTCTGGGCAGCCAGAAGGATCCAGTCAGACCAGAAAGAAGCCAGCTTCTCTGTGGTCACTTAGAATTTACCTTTCTTTCTCTTGATTTAGTCAGTTGTTAGTGATTTTCTTCTTCCATTGCATCTAGGTTATTCTTTGATTGAACTACCCTCTTGTAGTCATTAGTAAATATTAGTTTGCTTTAAGCCAGGAACTTGAGGAAAGAGGAACTCCAAGGAAAATTTCCTTCCCTTTTACCTCCTTTTCTCTGTTTGAGAAAATACAAAAAAGAAAAAGAGGGCTTAGCTCCTGTTCTAAGACTGGTGGGAAACCAGATGGAGACAGGGCTATGGATCAAAGGGAAGCTTTTTGGGGTGGTGGGGATAATGTCACAGAGGAAGTAACTTACTATAAAACTCTTTATTTTGAAATGATTTTAAATTCACAGAAGTTGCAGAGGTGATATGGGGGCGTTGCACATACTCTTCACCAGTTTATCCCAGTGGTTACATAACTGTGGTACAGCATCAAAACCAGGAAATTGACATCATTGGTCAAATATGTTCAGATAGTTCTATGCTGTTTTATCATTTGTGTGGGTATAGAACTATTCCATCACCCAAAATATGTTCCCCTTTAGAGTCACATGTATTTTACCATTCCTTCCTGCCATTTTTAACCAGTGGCAACCACTGACCTTTTAAATCTTGCTTCAAGAATGCTCTATAGGAGCTGGATTTGTGGCTCAGTAGTAGAGTGTTTTTCTGACATGTGTGAGGCCCATCCCCAGCACAGGGAGCGGGGGAGAATATAGTGTATACAATTTTTTTTGAGGTTGGTGTTTTTTACTCAACATAATGCCCTTGAGATCCATCCACGTTGTTGCCTAAATCAGTAGTTCATTCCTTTTCCTTACAGAAAGTATTCCATGGTATGAATGCACTACAGTTTGTTTAACCATTACCCTTTGAGTTGTTTCTAGTTTTTTTTTTTGTTGTTGTTGTTGTTGTTTTTTTGTTCTTTTGTAAAACTGCAATGCAAAAATTTGTACAGGATTTTCTGAGGACATAAGCCTTCATTTCTAGGACAAATATTCAAAATTGATATGGTATGTGAGGCTGTCATTTCCTAGTTGAGTGGGCAAGTGGTTTCTCTTCTGGGCCTAAATTTACTCCTCTGTGCAGTAGGATGATCACATCCCTACCTCATATGGCTGCTGTAAGGCTGCAATGCCCTGGAGTATGCGACGCAGTTAGTGGGGTGTCTGCTAAATAAATATTAACTATCATCATCAATATCCAAAGCAATCACGTGTAGCAGTTTTGCTTGGCAAACTGTGGGGCTCTACATACATGATCATTGTAGAAAAGAGGTGTTCCTTTGAAGGCTTCAGGATTGCATTAATGCTGCTTATGTGATTGAATAACCAATCAAATGCCTGTTTTCAGCCTTGGAAAAACTACATAGTGAGATTTCTCTTCTAGGACTAGCACCTAGAGGCCAGGCAGGGGAGGGGGTGCCAATAGCACTTGCTTTTCTACCCACACACATCCCTGGAGGAGAACGAGTTGAGTGGAGAAGAAAGCTTATAGTTAAATATATGTTCTTCATTTACTCATTTCTTTTGAAGGGAAGGCCCTATTTCTCACGTAGATATGTCCTAGCATGACATTCCCCTGAATGGATCTGGCCTTGAGTCTCTCCAGGTTCATCACCCCTGAGGACATACTTCTTAACGTCCAAGCAAGAAATGGTGTCAGTTTAGCCTAATTCCCCAGACCTGTGGCATAGCTTGACTGCCTGAGAACAGATTAGGAGATGAAGCTGCCAACAGAAAGTTATGGGTTGCTTCCTCTGCAAAGGATTGCACTTGATACAGAAGAATTGGTCTCCACCTCCCGTCTCTGGTGATAGATTGGATCAGTTCAATTTGCTTGAAGTTACATTTGATGGGAATTTTATGATCACATCTGTCAGGACAGGTTTCTGCTCCATCTGCTTGCATGTTCCTGGAGAAACTTTGAACTGCAGGGCAAGTCTCAGCATTCTTGGAAGTGACCAAAACAAACAAACAAACAAACAAATAAATAAAGGCTACTCTCATCCTGGGGTGGTTTTTTCTGGTATCAACTGGAAAACCGTTCAGTGTGGTATAGGCAGGATGGTCTGGGCTTGTGGATTCAACCTTCCTTTCAAGTTGGTATTCTAAGGCCGTATCTACCCTTACAGCCCCAGTTTAACTATTTTTAGCTTGAATGGGGGTTCATTCAATTCAAAAGAAACATTTGATTTTTTTTTTTTTTTTTTTGTTGGTGGGGAAGGCAAAAATGGAAGCCTTCTTAACCATACACACACATATACACACACAGACATATGTGGTTGCTAGTAAGAGAAACCCACTATATACTACAGTAAGGAAAAATGGGAATTGGAAGTTATTGAAGATTATTTGTATTACTGCAAGTCCTAATGATGGAGGGTAGCAGGAACTGTACTGAGGCAGCTGTCTGTTATACTTGTCTTAACCTGGAGTTTATGTGCCTTCATCCTAGCTGGGATTTCAGGGACCAAGGCGACTTTATTCCAGCTTCAATCTGACCTCCTTCCTAAGGCCACTCACTTGGCCTTAGGAATGACTGCGGGCCCTTCCTCCTTGGGTTGGGGGAAGTAGTTCTCACCAAAATAAGTTTTCAGTGGGTTTGGGAGATACCTGTTTCCCTTATCTAGTATTGTGTAGGAAACTGTCCCCAAACTTAGTAGCTTAAAATTACAATCAACTTTGTTATTTCCCATGATTCTGTGGTTTGAGAATTTGACCAGAGCATGGCGGGATTGGTTTGCCCCTTTTCCGCTTGATGTCTACAGTGGCTGGAACAGCCAGAATGTTTTTTTCACTTTTTTTTTTTTTTCTTTTTGTGGCTCAGCTAGAAGGCTGTGGTGCCTGGGGCTGCACAACCCTAAGGGGTCACGTGTGTGTGGCTCATTGTCTCAGGTATCTCTCTCAGCCAAGTCTCTCCCTCTGGAGTCTCCAGTAGGGACATTTTACCTGGCTGGACATTTTACATGGCAGTACTGGGCCACCAAGAAGTTAAAAGCACAAGCTTCAAAACCTTCTGGAGGCCTAGGTGCAGCACTGGCATGATGTTACTTTGTTGTACTCTATTGGTTAAGGTAGGTTGCAGCTTAGCCCAGATTTAAGGGAGGGAACTGTGGAAAGGCATGGATACCAGGGGGTGTGGTTCACTGGGGACCACCAAGAAGAGCCCAGGGTTGTCTACTACAGGAAACAACCTGGCCAACACATTCATCCATTTATTTATTTAATGAGCTGCTCCAAGAAAGTGTACACATGCTAAATACAGCAAAGTTAGCTAAGGCACATTGATCATGGAGATCAGCACTAATCTGCAGCCTTGTCCTTAGCCCAGAATGCAGATCCCTACTTTGAAGTATATCTATGAAATGATGGTTCCTTAATGCTGATTCCTCTCGTATCTTCTTAGGCTCCCTCACCTCATGGGCAGACTGCTCTGTTTTGTTTTGTTTTCCCCCTAAATGGCCTGCCCTTCTTTCAGCATGTCTGTTGAAATCTGTTCTTGACCCTGCTGCCAGGCTAATCTTTCTAAACTGGTGCTTTTATTGTGTTACTCTCCTGCCCTAAAACTTTTCAATGATTTCTTTTTATCTACCAATGAACTCTAAAATCTTATCCTGGTATTTGGTGCTTTCTGTAGTTGGCCCCTGTCAACCATTCTAAAGTTATGGTCTCAAAATTGATCTTCTAGCCACTGCAGTTTTCTCTCTGGTCCTGTTCCTGCTCTGCCTCTTTGCTCTCCCTGATCTCTGGCCTAGCATGTCCCTCCTTTCTCACCTGCATCAACATTTGCCTTTTCTAGCAGACTCTGTGGGCCTCTCCTTTCCTGGTCAACCAGGTCTCACCTTTCTGACCTTCTAGGAGATCCCTGGCTTTTAGCACGATTGTATTTAATTTGGGTGTTGGGCGGAAAGTTGAGTCTAATCTTCCAGCAAAAGAAGGCATCCCTTCTGTGGCAGAGGAGCTGGATGGACAACTCAGTGGTTGAACATGGGAGTTCCAGAGTTGGGCTAGCAGGGCTGCATCTTGGCTCTTCTTTACCAGCATTTGCCTGGGTTTTCCTCTTCTGAATTGGCAATGCTATCTGTTTATCACCAGAAGATGAAATGAGGTGATGCCTATCAAGCAGTGGCAAGGAGGTTGGAAAGGGAGCGGGTTGGTCTCCATCCTGCTGTCATCTGCTTCCAGCCTCCAGGAGGCTGCCTCAGTTTTTATGGAAGCTCAGTGTTTAGTCTGGTGACCCAAAATCTCAGAATGTGCTTCCTTTGCAGAGCTGCCATTTTTATCTCAAAGACATGGCCCTTGTTGTGCCCTCTGATATGATATGAAAATTGGGACAATCTCTTTTCTGTAAGACAGTTTCTCCAGTGTTGACAGCAGGCTGTGGTCTGAGTGTTTCCGTGCTGAAACCTAATCCCAGTGTGATGGTATGAAGGTGTGGGCCTTGGGGACCTGACATGTGGGGATAGGTCATGAATGGGTTGCCACCCTTAGAAAAGAGGCCTCAGGGAACTTGTTCGCTCCTTTCACATGGGGGACATGGTGAAAAGGTGCCATCTATAAAGAACAGGCTCTCACCTGACGTGAAATCTACCAGCACCTGGGGCTTCCTGGCACCCAGAACTGTGAGAAATAAGTGGTTATTTACAAGTCACCCAGTTTATGGTATCTTTGTTACAGCAGCCTGAATGGACTGAGGCAGACAGGTTTATGTCCCCATGAAATCTCTGGAGGTACAAAGCTCTGTTTCCCCTCTGTCTTTGCTTAGATGGGTAGTTTGGAGATCCTTGGTCTTTGGTCTGGCCTGTCACTCGTTCTTTGGGGTTCAGGGCTTATACAGATCTATCTCAGCCATTAACAGAGCATACTGCTCCTCCTAGATGACCAGCCTGCATACCCCCATCAAAAAAAAAAAAAAAAAAAGGGAAAGTGTCAATTTTAGAATACAGTGTAAAGGACTCCCCTCCCGCCCCATCAACCCCTCTGGGGTTCTAAGTTCGACTTTGGGTATCATGTTAGATAATCAGAAAGTGGCCTGCCCTAATTACATTAGCATATGCTTTTGTAGCATGTCCTCTCTGAATTAGATGGAAAGTCCATTTCTTATTTTTTTTCATATGAAAGCAGTGTGATCAATTCTTGTTTGTACTTTTTGAAACCCCATTTGTATCAACTCTCTTCTCTCTGTCACTGCGGTTCCTCTGGGAATCTGTCCGTGACCACAAGGACCTCACATGGTGAAGAGGGACGAAACCTTCAATTCCCCTTAGCTCAGCACCAATTAGGCCTCCCACCTCAGAGCACAGCCTGGCAGAGACCTGGGAGGGGCCTGGCTCCCCTCTACTCGAATCTGATGATCAAAGTGAAGTTCTCTAGTTTTTTTGTTTGTTTGTTTCAAACACTTCAAAGTGTTTTAAGGGTAGCTTTGGGCAAAGGGAAAGGAAGTGTTTTCATGACCTGCTGGACGTGGGGATTTGGAATTTCTTTGGAATTCACAGAGAGTTCACATTTTGTGGTGTCCGTCCCCTCTGGCCCTTCATGTTTGTGCTGGTTCCTGTTCTCTTTGCTCTGTGTAGCTGAGGAGGCTAATAACATTGCCCTGGATGATGTCCTGTTATGGCATCCTCTAGTCTATGTACTGCTGCCTGTGGCCAAGGTGACCTGCTGGTTTTGCAGAGACCAAACAACCCTATTTTGAGAAAATTCAAATGATGTGAGGACGCTTTTGCACACAGTAGGGAAAAAGTCGGTAACAGTGGGAATCCATAACTGGGACTCATGGCTCAAAAGACTTTGGGAAGAATTTGACATTTCTTCCTAAGGAACAGATGGACTGTGGTCCCTTATGAATTTTAAATGCCGTACCTGAAATAAACATTTGCTGATATATTAGAAGAGCAATCCCAATTATTTGGATTAAGAAAAGCTCTTTGATGCAGTGATAAAAAAGGAGGCCCTTGTGGGCGCCCTCCACCAGCTCCCTTATAACCCCCTGTGAGGCCCACCCAGCTCAGCCTCCCCCTCCTTGAAAACCCATTTGTAACCCTTACTTGAGTGTCATGTTTGGTGATGAAGTGCATTCTCGCCTTTTGCCTTGGCCGCTGCATGTAAGAACAGGTCTGGCCACAGAGGCGAGAGGGAGGCCGGGCCTCTCACTGCCCAAGGCCCATGAATCATGTCAGACTGGTAACCTGAGCCTGCCTCACCTCTCACCAGCCTCCATGACACTCCTTCCAACTTAATTTCAGCCTAAGGGATGCTTTTAAGAAGATTTTAGAGTGCAAAAACATCTCCTCAAAAGAATTGTAGTTACATTAAAAACTAATTATCGGAGCTTAGGGGTATAGATCCACTGCCATATCTTACGCAGAGAGCAATTTATCTCCTAGACCCTGAAATATCATTATATAATAGGTTAAGGACACTAACCCAGGGGATACTGGGAAAAAGGTAGTAAAATCACCAAATGCCAGAAAATGATGAGCAATATGATTATGACAAAATAGCTCTGCCCTCCTGCTATGGCAGTTTCTAACATGACACATTCTGAAAATATATCCTAAATGAGCCTGTGATTAAAAGTGTAGGCAATGTGGTTTGTCTGGGGCCCTCAGGTTAAATGTGATATTCATCTTTGAGATATCTGCCTTTTTTTTTGGCACAAAGAACTAGATGTGACAATGGGGAAAAAGACAATGGGATCATTCCAACTGTCCGTAGAGGTCTTGCCATACCCAGGACCTGCCATCCATTCTCGTGGGTTGTCTGTGTCTCTAAATACACCCATGAAGGAGGAAATCATTACTGCGGTTTTACACCTGAGGAAACACTCTGATGTTTTTGCTTATAGTTAACAGGAAACCCATGGCAGAACTGGTTTAATCAGCAACTGATTATTTCAAGTAACTGAAAGAAAGGAGATTAATGGCAGGTTTCCATCAGAGATTCACCAGGTTGTCATGGACCCCGTTTCTTTTCGGGTCTCTGCCTTCTAGAGTGTCCACTTCTCTTCAGGCCGACTCCCGTCCTGGTTCCAAGATGGCTGCCAGCAGCTCCCAGGACATCTCACTTTGCTTCCCTTTTGACATCCTGTGGGATGACTTTGTCCCAGCATTTCCTTCAAGAGTCCTGGGGCTCTTTCTAATTGTCCTAGTTTTGATCACATGGCCGTGGACGAGTCAATGAATGGACAGATGGGCTTCACTTAGATCGACATGCTATACCTGATGCTGGTGTTAACGTCATTGTTTGGGGATCCATGAGGACCCCCAGATGGGAGCCCTGGGAATAGTTGCTGGAGAAACCTCAGGTGTTTACCAGAGACCAGTGATACCACGATCCATGGCTCATGAAAGTAATAAGTGACACAGCCTGAATTTGAACCCTGGCAGCTTTATTTGAGGGGTGTTTCTCAGAGCCAGGGTCCTTCTATAATTTCCTAACTCTTATCTCTATGGTTTTCCCTCTAGGACTGCCATTCTGTACCTGATTGATGCTAACTTTTGGCAAACAATAGTTGCAGAAAACCTGATGGGTGTGTTATTGCCTTATGGCATGAGGCAGCAGGAAGGGTACTTATTAAGAACTGAGACTTGGTCACCCCATTAACCTTGGATAGGTTACCTCACCTTCCAGGGCCTCTGTTTTGCTCATTGGCAAATAAGGGGTGATGTCTCCCTTACATACCTGATTGAGTGTTTCAAGGGTGGAGCAAAATAGTACTGTTTGAAAGAGGCTGAAAAGCACTAATCATTTATATGCACCTAAATTGTCATCTCTCTGCATAAGATGGTGATATATTTTGTTCCAAATATGAGAAACTGATACCAAAAAGGTCTCTATTATGCTTCAGACACATTTTAATTTAACAAACTCTCTTAATGATATAGCCAAAACATATCACCCAAAGTGAAAATCAGAAAATCTTCAGGAATGTTTCATGAAATTTGCGCCAAGGCAGGACATGCATTCATGAGCTCTTAGTTGCCTCTTGTTGCGATGTGATGATTATGTATGTAAATGTTATTCTACTTTTAATTAAACTACAACCTCATTGAAATGGAAGGTGGAAAGATCCTGACCAATTTCATTTCAAAATACAACATACTTTTAAATAGAAATAGGCATGGGGAAATAGGGAATCAGAGGGAACCTAGAGATGGAGCCAGGGCCTCTCCTGCCCCTGGTATCTGCCTTCTCAGCTTTCATTATAAATAGAAACAGGCAGATGAAGCCCATACTTTCAACAAAATGAAGGAGTCACCCAGAGATTTGACATCAATCCTCAAAGAGGTGGTTTCAAGGGTAACCTGTGAACTTTAATCCTGTGTGGCCAGGTTTGGCACGTGCATGGGTACCTGCATAGGGTGACCACAAAAGTGAACCACACAGGGAGGTCAGTGGTATCCTTGCTTGCTTGCTCCTTCTCTTCATTCTACAGTTATCTATTGAGAGCTGGTTATGTGCCAGGCACTCTACTTGGTGCCAGGGATATATATGGCAGTGAACAAACAGATAACCCTTGTGTTGTGGTAGGTTAAGTTCAGGTGGAAGAACTTAGCATCACATATCAGGCCTCCCTAAAGTCCCAGCATGGGATAGAGACACCACATATTGCTTGATGGCCGTACCTGGAGAGACATGGTTCATGGACTGAGTGGGTGAGGCCTCTGGAGCTGGCTTTGACCTGTTCCATGCAGGGCATTGGTTGAGGGAAAGTTGAAATATCCTCTGTGCTCAAGCCACACCTCGGTTCATAAAGTCACTTGAAGATACCAAGCCTTCTTCATCTCTGAGCTCCATACATGGTCTCCGCCTGCCTGCACTGCGACTCACATTCTATCCCTCTGCCAGTTCAACTCCTATTGTCTTCAAAAGTCAGGTGCTAGAACTTCTCCTTAGCCTTCAAGTATGGGTTGGGGTGCCCCTGCAGAATCTTCCCAGTTTTCCATTACTGTTCCTAAATAAGTGCTTATGTAGCTGTCCATTGCCCCACTAGTCTTGTAGCCTGACTTAGATGGTCTTTCTTGTTCAACTCTGCATCCCAGAGTCTAGCACAGCCTGGTATGGTTGGGGGCTCTGGATAAATATTTTCTGATCTTGTAAGCAGGTTCCTACTCTCTTGGTCATAAGACTAAGGTGCAATCAATCAATCCCCATTTCTTATTTGACCTTTTGGTGGTATTCAAAACTTCCGTCTTAAAACCCCTGCCTGTTTTTTCTTCTGGGTCTGCTGATGCAGCCTCCTGCCTGGAGGACCCTGACAATGAACATTTGTTGGTGGCCTCCTGAACATCTAATATCTCCTCTTTCCCAACCAGCTCTAATTTCCTTGGATGATTCTGTGGTTCAGGAGAAGTTGATGGCACCTCAGGTTCTTGAGGCAGAACTCACAACTTGGATTAAGCCTGTCAGCACATTCTGTAGTCCTGGTCAGGGGAACTGGCTCGTGCTGGGCATAGATCTGAGCCAGTACAATACCAGGAAGCTCAGACCTAGTACTGGCCAGAGATCCTCTTTCTTTGAAGAAAGTTGTAGTTCTCGGAATCAGCCTTAAGGTAAACTCTACACTGAGGAAGCTGAAAAAATAATGGAAGGAAGATGCGTCCCTGAAGCATGCATGGCTGCCTTGAAGCCAGAGATTACTTCTGGGCTTTCCAGTTTCGTCTATTGCATGAGTTGGCTATTGTGTTACTTGGAACCAGGAGCATTTGGACCTGCCCACTTCTCTTCCCTATTGGTGCTTTCAGGATATTATTTTCAGCAATTTTCTTTTCACTTCTACACTTGCCCTGGGCACCATGGTTTTCTTAAATACATTTGTATGTGTCTTAGCCTGTTTGTACTAGAAAAACAGAATAACACAAATGGGGCAATTTATAATTTATTTTTCACAATTCTGGAGGCTGGGATGTCCAAGATCAAGGTCCTGACATCTGATCAGGGCCTTCTTGCTGTATCCTCACATGGTGGAAGGCAGAAGGGCAAGAGAGAACCAACTTCTCTAATTAAACCCCTTTATAAGGGTACATTATCCCATTAACAATGGGAGAGCCCTCAGGGCTTCAACTCCTCTTAAGCCCCATCTCCCAAGACTGTTACTGGGCAACCTCTCAATTTTGTAGGGAAAACACTTAAGCCAGAGTGGTATGTCTGAGCTCTTTCCTCTTCCTCGGGTTCTCTACCTGTAGAGCTGGATGCCTGCTGGACATTTCCATTTGGAAGTCTGGGTGCATCACAATCCTAACAACAATCCAAGAGGAGAGGAACTCATCTTCACCTTGCAAGCTGGTTTCTTTTTTCTCTCTTGCATTGTTGATTGGCATTGCCATCCACTTTGGGGCCCAAGCTGAAACCTGGGTAAGTCCTTATCTCCTGCTTTCGCTTCCCCACCCTGTCAATCAAATTGTGCACTATTTCTGGCCCATACCCTACCCTGGTTAGCTCCCAAGAGCATCTGTCTTTCCTGCTATGACTCTAGTCAGGCACCACCATACAAATCTGGATCTACCCTGTAGATCTACCCTTCATCTTGCCCTTATTCCTGAGAGCCAGAGGGATCCTTCCATGTGAAGGTGCAAAGTTCCTCCTCTGCTTAAAATCTTTAGTGACTCTTTGCCAACCAGAGGATCAGCAAAGTCCCCAGGATGGGGCACAGACCATACTCGGGGCTCCTTTCCTACTTCTCCCTCCATACCTTGCCTCCGTACTCACCACACTGTCCCCAGCAGGTCCTGCTCCCATTGCCTCTGCACAGAGTCATTGCACACACTGCTCCTTTTGCTCGCAATGTCCTTTCCCACCTCTTCCTTTCCTTCTCTTTACTTGTTTGCCTCTTGCCTCACCTTCAGGACTCGGCTCAGGGGTCACTCCTTCTGGAGGCCTCTCCAGATCTCTGCTTTAAACTCATACCAGCTCAGATTGGCTTGAGAGAGCCACTGCTGGGCATCTCTTCCCCGCTCAGGTGTAGTGATCTCCCACTGATAGCTTGAAATCAGCATGGTGGAGGTAGTCACACCGCGGAAAGCTGTGAACACTACAAGTCAGAGCAATGTTGTATAGTTTGTTTTTTCCTAGAGGGCCTGTTTATCAGCATATTCCCTCTCTAACTGGAGGGTCTGTGGGGGGCCGCCCAGTGACCTGACGTAAGTCACCTTACGCCCTTGGCCTTGGCTGCGAGCTGGGCCCACAGCATGGTGTAGGTGGTGGGGTGGGGTGGGCAGGTCTCCCTTCTCTTCCTTGTCGTTGACCACACAGAAACTGCACATCTACCCTCTCCTCCACTGGCTTCTGAAGGCCTGCCAGGTGTCCAGCACCACCTGCTGTCCCGATGTCTGGAGTCCTTTGGTGCGTCCCTGGGTGGGGTTTCATCTGTCTGGGTCTCCATTCTAGTCACCATGGCCTGGGCCAGTTTTCTAAAGGAGATATGTCTCTACTCATTGAAGTTTAGAGTGGATGCTCTTCTGTTTCTCAGGGATGTGAGAAGAAACAAAGGGAGTTCACAGAGAGAAAATGAACGCGACAGCCTGCCTGGGGTTCATGTTTTCTCAAGAGGCAGCATAATCCAACGGGCAAGACACCCGGTAAAACACAGCCTTGGAAAGTGAGGTGTTTCTTTGGTTGGGCTCCACCTGACTTGTTGAGTAACCAACAGAGAAGCTGGTATTTTCTTGTTTCCTGGGATCAACTCCCTTCTTTTGGTGACTCTAAGGACACTTTAAGGAATAAACTTGCCAGCTAAAAGGGTGCTTCAATACCATTTCATTTTCTAGTAATTTGTGGTCTTGGTTGAAAGACTCTCACTACTCTGAACTTGCAGCGAGCTAACTTTTTCTTGAGCATGGACTCTCTGGCAGATGCAGTCAGAGGGGCATGGATACACTCTGATAAGACAGAGCCTTTCTCTAGGCAGCTCGTCTAGTCCAAGAGGCGGCCCCAGGACGCATCTGTGGAAGAAGAGAGTGTCAGTGTGCACAGGGAAGCTGAGGAGGTGAATTCACTCACAGCACACCTCTGTCAAGGAGAGCTCCCATGGGCCAGGCCCAGTCCCGATCTGTTGAGTAACCTGGGGCTGAGGTCTGGCTCAGTGGTAAAATGCTTGCCTAGCATGCGTGAGGCACTGGATTTGATCCTCAGAACCACACAAACAAATTAAATGAACAAAATAAAGGTATTGTGTCCATCTACAACTAAAAAAAAATTAAAAAAAAGATTAGTAACCTTATAGAAAAAGATACCAGAGAGCTCTCTCTCTCTCTCTGGTGCATCTCCCAGAGAGGGGCTGTGTGGGTACACAGCAAGAAGGCACACTGCAGTCTAGGGTGAGAGCCCTTCCCCAAGAGTCACCCTGCTGGCACCTTGATCTTCCATGAAAAAATAAATTTGTGTTGTTTAAGACACCTAGCCTCTGGTATTTTGTTACAGCAGCCTAAATAGACTAATACACTCAACAGTCTCTTTCTGAAAGCAGAGGTTGGCAAACTTTTTATGCCAAGGGCTAGATAGTAAATATTCTGGATTTTGCAGGCCACTCATCTCAGCTTCTTGACTTTGCACTGACTCATGAAAGCATCTGTAGATAACTTATAAATAACTGAATGGGCAGGGGCTGTATTTCAATAAAACTTTATTGATGGACACAAATTTGAATTTCATATTATTTTTCACATGTCCTGAAATATTCTCTTGATTTTTTTTCAAAAAACTTTAAAAAATATAAGACAAGCTGAGCTGAAAGTTAATACAAAAACAGGTGGGAGGCTGGGTTTGGCCAGCGGCTGTAGTTTGTTGACCTCAGTCATAAAGAAAAACCCTTTTTGCTCAATTGTACCTAGATATGTTAAACCATGTCTGAGTAATAATAAGCCCTTGAAGGGAGAAAAGGGAGCTTTAAGATAGGGGTCTTTAATTGTGGTCAACCACTGACTTTTCTGGGGTGAGTGGGGATTGAACTCAGAGACACTTAAACACTGAGCCATATCCCTAGCCCTTTAAAAATTTTTTTGAGACAGGAGCCCTCAAGTTGCTTAGGGCCTCATTAAATTGCTGAGGCTGGTTTTCAACTTGTGATACTCTTGCCTCAGCCTTGCAAGCTGCTGGGATTATAGGCGTATGCCTCTGTACCCGGCCAATCTGCTGCCTCTTGAGAAATGTTTGTCATTTCTATTTGTGTATAGAATATCTGTGTACAATTTGCTTGGTGACTGACCTGTTTTCAGATTATTGAAAAGATCAGATGGTGGTTAAGTAGCTTGTTTTCCAAATCCTAATTCAGGAATATGTGCAAATGGGAACTTGAATGTATTTAGGACTTTGATGAGCTAGTTGAAGTTAATCTGCCGGGCTGCTGGGATGCACCTCTGTATTACTTAGATCCTTCCTTCTGCCTGCTTTTGCGGTAGATGCTAATAGTAAGAGTCTGTGGTATGTGTGAGAGCTCATAATAATTTTTTAAATTGCTACATGTACTTTATGCAAGTCGACTTGGTAGGCACAGAGATATCCAACCTGTTACACTGGGTGGGAAGGACTACTTGGAATAGGGTCTCGTTATCAGCATCTCTTTGCCATTTAGGGAGCTCCTGCCATCTCAATATCCTGGAAGCCAGCAGATCTGAAGAGGTTGCAGACTGCACTATGTCAGAAACCATTATTAAAAGATAGACTTAGCCAAGAGGTATGGTGGGGGAAGGGAGGAGAGGAGAGACAAGCTGTCTGGTGGAGTTTCAGCTTTTGTTGGAGGAAAAAATCGAAAATTGAAAGCATTTTGATTTTTCTCAGAAAACTGAATTGACTGGAGCCCAGGTAAAGTGTGAAGTGCAAGCTCAGACTTTGGGATCAGTTAGGGTCACCTGTTAGGACAAATGTTGCTATCTCCCACCAGCCAGCCCATCTTTCTTTGATGAACAGAGCTTTCTCTTAAGTCTACAGTTAAGGCCTAATTGGATCATTGGTGTGGTGTCACAGTAATTAACGCACAGCCTGGGAGTAGTTCCATAAATGTCAGTCTGAGCAGTTGCAAGCACTGCCCAGAAAGCGGAGGGGGCTGTGGGACCCTGCCAGCAAGACCCATGCTCCATTGTTCTTGCCCTGAGGAAGAAATAGCAAGAATATCTCCAGGATACACCGTGCTACACAGACACTAAAAAAATTTCAACAATGGCTGACTAGTGATTAGGGCTTTTTTATTATGCTTAGCTAAGAATAGATTAAAATGACCTGAAGAAAGAGCACTGTGTTCTCATTGATTTTGTGTCTTGTTCATTGGCTGAGACCGGAACCAACTTGAGCTAGTTTAAACCTAACAAAGGACTTCAGTGGAAGGATGTGGGAGGTGGGTCTTGCTCCAAAGGCAAGAAAGGAGACTTCTGGAGAGGGCTGGCCTGGGGCAGGAAAGCTCCAGGACTCTCCGCCTCTGCGCTCTGCAAGCCAGGCCACTGGAAGTTTGCTCACTGGAATTCTGGAATTCTGGTAAAGGGCTGAGACTCGGTTCTTTGGAGTGTCTGCCAACCCATGGTGTCAGTGCTTCCACGTGGAGGCTGGCGAACACGGGATCAAAGCTGCCAGCTTTGATCAGGGGCACCGAAGGGTTTTCCTGGTGTGGATTATGGATGCAAATACTCTCAAGAGCACTCATAATAATAAAATGTAATAACATGATTAGGAGGTGATGAGTTCGAGTAGTTGCTACCCTTATATATATATATATATATATATATATATAATATATATATATATATATATATTATATATATATATATATATATATATATATTATATATATGTATTTTAAATTGCCAATGGACCTTTACTTTATTTATTTATATGTGATGCTGAGAATTGAACCCTGGCCTCCTACATGCTAGGCAAGCTCTCTACCACTGAGCCACAACCCCAGTCCTACCCTTATTTTCAATGTAATTTAGATTTATATGTTATTTGTGTATGTGTGTGTGTGTGTGTGTATGTGTTGCTAGGGATTGAATCTAGGGCTTCACATATGACTGGAAAGTAGTAGACCACAGAGCTACACCCCATACAAGTTAATTTTTAATAATGTCTGGGGTAACAATTTGACTTGCAAAATTTCTGATAATTTAATGATCAGCTCTTGGGAGCTGGTATATATGAGATGATTCTAGTATACCACTGTCCCCACCCCCTGCCTCCCCCATAACACAGGGCTAGCTCTCTCTCCCAAAGGGATCCCTTAATGGCCTCATTTTATTTCCAGAATTGTCCCCATTTTGCAGATGAAGAAACAGGCCCAGAAAGGTTTAGTGATTCAGTTAAGGTCACACAGCTAGTAAGTTGCAAAGCAGAAATTCACATCCAAGCTGAGCCTTACGCCCAACTAGGTTCTCTCTTTCCCAGGCATGATGTGCAGAATTGGATGCTTAATCAATGTGATAAATTTTCTGACACTCCGGAGGAGTGGCAATAACTGGGATAAGGTAAAAAGAGAATAAAAGAAGAGAATCTGAATAAGGGAAGGGAGAGCAAAAGCAGGTATTATTTTTATCCCCCCAAACCCAACCTCACTACAACTAACCCCTCTTTCTTCTAATCTCTGGGGATGAGAGGTAGATACTGACCTCATGGTAATTTGGGGTTTTGTTGCAGATCATGTTGAGCTGAATAGGGGTGTGGATGCTCATTTTTTACCTTCTTCATTGTTGGCTTCCCTGGTCACTTTTGTGTGCTTCTGCCCCCAGGTACTGAGCATAGTTGATTCTTCCTGCAATTAGAATTCATGGTCAGCTGAGCGGAACTAATGCAACAAACCTTCTTTACTTTGAAGGTTATATTACAGGTTTCCAAGCTCCTGCGGAAAAGGCTCTTTATGAATAAGATATTCTTGACTATCTCTAGGAATTTAATTTTCCTTTTTCTGAATTTTCAAACCTGCCTTTGAATTCTTTAATATGATTCCCCAGGAAGTACCCAGAGCCAGTGAGACAACAGGACAGAGTCAAATTGTGAGTATTTAAAAATGTTTCCTTCTCTGAGGGCACAGAACAAGAGTACACACCACTGCTTGTCCTAGAGTGGCTGTCTCTTCATTCGACCAGTTCCTTTGATGTGTAAATATCATTACTTAATTGCTTCAAAAAAACAATTCCCACTCATGTAAAATAGATACAAGAAGGGGGCTGAGAATTCTGATTTCTAATAATTTCCAAAACCAGACGCAGTGGATGTCAGTAATTTCCCAGGAGAAGTAAGAAATATCCATTAAAAAAAATCTTCTTTAAAAATTTTTTTAGAATTGCCAAGTGTGACCTCATACTGGATGCATGATACCAATTAATACTTTAAATGGCCTCAAATGGTCAGAAAATTTATTTAGCTGCTTTGGAGAGATTCTAATGACTCCAAAATGATGACACAAATCAGCCAGTTCAGAGTCCTATAATGTGTTTTGGCATCATGAGCGATCCCATCTTCCAGCTGTTCAGCATGGAAGATGCCCTGACAATGCTACTTTGTCTTTTTTTTTTTTTTTTTTTTTTACAATTCTTCTTAGAGTTAAAAATAGCATTCAAGGGCTGGGGATGTGGCTCAAGCGGTAGTACGTTCGCCTGGCATGCGCCGGGCGCTGGGTTCGATCCTCAGCACCACATAAAAATAAAATAAAGATGTTGTGTCCACCGAAAACTGAAAAATAAATATTTAAAAAAAATAGCATTCGAATTTCAACTGATGGTCTTTAAGAGATTTATATTATTTGAAAAAAAGAGCAAGATCTAGGAAAGAAGTAATATTTGACTTTTTAAAAAGATGCTTTAATTCTTAGTTTCTGAGTGTTAACAAGTCAGTTTCCATTTTCCTTTTCTAGCCCCAAGTTTTTTTTTCTTCTTATTTTAGAATCTATACTTGATCTTTCTGAACCGTGAGTCTTATGCTTGCAGGATTATTTGCCATTTTGCTTAGGCTACAGGAAGCTCTGAACCAAACTTGTAGATGGCTTCTGGTGATTTATAGGACCCCATGGTGCTGAACCAGGTATATAAACTCTGAATTCCACTCCATGCCACCCCTACTTACCTGTTCTTTCTTATTTGTTAAAAATGTTGTTTATGGATATCTATAATCCACCTGCCCTTTTCCACCTTAAAAAAAAAAAAAAAGGTGAATTATATAGTGTGAGAAAATGGTAAAGGATTCACCAGTTTCCAAGGCCAAATTTTTCTGCTGGGATTGGGGTCTCCTCCTCAGGTAACTCTGCTTCATTTACATCCCACCTGGGACCCCACCTGAGCTGGGCCCCCAGTGCCCAGTGGGGAGGGCACTAAGGAGATAAAGCTGGGACGCTGAGATGGCTGATGAGCTGCTAACAAGGAGGCCCAGGAAGCTCACTTTCCAAAGGGCTCTGCAGCGTAGTTGGAGGAAGCAATTCTGCTCTTTGTGAGTGAGGTCTTCCTGGTCTCTAATTCTGGAATGCAGCCAGGGCACATGAGCAGGGCCTCTTTGGCCAATGACTGGGAGTTTTGTGCCCAGCTTATGAACCTGAGTCTGCAAACCCTCTTGTGGTGAAATATGCACATACAGATTTTAAAATATGGCTTCCTTTTCCCTTCCTCCTCCCCACCCCTTTCTTCTGCACCAGGTTTCTCTTGAGGCCAATCTTCAGTTCCCTGTGGGATCCCCCTGAGACCACATTTACTTGGAGGGATATTGCCAAGTTACTTCTACGACCCTTGCGTGGGCCATACAGTGCCCTCACCCCAGGGGAGAAGGGAGGTCTCCTTAGAAAATATCTATTTTCCCTAGAGGATTCACTAAAAGAACAATATAAACCTAGCTGCTTCTGGAAGAAAAAGTAAAAAGGAAATTTCTTTTCTAAAATCTGTTTGGTTAATAAGAATCCTAAACAAACACACATAAAATGCAAGGTCATGATTTGCTCAGATTAAAGCATAGAATTTGTTCTCTTGCAATACACTGTATGATCATGGTTGTCTCCACCCAGAGAATGCTGCAGATGTGTACGCCAGTCTACTGACTGCTCATTTCTGGGGAGGTGGGGAAAGACATCTGTTGGTGGATTTCTTCTCAGAATGTGTGGTTAGGACAACGGAAATTTCTGACAAGTCAAGTAGAAGTGATTAAAGCTTGCAATGTGAATCAGTTAACATCTGTAATTTTCCTTGTTCACCAATGCTATTAGTTATTTCAAGGGTAAAAAAGGATGTTTTACTTAATTTTTTTGAATCTTACTAGGTACCCGTAGCTTAACTTAATGATTTGTATAAGTGATAGTAATTGCTGGGACTACAGTTGAGTATTATTAGCTATAAAATGAACATGGTTATATGTCCAACAGAACTAGCAAGGGACAGAAATGCAGTTGTATCCAAGAGAAAATAATTACAGCAATAATCAGTGTAATTCATGATAATGGCTGAATTGAATTTCACACCATAGCTCCAAGCACTTACATTTAATGAATGTAGTTTGTGCTTGTTTACTAAAAAGGTTTTTAGCAGAAAATCGATAATGTAACTTCAGTGTTTCTAATTGCAAATGCAATTATTTTTTTTAAAGCAGTGGTTCAATAAGGATTTTGTAGAGAAAATTGAGGTATGTGAGTGCTGCAAATGCCAGCGCTTTAATTAGTCTACCTGTACATTAGTGCCATGGCGCCTTAATATCTATTTATTACAACATATTGATTAAAATGGATTTGTATTCAATTTTAAGGCTAGCTAATGTAATGGACATTGAAACTTTCCTGGGAGCATTGGCTGGGATTACAACATGTCACTGGGTAATGAGGCTTTCTTCAAGAGGTGATTTCAGAACTCGCCTGACAAACCTGGTGGTGGGTTCAAGGAGGAGTGGGCTGGGACTTGCACCAGTTTCCATAGAGCCAGCTATGGGTCACGTTCCCAAACACAGAAATGGTGGCATTGATGAAGTCTTACAGATTCCTGCCTACTTGGGATAACTTGTTTGTGTCTTTTCTGAGCCTGCAATGCCCATGATCTTCTCCACAGGAAGCCCTCTGACAGATCTCAGAGTGTGGATCCCCAGCTAGTCCAACCCGCCCCCCCATTCAGAAGAAGCTGAGGGAAGGCGCAGTGCCTCCGTCTCAGGCCTCGATGTTTGCGATTCCCACTGGTGGAAGGTGGATTAGCGTTCTTCACTGCGCTCTATTTCTTTCTCAAAACTAACCCTGGGATTAACTTTCTTTACTCCTGGCTTCTATGGTCATTGCCACCATCACCATCACCACCACCATCCTCTTCCCTGTTGTCCCCAAGGACATGGTCTTGCTGGGCATTATGGGAACCTTATCTCACCAGAGGATGAAGATCTGCTCTTGAGAAGTTGAAAATCCAGTAGCTAACGTCCTACATACATGGGATTGTTGGGGGTTCTAATCTGGCTTTGATGGTATATTGGTTTCACTATTTCAAACCAACTTTGAACTTGAGTCAGGGGAAGGGGTAGAATTTTGTATTACAAGTTTATAAGCAGCTTTGGTATACTGTTGAAATCCAAAATGTTTTTAAATCCCAAATCATACCATATTGCCAGGGGTCTCGGTGAGAAGCATGTTCTTCCCCTACAAACCCGAGCTCCACAGCCTCTTCTCTCCTTGTTTTATTAACATGAGCCTCTGGCAGGGGACCTGTGGAGCTTCTGGGTCACCATGACCAGGCCCAGGGTGCAAGTTTTTTAAAACTACCCCTGGCCCTTCTAAGGGCCAGCTGGGCTCCTGTCATCTCCAGGGACCCTTTCCTAAGAATGCAGGGTCTCTGGGCCACATTTCTTCCTCTGGCTTCCTATGACACTTGAGCCAAGAGGCCACTCAGTGAGTATTTCCTGCTTGTGACATATAGTGCTAGGCCCATCACATGAATCATCTATTTTACAACAACTCTTTGAGCTGGGCAGTATTGTCACTCCCTCTACTAGGTGAGGAACCTGAGGATCAATCAATGAGGTTAAATCAGTGGCCAGGTAGCAGTGGAAGAGCTGGAGTTCCAAGTGTTCGCTTCCGCCGCTGGCTCCCTGGTGTTTGTCCTGTGTTCAATACCAGCACCACCTTCTGTTGTTGGGGGTGCCATCAAATGTTTGTTTTTCTCATGCTGGGCTAGAAATTTGATTTTGGTGTATTCCTCCCCCCACCTCCCTTGACTCATGGTGCCCTGTTCCTGAGTCAGTAGCTGTTAGTTGAGTGAGTGAATGATGGTGTGGTGCAGGCAGATCTGACTTGGCAGACAGCACACCCTGTTGACGGAGGCTCTACCCGGAGGCTGGGGCTGAGGCACCTGCCTCTTGCAATGTGTTGAGATCCTGCTGGCACCTGCATGGTAGCCCACACATATACCTTCATCTTCACAGGTGCTTCCCAGAGAAGAAATGAGACGGAGATCGGCTGCACTGCAAACATTTTGACAGGGCAGGATGGCGGGGCGCAGTGGGAAGGAGGACTCAGGTCCCATGTGTACACTGACTGTGTACCCTCCAGGAGTCCCTTCATTTCCTGAACCTGGATTTGTACTTTTGCAAAATGAGCTCAGATCCCTGTGCTGACTCCCTTCTGGGCTTGTTGACAGGGCTCAGATGAGACCTTTTATTCTTCCTGCATTTTGGAAACTCTGAAATGTTTGACTCAGGTAGGGAATCTGTGCAAATAAGGAGGAGGATAAAACAAAAGCCAGCAGAGGACTGGGCTTTCTGGTATCTGATTCAGTCCAGCTCCCAGGAAAACAGCCCAGGAATAGCCCATTCTTCACCACCTCAGTGAGGAGACACCCAGTCCATTGACAGCTAGAGCCATTAATCTGTGGATTAAAAAGCTCGCATCCAGCCAACCTCTCCTCTTCCTCTTGGCACATACGTCTATACAATATGGCTCCATGGAGCCACCCAGGAGCCCTGCCTGGCGGAATGATCTCTCTGCCGGGCTGGAAAAGGCAGACACCCTAACTGTTTGACCAACAAATGTATAGAAAATAGTGGCTGGTAAGTAGCAATTACGTCATGATCTTGTCCAAAGAAAATGTGGGCTCAAATTAAGATGATTTCACCAGGAAAACATTAAGGTATACAAAGAGTTCTTAATAAATAGAAATAAATAGTGCAGGGTTTGCGCCATGGTTATTTTCGATGGTTATCTGCCCTCGCCGCGGCTGCTCGGGCTGCATTTTCCGAGGGGCTCAGCGCGGTATTTTGCTCTACAAAAACAACTAGCTCCTTTCCAGCCAATGATTACTTGTAATTATGCTTTCCCCTGCTATTATTCTAATAGACCTGTCATGTTGCTCGGAGGACTCGGGCGTTTGGAATATACAACGGCTTTTATGGATGGACTGCTGGAACACTTAATATAGCTCTATTTTTGAATTATCAAGTTCTATCCTTTTGAAGTCTGTGTTAGTGGAACTCCTATTTATGAGATGTGCTGTGCTTAAAGGTTTGCTATTGATGAAGAGGTCCAACAGAGCCTTTATCGTAAGTACGGCAGCATTCTCTCTGAGAGATAAATAGCCGTGCTAAAAGGTATGGTGTGTACCTAGGCTGCAAATTACTAGCCAAGTACCTCATAACAGTATACTTCAAAAATACCTTTATGCTTCTTGTTTGTTCTCTTTTCCATAGAGATGAATGACATTTCTTAAAACACAGAGGGGTGGGAGCATGCTGGTCATCACTGGTCATCACCATTAATTGGGTTGGAGGGACACGTTTGTTCTGGTGCACAGTGTCCATTTGAGGACGTCTGCACAAACGTAGCTCACACCTGCTGAGCTTGTTGTTTGGGGAATTCCGTTTGCTTTAGGTTCCTTTAACCCAAGGGCAGATGTGACTGGATTTAAGCACTTTTTGGAGGGGAAAGGGGGTTTATGAAAATGGGTCAGCCAGGCAGTGGCTCCTGGGCTGGGGAATCTGATCCAACTGCTGGGGGTGGAACCAGGGCCCACAACGTCAGGCAGAGTGTGCATGCGCAGAGTGGGCTGGCCATTGTGGTGCTCTGCCATCCTTGGACTGGGCAGGCAGCACTGGAGCTCTTAGAAGCGGGTGGCCTGGTGCAGAAGTTGCCATCAGAGGAGGTTCTCAAAGGTCTGATTATCTGGGAGTTTGATGATCATCAGCTTGGGTTGAAGTTTCACTTAGCAATTCCACCAAATAGCTCATTGGTGGGCCCAAAGGTGGAGGCACTTGAGGTGAGAGTAGTTGGACAGTGCAGGCACTTATTTTGGCCCCTGCAGCTACCATGTGGAAAGATACATTGTGGTTGACACGTACAAGAATTTGGGGGAATGTGTGCTCTGGCTCCCTGTGTTGTGCAGAAATGCACTTGAGACCCCTTCAGGCTCCTAGCAGGCATCCTCGAAGCAGACATAACTCGGTTGGCAGCAGACGTGGAAAACTCAGAGGCAGGCCCATGGAGCAGCTGTTGACCATGCAGTAAGAATTCACATCAATTCCCCAAAGAAGGCAGGCTGTTGCTCCAGAGGGTCTGCCTGGTGTTTTTCATTTGGAACCTTCATGCATCAGAACCTCGACTACACTCTCCCTGTCTAATTCATCTTCACTCATATATTTTACCATTACGGATAGCCTTCCCCTTAAGCTTGTCTATTTACTAGCTGGTGTGACAGATGACAGCGACTCTGAGCCATGTTAGATGGCATTTGTATGACTCTGGTGCCAGAAGCATTCTAAGCGCCGGTGTTGCATATTTATTGATCTCCATATTCCCAATAATCTGATGCCCGTCACATTTGACAACATTATGTGGGGAGGTCAGCTAGATGGGGCTAATGAAACTGTTTCCAAGATGGATGTTGTTTTCCACAACATTACCCTTGCAAATAGCTGTCAGTGGGGTATTTCACTGTGGGCCAGGCATTTGAGAACCTTCTTTCTTTTTTTTCTCTTTTAAATAGTTGACGTTAACATTAAACAAAACCTGCAGCTATTAAATCTTAGTATTTATATGTGAGAGAAAACATGGACGCCCTGGCATCTTTCCAAATGAAAATCTTATTAACAGACATGGTGCTTGTGGCAAAGTCCTCAGCAATTGGAGATTGGCTGCGCTGTCTAAAATGCTTGACGGATTAGCCCAAGATGATGTGAAGGACCAAATGGGAAACCGGGAAGTCTGGAGGATTAAACCGGCAAATAGAAAGGCTTGCTGCAGTCCAGAAGCACGCAGTGCTTTCTGACTCTGAGCTTCTACGCTGCTGGGAGTAGCCGGCACTCAGGCACTGAGGTTTAGATAAAGCTTTGCAGGGAAAAGAAGGATTTGCAAAGTGGATCCAATTTAAAGAAAATTCTGCATATGAATTAAGAATGCTGGAAATGTATTGAGGGCACAAATGAAAATATTAAAGGTGGACTTCCTATAGAGAGTCCCTCAGGAGTTGTGCAGAGTGGCATTTTGGAGACTCTCAGCTGTCTGTATAGAGGGTTTCCATGGTGGACAGTGACCCCGAAGGCTTTCTTATGAGTGCATCCTGATTCTATTCCAGGTGGATATTTAATCAGTCAAAACTCATTAGGTAGTTGTAACCACCTACGTGCTGATGCAGCTTTTGAGAACCACGTTGCATATCTTGGAGAATTTTGAGTTCTTTTAGAAAAGCATGGTAAATCTTTAGTTTGATATGCAATATTTAATAAAAGCAGACATGTTTAGTGGGCTCCTTCATAGCAATATTTCTCTTCCAACTCTACCCTAGAATAGACACAAACAGGCATCTTCAATGGAGTTATTAAATCCTTGGCTACTGACTCATCCAGAACTTTCTCAATAATGAATTCATTTATCCAGTGCTAGCATTTAGGAACCTTAATTCACCACATTGCTTATGGTCACAAAAATTGAAGAACTCCTTGATTTGTTTATATTGTATGGTTGAGGGAAGGATGCCAGAGAAGAGCTGATTAACTATTGAGCCTTTTCTTTAGTGGATTTCAGTACCTTTTTCTGTCCTGTTCTCATTCAGGTTATGTCTTTTGCATTGTGTGGAATGAAGCGGCAGAAAAGAATTGCTGAGGTCAAGAGCAGTGAAGTTCAGAGCGAAGGAGATGCTTATGTTCTTTTCACACGGAAAACTTGCTTCTTCTTCCCTTTCTCCTCTCCCATGAAACACACATTCCATCAAGAAAGTATGTTCTTTCTTTGATGAACGCCTAAGAGTAATAAGGGAAACAAAGTCAGGTGAAGAAAAGTCAGCTTCAAGTAAGGCAGATTGCTACAGCATCCTGCCTACAATTTAAGAGACACAATTCTCATTAAAGAAAAACACCATCAAAAGGTAATATGTGAGAGATGCAAGTTAAAGCTACCCTAGGTAGCTTTAATTTAGGCATGAGCAAATTACATGGATAGTAGTTGCTATAGTAACTAGTAGACAATATGGCGTTTATGTTGCTATTGAGATATCTTGTACTTTACCAAAATAAGGGGGGAAAAAGCTTCCGGGAACATCCAAAGACTACACAGAGGGAACGATTCTCATAAACATTTTACTTCTTCCATTTTAGTGTTTATTTATAATAGAATGAATACCTACAGTTATATACAGCCCGTGGGTTGGTTTGTTGTTCTTATTAATATTTTTTCCTGTCTGAGGTATCCCTTTCAAAGCCTGGTCCCTGTGGCATAGCTGAGGGCACCCTGGCTGCCAGCTTGGCTGGTTTCCAGGAGAATTCTGTGGTTTCATGTGGTGGGTGATGCAATGCAAACCAAGGTGGGTCTGCTGAAATCAGGCCCAAAGGACACGAAGGCTAGAGATTTCAGGGAAGGAGAGATGCTGTGAGAGGTTGGGATTCAATGCATTTGTGGAAGAGCATTGTTTTGAAAATTTTGTTTCTGGAACCAATTAGGATGTTTCACACAGGCCTGTGCTGAAATGCACTCGTCTTACATGCAAGGCTGCAGTTGGTGGGGAAGCAGGGGAGAGCCCAGTGAAGGGAGGCAGTTGCCATTTTGACTTGAGAGTTTGGCAGCCAGGCCCAGGTGACTCGGGTCTCACTTTAGGTTTTGGAACCTGGCAGCTAATTTTATCACAAGACACCCAATGGTTGTTCTGCCTCTTCACGGCTACAGATCACCAATTCCAAATATGGTTTGGTCCAAGTAGGAGTGCTTCCAGTCTTTTAAAATTCCCAAAGCGAAACAGATTTATATCAATTCAGTTTAAAAATTCATGTTAATAGGAATTTCTCACATTTAGAATGGAAAGGGAGATTCTTTTTTTTTTTTTTTTTTTAAATATTTATTTTTTAGTTCTCGGCGGACACAACATCTTTGTTGGTATGTGGTGCTAAGGATCGAACCCGGGTCGCATGCATGCCAGGCGAGCGCGCTACCGCTTGAGCCACATCCCCAGCCCATGGGGAGATTCTTAAGAAGGGGAAATGCAGAGGTACTGTCCCAGTGACTCTAAACGTTGGGAGTCATGGATACCAAGTCTGGATGAACTGAGATGCCTCGCTCCTGCACGTGCTCCTGGCTTCTCTCTCTTCTTAGGGTGGCTTCATGTGCAGTGTTCCCTCCAAAAGGTAGCGTGGAATAGAGGAGCAGACGGTCTGCGTCAGGAAACTGGAGTCTTAGACCCAGCTCTGCTGTTTCCTTGACTGTGGCCTAATATTGTGTCTAGTAATATTTCTCATTTGTAAAATGTCTCTAATTATGCCAACCTGGTCACTTGGACCTTATCACCTTTCTGGCACTGCGTCAAATCCCTGAGATGATTAACTTATAAAGATACAATGGTATCACTGCTCCTGCCAGCCTCAGAGGCCCTATTATTCTTCATATTCTTGCAATTTATATGGCATACACTTTTCCAGATCCCTGAGTAATGCATTGTTCCTTTAAGAAAAGTGTGCAAAGACCTCTCCCATCTTCATAGCCAAATATAAATCTGTCTTCTTTTCCTGAATTTGAAGAGCTGCTCAAATGAAATGAAGCCATGTGTCTTCCAGGCACGGCTTCTGGAGCTGGAAGGAACAGAAGACATCATCCACTTGAGCCCTTTGCCTTCAGGCTGGAAGTGGATTTTAATTCCCATTTTTAAAATGAAGCGATTGAATTTCCCCCCAGAGTTCAAGTGATCAGTGCCCTCTCATGACCCTCAGGAACTTGGGAGACTCTTCTTGCTATGTGTTTATTCTCTCAGAAGGTTCACAAGAAGGGGGCTGTTCCAGTGAAAAATATTCAAAGGGTGAGCCATTGAATTTATACTCAGTTACTGTCCAAGTAAACACTGTGTCCCCCAGAAACAGAGGCAGGCTGAGAACCTACAGGAGCTGGGGAGGGAGCAGGAGAGACCCGCACTGCTGAAGGCTGGGTTTTGGTCACCTGTCTCAATTCCAATCCATCCCAAAGCCCTCAAGCCCTCAGCGCTTGGGCCACCCAGCATCTCACCTGTGCAGAGCTCATTCGACTGTGAAGTAAACGAGTAGGAATCAATTTTTTGTCTAGCCCCAGAAATGCTTTGGAATAATACGTCAAAATGGTTATCTCGTCTGTTGAAATTGGCTGGGAAGTATCCGAATTTCTCTGGATATTTATGAGATCTCAGTGTGCCGCCTGCTCTCTACATGTGAATACACAGGTGCCTGAGAATGTATGGGCAGCCAAGCACATTTATTTTTACAGAGGGTAATTATTACAGTCTCTCCTCTCAGAAATGAGCCCTTTGTTTTATGTTTTCTGTGAGAACTTGTGAAATATTAAGATATTTTACTGCCTTAATGTTCTGAATTGTTTGCCTCTCCATATTGCAATCTAAAACTCATTAACAGTTGAACAATTTAATCAGAATGAATCAAGTTGTGAAATGGATACAGGGCAGCTCACATAGCCATAAAGCATGGCTAAAACTTTTCTGAACAGCTTAATAAAACTTAGAAGGCAGCAAGAAATAAATGATGATCCTGGACAGTCTCAGGGTAAACAGAAGCTGGAGCTGTGAATTTGGTAATTGTTCTTCCTCACTCAGCACATTTGCCAAGCTTGGTCTTAATTCATGGGATGGACCCATGATTATAAGGATTTAAGTTGGCAGTCCTTCTGTAAAATTTTTCTCTTAATAATTGGCATGACCAGGGAAGCAAAGTGAAAGTAGGTAGGTATATTAGTTCTGACCTCGATTCCAGGGCTGACCCTCTGTTAAAAACAGACCCCAGGGATGTTGGAGGCTCCTACCCACCGTTTAGTGGGGGGAAGATCTCAATTTCAAGATTGATCTTTTAATTGTACTTCCAAAATATTACTTATTCCAGAATTCCCTTTGCAGAAGCAGCTAAGTGAGTTTTAGTTCCATTTGGGCTGCACCCACTGCAGATACTTCCAGGTATTTGGTGGAATCACTTGTGTCATGCATTTGGCTTCAAGGCCACCAGTGGGTGACTAGCTCAATTCAGATAACCCACAATGTGTCTTTGTTAATGAACTGGGAGGCCACTGACTCTCAGGCAAATGGGGATGGTTGCCTGAGGTGAATCTCATGCCCCAGATACTTCCTGGCCTCAGTGCCTCAAATTATTTTCCCTTCCGATGCAAGAATTTTGCTTAAAACTCTTAGCAGATGGTTGTGTACAATTGTCATACACTTTTTGTTGGTAATTTTTATCTTCTGAGAATGAATTGAAGTGTCTACTTAGGTTTCCAGGATATGCTTAGGTATTCAAGATTCACCCATCTCTGTGTGGTCAGTGAGAACTTATAAAACAACAGTATACTGTACATTCTTAATATCGTAAATTCAAATTGCACCCATGAGGCCACCCATCTCTGATATTTTTGTGATTTTCACCAGCAGTGCACCGTTCCTGACCTGCACAGGCTTAGGTGTCACGTTCCGTTCTTCCTCATTATTGAGCTTTGCCTTCAGGAATGGGTTTCTTCAGATAGACCTGGGTTCTCAGAATCCGTTCCTACTCCTTGAATGCTTACTGAGACTCACCCTACCAGCACTTCCTGGGTGTGCTACACCAGCAAGTACCATCTCGTGAGAAGCTTCACTTTTCTCTATGAAGTAGAGGTGTTAAGGTGGGTGCTGCGGTGTCACCACAGTTTCAGCTCATGAGGGGTAAGTGCTTTGGTGCTTGAGAACATGCAGGACACAGACCTGGCCCCGTCTCACTGGTGCTGTGGGCTGTGCCAACTGGGAGGGGCCATCGGCCCCTCCCTGGGACATGCCGACTCCAGACTTAGTGCAAACTCTTGGTCCGTGGTTTCAGCGTTACCATGTGGCCTCTGGCCCAAGAGGAACCACCAGAGCAAGTGCCAGCCCAATTCTTCACTAATTTCTGCTGGGCTTGTTGCATGTTTTAAGCTCAAAGTCAAGTTGATTATTGGGTAACAGTCTGTATATAGAATAATTCCTTCCTAGTTCCTCTACTTGAGATTCTGGTCACCTGGCTTTAATTCTGATGCTTTTCCTAGCAGTCCTGTGTTGGGTTAACCAAGATTTGGAAGTTATATGTGTTATTTTTTGTCCATTTAGTGGCTATACTTAACATTTTAACATGCATACTTATACTAACAGAATGCCTCAGTTTCTTTATCCTGGTTCTAAACGATATGAGATCATTGGAACATTACGTATCAACCAGAGGTAGCACTAACATTTTAGCAATGTTAATCATCTACCCCTCTCATTTTTATTATTATCACTGTTGCGTTTATTATTATTATTATTATTATTATTATTATTATTATTATTTGGTACTGGTGATTAAACCCAGGAATGCTTTGCCACTGAGCTACATCTCCACTCCTTTTAAAAATTTTGAGACAGAGTCTAAGTTACTTAGGTCCTCACTAAGTTACTGAGGCTGGCCTTCAACTTGTGATCCTCTTGCTTCAGACTCCCAAGTTGCTGGGGTTACAGGTGTGAGCCACCACACCTGGCACTGTCGGCATTTGTTATAATGAGGAAATATTTTTTAATCAATTCCAGATATGTCGTTCCATGTAGAAATAATTGCGGCTAATAAGAATTTCCCCCTTTAATATAAAAACTAAGCCATTATAATTAAATTAATAATTTAATGTATTCAAATTAAATTTTGTTTAATTTAAACAAAATTAAATAAAAATAGCAATACTACTATCCTCCATATATACATTTTTCCAGTTGTCATTTTAAAAACTGGTTTATTCGAGTGAGTGGTCAGATCAGATTCATATACCACATTGTATATCTTCTTAAGTGTACCATGCCCCCGATGTCCTCATTTTAAAAAGCTTTTTATATTTTGAAGAAAATATGCAGTGCCCCATGGTCTGAATTTTTCAGGTTTCTTCCACCTGGTGTTCTACAGTTTATCCTTCTTTTTCCTAAGATAAGCGAGTTTGAATTCCACAACTATTTCAAATTCAGAGCTTTTAAGGTCATAAGGCTTTGGAGATGTGGCCTGCTTGGATCACATTAATCGGCATAGAAATGTCTGTGTTCCATTTTTTATTTATCAGGGTTCAGGTGATACCAGCTTCATTATAAAACAAGAACTTTTATTTAAAAAAACATATGGTCAAGTAAGAAAGAAAAAAAAAGAAAAAATTGGGGTCAAATATATATAAATATAGGTAAAAATACATAACAAAATTTATCATTTTAAACATTTTTTTTTTTAGTAGTTGGACACAACACCTTTATTTTATTTATTTGTTTTTATGTGGTGCTGACGATCAAACCCAGGGCCTCACACGAGCTAGATGAGCGCTGTACTGCTGAGCCACAACCCAGCCCCCATTTTAAATATTCTAAAAGTGAAATATAGTTCAGTGGCATTCAGCATGTCTGCATCACGGTGCAGCCATCGCTGCAATCCACCTCCAGAAGTTTCCCTTCATCCCTGCGACAGTTTGAATGTGTCCCCTCTGAAATCCAAGTGTTGCCAATAGGATGGTGTTAAGAGTTGGTGGGGCTTTTAAGAGGTGGTGAGATCATGAGGGCTCCTTCTTGTAAATGGGATTAAATCCCTTATAAAGGAGGATTTGCACAGTGTGAAGCTTACTTGTCCTTCTGCAGGATACAGCAGCTACAAGGTGCCACTTTTGGAAGCAGAAAGCATCCTCCAGACAACCTGGTGGTTCCTAGATCTTAGACTTCACAGCCTTCAGAACTGTGAAACCTCTGGCAACCGCCATTCTACTTTCTGTTGCTATAAATCTGATTATTCCAGTACCACATGTAAGTGGGATCATGTAGAATTTGTCTTATTGTGACTGGCTTATTTCTTTTAGCATATGTCTTCAAGGTTCGTCCACATTGTTGCTTATGACAGGACTTAAATTTGTGAATACTGAATATTTTGTTGTATGTATATGCCATTTTTTAAAATTTATTTTTTAGTTGTAGTTGGACACAATATCTTTATTTTTATGTGGTGCTGAGGATTGAACCCAGGGCCTCACACGTGCTAGCTGAGCGTTCTACCACTGAGCCATAACCCCAGTCCTCCCAATATGCCATTTTTTGTTGATCTATTGATGAATGCTGGGGTTGCTTCTGTCTTTTGGCTGTTGTGGATAGTGTTGCTATCAACATGGGTCTACTCAGTGCTTTTATCATTCATTATTCCATTATGAATTGTAAAATGGTGATTTTTCTAATATTTTCCTCTTTATTTACTAATTTTCAGAATAATGAATTGAAGTACCTATCTTCTATAAAGGTGACCCAAGAAGTGTTTTTTTTTAAGCCAACTGGTTTCCTAGCTCTTCACATTGGTTCCTGTCTTATTGGTCCAACTCCAGCAGCTCTTTATCACAACTTTGTTTTTTGGCATAAAAAGATACCCAGATTAATCTTGTACATTTTATACCCATCCCTGAGATCACTCATTTCCCCATTCAGACCTGGTGCCTCTGGGACACGGTGGAGGGTGGGCATGTGGTGTGCTCGTTACTAGTGGACTGTCATGTTTCTAGGCTTTTCAGTAAAGAAAGCTAAAATGTATAATTTTTTTGAAAAAGATGAATAACTATAAAGTTATACTAACATTTAAGTTCAAATTTAGAGTCGGTGTTTTGAATTTGAGATCCTTCTGTGTCAGCTTCTCCAGTAGCTGGCCTGGCCATATGGTATCTTTTTTATGATGAAAACCTTGATTCTGTTAGACTAACATCATCCTTGATTTTATTGTAGACTGTATCATTAATGGCTTCAAAATAACAAGAGCCATGTTTATATGATAAATAAACTACTGAGCACAGCTTAAGATTTCTTTTCAGTTATTTTTGTCCTTAGATTATGTTCCACTAGGGATATACAGTCATAACACTGTGTGTTATAGTCAGTTGAAACAACTGTCTAGAAGTTGCTCTGTTTGTCTGTACCACCCACTTGATATATAGTTACATGCATTTGCTTCAGCATGTTTTCAAGTTTTTAAGATTTTTGCTTTTTTGTCTTTTTAACCATGCAAACCGCGGTTCTAAACTAAAAAACAATTACAGTATATAATAGGGGTTAGATACAGAAGTTTTGTTTCCATCTTTTCCCCTCTATTTTGTTTCTTCCTTCCTTCTATGTGTAACCATTTTCATGAGTTTTTGGTTTATCTTTCTGTCATTTCTTTTTGGAAATATAAGCAAAAAAAAAACCACACAAACACTTGTTTTTTTTTTTTTTCCTCAGAGAAAGATAGCATACTTTTTGGTTTGCACAGTATGGCATTGTGATATTATTCTAGGTGTTGGAAATTTTGTACCATGTAGGTATTATAATCCACATTGAAACAAATAGCTTTGTGATTACATGGCTTTGCATTTTTTCCAGGATATCCTGGTGATAAATTCTTAGAAATAGGATTGCTGGTTAAGGGCAAATTTGTTAGATGGGGCTGGTTCCCCTCCCAGGGCTGGCCCCCATCTTGCAACGACCCCCGCAGTGTGTGGGCCTGTTTCCCTGCAGCCATGGCTGCTTTTTCTGCTGGGACAGTCACACATTGATTGTTTTAGATTCCTGTATCATGTGGATTGAGCAAAGTTGGAACCCTCACCTCCCTGTGCTTGGGGTATTGACTGCTTGGAGGATGGGAGACATTTCCCTTTACCCCTGCTGAGCCTCATCAGAAGATATTACTTTTTTTGCTTCTTCCCGTGCGAGATAGGAATTTTCCAGTCACATTCTGATGGAGGGGCAGGCTTCCAGGGTCCCCTCTGTTATGCTGTGATTCTCTTTCAGCGTGGGCCAGAGCCCTGACTCCTTTCCAGGGTGGTCTGCCTTTAGTCCTGAGCTGGGGAGGCTGTGTGGGTATGGTATGGACCTTGAGCTGTTCCCTTCTGTGTTCGCCATTCTGGTTTCAAATGCCCTCTTAAATACTGGTCCCTGGAGATTTCCTCTCTTTCTTTACAGTTATCTGTGTATTTCATTTTACCCAGCATTTCTGGGCGTAACAACTGGGAGGGAGTTCTTTAGAACTTTACATTGTCTCATTGCTGGGAGAAGCTTGATCCAGATTTAAAATAATTTTACCAAAAGGGCAAAGTAGTAAATGGGGATTTATTTGTTATGCAAAAGTTTCCTTTAAGGAAGGACTTCTGGAGTGTTGAAACTGAAATTTAATTTTTACCCAGATGGAGTTTCTAAGTGTTGCCCAAACTGGGGTATCCCTGCTTGGCAAAAGGCTCCTCTGTCCTGATGTAGAGAGTCTGGGACTGTGGGCTTACACAGTTCTGTGTTGTAGGCCCAAGGAGAGAAAAGGTGATCACTAAATTATCCTTTTGGCCTCATTCCAAAGTTCAAACACCAAACATGCCACAAAACAAACTATGAGATGGGCCTCTGGGAGGAATAGATCAAGCTGAGAAAAGAAACCTGGATTATCCCTAATGGGATAATTAGGAAAATCCTTTTGTCAATACTGTTTAATTTCCTTTCATATTCCTCATTGCCCTATTAACAATGTAATCAGTGCTTTCTGATAATTTCTAATATGACCTAGGGTTGACCTTTCCCTTTTTAAAAGGGTGGGCTTTTGGTTGCTTCTTCTAAAACCTCACATATTTCTAATAGTTGGGCTCTGTTGGCTGTGGTTTTGTGCCAGAAACTCTTTAAATTGATATTAACTCAAATGGTGGAGGATGGAATTTAATGCTGGGGCCTAGCTGGACTGAGCTTTGTATGCTAATGAGATAGGCAACTCACTGATGATTTATTTTATAGACAGAGAATAGGCTTTGGTGTTACCTGTTGCTGCTATGTCTCCCTTGACACCTGTGTGTGCCCTGTTAGGTGTGGAATTTTTTTTTTTTTAGTTGTTAATGGACCTTTATTTTATTTATTTGTATGCAGTGCTGAGAATTGAACCTAGTACCTCACATGTGCTAAGCAAGTGCTTTACCATTGAGCTACAACCCCAGCCCCCAGGTGTGGAACTTTTAAACCTGGCTTTTGAAAATTATTTTTGTAAAATCTCCTACAGTCCCCAGAACTCCTAATTGGCCTTTCATTTCCTGATCTATTCCATATTCGATAGTACCCCAAATGAACAGGCCAAAATGGAAATTCATAAATTTTTCTAAACAGAGTCCTGTCCCATCGCTCCCTGGTTCAGACCCTTTGGTGAGGCCCCTGAATAGCCACATCGAATCCCGTGGCCTGGTGCTCAAGCTCTCTGCACAGGGCCTGTTGGCCATCTCTTTTCCCATTCCCACCACCCCCAGCTGGCAGTACAGATGGCCCCTGCCCTTCCATTCCTCATAGCCTTGGTCTCTAGCTCCTCTCGGGGCCTGTGACCCCCTTCCTGTCAGAAGCCAGGCAGTTAACTTTTTTTTTTTTAATATTTATTTTTTAGCTGTAGTTGGACCCAATACCTTCATTTTATTTATTTTTATGTGGTGCTGAGGATTGAACCCAGGGCTGCACATGTGCGAGGCGAGTGCTCTACCGCTGAGCCACAACCCCAGCCCCCAGGCAGTTAACTCTTGACATCTGGGAACACATGGGGACCAAGGCAAGCCAGGACTCCTGGTTCACTGAGTTTGAACTTTATCCTGTGATGACTGTGGCTCTCCCTCCTATTGGTGGATTTGCTTAGATTTTCCAGCTTGACCTGACCCTCTGCTGCGATTAAACATTTCTTTCCTTTACTGTTATGGTTAAGTTTATGTGCCAACTTGACTGGGTACTGGGTGCCCAGATATTTGGCCAAACATTATTTCTGAGTGTGTCTGTGAGGATGTATCTGGGTAAGATTAGCATAGAATTGGGCTTAGTGAAGCAGATGACCCTCCACAATGTGGATTAGAATCTTTCAATCCATTGAGAGTCTGAATAGAATAAAAGTTGGAGGAGGGAACAGTTCACCCCTCCTGCCTAAATGGGATGTTGTCTTTTCTTGTCCTCAAACTGGGATTGAGAGCATCAACTCTCCTGGCTCCGAGACCTTTGGGATCACTCTGACTACATCATCTACTTTCCTGAGTCTTCAACTTGCAAATGGCAATTGTAGAACTTCTTGGCCATTATGAGCCAATCCTCATAGTGAATCCCTTTCTATCTGTCCTATTGGCTCTTTTACTTTGGAAAAACAATACGTCTCTCTAGCAAATGCTTACCTGCCTTTCAAGATGCACTGCTCTGGTCCCCAGAGCATGTTCTCCATATCTCTCACCATGTTGAATTACCAACATTCTCCAATTTCTGCCTGGTGCATATGCCTGAGGCCATATCTTTCCTGGCAAGAGGAGGTTGATGGCAACAAGAATGAATAAAGGAACAAATTCAGGCAGGGTGATTGCATTAGGTACCCTCTTGCCTGGAGAAAGTTGGACCAGAGCATCTGGCTCTGGGAGCAAAGCAGGCCGTTTTCTCCTGATGTCAGCCACTTCATTGCCTTACTTGCCTACTCTTCCATGAAAGCTATTAGTTTCCTAGACTTGAAGATATCAGAGGGCAGAGACTGCAACTTCTCAGTGCTCCACAAGGGGCACCGTTCCTATCAGGGAAGATGTTGAGTGAGTTCTATGAATGAATCCAGGTGAGACTGTGAAGGGTGAGGGAAAATTCTTTACCATGATGAAAACATGATGTGTGGGAAACTGGAAGAAGGATACGAGGACTGTAGAACAGGATTGGCAAGGTAAGACGCTCCAGTCTAAGGGAAGAGCTGAGCTGAGCTATGTGTGTAAGAGGTAACTGTGGGCTGACAGAAGAGAGGAATGAAGAGTCTGGGCTTTGCTACATTGTGAACGGCCCATCTGTTCATCCTTGTGTCTGTTTAATCATTTATCTGTCTACCCTGTAATCCATGTATCCTTCCACTATCTCATCAGTCCATCCATCCATCCATCCACCTATCTCCTGTTTATCCATCCATCCATCCCTCTATCCATCCATCCATCCATCCTTACCAAACATCCACAGTATACTGGGGAATAGAAATCCAAATATCTCCATGGGACTTTGTGTATAATGGGAAGAATATCACACAATTATTGTGTAATAAGCTAATGATTTCAGAGAGGTATTATCCTCCATGCTGTGAAAGAGAGCATTGAAATTTTCCTAGAACAGGAAAGGTTTTCCAGAGGAGGTGGTATTTGGCCCAGACCTGAAAAAGAGGATGTGTTCATGGCCTGGGTCCTTAAGTTCTTCCTTACCTGTGCAAAGAAGGTATGGGGCCAAATGACATACACCTAAATTTCTATCATTTCATGAATGGCAGATAAAGATTTCATACTGGGCTCCAACAAGAAGTTAAACACTAGACTGGGCTTAGGGCACCCCATTTCTGAGATCCCCCAGACCCTGTCCAAGAAGTGGTCATTGTTCAAGGGTGGTTGGAGGAAAAGCTCCACTGCCCAGTTGTTACTTGTTTTCTGGGACAAGCATTTAAGTGGGCTTTCCAGGCTTGTTCAGGGCCCAGGGCCCATTGTCTGTAGTGTGATAGGAACCCCATGAATTTTAATAGCCTCCATTCATAGTGATTAAAACCTTAATGAAATTTAATTATCTTGATGTTAAGCGTTTTGTGTTAAGTTATTGCATTCCGACCACTCATTGTTCTCTGCAAGCTTGGGGCAGCTAACCCTACCTCCACCTTAATGGAAAGGAAAGTTGAATATATTTAAATGAAATTTCCCCCAAAGTAATTGCCTTCGATGAAACACCAAGTAGGCGTCAGGATTGAATTTATAAATTGGGCCGGCTGCAGATGAGAGCTACCGTATTTGGCACGGTTCTCATTAATCCAGGGGCTCCAGAAGGAGCGATGTGAAAAGTTCAGACTGTAAGTGACAGGTGTTTATGGCCCGCAATTGCATTAAACAGGCTCTTAAATGCAGGTTAAAGGCCTCCGTGAAATATAGAATATACCTTAAAATGTGGCCGAAATTTTTGCCATTTTGGACTTTGCATTACTTACCTACAGAATTAGTAGAGCTTTCGGTTAATCAACTGTCAGTGTAAATTGCAGGCCAGAGAATGCTTATAAACACCGGTAAGCATGCTTTGCTTTGGCCTGTTGCTTTTTTTTTTTTTTTTTTCCCTTCCCCTCCTTTTTTCTTCCCCTGGGCCTTGCGAAGGCCTTCAGCTGATGGAGAGCTTTTAATTTCACATTTTGGCCCCCACCGCAGGTGATAAACAAAGGTTTCCCTGCTGCTCCGGCTGGGGTCAGTTATCTGGCCTCCCGTCAATCCCACTCCCGTAATTACACACAAAAGGTGCCTGAGATCCGCAGCTAATTTGCGGCCTCTGTTTAGCAGAATTTAATAGCAGGTATTACTGCTGCCGTGGTAATTAAGGACCTTTGTCAATAAGACGGAATGGATGGCCACACTTGGTTGTAATCAGTGGGCTCTCGAGAGCCAGAGGAGTGAAAAAGGAGAGAAGCAATCCATTTTGTGAATAACACCGCCCTCCTCGGCCTCCCTCCCTCCCAGATCGGGGGATGGAATAATAATTCCCCAGGCAATGAAAGTACAGGAATAAAAGTACTTACCCTCCAGCCGGTGATTTTTTTTTTGACTTTTTATTTACTCTACTGAGCTTTCTTATTTGCTCCAGGCTGCATTTGATGAAGTATTGTTTAAACAGCACCGAGCAAAATGGATGTGGGGAGGTGGGGAGAGGAGGAGGAATTTTAACCAGGTGGTGAGGGAGGCGCCCTCCTTTAAGGTGCTCGGCTGCTCGTTCGGTTTATCAATTATTTCTCCTGGATTAAAAAAAAAAAAAAAAAGACAAAACCAAGTGGCTTCATGAAGAGGTGGAGGGTGTCATTTTGTGCCGTCTCTGAACATAGTCATTCAGCTCTAAATGGGTCGCCTGTAACAAGCGAGGAGTGAACTTGGGGGAGCGCTGTCACCTCCCGCCTCCTCCCTAATGTGCCGGATGAATGGCCCGGGGAGGGGGCAGCCGCGGAGGGGAGGGGGCAGGGGCTGGCGGCCACAATTCAAAGACACCATCAAGGTGTGTGCCCCTCGCGGTAATTGGAGAGGAAGCTGCCTTCCCTCGCCGATCCCGGCCTTTTTACTGGTTTTAACAAGCATGATGCTTTTAATAGTGCTTTGAGTACCATCTCTTTATACGCCTCTCCCTTTTTAAAGCAGCTTTAACTATACTCTTTCTGTGGCTAATGTCTGAAAAACTTCTACCTTTAATCATTCCCGGATGAGGCAGCAAACAAGCGGCTCTTTTCCTTTTGCAATTATGTGCTGGGTAGTCGCTGCTGGCAGGGAAGGAGGGGGGCTGTGTGTGCATCCCTGTAGCTCTGCTGCCAGGCCCCAGCCAGGGACCTCTGCGGGGCCTCTTGTTAGGGCAGAGCAGAGGGTCAAATTGAAATGCCCCACCCTGGTGGGCAGCAGACAGAACCCCGGTGGACCAGTATTAGCAATACACCTGCACTTGATTAATAGGAAAAAGGTAGAAATCAGGTTTGTGGTTATTCCAAGACCCGAGCCCCAGGCCCAACATGAATTGCTTCGTTCCCACTGAGAGGTCACCCCAAAGCAGAGCTGTGGGGTAGGGTCTTCCCACTCAGCAGCTCTGAGGATTTCACAGGCCCCTCTGGGCTGGAGAGGCGGGAGTCAGGCTGCTGCCTTCAAGTGCAGGTTCAGAAACAAAGCTGCATTGCCTGAGGAGCAGTGTGCTCACAGCTTCTGGGTCCTTGACACTTTGGCTAGGCAAGGCTGGGAGTTTCGGGCTATGAGGAGGGCTCTTGCTTACAGAGACCCAAGACCCCAAGAAGGGTGGGACTGGGGCAGAGAGGGCCTGAAGTCGCCACCTAGCCCTATTTCCTCATCCATCATGTTCTTGGCTTCTGAAAATGGGCTTCTTTCTGCAAGTATTTGTCAAACCAAAGTTTGGCAGATGTTCCAGAGGTGCAGTCCTTCCTAGAGGGCAGCTGGGGGGAGAGGAGAGAGGAGTGTCCCTGGCACTTCTGAGCATCCCTTCTTGAAACTGTCACTCAGAAAAGCATCATTTCCACCCTCTTCTCCCCATCCTGGGGCGATCCAGCTCACTGTTACCTGCTCACCATCCCAGCAGGGCTCCCTAGGGCCCCTGGGGCAGCCCTTTGCTTTTTGACATCCTTTTTCCTCTGGGATCTAAAGATCCTCTTAACTATCTGGAGGATGGGGCTGCGGTTGCAGCTGGATTCTGGGACTCAGAATGTCAGACCACATCGGAGGTTTCCAGATTTTGCTCGGGAGATCAGTGCCGGCATACTGACAGCACCAAACCCATCACCTGGGAAAGCTTTGCTTTGCATAAACCACAGGGAAGAACTGAGCGCGGGGGGCAGTGGCAGAGTAGGAGGAAAGGCCTCCCAGCTCATCCTGGAGGAGGGATGCTGCAGCCTGTCAATGATCAGGTCATAGTCCCTGGATCCTGTGAAGATTGTCACCTTATAGATAAAAAGAGTCTTCCCAAATGTGATTTAAGTTAAGGATCCTGAGATGAGGGGATTATCCTAGCTATCTGGCAGGCCCTAAATGCAGCTACAGATGTCATTCTTGATGAGAGGCAGGCAGAGGGAGACTTGACAGACAGGGAGAGAAGTTCATGGAAGATGAAGCAGAAATTGGGGTGATATGGCCACCGGAATCCAGAAGAGGCAAGGAATGTCTTCTCTGAGGCCTCAAGGGGGAGCACCTTGGCTTTGGCCCAGTGATAATGATTTCAGTCATCTTGCCTCCGGGATGGCAGGAGGATAAATCTCTCTTGTTTGAAGTCACCTGTTTGGAGTGATTCATTACAGTAGTCACAGAACATCAACATGGATGCCCTGGGGAAGGTCCTACTCCAAAAGGGGCAGGTGAGAACTGGAGGAGAGGGAGAGGGTTCTGCAGTTGGGCCTCCTGGCCAGGAAGGACATGGTAGGCTGTTGTGATACCTGTGGAGGTTTTTGCAGTGGTGGCACTCTAAGTCTTGACTCTGGGGTGCCCTGTTCTCAGCCTTTGAGGAAGTAGGTGTGTTGGGAGGGGGGATACCGTGGTGACTGGAGCTGTGAAGCAGGGGTCTGATGTGGGCATGGCTCAGGGGAGGACTGAAGCGTGTTCTGCAGGTCTCAGCAGCTGGCACACCTGGACAGGAAGTGACTCCCCTTTACCTCACTGAATGCAAAGAACATATTAACAGAACACGACAAAAATGTCCAACTTGCAGAGCGTGGTTTTTTAGTGCAGAAACAAGTATATTTCCCAATTTGATGAAAGAAATTTTCTGGAAGTTCTATTTTTATATATCTTACTCTTTTACACAATAGCCTTGACACTGGGAATCAATTATTTTTTTGATTAAGGGGTAGACTACTGTGTCCATTGCAAGCTCCATTTTTTTCATCTTTACATTGTGATTCTAGTTCATAGCACAACAGAGCTCAGGGTTCAGAAACAGGATGTATTTCTTCATTGATTTTTTTTTTGGTTAATATTTATTGGGTGCTCCAATTGTGTTATGAGGGTGCCTTCGCCTTGGGAAACTTGCCTGTCATTCCATGTGGGGATACTGGAATGTGGGAGCAGTTGTCTAACTTCAGAGTCTTGCTCTCGACTCACACTTTTGACAGCCAAGGGTGAGAACTGCATCTGGAAGCACAGTGTTTTTTAGGGAGACCTAGTTGTACCCCTGCAGATGGGCCTCTCCCCCCCAGGGCCCCATCCCAGTAGGCTTGTCCCTGGTGGGGTCTGTGCAGAGTGCCTGGCACCTGGGCTCTGGGGCAGTGCTGAAGCACAGCAGTGTGACAATCAGAGGCCTGGAGCATTCCCGCTGAGTGGGATCTTTTCCGAGGCATCCGGATATACCAGCAGAAACTAAGTTGGGCAGACACAATTTGTGGACAGCACAGGCAGGAAGCACATCCTTTTAGTGCCTTTTGTTCAGTTGTTCTAGAAACAGTTAAAATTCAATGTCCATCAAATGGAATTTTAGTTTGTATGCAGTTATGGCAAAATCCAGAGCAAGCCTGAGTCTGCGTTTCAGAGTGGAGAGCTTCTGTGTTGTAGCCGGGCTTTCTATCCCAACACAGTGCCCCTCTCTCCACAGCTGGCTGCTCATCCAGCTGAGTGGCCGCTTTCCCGCACAGGCATGTAGAGAGCGGGTCTGGTATGGAGACCAGCGCAGTCCTCCTTGAGAGCATGTTTTTGTTTTCCTTTCTGCTGAGAACATCGGATGGGGCCTGGCTGTGTCTGAACTGCACATGGGTGGGTATCGTGGAGGAGACAGGTGGCGTGATGGGAGCTGCAGAGCAGGGAGCTGCCCTGTCAGACAGCTGGAAGAGTAGTCCTGGCTCTGAAACCAGGGCAAGTATTTTAACTGCTCGTGATGTAGTTTCTACAGAATAAGGTGAGGAAAATAATCTATCCATGCCATTGAGAAGATGAACTAGGATAAAATCGAAATAATGCCCGGCACATATTGTAGTATACCGGGGGTTTGCCGTTCTTAGCACCTTTGTGGAAGGAGCCATGATCTAGGGGTGGACACTAGGAAAATCCCTTTTCTTGCTACTCATCAAGGTCTTCTCTGAATCTCAGTTTCCTCACCTGCAACCTGGGAAGTAATGAGGCTGGGAAGTAATGAGCTACTGGGAAGTAACTGGTGGATTATTTGGATGGTTACTTTAAAGAAAAGACTTGGCTCGTATAACTTCTAAACAGAATAGCTTCCTTTCTACTGTATCCACCTTTTAGTACTGAGAATTGCCATTTTAGCAGGCTCTTCTATGTCTCCAGCTTAAATCCTTAGGTAACCACTATGCCTGTTGGCATCATCTTCCAGGTTGGTTCAGATATTCATCCCCTGGGGCCTGCCACTGTTTTGGTTGCTTATAGATAAGGGAAGAGAGACACATCAGATTCTGTCCGTGTCTTCAAGAAATGCCCCTTATAGTCCAGTGCAGTGGTGCATTCCTGTAATCCCAGTGACTCAGGAGGCTGAGGCAGAAGGATCTCAAGTCCGAGGCCAGCCTCAACTACTCTCTAAGTTGGCCATAAGCAACTTAGTGAGATCCTGTCTCAAAATAAAAAATTTTAGGTCTGGGGTTGTGGCTCAGTGGTAGAGCACTCGTCTGACATGTGTTAGACACTGAGTTCGATTCTCAGCACCACATAAAAATAAATAAGGGTATTGTATCCATCTACAATTAAAAAAAATTAAAAAATTTTAAAAGTATTGGGGATGTGGCTCAGGGGTAAGGTGTCTCTGGGTTCAATCCCTAGCAAACCCTCCCCACATACACAAAAGAAATGTCCCTTAAAGTATTGCCACATAAAATAGGGGCAGCCCAGTTAGATTTGAATGTAGATACTCAACATGTAATTTTTTAAGTATATGTATAGTCCAAACACTGTATGGGGTTTACTTATACTAAAAATCACTCAATGTTTATTTGAATTAAAAATTAACTGCTTGTCCTGAGGTTTTTTTTTTTTAATATTTAAAGATTTTTTTTTTTTAATTGACTAAATCTGACCATCCAATGGCTCTTCCTCCTCCATGAAAATGCCATACTTAGGGTCACTGCCTATTGGTGTAGAGAATCCCTCTGAGATTGCTGATACCCAAGATCTGATCCTGCTTTATCCCTTCCTGGGTCCTGGGTCCCTGAGAAAGTCCACCCCTGTCCTGTGCCTTGGTCTCCTCTTCTGTTCAGGCTCATCTCTCAGCACCCCTTTCTGGTTCCCTCTCTGTGACTCAGGCTTGGTAGCAGACGTCTGACCAACCTGGCATTTGCTACTGTGTGGACAGAATACAACCCCTCCACCCCTGGCTCGATTGCATCTTTCACTTTTCAAACACTTGTTTTGGCTTCATGTGGACACAATCCAAGTGCCTCTGACCTGCCCTTTCAGTCCCAATTCTCAGCACTTGTAAGGAAAAGTCTCCTTGTAACACAGCCCAATTCCCCCAGCTGGGTCTCTGAAGGGCATTTTGAAGCCCTTTTAATTTCCAATCCATTAAAAAAATAAATCTTCAGAGGGCTTACTTCCTACACTGCAGCATGCTTTTTGGCTCGACAGCTGTCAAACTGAAAAACATTCCACGAATTCTCCAAGTAATTTAAAAGTTGCTCCGACTGAAATACGGGTGATGCCTGCTCAGCCGAAAGGGTGCCATTTGTACCTGGGTAATTCAATTCACTTGATTTTTTTTTTTCCCCCAGAGAATTACTTTCATAAGGAAAAGGAGAAAGAGTGCATTTTACTCAGTTATGAAATGGGAGTTCCGGTCTGCCTTTCACCACACCCCATGGGAAGGGCCATCTCTTAAACCCTTTTGCTCATTCTTCGGCAATAGTTACTTTTGGATGTGAACAAAAAGTCCCTTTGGGGGGCTGTGTTCGGTGACTTATGCATGTAGACATCTCCTTTCAGGATCAAAGGCCCCCACTCAGGTATGAGTTTCTTTCTCTCAGGGATTAAAACACTCCAGCCACCACTTGTTCTGAGCAAACACCCTGCTGTGAAGTGCTGCAGTGACTCCTTGGGAATCTGGATTTGGAGCTGTGGGTTTTCCTGGTAGTTCTGCTAACACCTCGTAGGTGCAGCGGTTCCCAACTCACGGCTCTGTGCTCCTTCTTCTGATTCCATCCTGTCACCCACCTCAGTCATGGTTCTTTCTGCCAGCCTATTTGTCTCTTCCCCGCCCTCCTTTCCTATCTCTCTTTTCTCTCTTCCTCCTTTTCCCCTCCTTTCCCCCCTTTGTGGCTTTGCACTTTTTAGTCTCAATAAAAGGGCTTGATGTCTGCCATTGGGAAACCTCACTTCCATTTTTTCCCCTAGAAAAATGGAGCAGGTTTCTTTTAACTAGTGCAAGGCTCTCCTCTCTAAAAGGTTTTTATTATTGAGTGCCCGGGGTCCTTAGTTTCCGACATTTATCTTTCAGCTAAGCAGGAACAAAAGAGGGAGGCAGCCTTCTGCACCCCGAGTTTCTGAGTAATCACCCAGTGGTTAAATTGAAGCGGCCACAACATCTTCTTCATTGTGTCACTTTGGACTTGCTCGTTAATTTATGAGCCTCAACTGTCAAAATAGTTTGTGCAACGGACCCTAAAAATGGTGATGGGTCATATCAATCAATCGGATTTTATAGCCTTGGTTTTCCTCGCAGCAGGCCTGCCTGCTGTATACAGCACGTTAAAAGGAAAACCACTTACACAATAGATGTGCCCAGAATGAATACGCAGGGCATTCCTTCCCGTGGGCTCCACGATGCTTCATGTGCCCATGGTGCTCCACCTCCAAAGTCCTCGTGATGGCAACTGGAAGCTCTTGGTCCTGGTGGGAGGGACAGTCTCATCCTGGAGCACCCCATTCTTTCCAGTGATCATCTCCCATGACCATGACAAGGTGGTGTCAAGATGGCGCCTTTAAAGGTTCACCACACAGAGCAGCCCGTGCTGCTGAGGCATGAAAGGCAGGGAGGGCAGGCGGAGTTAGCCCCCGTGACCAGTGATGGTAGACTCTCAGTAGGTGCTCAGTCACGCAGAAGGCCTGAGTGCAGATTTAGAGTTTGCTCTCAGACATCAGGCCTGCTTTTCTGAGTGAATTTGGTAACATCGGGCTTTGTGTACGTTTTCTGTGTGCCTCTGGATTCTAGGCCCTGGCTAGGGTTTGTTTATTTTGCAGACATTTTTATTCACTCTTTGTTCTTCTGATCAGAAATGTAAGTTCATTCCTGAAAGCTTGGAAATTACAGAGAAGTTCAGAGAGGAAAAACCTGCCCCCTACATCAGGGGCCAATTTCTGCTGGAATTTGGTATATTTCCTGCCTTCTTCACATTATGATTTTTACATAGCTGAGATAATCTGTCTGTACAATTTTTTTCTTGCTTTTAAACTAATTTCCTAAGCATTTAAATTCCGTATGGTTAGATTGCGTTGCTGGTGTGAGCCATAGTTTATTTAGGCATACTGACAGGCTTTCTGAAATAGCACCAAATTTAATGACCTACTGAAATGGACACAGCCTAGTCTCCAAAATATCTCCTCTCTTTCCAAGAACATCATGAAGCCCCGATGTCCTCTACAAGTGTATTAAGTCTTGCTGGGATATCCTTTCTTGATCTGCAGCTCTAGGCTCTCAGCAGCAACCAACCAACTCCTGTTCATCTTCAAGACCCAGTTGAAGTAGCCGTCCTTTGTGAATTCTTTTTCTGTAGAGTTGCTCCCACCATCTCTACAGAGAAAGGTCAAAAGACCTTTCTTTTTGTTGACCTTTATGTTAGCTGGTATTTAGTAATCTCTCTGGTTTGCCTTGACTGGCCCTTAGATCACCTGTATGTCTACAGCTGAGCTGCAGTCATCTCTCTTGGTGACTAGCCACCCTGGATGTCCTGGACCACTCGGTGTGCATGGAACCTCCAGTTTTCTGGACTGGGCCCGACCTGCTCACAGAGAAGCCATTTTGAAGTATAACTCAGGTGTTTGGGGCACTGAGATTCAACAATACTGGAAACCTTTCCAAGCTCCCAGGTCTCTGCCTTGATTTCTGAGTTGGGCATGAGGACATTTCCCTCAAACGTCGCTGTTGTTGATAACTGCTGTCAGAGTTCATGGTGGCATTTGTACTGAAAAGTCTTAATTTGATATTTCTCTGGTGAATTTAATGAGTACGAAAAAGTGTCATTTAGAGCTAGTTTTCTCTTTGTGCTTTGAAAAATGAAATGCACGTAGTTATCTGTAAATGAGATAATTACCTCCTTACTTTGCTAAAGGCACCTACTAGTGATTTTTTTTTAGCTTGTTTCACTTAATGAAAGCTTTACAAAATGGGAGCCCAGAGCTGTTAATAGACTTGTTGTAATAGTCTCTGAGCAAGCGAAATAAAACCAGTTGTTCCGAACCAGTCACAGAATAGCTGTGAGATGGCTGCAGCTCAGGCAGAAATTTAAGTCTTGGTTGCATTTAGAGCAAATGTAATAATAGCTGCAACCAATATTTTTAATATTACTGATCTTTCAACAATAATTACCCAGAACTTTTAATGTCTGCAATTAGAGCGCTAGCAATTCAGAGACACAGCCCAGTGGTGAACTGCACGGAATTGGATACTTGCTGTAATTGGTAATTAATCACTTTTCATTACCAGGAAGGGATGTTGTAGTTATTCTGAATAGATACATCACGCTAATTACAGGCAAACACAAACCTACATCTTTGAATTTAGGGCTTTTAGGAAAATAAGCACCCCTGCCAATATTCTATGGCAGAGAGGAGATTAGCCCACCCAATTAAACGATGAAGAAGAGGCCGTGTATATTTTGACAAGAACCCATCAGGGCAAGAGTTCCTTTTTCCTAAGGGACTTGATCACATTTCCATTCACGTCTGTGGGTAATTTAAATTCTTGTCCTTTATGCACATTTAGAAATGGTTCCAAATAAATATTTGCATGTGTGTCTCCCTTGGTATGCTCACGTGATCACAGGGCATGGTCACTGTCTCTTTGCCTTTAATTGGTGTGTTCATATCTCCTTCGGGACCTTGCTCTCAAGCCCAGGTCTCTCCTGGGATGCCCGCTGGCGTCATGTCCCTTTCTGCAGTCTTCGTCTCCTCCACGGGTGCTGGATCTGCCAATGGGGCCAGGTGTCCCCAGACTTGCGTCTTCCATTATTTCTCTCATCTGCCCACCACCTTCTCCCTGTCATTAGGCTTTGCTGCTTCTCTGCTCACTGCTGTTGCTCAATTCTGGGGCTCCCTGTCACCTCAAGGTCGCATCCCTAGGTCGCACCTATGCAGGGAGGGCTTACCCAGGAAGTATGCCCGTGAGAATCCAGGTGAAACTCTCACTCCCTGCTGGGAGCCTGGCCTCACCACCACTCAGTAACGTTCAGCAGCCTTCCACAGACGATGAGAGAAGACCCACAGGGACCAGCCAGGTGGCTCACCAAAGTCATGGCCATAACGTCTATCCCTGAGGGGGAGTGACAGGGAGAGGGTGGGATTATTCCCTAACACTTGTATCTGGAAGCCCAGGTCCACATGGAGGCCAAGAATAGAGAGTTAGATGAGGGCCTCAGAGTCCTGTGTCTCTGTTCTTCCTGAGACAGAGCAGGAAGGAGGACTCACTGTGTCTTCTGGGAATATTAGCATCTTGATACACCACTCTCTCCTGGCCAGAGTTGCCCAGCTGTGACCAGTAGTTGTTTCAAAATTGGGTCACAATGGAGAGATGCTTTTACTGTAGGTGAGCGACTTACTAGCAAAATGGTGGGTGAGAAGCCAACAAAACCCTCTGCCTGCTGCACCCTCACGCTCTCTCTTGGGCCTTAGGGGTCTCTTATCTGCTTTTCCAGCACAGGTTTCCACAGGAGCCTCGGAGCCCCCGCAGTTCTAACTCTGCCCTGGAGGACTGGCCGTGACGTCCATTGAGGGGCCCCTTTCCCTTCTCTTGGCAGTAGACACGTCCTGCCCTGAGGGTGTGGGCACAGCACAGCAGAGCGGAGGCTTGGTGTTTAAAGTTGCAGGTGACGGACACCTGCTCTTTGGACACCTCACCATATCTGCCCTGGTGTCCAGGTGCCTTCAGCGACAGGCTGGCAATGGCACACTATAACCAAATTCACAGAATTCAAAAAATCACCTGTGAAACAAATGCCCATTCTGATAAACTTCTCATTGCACTTCCTCCTCAGTGGGATCCATTACCAGGGCTTCTTTAGCCAAATTTCATTTTGTTCCTTGTTCCGTCGGAGACTTGAATTGGTTCTTTGCCCAATAACACCTTTTCAGCCAAGGTCTCTTTCCTCTGCCTTTGTGTCAGAGCGGAGTAATGGTGTGACAACATGTGATTGGGCGATTGATGTCAAATGTTAGCAGCAACATTCATTTTCCCCTGGAACGGACAAAGAAGAGTAAGAGTCATTTAGAAATTTCGTCTAGAAGCTATACCTCAAGAGCAATATTCCAAAATTGAATTGGTCTGAAATTTAAAGTGGCTTTTTTTAAGTTCTTCTCCCCGGATTGTTCCTCTGGTCGTGTGGAGTCGTGAAAGGCCAAGGGAGCAAGTTAGTGATGGGAGTGGCAAGTGTCATTTGCTCGCTCCCTGACTCCTCGGCAGGCAGATGCCCGTGCCTCCAGTGGCAAGAGGTTCCTGAGACCTCATGTCACACAGAGAAGGACCCAGGGGCTTTGGAGAGGCCCAGATCTGAGCTGCAGCTTGGTTTCTCTCTGTGGCCTGTTCTGTGAGCCCCCGTCTCCCCATGTATGCAGTGGAGTTGGAAAGGCTCAAGCCACACAGCAGCTGAGCACTGTGTGCAGGGGCGTGGTGGTGTGGAGCCTGGCTCCTGAGGGCTGCTTGGTGCCTGTGTGTTTTTTCCTCTTTTTAACTTCTTAAGGATTATCCAGTTAACTCCCATACAGTCCAGATGTGTGACCTCTTCAAGAAAATGAAGGTTTAGCGGGGTGAATGAGGATGCCGAATTCCGGAGAGCACGGAAGGCAGAGTGGACCTGCCCCTTGGGCCGATGATTCCTCAGCTCCTGCTCTGAGCCAGGAAGGCCTGGTCCTGCCCTGCAGCATCATCAGGAGGGCCCTGGGCTTTCACATCATCCCATGTGGATCACTGTGGTCCCACCAGGCTCCCTTCACACCCTTTCCAGAAATAGCCAGTCCATGTGTCTGTCAGGACTCAGGGTCAGAGACAGGATGCCCCCAGGATCCCCCAAAGACCATCTCCACAGAAACCAAAATGGCCCAGGGATGAGAGAGCTTGAAATTCCTGCTCTCTGTGATCAGCATCTTTTAGAGAGAGAGATGCTGCAGAATGTGCTAGGGCTTTGGCATCTGGCTCTCGCTCCCGCTCAGCCCTCTGAGCACTCGAGTTACTGATACCATAGAAAGGGTTTCTGCCCACGGCCTGACTCATGGTCTGCTTATGATTTTTGTTCCTGGCCCATGAGGACCGGGACATGGTGTGTTGTCCAAATCTCCCTGCCTGGCAGGTGTGCGGTGCTAGTCCTAGGCCCACTGATGTGCACTCAGATGTGCTGGTGAGATCACGGCCACGTTCCATTAAAACCCAACCTCATCTGCAAGTGAATGAGTAAGGAGAAAAAGCTGGCTGAGGCTGCACCAGAATCAATGACGTGACTAGTTCTCCCTCAGTTAAGTAACGTAATTTGTTCAATTTGTTTTATGTCAGTAAGTGAAGAACCTTTTACTCACTTTGATTCATGGAAGGAGGTTAGAAAATGGTACAGTAGAAAGGAAATTAACATTTAACCTGCCTGCCTGGATTTCCTAACGGATGTCTCGCCATGACTGTGGCTGTGTGCGTAAATTCTCCTGATAAACCAGAAAGAAGCAGTGGCTACTTAAATCCCCAAGAAAAGCTGGATGGCGGATATAGTACCCCCGTGCGAGACCGTGGGTGTTGGATTAGGCCCTTGAAGGCCAGCATCCTCGTCCCCTCAACTACTTAACATGTCAACCTTGAGTCACAAACTCTGGACCTCAGGTGTTACATCTGTAAAATGGTTTAATGCTGCTGACCGTAAGGGGAAGTTGTGAATTGTAAACCCAACATGCCAGCTAATCCCGCAGCTTGTCAATTGGGTACTCTTAACAACCGTTTTCAGAGCACCCACCACAGGGCAGGCCGCTGCTGGAGGTTCAGGAGCTACCTGGGCCCCAACCTAAAGGAAATTACAGTCTGATGAGCCAGGCTTTACAATTTTGTATTATGAAAAATTTTAGATCTCCACAATATTCCAATGACTCTCATGTAACCATCACTCAGATTTAAGCATAAATGAAAGTTTGCCATTTTGCTTTGTCTATCCCCTCCACTATTTTGCTAAAACTATTTTAAAGCAAATGGTAGAGATTGTATTAGTTTCTTATTGCAGCAAGTTGCCATGAATTTAGCTACATAAAAAGCACACATTTGTTATCCAACAGTTTCTTGGTGCCCTGGGTACGACTTAGCTGAATCCTCTGCTGAGGGTCACAAAGCTGTAACCAGGCATTGACCTGGCTGGGGTCTCATTGGTGACTCAGAGTCCTCTTCTGAGCTCAGAATTCAGTTCTTTAGGGCTGTAGGACTGAGACCCTCAGTGTGGAAAGGCTGCTCTTCTGCAGAAGCAGTTCACAGCCTGGCTCTTGGTCTCCCCTTGGAGGCTCTCAGGAGACTGACATCCTCTCAGCTTGCCTGATTAGGTCAGGCCTGCCTCGGATGATCCCCCTTTTGATTGACTGAAAATCAACTGATTAGTAACCTGTCATGGAAGTGACAACCCATCACATTCACACTCCCATAGAGGGCAGATGATTATGTAGGGTAGTACATTGAGGGTGGGAATCCTGAGGACAGCTTGAAAATTTGCCTCTCACAGACACTTCACCTCTACAGCCTTAAATATTCACTTATAGATACTTTCTCTCTCTCTGTCTTTTTTTTTTTTTTTTTTTGACACTTTCTTATATAATGTCATTTTGACATTTAGTACCAGCTGTCATATTAGCTTAGGCTATGTTGTGCCGGCCTAACAACCTTCAAATCTCACGTGTCACATTCCCATTTGCTTCTTTGTAGAGTCATTTCCTATGTGCTAAGATTATCTCTAATAAACTTCATGGGATGTCCAGTACTTCATATTTCACCACATCAGAAAAGCATGTGAAATAGAAAGAAACACAAACACCTCATACCTCATGTTCTCATTTGTGGAAACTAAACAAATCGATCTCATAGAAGTAGGGACTAAAATGGTAGCCACTAGGCTAGGAAGGGTAGTGGGTGGGGAGGACAGAGAAACACTGGACAGTGGGCACCAAAATACAGTTAGGTGGGGAAGAAGTTCAGCTGCTCCATAGCACAGTAGTCTGCCGCAATTTATTGTAGCTTTCAAAATAATTAGAAGGCTGTGAAGTTTCTAACACACAGAAATGAATGTTTGAGGAGATCCAAATGCTGATTATCCTGATTTGACCATATACATTGTATACCTATTTCAGATTACTGTACAATACACCATAAATATGTACAAATATTATGTGTCAATTAAACTTTTTAAAAAGCACATGATGTTTGGTGAGGCAATTTTTTTGGGGCGGGTACTGAGGATTGAACTTTTGGGTCCTTTGCAACTGAACTTTACCCCCAGCCCTTTTTATTTTTTGAGATGGGATCTCACTAAGTTGCAATCCTCCTGCCTCAGCCTCCCAAGTAGCTGGGATCATAGGTGTGTGCCACTTTGCCCTACTGGTGGAGGATCTTCTTAAAAATTTATATATTTTAAAGTAAAATTCTTAGTCTTAAGTCCTTATATCCACTGATCCAACATTTATTGCTCATCAGGCCCAGAATGAGGCCTGGGGAAATGAGGAGGTAAACAAGATGAGATCCCTATTTTGAGAATCTCATTACTCAGTTGGAGGGGACAAATTTTAATGCAACAAGAACAATTAGGTAAGAAAGAAAAACAAATGGCATCCAAATAGAAAAATCATAGGTAAAACTCTTATTTGCAATAAACATGACCTAGTAGAAAATCACGTTACTTCTCTCCACACAAACCACTGGAGCAAAGTTGTAGGATGCAGGATGGACAGATGCAAGTCCATTGTCTTTCTGCATACTAAAAGTGAAATCAAGAGCACAATTTCACTTGCAATAACTTCAAAAAGAGTAAAATATTGAAGATTACATTTAACAAAAGTTTTATAAGGTTTGTACATTGAAAACTACAAAATATCCTTGAGAGAAATGGAAGAAGACCTAAGTAAATGAGGGACAGCTGTGTTCATGAGTTAGAAGATGAAATCCTGTTAAGATGGTAGTCCTTACCAAAGCCGTCTGTACAATCAACACAAGTCCCGCTCTATGGAAATGCTGGCTTTTTTGTACAAATTGACAAGCTAATTTGCCTTCATACAGAATTTTAGAGGCCCAGAACAATCTTGGAAAAGAGCAAAGTTGGAAGGATTATGTTCCCCACCTCCAAAACTTATGACAACACAACGGTAATCAAGACAGCGAGCGGATACTGGTATAAGATGGGCACTTAGATCAATGAAACAGAATTGAGAGTTCAGAAATAAATGTACATGTTTACAGTTAGCTGACTTGCGACAAGAGTGCCAAGACTACTTGGTGGGGGGAAACACAATCTGTTCAACAAATGTTTTTTTGGAATATGTGCAAAAGAAATAGAGTCGGACTACTACCTCTCACCATATACAAAATGGACTTAAAATGGATGAAAAATCTAAATGTAAGAGGTAAAATCATGCAATTCCTCAAATAAAACATAGCTGTAAATCTCTGTGACCTTGGAATAAGCAATGGTTTCCTAGATATGAACTAAACCCACAAGTAACCAAATACAAAATAACATGGACTCCATCAAAATCAGAAACTTTTCTGCTTCAAGTGACACTATTAAAAATGTGAGATACAATCCAAAGAATGGGAGAAAATATCTGCAAATTACATGAGGTTCTGATATCCGGAATAAATAAAGAACTTCTACGACTCAACAATAAAAAACAAGTAACCGGGGTAAAAAATGGGCAGAAGACTTGAACAGATGTTTCTCCAAAGAAGATATCTAAATGGCCAGCAAGCACAAGACAGAAGGCTCCGCCTCACTAATCATTAGGGAGATGGAAACTGAGTTTGACAGCTTGGATTTTCTCTTCTGGTTTGCTCGGCTAAATATACTCAAGTACCCTCCACCGCCATCCCCAGTACCTTGAGGAATCCGCACCATCCTCAGCATGCCTGTTGAACTGCTGCCCTTTCTCAACTCTCAAGAACACATGTAGGGCCGCGGGCAAGATATTTCGTAGAGAACACAGTGATTCAGCTCTGGTCTATGTAAACAGGTTAGCTATGACAAATGTGGGTTCTATAACAGTTGGTGACCTTTTCAACTGAGGGCGATATGCTAGTTATTCACTCAGCAAGCATTTAGACAGTGCCTGTTCACGCCCTTAACTGAGGATACTGTGGCTGGGAACCGGGGTCCAGGTGAACATAAACGTGGCAGCAGTCAGGGATGTCACAGCAGAGCTGGCATGATCAGGACAGGAGCAGGGTGAAGCTGCCCTCTCTGCCTCCTCCCTGGGTCTCCCACGTCCTCCCGATTCCCTGTCTGGTTCACTGGGTGGACAGGAGTGCCAGCCTGGCCTGTCCCTAACAAGCTCCAGCACCTTCCCTGGCTGAGTTGGTGTGTTTATTCACCTCTGGCCTCCGCAGGCGCCACACCCTGCCACAGGCCTCCCTGGACCGTGGGTTTGCTCTTCTCTAGACCTTCCCACCTCTGTTCCCTTCACCTTATCCTGGAACCATCCCTGCCTGGTAACCAGATAGATGGGGACCCTGCACTGCCCATCCTGGCCATCCAGAGCCTCCATGATTGGCGGAGTTCACAGCTGTGGCTCTCTCCTTGGAGTGGGCCCAACCATCTGCCCGCTTTCTTTTCTTTCCGACTTCTTGCTGTCCTTGCGTCATGGTCCAGCTTGGAATTTGGTGTGTTGCCCTGATGTCCTTGGGGGCTGCCAGCCACAGAGGGGCTCACCAGAGCCTGGAGACTCAGGCGGTGCTCTGGCCACTCCTCCGCGGCCATCCTTCTCAGTATACATGAGATGCTCCAATTATGGTGTTTTATTCTAATGACAAAGAGTATAACAAGCACAGGAAATGGCCTGGCATTAATCTCCACTCCATCTTGTGGCAGTGACTGCAATGAAAATGAGAAATAGTTTAAGCTTAACCCATTCTCATTACAATCATAATTACATTTTGTGGTCATTCTTAGTTTCTAGCAGAACCCAACTGCTCTCCATGTCAATTTGAAAGATACAGACAGCCCCTAATTTTTCTCCAGCATTCATTTGCCCAGCCATCTGCCGAGGGCTGATCCTTGGGAAGCTGAAAATTAGGCTTAAGGAACTTATCTGTTTTATGTTTAAATGGTTTGGCACGGACCTGCTAAACATCTGGATAAAAGTAATTTGTATCCATGTGCCTCAAAACACATTGAATTGGGCCACCGATTTATCTTTCTAATAATATGTCTAATAGAGTACTTGAATTTGGACCCTGAGAACTAGCCAAGATGCATGCTGGGTGGCAAGGGTGAGGGGAGAAGGAACCAAACCTTGCTAAGGACAATCCCTTCAATTCATAAGCCATCACTAGAGCAATGAGTAGCTATATCCCTACATGCATTGTGCAAATGGTATTCTCCAGAATAATTGCAGAGTTTGCAGCTATGCAGGATTCTTTAACAGCTGTTTTTTAAGAGATAATTTGCCAATAAGTATTTTTTTAACCAAGGGTTCATTCCCTCTCTTTGCATATATGAATTGAGCACCTCAACATGCTAGGTGTTATCTAGGAGCTGGAAATGCAAAAACAAATGAAGCTGAGCCCTTGCTTTTAGGGAGTCCCCTTCTGGTGGTCAGCCAGAGAGAATAGCACAGCACAGGAGGCTGGAGGGGGTGCAGAGGAAAACCCCACCCCAGGGGTGGGTAGGAATAACACTGCAGCATCCTGGCAGCCTGGCATGTCTCAACTAGTTGTGGGCAGAGGATGAATCACCCAGCATCTGTGTGGGCCTTTAAATGCACCTGCCTGGGGCTATTGAGAAAGAAAGTGGACAGGCAAGAAAGTGCTTAGTAGAGATCCTGGTGTCTACTGAGTGCCCAGTGGACATAATGGCTTCCTGGAGAGGCCTGATGGGTACAGTTGGCAGGGCATTACTGGAACAGCTGCAGGTGTGAGTCCCTAGGGTAAGATCAGGGCTTAGAAAGAAAACTGGAGTGTGGCTGGGCCTGGGGGCGGGGGCATGGAGATGGTGGTGGTAGAGCAGCAGCAGAGGCTGATCCTGGAGGGTCCTGTGTGTCCAGCTGAGAACCTGGCCTTGGTCCCTGTGCCATGGGAGCCTTTCAGCTGGGGTGGTGTGGAGTAGAGGCAAAATGATCAAGTCCACATTTTAGCAACATCATCTGGCTGCAAGGTGGCGAATACATGAACTCCCCCAGAGGCAGAGGTTGTGGCAATAATTCCAAAGCGAACTCCTAGTAGTATGTTTTAATGGGTTTGTTTTTATCATGTATGATATTTTGCATTGTGTCATTCAAGTGAGACTTCTGAGAATTTGGATTCTTTAACCAATTTCAAAACGTCCATTATAATTGGGCCCAGCTGGGTTGTTCGTGTGAGCAGCTGCTTTAGGTGAGCAGAGAGTGGTGTCACAACATGGGCAGTGACAGCTGTGGCCTGGCTGCATTCAGAGCCTGGAGCTCAGGGCTCTACTCATCTCCTCTGCAGACCTCGCCCTGCCCATGGGCAGAGCTCCAGAGAAGCAAGGAGGTGTTGGGGTAGGGTCCTTGTTGGCCACGTGGCTGGGCACCTGCTGGATTTCTCGGGCCTCCCTTTCCTTATCTCTAGGTGAGAGAGAAGCGAAGAGCCACTGTAGTGCTTGCTGGCAGGCGTGTCCCAGATGCAGGCCCTGCCATCTCCTTCCTTCTCCTGGATTCTCTCCTGTTGCTCAGCGCAGGGTGTCAGCATGTGAGCGTGGTGATCCACCTTGGTGCTGTCAACAGCATCCTGTTTCCTGGTGGGCTTAGGCCAAGTGTCCTGGACATTCCAGAGGTGGCTTTTGTATTTTCAGTTGGAGTTTTGAAATGCAATGTTAGGTCTCAACATTGTTTAAAAATGAGGTCACAGATACAAACAGGGAAGTTGGCAAAGGAAATGAGAATAGTAGATGCCCATGGAGAGAGGAAAACACCATGACTAAGCTGGAAAAATAAGTGAACATGTATTTGCCCCTAGAGCTGGCTAGGAAACCAGCAGCACTAATTGATACCCAGGTCCTTGCACCAACCCACAGCCCTGCCAGAGGGCCTGACCCTTCCTTGTCCAGCTGTCTTCCCCAGGCGCTGCGCCATCCTCAGCCAGCTCTGAGCTGCAGCCTTGGATTTGGCAGCCCTTAATAAGCAGTGGAATTAGATCTGACCTTTGTAATTTTGGCTTTTTTTTTTAATTATTAAATTTAAAAGTGGTTAAACTCAAATGAGCTGAAATCTTTTGTATGAAAACCCCGTCTATCATTGCTTTTGTTCATAAAATAAATTTAACCTCAGCCATGTAATGAAAGCCAGCCAGTCCACCAGTGTGCACAGAGGGCCTGGGAAGCTCTCATTGGAAAAGGAGGTGCAGCTTCCCTCTTGGGCATTTTCTTGAGTTGCTCAGCAGAAGCTTGAGGCAGGAAGTAGAATCTTGTCTGTAGTAGCTTCCCCTTTACTTCTTCCCCACCCACAATCCACAGTTAGGGAGAAATGTGCGATTGAGTATAGTCAGCTAGGATGCCGGTGCATTCTGGGCAGAATGTGTAATGGGCCAGAATTCAGAGGACCAGGCCAGCATCATCAAACCCCAGTGCTAAGGCCTCAAGCTCCCAGGTGCAGTTTGCAAGCAGGCAGAGGGGCGCCTGTACAAGTCCACTGGCATGTATAACGGTGATTCTGAACCTGACTCTGGGAGTCTCAGCTTTCCCAATGAACTTGGAAGACCACTGGCTTGAGAGTCTGCTAGACTTGAATTGGGGTTTGTATTTCTGCTGCTTATTTGATGTGTGAATTTGGCAAGTCATTAAACTATTCTGGACCCCAGTTTTCGTATTTATAAAATAAAGGTAGGGAAAAGAAAAGGTCTCCACCTTGCAAAGTTATTGTATTTTAAATGAGATGTGTCACATTCTTAGCCCAGTGCCTGGGCACGTAGAAATCAGCTACCATTCTTCTATTGTTTCCTATTCCTCCTCCTCTTTCTTTTTCCTCTTGGAAAATAAACTGTGAAAATAGACAAATGAGTTCATGCCTGGAGGGGGATACCTGCTCTATCCTATGTCAGGACAGGTTATAAATCCACATATAAAGTCTTTGTGATAGTTTAATACTGACCCAATAGACAAAAATCTAATAGAAACAAATCGAGAGCCCAGAAGCAGAAGAGGCATGAATTGTACTTGTAGCTCACTGGGATAAATTATGGACCATTCAACAAAAAAATGTTGGAAACATTGGTTAACTATTTGGAGAAATGAAATGGGATCCCTACCTCACACCACACACAAAAACTATTCCTAAATGGATTTAAATGTGAAAGGCAAAACTCAAAACATTAAAGAAGAAAATAGAGGAGACTACTTCATAATCTCAGGTTTCTTAAGTAAACATAAACAGATTGATAAGTTAGACTACATTGAAATTCAGAACTTCATTCCACAAAAACTAGGATGAGACATTTGCACTACTTACAATAAAAGATTAGTATCCAGAATATAGACAAATGGGAAATAATAAAGGAAAAAAACCACAAGAGAAACAGTCAAAAGACATGAATAGACATTTCATGGCAGAGTAAACTGAAATTGTTAATTAACATATGAAAAGATGTTCAGCCTCATCTGTAATCAGGAAAATGCAAATTAAACCATAATGGCATGCCATTTTACATTTTCGTGGTTGACCAAAGTTAAGAAGTCCAACCATGCCATGCATAGGTGAGGATGCAAAGAATAGAATCCTATGTCTGTTCTTGGTGAGGAAGAACAATGGAAAAATCACTGAGGGAAACAAATTGTTTAGCTTTGTAAGGCTGTACACCTACAACCCAGCAGCCCCACTCCAAGGTGTCTCCCTGAGATCAGCTCTTGTTCCTGTGCAGCAGGAGAATGTGATAAGCATGCTTCTACCAGCTAAACATTGGAACAACCCTACAGTTCACTGAGAAGGGAAGGGATAAACACACTATGAACATTATACATATGGGAGATCGGTGAGTTACAGCTACCCACAAACACCTGCATGCATCTTTGAAACACAATGCTGAATGAAAAGAAAAAATCAGCTCACAGAAGACCATATATAGCAGAAGGCCATTTCTGCAAAACTCAAAACCCAACAACAATGAAGGTTATTGCTTAGATAATGGGACCACAAGCACCCAATCTACCCCTGTACAAGATGCAAGAAAGGGAGTTAAGGTGGAGCAAATAGGTAGTGTGGAGTTCCTGTTTCTGGAGCTGAGTGGTGGTTTCACCATGCATATAATCAAAAATAAAAATATCTCAGAGGGTGGGGAGGAAAGAAAGAGCTGTCAATGTAACCCAAGAGGCAGAGCCCATGAAGGTGAGAAGACAGGAAGTGCCCAGGAGAGCAGAGCCAGCAAGGGATTACAGGCCCCTTCCAGGGTCCAGTGCCTCCAGCCATATCTTAGACTAGAGGTGGACTAGATGTGGGAACAGTTGTTTTTCAAGCATGGACACGACATGTATGCAGAAGAACAGAGCCAGCAGAGTCTGCTGAGGGGAACCGTTTGTGCCTTTGAGATGTCTGATGTTAGTGTCCCACAGTGTGTGCTGTTCTTCAGCTCTTACAAGCCTGCTGTGCAGGGGCATGTCTGCGAGCTTCCGCCTCCAGGCAGTTTATCTGTCTATAAGGACATGGAGCTGCGGCAGGTAACTAGTGGACTGTTCTGTTTCCTAAGGTATGGAGACAGTGGAAGGGAGCTGGTCTTTAAGAATGCTCATAAGTCAAGAGCATTTTTAGTAAAGTAAAATGAAAATATTAAAATGAAGAATGCTCTTTCAATTTTAGGTCATGCATGAAGGTTTTTCACTCTATAGTGTTAGGCCCAGGCCCCGGTGGGAAAATGTGGGTGACTCTTTCTCCTGCTCCTACCCTGTCTGTGCCTTTTTCTTTTGGTCACATTAAAAATGCCCTGCCCTCCGTGTAATGAGCTGAAGGAATGTGGCTCTTCCATTGTTCCATAGAACATGGATTAACAGTCCCACACTAGGTACTGACCAGCTGACAGTAATGCCTTTTCTGGGCTCAGTATGACATTGCGGTGACCTGGAAGTAATGGGTCAATGAAAACCTTTGCAGGTCAGTGTGTTGTTTTCTTATTTGTTTATACAGAAAATCTCAGTTTGGGTCCTGTACCTGGTCATTTAGCAAAAGTTCCCAGTTTAATGGGTTGTCACTTATGACAAAGAGGTGGGAGGGGTCTCCTAGGCAGCAGAAGGAGCCTTGTCCTTCTGCTTCTGCAGCCCTGTTGGAAGCACTTTTAAAAATGCCACCCTATGGAAATCACCATCAGGGCTGAGCGGGGGAACTTATTGTCCAAACCGTTACTTTGATCAGGATGGGGGATCACATATTGTGAAGTTAAAACATGATTCTCCTCCCTCCTTCTGTCATTTTCCCAACATCTTCCCTATTTAAGAGTGGTTAAAAATCTGCTCCAAGGACTGGGGATACAGCTCAGTTGGTAGAGTGTTTGTCTTGCATGCACAAGGCCCTGGGTTCAATCTCCAGCACCCCGCCCCCCCCCCAAAAAAAAATCTCTTTCGAATTGATCTGAGCAGGGCTCAAGGGATGAAGATGATCTCTAGTGATGAGCAGGTGCATTTTAATTGCAAAACCTAATTGGATCATACATGGCTTCCCTGTGCTTCACAAAGACATGTAATTGTTAGAATGTGGAAAGCACCCCACCCCAACCCTGTGAGAAAACTTACATTTTCTGAATGCTTGAAATATAGAACAGGTAATAATTAACATCGCATTGCCAGCACGTGTGCTGACCCTGAATAGCTTATGGCCACTGTGTACATTTAGAAGCAATAAAGTCATGTTTGTTATTATTACATGAAATAAAAGAAGCACCTTGGATCATTAAATATGAAGATCTCTTTTCCAGTGGCCAGCAGAACCATGGGGCAGACCTGCTTTTCTTTCCTTCACAGTCGGCTTGAGGCTCGAGAGGACAGGCAGAGGAGCCTGGAAAGCCAGTAGGCTTCTAATTGTGTCTTTACAGCCAACTAGGCTACCAAAATGATTGTCTTTTTCTCTCCGAGCCTTACTGACCTGTGGCTAATGAGATTTGTGCTTCGATTAGTTGTAGAACATAAATTAGCTAATCAATGGCAACGGATTCACATTATTTCTCATACATGAGTTCCGCTGCAGTGATCTGTATGTAATATTCAAATCAATTTTGAATACTCAGGACGATTCTGCTCACGTGGCATGCAGGAAGCTGGCGGCATCTGTAGCCTCCTGGCCAAGGAGGATGGGGCCAGGCCTGGCTGATACACCTGCCTCTCATGGGCTTCTGGAGCTGCGCCTTCAGTTACACCCAGTGAGGGGCAAACAGAGTTCTCAGAACAAGAGAAAGATCGAGAGAAAACCTGGGAGAGCGCACAGCCTGAGGTGGCCTATTTCCTGAAAAGGAAATAAAAAAAGCAGACGAGCTCATTTCAGGTTTTTGATGTGAAAACTTTGCAAAGAGCGAAGTCCTCGGTCAGTGTCTTCACTTTTTAGCACCTGGAATCCTATCTCTGTGCTTTGCTGTAATTGTCTCATCTGTACAATTAACCGGCATCTTGGCATAAAATGTGGAAATTTGTACAGTCTTCTAGGCATCTGTGGGCTTTATGGTGCAAGTTCTGTTAGTACTGAAGCCACAGAAAATTAAATGTTCCCCAAAGAACTTCCAGATGTGCTCTATTCTAATAGGGTCATTATACAGTAAATTAAAAAGCAGGGTAAATGGAACTGTAAAATTTAAATTACTCTAAAACCACATCTCTTTGCTTTGAGCATTCATTTGTGGGGTTGCATTTGCAATAAATGTGAATTAGGCAGCTGTAATAACTGTTAATCATATATTTATAAAATAGTAATGAGGAAATGAATAGCAGAGTAAGACAGCTGCACATTTCTCTAATAGTGTGTCAACTGCGCACATAATAAGATGTGGAACATTGTTTGGTACTGGGCCGATAATACAGCTGAATGTAAGAGATCGCTTCAGCCTCTTAACTTTACATGAAATTATACATAAAATCCATAAAAGCCCATAATAATGCATTATGCCTCTGAATTGTATTCAATATTTTTCTTTGCTTTGATTTTCTGAAATGAGCTCTACTTTCACCAAAGTCATCTTCCGGGGACCAGCGAGGCTTTTGTTTCAGGCGCTGTCAGCCTGCTAAGATTGCACTTGGATTGAAAGGACCCGGCGAGGACGCAGGCAAGGAGCGAGGGGTGCTCCGTTTTGTTTTCTCTGGGTTGCTCTAAGTGGCCAGAGGCGTGCTTTGTCCTGGGCGGAGGACATGGTGAGCACAGAGCATCCTGGCTTCCTCCTGACATCAGGATGGCGAGGAGAGGCCACTCACTGTCCACCTGTCCACCAGGCTCCCTGGCTGCAGGTTGGACCTGATGGGAACAGGTCATGGGATCATGTCGGCCACTGCCACATACGTATATTTTGGGGGAGGTGGAGGCTGGGTCTCGGTGGGTCTAGGAAAGGTGATGGGAGGAAGAAGTCTGTGGCCCTGTGTTGGGAAGGACGGTTTCCTTGTCGAGTTCCTGATTGCAAACCCACCTCACTGGTGCTCCCTCCAGGCTTGGTGGAGGCCGGGGGGTTGGTGGATGGTGTTGGAGAGGAGAGGAAGCCAGATTCAGGCTGTGCGCGGAAGGCATGGGGCGGCTCTTCAGTGGAGCGCTAGAGGCGCGAAGCCTCTGAGGCCTCCCCTGGCCGGGTTTTCAGGCGAACCCCTCTGCATTGAAGCTGGGCTTGGAGCTATATTTCTCCCCAAGCAGTACAGAGGTTGGGGAGGGGACACAGAAGGAGTGCTCATGTGGAGGGCTCACCCTGGCCAGTCACATCACTCCACGGCACTGCTGGGGTAGAGTGGCAGTCAGGGCTGCCGTGCTATGGTCTTGAGGGCACTGGCTTTGGGTATGCTCTTCCCTTGTTCTGGAATGTTCTTCCGTTCTTGCAAACTCCAGTTGCTCTTGCACTTCCCTGTTGGGGAGCCTTCCCAGATGCCTGGATGCCTCTCCTTGTTGCCTGGCACTCCCTGTACGGCACGTGCATCCACAGCACGGAGTTCTGTAATTTAGTGTCACTCACCACCTCAGACCGAGGGCTCCATGCGCATATCAGAATTTCCGTGCTTGCCACGTGTTTAGAAGAATGAATGGGTGAATGCAGTCACTGGATGCTGGTAGACCTTTAGAAGAAATGGCCTGGGGTGTGTGTGGGGTCTGACTTGAACTCTGTTGTTTCTCAAACTAAAATAGGCCTGTCTTTCCCGAAGGCAGTCCTCAGCTCTTGGGATGAAAGGGGCTTGTCTGGAGGAGCTGGGGAAGGAGCAGTTCTGACGTCCCTGGGGTCCCGAGTTGCTCAATGTGGGTGTTTCCAAGAGTCCATAGCCACCCTGGCCATCACATGGGACCCTCACGGAAAGCAGTGTACTGCGGGGTGGAGCTAGAGCCCACCACTCCGCCTGGGGATAAGGGAGGAAGGGAGCCTCTGGGGATGGAGGGGAGGCAAGAGAGAGGGTAAGGAAAGGAGAGAGGGGGAGAGAAGAGGAAGGAAAAGGAGGAGGGAAGGAGATGGAGGAGGAGGAGCAGGATTGTGGTGGGGGAGGACATGGTCACACACACCGAACATTCTCCAGTCTCCTCCCAAACCATGTGCTCTTCCAGTATCTCAGTATTGAATTTTTTTAAACAAGTTTTTATTATTATTATTATTATTATTATTATTATTACAAAAGTGCTATCTGGTTGTTATAGAGAATATGGGAAATAGATAAAAGCACAAGAAGAAAATAAATATCCTCATAACCTCTCTCTACCCAGAGAGAACTCCTGTTAATAATTGATGCCTTTCTTCCAGGCTTTGTTCTATTTGCAGCCATATCCATGGGTCCAAATACCATGGGCTGTACACAATGCATAGGCTTCTTCCCATCATCAGCTGTTCTTCTCTAGCATAATACATCTCCTAATGGAACTTGTGACCAGCATAAAGTATTTCATGATTCATTTAACCATTCTCTTATTCCCTTAAAAATTCCCTAGATTAGTTAACCATTCTTTATATGTTTAATATTCTCCTGTTGTCCCTTTAATCATTCTTTGTTTGCTGACTATTTATGAATATATTTGAAGTTTTAAATGATATTGTTTTCAAAGTTCTTAAAAACCTTTGCCATATTTTAGTGGTCAAGTATGATGTCTCACTGCAATTTTCATTTCAATTTATTATGTTTTACTCTAAAGTGGATTTTTTTCCCTTTGTGTTTTACTCACTTGTATATATTTTTCTTTTGAGATTAAGCATGCCATCATGAGTTGAAGGGACAGTGTCAGCACTGTGGTATGGTTTCATTGAGTCCTCTCATTTACTCCACCAGTAGACATTAGATGCTGCATTTAGTAAAGGAGCTGAGGCTTGGCGAGGTGGGGGATCCGCCCAAGACACAGCTGAGAAGCGGCGGCAGGTGCTACATTTCAATGCACATGCCACCATTCTCTCACTGGATGCAGATAGCTTTCTCTTTAATTTATTGGAGCTATTTGCAATGCTAAGTATTTAATTTATTGTCCATATATGTCCATTGGAGTGTTGTAAGTAGTAGCTGTAGTCTCTCAGTATTCCCCCCAAAAGAAGCGAAGTCCCCCAAGAATCTCATCACTCTCTCCATCTGGGCTCATGTTCCACTTCCTGTCATCTCCGTTGTCTCTGCCCTGGGCAAGTTGGGCAAGATCTATAACTATTACTCGTCTCTCTCACATGAGGAGAATGAAGACTTCCAGTGTTGAGATGTGCAGGCCAGCCAATTAAACACCAAGCAAACCACGCCCCGAAAAACGCTCACAGTGAGAACCCCAGTCCAACCAAACTGACAAAAAAATAGCCCCAGCGGTGCCGGTCGGTTCTGATTGGGTAGCGCTGCCTTGCCGATAAAATAGAGAATATCCATTTAGATTTGAATTTCAGATATACAACAAATTCTAAACTTACTATATGATAATGAAATATGCTATGAAAAAGTCCTATGCAGTGCAGATGCTGTCCCCAACCTCTCCCCTCCCTTCCTCCCTCTTTTCTCTCTAGGAGAAGATATGGCTGTGATATCATTCAGGAGATATTTGTTGAGGAATGACAGAGTGGGGTCAAACATGGGCCGACTAGGGCACCCTGCCTGGGTCCAGCCCTGAGAGTGCAGCAGAACTGTAGTTGAAGATGGCTGATGGCAGAGGCCACCCCTTGCTACCTGTGCAGCAGTGAGCTAGGTACACAAGCCTTCTGGAGCTCATCTTTCTCTTCTAGAGAACAGGCAGACTCTAATTGTAATGGCAGCAGCCAACAGCCACAGGGGTACAGCCCTCTACTATATGCCAAATGCTGTTCTAAAAATATTACCTGCGGGGTTGGGGTTGGAGCTCAGTGGTAGAGTGCTCGCTCGCCTAGCACTTTTGAAGCATTGGGTTCGATCCTCAGCACCACATGAAAATAAATAAATAAAATAAAGGTATTGTGTCCATCTACAACTAAAAAAAAATTTTAAATGTTACCTGCATTAAGTCATTTAATTTTCCTTGTGACATAGGTACTTTTGCCATCCCAATCTGAAGATAAGGAAACAGAGGTTTGTACAAGGTCAAGAGGCATCTGACATCTGAATCTGTGTCTTAACTTTTATACTCCCCTCTCCTGGGTAAAAGGTACATTTGGGGTGTCTCCCAGACTCATCCTCTCCTTTTCTGCATATTGTCCCTCTTCTCCTGAGTGTCCTTGCAGCTACGTTTATGCCATATGATCTATATCCCTAATCATGGACCACAGTGGACATTAGACCCAAGCTAGGCCTTAGCATACTCAATAAGAATGGGATTCTGAGTCATTAGTCTCCACTGTTTGCTTAAAACTCAGGATGGGTAGAGTCAGGTGACAGGGGATGTCTCTGTTTGGCCATGTGAATGTTCGAAACCAAGAAGAGAGAGAGTCATCATCAGACCATCACAGAGAGCCAGGTTGCAGGTCCCAGGCTGCTCCCTCCTGAGGTCTACGGGAAGGGAAAGGAGGTCCCTACTGTATGAGAGTTGGCATGGGAATCTATTTCTTGCAAGAACAGGAGCTCCAAAGTGAAAATTGCATTAAACTCTGTCTGTGGAAAGAGTTCTATATGCCCTGCTCTGAAGACAAATTATAATTTATAATGCTTTCAAAGTTAATAAGTATTAAGACTTTGCATCCTTGATAAATTTAAGCTTCACTAAGATGGATCCGCTGTACCATGGTAACTTGATAGATGTGTTCTTTATTTCCTGGAAGAGACACTATGCCACCAGGGCCATCTTCACCCCTGGTGGTGCATGGGGGCACCAGTGAGACCCCCTGATAAAGCCCATCTCCCCGACAGACTCACCTTGGTTTGAGTTCCATTAGTGAGATTCTGGCTGCAACAAAGAGGCAGGTTAAATAGGTTGCCGTGGGTCCTTTGTGAAGGACTGCTAATCTCCCCCAAATTACTGCCCTTTGAATCTCCACTGCATCCAGCTTCCTCTTTGTATGCTGGCTCCATTTAAAGTGATTAAAGTGGAGATCCGATTGGATAAGTTCATCCAAATTCTGTAAACGCCACTTCCGCACAAATGAGCGCTTGCAATCCATTTAATTTTTTCAAATAAAATGATTAAATTGCTATTATTGCCAGATCTTTTTTTTTTATTAAGAAAACCTTTTAAAATGTTAATTATTTAGGCCCCTTGAAACACTTTCATCTTTACCGACTTTGCTCTTGAGCAGAAAGTGTCTGCTTGTTCCTGACCAACAGAGGGAAATGTGTGCTTCCCTTTTTTACACCTGCAAGTATTCTCCTTCACTCTAATATTTATGTGAATTTAACTTTAATTTTTCTGCCTTTCATCTTCTGAATTAGTCATATAATGCACAGATCTCCTTCACTGCTTCTTTCCTGTTTATTTGCCTTAACAATAGATTCATTAACTAGATTTGGGTACTCGAGCCATGCGACTACATCCATTTCAAAGGAAGATTTAATGGCATTTCATATTTTTCTACATTAAGGAAGATTAAAGTATATTACAATACCCTTTACTGCCCTATTTTCTTCATTTTAGAAGTGGTCAGTTTTAAAATTTTCCCCCCTCTCTTTCTTTCATCTGCAGCGTTCGATAAATTGTCCAAGCCTTTCAGATGATAGTCCCAGCAAATTGAGTTCTAGATTACAACTCGGACGCATTGTTTAGCCCATCAGCAGTCAGATAAAGCACTCCTATTCACACAGGACATCAAAAGAACAAATATATGTTCCAAGTGGGTAAAAAGAGGACTGAGACTCAGATATTTCATTTCCTTAATTGTTAGTGATTATTTGGCTAGTTTCAGGGTGATCATTTTGCTGACTCTGAGCCTAGACTTACTTGCCTGGTGTAACAGTGGTGTGACATCCACACCCACATCTCCGTGGATCAAGATATATATTCACGACCACAAATTACACCACTGGCAGACAGGGCAGGCGCATCATCTTTTAATAGCCCGAGGGGCCGTCATACTAACATTTTAATAGCGAACAGTAATGTGAAATGCAAGATCTGGACTTATACCTTTTTATTTCAGCCATGTTACCATCTTGTGAAATAGTCGGGGGACCTGAAGGCATTCTCAGGCTCCGGCAAGGGAGATATTAAGATTTAAGCTTTTTTTTTTTTTTGTTTTTATTTTTTGTAAGGCAGAGGAGGTCAAGACTACTGGGCACCTCTTGGGCTGAAGTTTCATAAGGGTGTGCCATCTGTCAGCCCAGATCATCACGGGGAACCCTCCTCCTCCTCCTCCCCTCGATAAATGCAATATAACCTTGCTTGACACCGAGTCTAAACAAAGTTTGGGAATGTTGGTAAGATGTGGGAGGAAAGGGCAGAAGACAGATTTTACAACAGTACAATCATGGGGTGTAGGTTTTAGGCAATAAGCAGGTAGCCTAGTTTTCTCAAAAGAAAAAAGAAAATAATGGAAAAGTGTAACATTCATTCGGAGGCCTCAAAGGCATAAAAAACCCAATTCCAACTGTTATAGGTCCCTGCAGGAGTCTACAAAAGAACTAAGCTTTTTAAGTAAGAAAACTAGATTCTGGCCCACAGGGCCCTGTCATTGCTGCTTAATGGATGAAACTCTTTGGATATAAATATGCTGTTTACTTCTCAGCTTCAGCTTTCATAAAATATAACCTTTTTATGATTTACGACCCACAGAAAAACTGGAGGATGGATTTTTAGCTCTGAATTGGTTGGATGTCAACAAGAAAAATATAGATAACATATGGAAGTAGTGGGGTGTTAATGCCACACCAAATGATGAAATTATTTTTGTTTAGAAAAGTTAAGTTTGTTCTTAAAGTTGTTAGTGGATGGTGGTTCTATGAGGCAGGGCTGATGAAAACCCATGAAATAGCTCATCTTTACGTCCGCACCCAGTGGCTTACAAGTTTGGGTAAATTGACTTAGTTCTCAATCAGTAAAGCCTCGTTGATTCTTTAGGAATGGGAATGGCCATTGTGAGACTACATCACCCAGGTTGTTCAAGTGCCATATCTTGGTCACATCAAACATAGGAGTCACCCTGGTTCTGCAGGAAGAAGATGACAGAAGAAGTCTCTTTTTCCCCACAAACATGATTGGTAAAAATGAAAAGAAAAAAATTGAACAGGAAAACAAATTACCCCCCACCCCCACCATCAGCAAGGTAGCAAGAAAAATCAAAGCAAACTCCTCAAATCAAAAGCACCTGCAAACTCTCCTCATTATGCAAATGCCAACCCAATCTTTGGATGTTGGACTGAAAAAAGATAATTTGTCATCTGGGAATCTGTACTGGTTTTACGATTTTCTTGTCTGTTGACACACACACCACACACACATACATATATATGCTTACACATGTACTATATCGTTTATGCATATTTATATACACACATGTTTACATGTTAATGTTATTTCTGTCTCTTTTGTTTTCATTGAGCTGTAAAGGTGAACGGATGCTTAGGGAAAGAGCTAAGCACAGGCCAATCATTCGACACAGGGACAGGGCTGTCAAGACTGGACAGGTCTTCTCGCCTCACTCTTTGCAGTGTTGAATGAAGGGATTCACTCTGTTGTTTGAAAGCTACATTCAGCAAATTCAAACCTCATGCTGGGTGACCAGATGGGCAGTCTTCATGACCCAGAGAGCAGGGCTGTGAGGCTGGCCTCGGGGGCTGCCTCATGGAGGCCTGGATTGTGCTTCTCCCTCATTTCTTCAGTTTCAGGCGGTGGCCCCTGAGAGCGCCACACTGGTGCCTGTTTCCTCAGGTGCCTGAGCGTAGCCTGTCTCAGGAGAGACATGGCCTGCTTTAGGTGGCTTTTCACTGTTGTAAACAAAATACCAGAGAAGAACGACATAGAGGAGGGAAAGTTTATTTGGGGCTCATGGTTTCAGAGGTTCAGTTCATCGACGCCAACTCCGTCGTAACTTTGGGCCCAAGGCAAGGCAGAGCATCATGACAGAAGTGGGTGAAGGAGGAAGGCAACTCAGGACATGGCAATCAGAGCAGACAGCGCTCTGCTCACCTTAGACAAAATATATACCTGTGACCTTCCTCCTCCAGCCGCACCCTGCCTGCCCACACTCACCGCCCAGTTGATCCCTATCAGTGGGTTAATGAATGCGCTGAGTAGGTTAAGGCTCTCAAAAGTTAATCATTCCACTCTGAATATTCTTGCATTGCCTCACACATGGGCTTTTGGGAGACACCTCACATCCAAACCATAACATTGCCCAAGAAGGTGGAGCAAAATAGTGTTTATGGAAAAAGGGCGCTGGTCAGAATTCCCTGTGGGGATGCTTCAAGTTCTGGGTCAGCATCTGCCAGCAGAGCATCTCAACTCCAGGGCTTCCTTTAGCTGAGGTTCTGGAGGAAACCTCGGCAAACCTGGCTCTCGTCTCCCCTTTCATAAGAGTAGGGGAGTAGCCTGGGGTTTGTCTTTCACTAGAAATCCCCAGGATGGAGGGGGAAGAGTGTGTTCTCTGTGAACAGGGTAGAGAGCCTGGGGCTGTGAGGTCTGCTGGCTTTTGAGGAAGGTGTTGAACTCAATTTGCTCACATGCTCAATCCTCCTCCTCTGCTCTGCTGTCCTGAGAACTGTTGCACACACAGTCTCCCTGGCAGTCCTGGCGTGTGTGTGGTTTATTGTTTCTATGCAACACTTGCAGAAACTGAGCTTCAGAGGTCATGTCTTAAGCAAGCTCATGCAGAAGTGTGAGTGTTTGCACATGTTCTTTTGCAAGGTGAAATCCACCCCCTCTCCCTACTGTAGAGATGTCAGGAACAAGAGCTTAAGGAGGGGTCAGGCCCCAAGTTCCTTAATAAGACACCTGTACACAAGAATTAGAACCAAGAACCAACAAATGGGACGAATTCAAACTAAAAAGTTTTTTCTCAGCAAGAGAAATAATATGTGAAGTGAATAGGGAGCCTACATCCTGGGAACAAATTTTTGTTTATACATCAGATAGAGCTCTAATCTCTAGGATATACAAAGAACTCAAAAAGTTATATAACAAAAAACCAAATAACCCAATCAACAAATGGGCCAAGGACCTGAACAGACACTTCTCAGAGGAGAATATACAATCAATCAACAAATACACGAAAAAATGCTCATCATTGCTAGCAATCAGAGAAATGCAAATTAAAACTACTCTAAGATAACATCTCACTCCAGTAAGAATGGCAGCCATTATGAAGTAAACAACAAGTGCTGGTGAGGATGTGGGGAAAAAGGTACACTCATACATTGCTGGTGGGACTGCAAATTGGTGCAGCCAACTTGGAAAGCAGTATGGAGATTCCTTGGAAAACTGGGAATGGAACCACCATTTGACCCAGCTATTCCTCTTCTTGGACTATACTCAAAAGACCTAAAAATGGCATACTACAGGGACACAGCTACATCAATGTTTATAGCAGCACAATTCACAATAGCTAGACTGTGGAGCAACCTAGATGTCCTTCAATGGATGAATGGATAAAAAAATGTGGCATTTATGCACAATGGAATATTACTAAAAAATAACAAGATCATGGCATTTGCAGGGAAATGGATGGCATTAGATCAGATTATGCTAAGTGAAGTTAGCCAATCCCTAAAAAACAAATGCCGAATGTCTTCTCTGATATAAGGGAGGTGACTCAAAATGGGGGAGGAAGAGCCTGAGAAGAAGATTACCTCTAGATAGGGAAAAGAGGAGGGAGGGAAAGGGAGAGAGAATGGGAATTGCATGGAAGAGGGAAGGAGACCCCCTTCGTTATATATAAAATACAGGTATGACGATGAGAGGGGGAAAAAAAGAAGTGGGTCACATTAGATTGGGTAGAGAGACGTGATGGGAGGGGAGAGGAGGGGAAGGAAGGGGGGAATGGAAGGGCAGCAGAATAGAATAGACATTATTATTGTTGTATGTATATACGTGACTGCAGGACCAATGTGATTCTGCAACCTGTACACTCAGAAAAAATGAGAAATCATACCCCAACTGATTCAAATGTATGATATGTCAAGGTCATTGTATTGTCATGTGTAACTAATTAAAACAAATATTTTTTTAAAAAAAGGGCTGTAAGGAGAGCTTCGGGCATGGAGGTGCTGAGCTGGGCAGGGAACTCAGGTGTGGCAGGCTCACTCTGCTGCCCTGATTTAAAGGAAATAACTCAGCACCTCGCAGAGGCCAGTGTACAACCACTGGAGCTGCTCTGGAGGAGCTAGCTGCCCTCGACGTCTCCAGAGCTGAGGGGGCTTTACCCAAAGGTGGACACAAACTGCAGAGCCGAGGAGGCTGAGGTCCCTTTGCCACCTCCAGGGACCAGTCTGGAAGTTCTGGATGATACAGGAAGAGGTGGCCAGGGCTGGGTGGTCACAGAGGGTCTTGGAGGGGTCTTTCTAAGATCCCAGCTATGATGCCCTGAGTCTTGGGCCAACAAGACTCACCAGACTGTATGGACAGCTTAGTGTGGTCCTCAGGGAAGTCCGCAGGCCTGTTCTGGGGCTGGAGGGGGACGGAGCCGAAGGCCTCGGGATGCTGGGAGCCAAGGAGGGCTTTCCCTTGGGACCTCCCTTTGGTGATGGACAGTCTGGGGTACCATGAAGTGGGCACTAGAATACCCTCCTGCCCCTACAATAGGGGGAGGGCTGAGAGGGGGTGTGGCATTTCAGTCCCTGGTGAAAGGTCATACAATGCCGCCATCAGGCATCCTGGAGGTAGCTTCCCAGGGTCACTGTGTGTGGGTTCTTCAAGACTAAATGGGGACAGAGGAGCCACCTGCTCTGAGTGGAGAAACTGGCCTCCTCCGATGGTGGTGGATGGAAGGCTCTCTGGAAGAGGTGGCCCTGATCTAGCTGGGAGGAGGCAGCGGATGTCTTAACGGGAAGTCATGTGGGAGCCTCGAGGAGAGGTAGGGACACTGGTGGCAATGGCGTTGGTCGTGCCCAGCCGTGCCAGCGTAGATGGACAGCAGTGGAGGGACTCGGCAGTCAGGACCTCACTGCGTCTTGCATCCCGCGAGAACCACGTGTCCCTGCGCCGGCCGCAGTCCTGGTCAGGGACTGTGTTCTTCCTCCGTTGAAATAGTTCTTGTTTTGTTTTTGTTCTTTTCCGGCGTCTGTATCTGAAGGAGAGCTGGAGGGTGCTCAATAAATATTTCTTGAATTGGGGAGGGGGCCCGTGTGGCCTGCAGGGGAGCTGTGATGACCGGGGGTCGGGAAGCCTGCGGGTCTCCGCCTGGAAATGCCGTGACAGCTGGAATCGATGGGGTCTGGCCAAAGCAGGAGGCGAGGTCGGCTGCAGGCGGAAGGAGTCAGGGCTCGGGGTCTGTTTTTCTGGTTCCACGGTGGGTGTTTGGGGGTGGCTTTGGGCACGTTCCTAAGCCAGCTGCCTCTACTAGAAAAGGAGGAAGGTTGGCCTGATGTCCGCACAACTCAGGGCTGGTGTTCAAAGAGCGGCTGGATGCTGAGCCACTGTTGCCTAAGAGCTGCCCTTTGCCAGGCCCTGTCACCCAGGCTGTGTGTCCCGATTTTACAGATGTGGAAAATGAGACCTAGGACAAGGATCTGGTTGTCTTCAAATCCAGCCCTGGTCCCACTCCACCATGCAGGAGGTGAACACATTAACCAAAGAGGGGCCATTGTGCCAAGTTACAGCCTGGCACCTTGGGAGGGGTGCAGCTGGGGTCCCACTGCTAGCCATTAGCCTGGTACCAAGAATTCTGTGCCAATGTCCGTAGGAGATGCAGGATGGAGACTGTCACTAGGGCCTGTAAGGTGTGGGTCTTCTTGGGCCAGGTGATCCTGCCTCTGGCTCTCTCCAGGACATGGTTGGCATAGATGGCCTTGCACCTGGTCACTTGGTAGGTGCTGGCCCTGTCTGAGATCTGCCCAAACACAAGGCCCCAGGCATTGGCTTGAAGTCAGGCAAATTGTCTCAAAATAAGAATCTTACATTCTTTCTCTTTTTTTCTCCCAGAGTTCTTTCATCTTGGCTTAGAGGGGAGTCTTTCAAGGTGAGAGCTCAAACTCCCGGCTGGTATGGTTCCTTTGGTTGAACTTTGAGGAATCCATCTCTATTGTTTTCTTGACCTTCAGCTATCCTCAGAGTCCCAGACCCAATTTCCAGGCTAGTCCTGACACACAAAGCTAACGCCCAGAAGGAACAATCGATAGGAGGAAAAAAAAAAATTCTTGGTGCTTTAATTAAAAATCCATGTTTGGCTTGTGTTCAGGGGCATATTTTTGCATCTTAAAATATTTCTTTTCTCTTTGTAGTTGGGCTTTGCTTATAAACAGAGCTGGCTCGGAGTCACATTAATTTAATTTTATCTGTGATCCACATCAGCCTAGAATGCTATTAATTTGGATTTGACTGCCGGCAGAGAACAACATTCACTAATATCCACTTTTTAGGTAGGTAATCGTGTAGTAATTAGGATGCGTGTTGTACATAATCTTGATTTAAATAATCCTCGCTTATTTTTTTGTCTACATAGATAAAAAAGCTATTTTGTCAGTATTTTAGAAGTAGGAAATCATCTTGATTATTTTAATCAAAATCAGCATTTGTGAATTGTGGCATTCTTTTAGGAACAATTAATCTACAAGGCAGAGATTTGTCTTCGTGCCCTGCCTTGTAGATCCATCGCCAATGCACTAAGATAGAGCAGAGGAGCCAATCTCGGGGCTGCAGACACACACCCGGTGGCCTCCTCTCTGTCTCCATGGCCTGAGGCTCACTTTGCAGGCAGCTCTGGGTGGCCTCGAATCCCAGCCCAGGCACTCAGGATGGAGACTCAGGCAAGTGCTTCCAAAGATTATGCCTCAGCTTCCTTATTTGCAAATGGAGAAATTGCTACCTGCATGGGGAGTGGAGGAGATGGCCCACTCAGTTGCAGCGTGTGGGACTCACCTGGGATTATTCTTTATGATTTTGTCACCAAGGGGCAGCATGTCCAGGGGTTCGGAGAAGAGGTTGGCAGGCTTTTTCTGAAAAGAGACAGAGGGTAAACTTTTAGACTCTGCAGGTCGTAGGTTCTCTGAGGCAGCTATTGGACTCCGCCACTGTCGTCAAAGCAGCCACAGACCAGGCAGGGATGAATGGGCAGGAGTTTGCCCGGCTCTGATCTGATGCAAGTTTGTGGACCCAGACACTCATCATCAGGAATCAGGTCTGGCCCTCAGTTATCATATGGGACCTTGGACAATGTCTGTAACTGCCGTAGTCCGGCTGGGCTAAATAACCGAGAGGTGACAAGCAATCTGAAGCTTGAAGCGGGAACTCAGCAGGAACTGAGCGAGAACTCAAACTAGCGGTAGCAGGAGCCGCTTCTCTGCCGGACAGCAGAGGTACATATACCCAACCAATTACACACAGCTTGACTCAATTAACAACATCTAGATACAGCAGTCAGCCAATAAGGAATCCTCATCATCTCAATGGCTCGATGGCGTTGCTTCACAAACCACTCCTCCTGGCAAAGTGTCAGGCGCCATCTTGACTTGATTTGCATCCCCAACATGTAACTTGTCATTTTCCCACGTCAACCCACAAGGCCAGAGTGGGAATGGGGTGAAGGAGTGGAGGAAATGCTCCCAGCGCAGGGCAGGGCACGCGGCTCAGGAACGAGGCACCAGCTCTCTTGCCTTTACCTGCTTGATTTTTGTGCACAGAGGCTGGAGTCTGATTCTGTATGGCCAAGACCCTGTCATCGACCTCGCTTGGGAGTTTGAGGGAGTCTGAGGTGTGTGATCCAGGTGAGTGGGATGGGCAGCAGTTAACCTAGTCAGCCTGGACAGGCATCTCAGGGGGCCCTGGTGGTGGTTTCTATAAACTTTTCTCCAGAGAGTGTTTCTGGTTCTTCATCTGTTGTAAATTCGTCCTCAGGTTTCTCTTAATAGACTCTTCTGACAGATCCTGATATCCTACGCGTGTCCTTCCGATTTCTAAAGTGAATCACTTAATAAGAGGTAGCGATAGCCAGGTATGGTGGTACATGCCTGCCATCCAAGCCACTCGGGAGGCTGAGGCAGGAGGATCACAAGTTGAAGGCCAATCGCACCAGCTTAGTGAGGCCCTAAGCAACTTAGTGAAACCTGTTTCAAAATAAAAGAAAGAAAGGACTGGAGATGGAACTCAGTGGGGGGTACCCCTGGGTTCAATCCCCAGTATCTAAATGAATAAATAAGTAAAAAAAAAAAAAAAGTAGTGATGCTGCTGGAAAGTAAAGAAATGTTAAAAACAAAACAAAACACTCCACAGCCCCAAACCTAAACCCTCAGTGATGGAAAGATGTCCCAGGGATTCAGGAACAAGCTGGAAGAGCTCCTAGGGCCACCACTGGAGCAGTCTGAGCAATGAAATAAATCCAATGTAGTTGGGGTGAAATGTAAAGTATAAAGTGTTCATGACCCACACTGACATAAAAATGACTGAATAAATAGATAGGGGAGAGAGAAGTATCAGAAGGTGTTGGGGCCTCCCCAAGTGACTACCTTCCAGAGCCTGGTATGGGAAGGGTGGCCCTGGGACCACCTAACGGTGGAGAAGGCTGGAAAGCTCCGCTCGGCTGGCCAGGGGACCAACATGAGCACCAACAACGAGGCCACGGTGACAGCAGGGGTCCTTGATGTGAGTGGTGACAAAGGCCCTTTCCTTCCTGTTCTGCCTCCCCTAACACATAGCCCCAGCCTCTAGTCTTGATAAAATCACCAGGCGAACCCAAGCCCAGGAACATTCTGCAAAATACCCGACTAGCACTTCTGAAAATTGTCAAGCTTATCTGTCGTGGCCAAGAGTCGCCTAAGGAGACATGGAGACAAATAAATGGGGTACACTGGACAGGATCCTAGAACAGAAAAAGGGTGTCATGTAGCAACCAAAGAAATGGAGGTAACATATGGACTTTAGCGGGTAATAATGTTTCCAAATTACTGATAGCCCCTGCCAGTGTCTGCTTGCACTAGCCAGGCGCTGGGTGGGGTTTAAAGTGGGGCGGCGTTGTGTCCCCACACTTACTTGTGAGTGGGAGGTGAGGCTTGGAACCCACGACGTCCCACCCCATGTTCCTAACACTCTTGCAGACCAAGCCCTGCCCCACCTCGGACTTAAGATCAGGGAACACGATGATCTCGCCCAATGGCCCTTGAGTCCATTTTCTCTTCTTGCAAACAAAGCCCCAATTTTGTTTGGGCCAACAACGCGCCCTCCTGAAGAAATTCTACACACGGAGGCAGAGTGCCACATCAGCGTTAGTTACTATTGTCATGATTCTGTTTTCTCCTCTGTCCTTCTCAGGAGGCCACCCATATCCCATATTGAGGTCGTAGCCTCTCAGCGCCTTCATGTCTCTTGTTTGCCAATGTCTCCGTCAAGTCCCTGAACCACCTGCCTCACACCAGCTCCTCCAGGTGTGGAGCCTGAACCTGGGAAGTCTCCTCAAGGTGGGCTCCCTCTTCTCCTGGCCCAGCGGTTCTTTGCTCCTGGGTTCCAACACGGGTGGACCAGGACTGACGTTCTCTAGCCCCGTGCTGCTGTTCCTTCAGCCTCTGCTGGTCTCTGAAGAGCAGGGTTAGTTCCAGTGGCGTCTCACTGGTGCCCAGGGTTTCCGTCCTCGGATCCAGACCCATGCCTCAGGTGATGGCGGTAGGGGGCAGATGGGAACCCACTTCAGAGATGGAGAAGGAGCATGGGAGTATCGATTCCAGGAGAGCCCAGGGACCTAGACACCAAAAGAGTAGTTTCAAGAGGGATATGATCGACCTTGGCAAGTACAGTCCAGAGGCTCTTCGGATAAGCTCTGAGAAAGCCTGTTGGATTTGCAGGCTCCAGTCGTCCTCACTGGGTGCAGATTCTGGATTGTGAATTCCCCACCCACTCAGATCTATTTACAATGGACACCCACGGTGTTCTGCCAGAGAGGTGAGAAGTCCGGCCACCAGCGTGTGTGCTGGCGGCTGTGCCGGTGCAGCCTGGGAAGGGAAGGCCGAGGCCAAGGTCACACACCAGGGTAGCATGCGATGAACAGGCTTCCTTGAGCCCAAGAATGTTCTGGGCGTTTAGCACACGTGCTCTCAGCCCTGCAACCACCACCATGAGCAGGGTCCGCAGGACCTTGGCCCCAGCTCTTCCCCACTCCTCCATGGGAGGAGGAACTGAATTTGGGTATCAGTGAGGTGAAAAATGACTCGCCCAAGTCCCAATCGTAGATTAGACTCTCTTGAAAGTGCCACCTCCCACCTCCACGTGGACACATGCCTGTGTGCCAGCGCGTCCCTCTGCCTGAGAGACTCTGTCGCAGCTGCCCTTGGGGAACGTTCCTGGGATGGGAAGGGACCAGCCTGGGCTAAGGGGCATGATCTTCATCCCTGGTCACATGGTCTGGATTTCTCCCCCTGGGGGAGGGGAGCGGACCTGGGCCACCGGAAGACAAGACTGATTTACCTCTAACATTTGGAGTGGCCAGAGGAACTGAGAGGAAGTGGGCAGGACTTGCTCAGAATGAGCTCCGGGCCAACCAGCTCAGGGAGAGGGGAGGAAGCTGGCCTGCTCAAGGCTTGGCAAGAGGTGCCTGAGCTCACAGATTTTACCTGGGGATTTTTTTTGGTTTATGCTCAGGGGATTATACCCATTTTACAGGTGAGGAAATTAGGGTTCAAGTAACTTGGTCACACACCTAGTAGCTTCAAATTCAGGTCTGTTTGTTTCCCACAGTCTAGCTCTTGACACTGTAATATAGCCTTTTAGAAAGCTGAGACCAAAGGAGCTTGATTTAAAAATATCTGCGAGGCTCTGCCCGGGCCAGACTTTGTAGGAATCACTATTATAAATTACTGTTAAGAGTTAAGATTTTTTCATTTGACTTTTAATTTTTAAATTTTAACTAAAACAAACAAAAACTATCATGCCAAAGGCGAGAAGATTTCCTGCAGAGTAGAGATTCTCCAAGTTCTCATCTCAGGGAGAGCCGACTGGGGAGGTCACCTATCCCGTCGGGACTCACCTTCTCCATGGGGTATTTAAGCTGCAGGGGCCCTCAGGATCCTGGGAGTCATCTTGCCTTGCAGGTCCCAACATTTCAGCAAGGGCTACCCCTTGAACATCAGCTTCTTCTCTGGGGACAGCTGTACTTTGTTCGATTTCTGGACTTAAAAAGCGCTCAGTCTCAGCTGGCTGGAATCATACAGGGGCCACTATCTACTGGGAACTCCTAGAGTCCAGTCCCGCTAGGAGCCCAGAGGTGGGATGGTTCAGGGGCATGGGATGCCATTCCTAAAGTCACTCAGGGAATGGAGTGGGCAGAGCTGACTCTTGGGCTCAGACTCCTGACCCCCAGGATTGTGGGCTTTTTGCAGTGCCCCACAGACACCAGCAGGTGAGACAACGAGGAAGAAGCTTCTGCTCTGAGGTCCTACAGAACGGGAACTCATCCTAAGATGCAGTGTGACTTTTGTTTCCTACATCGTCTTGGTTGAATCTCCCTTGTGAAGTTGGCAGCGTCGAGAGCATTAGAGTCCTCTGATGGTTGTTGCTTGAAAAACTTGAACCCAGTTAGGAGGTTTCCAGACTTTCCTTTCCCACGGTTAAGCCCAGCTTTCTTGTCTGGCAGGGAAAGGACTAGAGACTGGAGCATCTAGGAGAAGGCAAAGGTGTGGGTGCCCAGAAACACTGAGTGTTCAGTTTGGAGACCACGTGGAGGAGCTGGACACAACCATCCTCTCCAAGTATGTGAAGGGAGGCTGCCAGGAAGGAGCCTTGGTTTGTTTCTTAATGACCTTGGAAGGCTGAACAATGACCTTGGAAGGGCTGAACTATGACCAACTGGTAGACCAGATGAGGCTTGTGCTGCCTCCCAAGTAAGTTGGAGAGTCTATGAGTTGCTGTGCGCCAGTCTCTTCTTAGCCTATAATTACTCTGATCTCCTTCTTCAGACTCTCCTGCCCCACAGGGACCAAAATGGATCCTCACTCTCTAATGTCTGATATAAAATAAAATAAAATAACCAGAGGTACTATTATCACTGGCACAGGAGCGACGAGACAGCACGATTCAGCTCCTTCATTTTCCTAATAATGAATAAAATCACACCAGCAATTTGCCCTTGAATGCATTTGTCAATCAAAGACCCAACACTTAGAGAGATCCCCCCCAGAGCATCCTCCAGGTACTGTCGTAAGCGAGAGGGAACACGCTTCTTGGCATTGTTAGAACTGCAGCAAATAGGCTGAGAGCTTGTTTAATTTTTTAAAAGAGGGTTCTCCAGCTTTTGGCTGGTCTAATGAAAACTGGTCTGTGTCGACTTTGGCTGAGTCCTTCACACAATGACAGTGCCCCTGTTCTATAATTTCTGCTAATTGCCACTTGAACAAAAGCCACATTGTGTAGCTTCTCGGCTGCTCTACAGTTTCAGAGTGGAGCTGGCCAGAATGTCTAAAGCGCTGTCGTTGTGAAACCTTCTAGCTCAGCACAGGCTGCATCAGTCTACACTGCAGAGGCTGGACTGGTATTTTCAAACTGGGTCTGAGTGTGTTTTATAAAAGAAGAATTTAAGCAGAAACTGAGCTGGCAACTCAAATATTTGCATGCAGATGGCATTGCCTCTTAACAGATTTGTAGGGTAAAAATAAATGTGACTTAATAAACAGAGTCTTCAAGAATTTCTACTTCCCCCAGTTGCCCAAATGCTTTGAAATGACCCGATTTACTTTAATGGACTTAAGAAATGACACCGGGCGGGGTTTGGAGTGTTCAGGGATGATTCTGATAAAATAGTGAAGTTAGAGGTTCTGCCCTGAATCTCCTGTACATGAATTCCTTGATGTCTCAGGGATGTCATCTATATCCCTTGTTTGTTCCTTGTCTGACCCCTAAGTGGGGATCAGACAATTATGCACGCCTAGAGATCGTTTCATGCCAGGGGTTTCTGAAACACAGAGACAGGGTTAAAAATGGACCTTGAGGTAATTTCCATTCAGTTGCTCAAACTTCCATTTTGAAAACTTTATTTTAGCATCCTCAGACTAAATCAGCATTTGGTCACTTTTGAAGCTCTGGATTGTGGAGACAATTCTGCATTTTAGGCATTTCACAGACATGATGGAGTCGGGACATAAACTGGTCCAAGCCCTCCATCACCCTGGAGCACACTTGAAGAAACCTGGCCTGGGTAAAGATAGCTGGTCCAAGACAGAGGATCTTGTGGCGACCCACCTGGGTGGGCTTTGTAAGTATTTGCATTTCACAGAGCAATAACTGGAAAAAAGAGAAAGAAAAAGAAATAGAAAAGAAAAATTAAAGGTTTTCAGATAGGGTTGCCCACATTTAATTTGTTGGGTAAAGACATAAAAATAAGATCATCTACAATCACCAAGATTCCATAAAAGGAAAGACATTTTAATATCCAAAGAATAGAAAGGTTTTTATCCTTGGCATAAAGGAGAAATCTCTAATTGAGCAAATTTTGTTTTGTGAAAAAATGGGTTGAATTGCGTCTGTTTTAAAAAATCCACCAAAATTTCATCCAGCATTTGACCTGATATTTGGAAACCATGGCTGCATTTTTGAAAAGGGGGCAGTGGGTAGGTGTGAGATGGAACTGGGAAGGGCACAGAATGAGGGGTTAGCCAAAGGGGACTCACTTCCCTGGTACAACCTCCTGACCCTAAGCCCCTTTCTTCCCAGCTGCCGGGAACCTCCCTGAGCCCAGAGAGTAAAGGAAATTTACTACTTCCAAGGTGAATTTGAGGCAGCTGTGGTTGTTACACAGTTCCTATGTGATGAGTCCAACACCCACCTTTGTCCCCAGGTCCACCCTCCAGGGCCACAGGACACACGTTTAATTCCTTCCCTCATGATGACCTTATACAGTGAAGCCAGCCAGCCTGACTCTCCTTCCCCATCTCTTGCCCTTCACAGGGGCCACATTTCTAGTCTCTTAGTCATTTCAATGCAACTTAGTATCCTCACTGTTGTGCCCTGGAATCCCCGTCTAACCATCCCAAGACGAGTGGGTGTAATTGAGCTTCACACCTTGCAGAGAACTGACTGTCTTAGAGGAGAGGGCAATTACTGCCTCTTGTTGTGCTGGACGTTGTTTTTTTATCTTGTTTTTCAGTAAAAGTAGTCTGATATTAAACAGTATTTTTTAACTCAAATCAAAGTTGTAACTAAGACCCAGCAAGGTTTTTTTCGTGTATTGAAGAGCAGTTGGTTGTCTCATTCTATAAATGTGCCAATTTTTTCTCCCCTACCATTTCTGCGCATTACCCCACTATTCAAACCTCTCTTCCATGAGGTCAGCTACCCTAATAGAAAACCCAAGATATTGCAAACAACAAAACTAATCTATAGTTCCATAACTGTAGTTTTGTTAATCTAGATGCAAAAATCTCTAACAAAATATCAGTAATTTGGGTCTCTCAATATACTAAAAAAAAAAAAAAAAAAGTTCAACAGATCACGACTAAGTAGGGTTCATCCCAGGAATATAAGGTTAGTTTAGCCTTAAAAACCAATCAATGTGAAATGACCATTTTGACAGGAAAAAGTAGAAAGCCATATATCCTCTCACTGGATGCATAAAAAATATTTGAAAAAAATTCAACACCCATGTATGATTTAAAAATAATAAACATAGCTTACAGCTAACTAGGAATAGAAGGAAGCTTCCTCGATTCAATTAAAGGCATTCTTGAAAAACCTACATTTAACATCATTCATAGTAATGAAAGACTGGACATTTTTCTTATAGGATCAAGAACAAAACAAGGATGTTTGATCTCACTATCCCTATTCAACATTGTGATGGAGTTTTTAGCTAGTACAAGACAATAAGAAGAAAAAGCACCAAAGCGTAAAGGAACAAGCGAAACCATCTTTATTGGCAGATAACATGATTGCATATACAGAAATCCTAAGGAATTGACAAAAAGGGCCATTATAATTAAAAGCAAGTTTGCAAGAAACAAGGCCAATATTAAAAAATGAATTGTATTTCTAGATACCAGCAATGAACAATGGTAAACCAAACTAAAAATATATTTAAAATGGCATAAAAAGCACTAAAATACTTAGGGAAAAATTAATAAATATGTATAGGACCTATTTACTGAAAACTTTAGAACAATCCTAAGAAATTGATCTTAAGTACATGGAGAGGTATACCATGTTCATGGATTGAAAAGCTGAATATTGTTAAAATGTCAATTCTCTCCCAAATAGGTCAACTGGTTTAGTGGAATCACAATTGAAATCTCGCAGGCTTTGGTATAAATCAATAAATCAAAACAAATAATAATGGTAATAGTGTCCCCCGCAAATTTGGAGAACTTACCTTATCTAATTTTCAGACTTCCAGGTTGGCAGTGAACAAAGGAGTGCAACATCAGGATGATTATTGACATATATCAAAGGCACTAAATAGAGTCCAGATATATACCCACATGCATGTGGGCAATTGTTACTTGACAAAGATACAACAATGATAACTCAGTGAGATAAGCATAGTGTTTTTAACAAATGGTGTTGGAACAAATTGAAACCATGTGGAAAAAATGAACTTTAACTTACACGTTTTACCACACACAAATAATAACTCAAAATGGATCACAGACATAAATCTAACAGTTAAAACTACGAACTTTTAGAATAGGAGAAAATACTTATGATTTGAGGGTAAGCAAAATTTCTTTGATCAAGCAACACATAAAATCCAAGTCCAGAAGCACCATCACCATATATTGCTATTATATTTTTACATTTATTATGGTCTTACAGATAAAGGTCTTATACTCAGAATTACAAAGAGCTCTTACAACTCTATAATAAGACACTTTTTTTCCCTCAAAACATTTGAAAAGACATTTGACAAAAGATGATACATAAATGGCTAATAGGGATATGAGAAGTTCAACATCAATAGTAACAAGGAAAATGCAAATTAAAATTACAACGGACACTCTTCATGCACTAGAGTAGCTAAAACTAGAAAGGCTGGGACTGGAGGCCTGGCTCAGGGGCAGAGTGCTTCCCTGATCCCAGCACCTGCCCCACCCCCCACCCCCTGCAAAAGGTGACAATATGAAGTATTGATGGGATCAAAAACCTGTACAACTACTTTATAAAATGTCTTGGCATTTTTTCAGTAGTTAAACATACATTTTCTACATGACCCTAAATTCCACTCCTAGATTTTTATTCAAAGGAACTGAGAAGCTATGCCCACAAGAGACTTGTAGACAAATATGCATAGAAATGCTGTTTATAATTGCCTCCAGGGTCCATCAAAGGCAAAGAGATGCACACCCTGTGTTAGGCTGTCAGCACAGAAGGGAATGGATGAGTGGCACGTGGCATGGATGGTGCTGAACAGAAGCAGCCAGATATGAAGGAGCACAGGGTTCCTCCTGGGGGAAAGTCGGGAGTAGGCAAAATTAGTCCAGTGACAGACACAGATCAGTTGTTTCTGGGGGCAGTTGTTGGGTGGGAATTAACTGAAGAGTGACTTGAGGAAACTTTAAAAAAAAAATTTTTTTTTTTTTTGGTATTTGTAGATGGACAGAATGTCTTTATTTTATCTGTTTATTTTTATGTGGTTCTAAGGATTGAACCCAGTGCCTCACACATGCTAGGCAAGCGCACGACCACTGAGCCCCAACCCCAGCCACCCCCGAAGGAAACTTTTTGAGGTACTGAAAATGTCCCATATTTGATTTTGATGATGGTCGTATGGGTGTATACATTCATGAAAATCCCCTCAGTCATACACTTCATGGGGTGCATTTACTATATGCAATTCATAACCTGATAAAGATACGTAAAGCAAAGCAGAACAAAACCCAAATCATCTTGATTCTCAATATCTTGTCCCATCTGAGCTCTCGTTCTAGGAGAGAGTGGCAAGTAGAAAACTCAATCAACCTCTTAACATGGGGCCACAGTCCACAAGGTTTCAGGCGTGTTCTTGGCTGTGCTGGGGGTGTTAGGGTGTCAGGGTGAGCATACAGCCTCAGTCGGCCTGGGTCCCTTTTTATACCAGTAGTCTCTGCCTCGTGTTAATGGGCTGTTTCTGATTTGGATAAGTCACTTGGCTGCCCAGTTGCCCAGCCCTTAGGGAGGAGGGGCGTTGAGAAATCAGATCCTCAAGAGACTGGGGATGAGCTTGATGAGCTTGTGGCTGTAGCTGGGCTCCTGGGCCCTCAGGCAGGTGCAGGAGTGGCTGCCCCTCTCTCACAGCTGAGGCCATTGAGTGCCAGCCACGTGCTGGGCGTATAGGAGCAAGTGCATTCCACATCCTCCGAGGTAAGCTCCCCACATGCTAGGTGAGGAATTTTGAACTTAAAAAGGCCAAATAGGTACCCCCAAATTGTCACACATTCCTCAGTGTCAACTCTGATGAAGAGGCTCCCTGGGCTCAGGAGCTAGGGATTCAGTGAGCTGGGCTCCTGCGACCAGGGAGGGAGGGGGAGGGGTCATGTGGGCACAGGACCAAAGAGTTGGGCACAGTCATAGTGCAAGAATTCAAAGCCCATTTAGTTCTGCTGCTAAAGTGAAAATAGGGAATTTCAGGATATTTCTTTCTTCTTTCTCTTTCCTCCCTCTCTCCCTCCTCCTCCCCTTCTTCCTCTTCTTTTTCCTCCCCTCCTTCTCTTTCCCTCCTCCTCTTCCCCCTCTTCTTTTCCTTCCTCCTCCTCCTCCTCCTTCTTCCTCCTCATCCCCCCCCATTCTTCTTTGATTTATTTTGTTTGTCTTCCAGTATTTTTTTTGCCCCTTCCTAGTTGGGCCCCACCCACCTTGATTGCCCTCCCAGGGAATGCCCATCCCACATGCCCGCCCAGTGAATGCCCTGAGTGCCTCTGGCCTCTGCGGACCTGGGACTTGCTGGGAGCCTTGCCCTTGCCTTGCTAAGTCTTGTGTGTCCCCTCCTCATGGGACAACAGCTCCCTGGGGTGGAAATCCTGCCTTCTGGATGAAGAATGGAAAGGGGACTCTAGCTCAGTGATGGGGACCACAGTCTGTGCCTCGCAGATGCCTGGGCTCGCTGGACAGAGGGACACACTGCAAATGACCCAGCCTAGTGGCCTGCCAGGGTCTCCTAAAGAGTGGATTTGAGGAGGTTTCCAAGTCTGGGCCACCTGGTGAAAGTGACAACTTTTCCTTCAAATTTTCTGAGCACGAGGACAAAGGTTTTGCGGTGTGCTGAGGTGTCCCTAAGGCCTAACGTTTGCTAACATCATTTTGTTTGTTTTTGTTTTAAAAAAAGGAAGCAAGGCTGAGGTCAGAGTCCTCCTCAGGTAGCCACCACCTGGCATGCCCTAGCATTATCATGTCACCCAAATGGCTACCTTGTGGGTCAGAAGGCCACATCTCAAAAATTATAAAAATTCTAAGAAATTTATGAAAATAGTGTCACTATATTAGAAAAATTCACAAACCTAGAAACATAGAAAAAGGAATATGATCATCCATTTTACCACCCATGGTAATATTTTGATGCCTTTTATTTCTTTTAAATATGAAAATTGAAATAATATTCTTTGTGTTCTTCCATTTCCGCCACTAACATATCTATTTATATGTTTCCATAAATGTTTTGTAAACATAGTATTTCTTTTTTGATTATAAAAAATAAAATGTAGAGAGCTCAAATAAGAAAACAAAAATAAAAGAAGTAAGAATAATACAAATTCTTAGAGAAAGTTAGTGTTAGCATTTTAATGAATTTCTTTTTATTCCTTTTATACATGTGTGTGTGCTTGTCATACATTTAATTTTTTTTTTAAATTGAATCACACAGTCTTACAGTGATGGTTCTCATGGTTACCTAGCCTTTTATTCTGCTGAATTTTTCAGGGGTATGTACCAGAGATTACTGAACCATTCTTGATTGTGCCTTTGGGTTATGCCATGTTTTGTGTGTCTATGTTGCTATAAACAATTTTGTAAACAAAACATTTTTAAAATTTCAGATTACTTAGAGCCCCAAAGAATTGTTCATCCAAAGGATGAGCATTTGTAAGACTCTTGTATGTATTGCTGCTATTTTCTAAAAGGGGTGTAAAAATTATATTCCCATGGGAAAAATTTGAGAATTTATCACTCCCTGTTCAGCAGTTGGTGCCGGTATTTATGAGATTTTCACTCATCCGATAGGAAAACTCTCCAGTGTTTCAGTTTGCACTTCTGATCACCGTGTGGCTGACCCTTGGTATCCATTAGTGATCCAAAGATCCCGATGTTGGCACAGTCCTCTTTTCTTATTAATGCTGGAACTGAGGCCCTTGGGGGCTGTTCATGCCAGGGGCTTGGCGTGTAGCTTAGCTGCTGTGTTAGAAAATCGAGCCTAGGAAGGTCCCGCCACCCCACCGAGCTGCCAAAGGCATGTCCCCAGCATGTGGCTGTGACCTTCACGGTGACCTGCTCACCTGAAACTTTCAGAAGCCAGAAGATCCCAACCACAATTGTTTGTTGTCTAAGAAAGAGATTAAAAGTGAGAACAAGAGGTAAGTGAACAAGAGAGGAGATATTCAGACTGACAAAGTTCTACTAACATAAAACCCCAAATCCTCTATAACAGGAAAAAGACCCCAAGGCCAGGATATGTCAGGACTGGCACAGGTTCACCACAAGCCCCAGAGTACTCCAGGAGACAGGGGGGGACTGGAAGGAATGTGGACAGCCCCTTGTCCAGCTGGATAAACCTGGTGGAAACAGGCCTCGGCCTGCTCTCTGCCTCTGGAGGTGGGCTTGTGACCTCTCCTCATAGGACTTTGGATGATTAAGTCAAACCATGGTCATAAATGGATAAAACCAAGGCTGGCACATGTAGGCATTCGATAAACAAGAGCTTTAAAAAATTCCAGATCCACGATTTGTGGTATTAACCATAACAGTGATGAATGGGAGGAAGGATAAATTTTGAAGTGTGTTCTGAATTATTGGAAAAAAAGGGGTCAATTGTACCTTTGGTAGTTTCAGAATAAATATCTTTATTGTATTTCAATACTTGACCAAATTGGTGAGATGCTGGTGTTAGAATTTCATGTTTGCCGGAGCATCGAATTTCCCCATCACTGATGGAAGTAGGCATTTCAATATTCACTGCACATCTGCTGGACTTTTCCGGAGATGGTTCATCACTCCCAAGAGCATCAGCTCTTAGTTTACTTGAAACCCAAGAATAGATTATTTTCCTAAAATATTGGCTTTTAAATAGTTCAACAGACCAAAGTAGTCCTGCTAGGTTGCTTTCATGAGTGGGTCCGGTTTCATCAGTGGGAGACTGGTGACCTCAGCTTGCCTTGTCCTCCTCCCTCAGCACGGGAGCACTCGCTTCCTGGGAACTCCGGGAAGTCAGGATCATGAAAGGGCTTATTAGCAATGCCCTCCCTGCCCCGAAAGAGCAAAAGGCTTGTGTAGGCTCAGGAGATGTGCTGAGGGGCACCATCCTAGCATTGTTCAGATCCAACTCTGGCAGATGGCAGCTGAGGCCTCCAAAGAGCCCCCTTCCCTGATGGATCTCTACTGTTCCTTCCAGAATGGACACAGGAGGGAATGACTGAGGGCTGACCACCTGGATGTGTGGGAGGCTGGAAGGAAGAAGAGGCTGAGAGGGCAGGGAGAGGGCTGTATTTTCCAGTGTGCAGGGGAGGGTGGGGGAGAGGCAGAGTAGCCTCTGTCTCCCGGGTGCTGGAAGGTCTGGCTGGAACCGAAAGGCACGGGCAGCTTTGGTCACTTGTGCACTCCTCTCCATGCACGTGTGGCCAGCATTGGTGGAGCATTAATGGCGAACAGCACCACCAGAAGGAAGTGGCACCAGGGTTTGGGGCTGGCAGACATTTTGCACTCATTCAGTTGATAGTGTTCAGGGACCTGTCAGTAGCAAGCCCTGAGCTGCACTGCAGACACAGGCAGCCAGACCTGGTGAGGGTGCAGGCAGAGACACCAGGATCAAGGCCAGTGGAACGAAGGACAAAGGAGTCCTCAGAGGGGACGGTTGCCTCCACTGGGGGCCAGGAGTGCTGAGTAGAGGTCAGGCGGAGGTCGGTGGGTCTTTAGGGGTGTACTAAATTTTCCCTGGCAGGGGGGGCAGGACGGGGAGCTCACTTTGGTTTTGCAGATTAAGGGAGGGCGAGATCTAGCAAATCCTCGGGGTGGGGATGGGAGAGGTTGTTTTCAGAGTTGTGTGACCTTGAGCAAATTCCCTAACCCTTCGGGCTTCAGATTTCTCCCTTGTAAAATGGGCAAATAACACTCCTTACCTCATAGGGTGGTTTCAAAGACTCTATGGAAAGGGAAGTGCATGGCACACGGTAGTAATTACACTGGTGTTTATGTAATGTAATAAATACACTAAGTGGTCAATGAAATCATTATTCCCCTGGTTCTGCTGCAACCCAGGCAAGTCTTGTCACTTCACTGGGTCTGATTCCTCCTCTGTGTCACATGCACTTGGATCAAAATGACTTCTGAGCTTCCTTTGGGCATGGTGCTGTGTGGCACTGACTGCCTTTTCAGGTGGACGGGTTTCCTGCTGAATCCTCCCTGAGCCTCTGTGAGCCCAGAGCAGTGCCTTGCAGGCCCACGAAGGTGACTTGAGTAATTATTGCAAATTCGAGGCTCACTCAGACTCTATGCTATTATTGATGTGGCATATGTGAAACTTCAGCTTCTAAAGCAGCTTTTCCATGGCTGTAGAGGACATGAGGTTCTGAACTTGAAAAGTCTGATATCCATTTCTATTTTCAGAGCAGAGGCGGGTGGAACGCTTGTTTCTGGCACCAGAGCTACATGTGGGAGGAAAGGAGGGCAGAGGCGCTGTGCTCCTGAACCAGGGCTGGTCCTGTCTGAGGATCCACGCAGCAGAGCTTTGGGAAGCAGCTGACACCCTCCTGGCTCAGTGCAAGGGATGTGACCTCTGCTCCCAGGCTTTTCGATCCAGTTCACTTACCTGCCTTTTTGGTTCAATGTGAAGCCATTTCAGCCTGTAAAGGACTATCTCAAGGCACATGGACATTGCCAATGCAAGTTTCTGTGTTCTTGGCCATCCATCTTTGATAAGAGACACTCTGTCACCAAATGCTTTCACAAGAAGCAATCTTGGTAAATGAATTATGCTCTAATAAAAATAATTGATGGGAAATAATACCCGAATTAGGAGATCTGAGGAAGAGTATGAAAGGAAGAATAAAGTTCTAATGATTGCTATTTTTCCGGCCTCACCCTTTCCAGGTCCTCCATCAGGTAACACAGAGCACGAGTGGCCTTTTATTTGAATGTTCCGAGTCGCCGACATGACTCTGTTTGTAGGTGGGTGGAAAATGTATTCTGTTAACACATGTTCTTGGACGTTATTAAAATTGATACCACTTTTCCCCTAATAAGAGCAGAAAATGGCCACAAATTTGAATCTGTTCTCATGAAGAAGATAGTATCAAGAATTGGAAATGAAACAAATGCAATTTTTTCCCCTTAGTAGAGCATTCACATTTTGATCTTGGGAACTTGTTAAGGTCCTATTCTTCCTTCCCTCCTTCCAGCCACTGCTTTTACTGTGCAGTGCAATGATACAATTTTTCTCTCTTGCAAAAAGAGTCATTGCCCTGACATCTGTGTTGTCTGTGGGGCCCCGGGGCATCCTCCAAGTCCCTGAATAGGCCGAGTTGAACAACTCTGCAGTGGGTGAGGAAAATATTCTGCCATTCACAGGATGCGATTTTGCATTAAATGGCTACTGAATAATCCTGTATAGAAGCGAGAAGAGGATGCATTTCTACCTGCTGGCTGCCAGGTCTGCGCAGTGCAGTGTCTGGCTCACCTGGGTTTTGCGGTTAGGCTGATACTGTGCCATCGCCTTTAAGTAAAAGGGGGAGGGGAGGAGAAACCCACCAAAATCCCTAACACCTTTTTCGACATCCCTAATGTCCCATTTGTGCCAACCAGAACCTGACGCCGGTGATCTGCTCAACAGCCGGGTGATGACATGCTTTTTGGGTACGATATATACACTAGGCCATTAGTCTGCAAGCAGCAGTTGTCAGCTTTGTTCCCATTTAGAGTAATTTTCTCACTAATATAGCATATTCTTCAGGGGTAAAATGCATTTTCCAGCCAGATATTCCCCCTAATAGTGAAGTTGGTTTAATGATCGGATTTCAGCCAAGGAAGGACAGCCTGCGATTGCCGCTGGGACTATATTGAAGCCACCAAAATGAAAAGACTTATTTTAAAACACATTCACATGAACAGGCAAAAACCTCTCCTTTCTAGATTAATGAAGCTCATTTGAGGGGAAACTTAGGCATGAATTTAAGAGCTAAGTAAGGCACTTAGAACCTTCGGGTGCAAAGCTGCATGTGGGTCTATGTTTTTGAACTCTGATGATGGATGGTGGGGTTTTAATAGGGGAAATGATGACCAGTGAGCTACAGAGGCAGGCGTCTTCAGCCGCCCCTCCCCGAAATGACAACATGATTTCCCCCCTCCGTGTCTGGGCCTGGAATATTCAAATCAATTAAACAATTAATTCCCTCCCAGCAAACTTGCATGTCAAGCTTCAGCCCTTGGCCGATTTATTTCGTTGAGTTATAACCCCCTGAAAAGCAGCGGCTCCTAATGGAAAAGCAGGCGGGGTCTTAAGTATGGGGGGTGGGGGTGGGGGTGCTGCTCTAATTAACTCTGCTTTGAATCCCCCCATTAATATTTTAAAGATTTTTAATTAAAATGATTACACGAGTTTATGAAAAATTCTCAGGCACCTACAGTATTTCTACAGGGCCCCCACCTCAGAGAGTCCCCTTGCAGGCTGTCACTGGGGCGTGGATTCTGCCCTGGTGACTGCTCTGGAGGAGCACTGAGTCGGTTCCTCTCCTCAACTTTGTAAATTGGGTGTCAGGAGCCGCAGGTCCACAGCCGCCTTCTGGTCAGAACGGTTCTTTCCTTTTTTGTTTCTCTCTGTTTCTGCCCTTTCTTCTGGGACGAGATGATACTGCAGTGCAGTCAGAGGGTGGCAAGTTTACCAGGAAAGGGCCAGACAGGAAACATTCTTTCCTCCCTGGCCTAGGTGCCCACTGTTTCCACTGTCAGCCCTGAAGAAAGCAGCCCGGCCACAGGCAAATGAGCGAGCACCGTGGTGTTCCAATAAATCTGTATTTATGGACACGGTGATTTGACTTTGATGCAATGTTTACAGGTTACAAAATTCTCTACTTTTTGGATATTTTCCTCCCAACCATTTACAAAAACAAAATCGATTCTTGGTTCACCCGCCATGGCCAACACACAGCAGGCTGGGTTTGGCCCCCGGGCCACATTTGCTGACCCCAGTTGTGGAGACTGATTAAGGACAGGCTCTTCGTCTGGAGTCAGACTTTGGATTCCCATTCCAGCTCTTGCGACCGCCTAGCTGAGTGACGACAGACAAGTGATTGGCCCTCTCTGTGCCTCAGTGGCCCAGGTACAAAATGGAGTTGATGATGATGGTACTCGCCTCATCATCCAGGGTGGTGATTTACAAAGAGCACATTTACAGGGCTGGGACAGAGCTCAGATGGTGGCGTGCTTCCCTCGAAGGCGAAAGGCCCTGGGTTTAATCCCCAGCACCACAAAACAAAACAAAACAAAAAACAACAAAAGGTTCACAACATAAAGTAACAAGGTTAGTATTCACTGGGGGGACATCACATCGTGGCTCTGGCACTAACTTGCTGTGTGACGGGGGTGGGACTTGACTTTTTTAGATCTCTGATCCTCACTCATTAAACAATAAAACAATTCTAAACCCCAAGCCAAAAAAACCAAGATGGGTTTAGAACATACAAGGGCCACATCTGTCCCCAGTGACCTGATCGCCCCAGGGTTAGTGTCACATTTATTGGCATTGGATGGTGTGTTCCGATTCTGCGATTGTTGATTGAGTGTGCCCTGAGCACAGGATGCTGGGAAGTGATCTGATATCTCCAAGAAGGAAGGAAAGAAAAAAAAAAGAAAGGAAGGAGGGAAGGAAGGAAGGAAGGAAGGAAGGAAGGAAAAGAAAGAGAAAGAGAAGAAGAAGGAAAGGGGCCCTTTCTGTTTTGGGGACTGCCCCCTTGTTGAGTCTGGCCAGCATTGCAGGTGCCTGCTGGCCCACGTCTTCTACCAGCCCTGGACAGGAGGGCGTATTAGCCTCATGTTCAGATCAACCAGAAAAATCACTGGATAATTCGAGCCAAGGCATACTTATGCCAAGCCCCAAACTCCAGTTGTTCTCTACATGATTTTCGTGGGGTGTACACATCATCCATACTATTGCCTACTTAATATTTTCAAAGAAATCTTGCCGTTTTTACTTAGATTTCTTTTTAAAGATTTTCTTTAAATCAAATCATTTCGTACTACCTATCTGGTGAGCTATTTATATTTTTATTGATAAACATTATGATGAAATAAAAATGAGTTCATGATGTGGGCCATTGGAAACCATCTGAAGGATGATGAGCCGTGAATGTCCGCTCTGCAGAGAACATGGCACTGGGTTCTCTGTCCCTGCTAACTGTGGCAGATGCCTGGCGTCAGGTGGGTCCTTCAGGTGGCCTGGCCCTCCAGGGCCTCAGGTACCATTTCCAATCCTGTCTCTGTGCTCCTCCCTTTGCTCCCCTGCTTGCTTCAAAGTCAGCTTCTGCAGCTGCCAGTAGCCTGGCTGCATGCTGACTCCAGAGACGGCCTGACCGTCCTTCCTGCCACCACCTCCTCCAGGAGCATTCTCGACTTCTGAGAGTTGCTTGCTCAGGAGCTCCACGCCATTGGGACCTGCCAGGGGTTGTGGCCTCACTTGCCTCATCTGGACGTGCTCAGAGCCTCTGCATGCCTAATCTGCAAAATGGGGGTGAAAATAAAATCCCACAGGAATAGCATGACAACGCACAGCAGAAGGCCTGGAAAGTGTCCCCTAAGTAAGAGGAGGTGTGACAGTCAGGAGCAGCTCTGGAGACAGATCTGGGCCCACCTGCCCCTCTACCTCCTCCCGGCTACCTACCTCGGCAAGCAGTGATGCTGACTGTGGACTTTCAACGGGACTATGGATCCCTGCTGCCTTCTCCGTGTGCTCTCTTCCCCCATGATACCTCTTTGTCTAGGCATGGGAGCTCCCCCTTTGGACAATCCACAAACTGTCTCTTCCCCTGGAACCCTGCAGATGTCCAAGCCCAAGGGTTAGTGGGCAGCCATCCGCCCATGGCCCTCTCTCTGGGAAAGCCAGGCAGGGCTTCCTGTGCTGTCCCAGATGGGCCAGACCCCAGCCCAGTGCTGCCATTGACTCGTACTTGAATCCAACTCATCTCGATTTTATGAGAATCATCCCTGAAAATCCCCATGTTCAAAAGAAGACACCGGGGAACCATGGGGCAGGCTCATCATTTGAATAATCAGCCATTTAGTGACATGTCTAGCCTGGTTTAATGACTGAATCAGTGCAAGTATGACCCCGAGTGCCGGTTAACTTTTAAAATAGCTGTGCCCACTGCATGACACAGCCAACAGGAAGCCATTAAGGCCCTGGCAATTACCACTTCCATCCATCGGCGAAGTCCCTATTTTATTTTAATCTGCGTAAGTGCATTTTCTGCAAGAGGTTAAAATATAAATCCCTTCTCCTGAACAAGACTGGTTTTCTGGCTGACTTGAGAGCACAATTTACAACTGATTTAATTTGTTCTTCACAAACATTCCTAATGACATTACCCCGGTGCATATACCGACTGCCTCCTCTTATTCCATTAACTCCCAAATCGGGTTTAAAGACCATATTGATGCTAGATGTTATTATGGGTGATTATCAAAACAACAGACAATGCGGCAAAGTGTTTACTAACTGGTTTATATATAATTTCTGTAATAACGACAACAGATGGTAATGCTACAAACACTAAATCACGCTTTTCGCCGCTGAAACAAATTGGCAGCCTGCAGTACAGAAATGGTGTACGTAGCTCGTACAGATGCTTCACTCATCAGCTATAGTGTTCATCTTATTAGGAAATGGGTCTGTTACCGCTATTACAGGTAATCTTTCCATTTACAATTACAAATGTATATTTTCAATGAAAATGGTTTTCCGCAGCTAAGCTGCCTGAAGGATATTCCCCCCTCTAATTACTGCCCCGGTGATGTGTGCCCGGCCGAGCCATGCACTGGGGCGTGTTTGTCCTAGCTAATGGTGCTGCCGTGTTTCAGTTGCATAGAGACAGGCCGGTTCTCCAAGACCCGCCAGTACTCATTGGAAAGGCCACGAGGAGGAGAAGCACCGGCATTTTAGGAGCAGTGTGCAAAGGGGGTGTGAAGCCACGGGGACCCTTCTTTGTGCACGTGTCTGGAGCCTGTGGTTCTCCAACCCCAGGAAAAGGAAAGTGCTAGATGTGGAAAGACATGCCCCGCTCCTGCCCTCAGCACCGATAAACAGCAGCCCCGCTCTTAGTGATGGGCAGCCGGTGTCCACTGGCACCGGGAGGTGGGGCTTGCTCAGGTCACCAAGAGGCTGAGGAAGGACGCCTGCCCAGGTCCTCCGTCGGGGGAGCTGTGCGTCTTTTGCCCTAAGATGGAACCCTCCCCCATCCCAGGCCCTGTTGGTGCTGCCCCAGGGCGCCTGAGACTGAGTGGTGGCAGTGACCTGACTCTCCCTGGCTGCATTGTAACTACCACCCAAATTCTCACCGAAATCTGCAGACCCCTGACGAGGGGGTCGTCACGAGCCCTGCCTTGCAGATGAGGAGGCCGAGCGCCAGCACCGAGAAGTCCTGCTCATGATCCTGGAGGCAGCAGGATGGGGCTTGACTTGGGCCCAATCCAAAGCCATGGTTTCAGCCAGCCACTGCCTTCCCCAGCAGGGCGTTGGTGTCTGCGCTGCCAGAGCCAAACGACGCACAGGGACACAGTGAGTTCTGTGTACGTCTGTGCCTCATGGAGCGTCCACCTTGGTTCCCTGGCCTTCTCTTTTTCCCAGCAAGGTGTCAGCTGGTTCCAAGAAGCACTGGTGTGGGTATGTGGAGAGGGACTGAGTGAGGGCACGGGGCAGGGCCGCTTACCACCACGCAGGGTTCTCCCTTCATGCTCTGGAGGCCTCGCCGCAGAGATGGCAGCTATGACACCACCTGGACCATGCACAGGATGGTCCTGGGGACCCCATAGCTCATGCACCTAGGGAATCAGAGCGATGTCCTGCTCGGAGTCTGGGTGCAGAGTCTTGGCCACAACCACTTGTGGTTGGGATGACTGGCTGGCCCTGGGTGGCCCGTCTTGTGGGTGGGGATGCGTGTTTCTGCCAGCTTGACCCCGTTTTAATGTCCCCCAACCTCCATCCCTGGGATCCTGTACTGGTTTTCCATGTCTTGGAGTAAATCTTGTTTCTTTTCTTCCTCGTTCGAGGTGCTCTGTGACTGAGCCCTGGCTGATCCCATGCGAGGGCTGTGTGTGCTCAGCTTGGAGGATGTCTCCGCTGGGGCGGGTGGGTGAGGGGCCCATGGTGCAGACCAGGAGACTGACACCAAGGCAGAGGAGATCTGCTAATGTCTTTTAAAGCCTGGACCTGGCCTCTCTCATCCTGAAGAATTGTGAAGACAAGAGGGCACTGGGGCGGAGCTGCCCAGGGAGCTGGGGACACTCAGGCAGGCCCTCCATCTCCCCCTGCTGCACACAGCTGGAGTGGGCTTCCGGACTCCAGTAGGCTGTGGGACCCCCCTGGAGGACAGCCTCTGGCTCAGACTTCTCTCTGCACAGGCTTCAGAGCAGCCCCCATCACTTTGTGGGGGAGGCGATGATGCCCTGTGGTTCCTCCCACAGTTGATTTTTCAGTATGTCTACACCCCGCCAGGAGCAAGTGCCCTGCCTGTTCTGGTGCAGGGGGGAGCAGCTGAGTCAGAGAGGCACCCCCAGCCCCTCCAGGAATTGGCTAAACCTGCCCAGGTGTGCAGAAGGCCCCCCACCCCCTGATCCAGTCATTCTGATACTCCTGTCGGAAACCCATCTCCCTCCCTCCCCGGGCTGGGAGGATTGAAGGACTGTGAGAACATCCATCCACAGGACTCTGCCGGGCCCCACGGCCACCCCACAATTCCTCCTGCTGCCTCCCAGCCTGCAAGGCAAGGTGGCCCCGAGAGTTGACCCAAGCCAGGATCCTGCCGTGCTCTAGTGAGAAGCCAACCATGCGCTTCCTAATGGCCACTTTGAGAAGAGACAATGAATCCTCGCCTCTCTGTAATTTTCTGCATGGAGGTCTCTCTGTTATCCCCTTTGACCTCAGCGGTGGCCCCGCACCCTGACCACGGGGCACTTTTCCTCACCTGTACAATAAACTGCTGTCCTGAGGGCTTGTCACCAAAAGAGCATGGCTTGTCCCCTGTGATCTGGACGGAAGCACCTGTAATAGGCAAATTTTCAGAAGAACCTGCCTGGACCTGGGGCTGCCCTGGTGCCTTCCCTGCCCACATATTTGCTGGGAAGAGAAGCAGCTCCCTGAGCTGTGTGTCCAAGCCTCTGTCTTATTCTAACTTAGAACTGATTCTTTGCCTTGGGAAGGCCATGCAACCAGCAGAAGACTCCCCTTGGAACTGAATTCAACTAGAATCTCAGCTTATGGTTTACCAAATCACGGGGAAATAACATCAATCATTTAATCTGCAAGGCGGGGCTAATAGAATCTCCGTGAGGACACAGCATGACTCTCACAGAGGGGAAGCTCTTGTAATCAGGCATCTTTGTGCCCTCCAAGAGCTTCTTGGGAATTATGGGGCATGTGACAGTCCTGTCCAGCATCCAAGTCAGTGAGAGAGTCACTCAACCTCTAGCATCTCCTGTAATGTCCTAAGTGCACATGAACATGAAATCTGTCCTTGGCCACGTCTTGACCAATGCCTAGTCATGGATCAATTTTAACTCATTAGCTATTCCAAAAGGAGTCAAACATGGGCATGTAAAGATGCTATCTGGGTTACGTGGTATGGAAGAAGATGTTTGAACTTTAGTGAATGAAATTGAATCCCTAGGGCAATGTTTTCTTTCAACAGAAAAGGCTGTCTTGAGATGTCACCAGAGAAAACACCACAGGACAGGAGACTGAAGACTGGAATGGGTCAAGAAACAGGCCTGAGAAAAGGTCCTTGCTCTACCCTTCCCTGGCCTGGACCTGGGCCTTGGTTTCCCTGCCTGTAAATGGGAGGGGTGGGGTTGGGACTAAGGCCTAAGGTTGGTGCCTAAGGCCCCTTGCAGCTCTGATCTGGGACCGTCGGTAAGCACAAGTCCACCTGGCAGAAGCTGCCCTCAGGGCCCAGAGCCTGAGCAGGATCGGGCTGCGGAAGCCGCCTCTCAGGACTGCTGTGAAGGCGCAGGATCCGCAGGATGGCGGTTCTTCTGGACGCACTGTGCAGAGCTGCTGTAATTAACAGACATGTTGCAAAGGGTATCAAGCACCTCTAGCAGATTTTTCAAAATGACTTCCCAAGATTATAAAAGACTTTAATTAGAATTTTACAAAGGAGGAGGCTGAGGATTTGCTAATTGCCATGCCATGTGTGTTTGGAGATATATATGTGTGTGTGTGTGTGTGTGTGTGTGTGTGTGTATCCCCCCCCCCCCAATCAAAGTAGCTTTGGAGATAGAAAGAAGGTGTGTTAAGGGCACAGTACAATGTGACAACAGTGATAGATATGCTAATTTCTTCATTCACTCCACTTCACTTCTTTTATTCTTTCCAATTAAAGCAAATGCTACTGAAACCGTAATTAAGCAGGGCTGGGCTCTGCCTGCTGTTTTAATGAAGCCCTATTGATTTTCCTTTTCTTTCTAATGGCCACACATGGTGCTCAATGGTCAAACATGTGCCCCTCTACAATGTCCCAGTAAAACTCAATTTTGGCCTGGCAAAATGGAAGCCCGCTGGAGAAGGACAATTTACCGAGGATGACGGGTACGATTCCTCCTTGGGGGGTCCCCCTGCTCTGCAGGGAAGACACACCCCCAACTGCATGACCATCCAGAACAAGCGGAAGCATCTGGAAGGGAAATCAAACTCCTTCTCGTTCTAGTTGGGTTTCCACGAAGAGCAGCGCATTAGTTCAACTCCAGTGGCTCAACGAAGCGGATGCTAAAATCTGAGCAGCCTGGAGCCCGGGAAACACATACCCTTGACAGACATTCACAGCCAGAGGACAGTTTTGGTGATGAGGCAGTAGAAACATATTTTGCTTCTCTTCATCAATTCATTAGAAAAATAGGGTCTCTGTGGACAGGACCATCTCTCTGAGCTTCTTATATGTACAGCAGCTCACACGCAGATGCCAGGCCGATCGGATGAGGTGGGGCCGAGCTGGGAACCCAGCACAGCACAACAGAGAGCCACTGGGCCACTTGCTATTCTGCCCAGCAACAGGCGTCACCACGAGGACTTGGCTCACCTAACAAACCCCAGGGCTCTTAGCCACAGTCGTGCTTTCTGTGGTTTCAATTACCTGAGGAATATTCCAAAATTAGTCTGAAAATATTAAGTGAAAAATTCCAGGAAAAAACAGCTCACCTATTTTAAATGACTTTAATCACAGTGCATTGCTATTTGCTCTATTTTATTATTATCATTGCTATCATTGTTAATCTCTTCTTGTGCCTAATTTATCAATTAAGTTTTATCATAGACATGTGCATGCAGGATAAAGCATGCTGTATGTAGGAGCTGGTCCTGCCCACGGCTCCAGGCCACTGCCAGGGGGTCTTGGAATGTATCCTGGAGGGCAAAGGGGACTACTATACAGGGTCCTTTTCTCATTCTTCTCTTCCTGTGCCCCTCCCTCTCTTCCCCTTACCAAATTTTTGTTAGTGTGTGAACTTGTCCCCTCATAGAGCCATTGAATGAGACTTCAAGGCATTGGAGTTCAAACATTCTATTAAAAAAGGTGCTGGAGTGTGAGATGTCCGGCCTCTGGCCTCTGGGCCTCCCATCCCAGCAAAGCACTGGGCGGCAGCGTCACCATCATCAGAATCAACCGGGCTTCCACCCTTCAGTGGGTGAACTGCCTACTCTGTGGCCGGCACTGGCCAGATGCTTTCCGTGGCTTTCTGGGGACATCACTGCGTCGCCTCTGTTGGGGAGAAAAGGAGGCAGGCCAAGGGAGGTGTGTGGTTACCACAGTCAAGGCAGGTGGGCAGGGGTTGACCTCTCCTCTCCCAGGTAAGACATAAGCTCCCCAGCCTGACCCCTCCTCCCAGGTAAGGTGACGACAAAAAAGGCCCGAAACATTGCCACATGCTAATTTTGTTCCCATTGCAAGTCACTGGTCCAGGCACCCATATTTTGTTTGCTTGGAACTGAAAATAGAACCTTTTAAAAATGTGCATACAAATGCTTTGTTTCGGTTTATGCCAGACAGTGGTGTAGAAGCAGCATTCCAGTGGTAAATAAAAAACGAAAATTCTAAAACAGACTTAAAAACCAGAAAATAGATCCCATTTTTGTTTGGACAGAATCTAGAACCTTTGCCCAGGGAAAGAGCCTGGCCCAGGAGCCAGGAGTCAGGAGACCTACGTGCAGTCACGGTCTGCACTTACTGGCTGGTATCTTGGTGAGTCCCTCGAGCCATGAGTTTTTGTCATTAACGCAGGGAGGATGTGATAGCGATTCCTCTCTGAGGGTCCTGGTAGGACTGATGTTCTTAATAACTGAACATTCGCATGATGAGTGGTACCAATGCAGAATCAGGGAATTTCCAGTTACGGGCAAAATTTACAACATCTGAGAAGCTGGGAGTGGGGGTGAGGGCAGGCAGGGGCTTAGAGAAGATGCAGAGGCCTGATGGCAGCGGGCATCAAAGTCAAGATGGATTCCAAACAGTCCCTCAAGCCCCTGGCCTCAGAAGACTGCAGGGTTCCACGCGTGGTCTCCTGGAGGGCAGTCTCTGTATCAGGGAAATCACAGGGAAGTTTGCGTTTGTTTTATTTATTTACCTCCATATCAGGAAAGAGTTACTTCTTCAAACAAAAACAATTCTTTAAAAAAAATATTTTATGGGGTCCATGTCTACCCTGTGGACACCGCTCAGGGTCCAGGGAGAAGTCCAGAGGCTACTGATTTCTGGAAGAAGAGAGGCTAATGGCACCTCCAGAGCCACAGAGCAAAATTCCCCGGACAAGAGAGAGCATTCAGAATTGTGTAAGAGCCAAGGTGCAAAGGTGCGGAGGTAAAGTGGCTCTCCTCAGGACTGAGGCCCCGGAACAGAGTCCGCAGAGCCAGTGAGGAGGAGCATGGCCACTGACTCTCAGGGTCCTCTTGGGAGAGGACCGTCCATGACGCACCACAAAACCCTTCTGCTTGCTTTGTCTTCGTTTCATCTTTTAGGACCGCATCCTGGGGTTTCATTTTTAGGGACAAAGCTTTTTTTTTTTTGAGAACCCCAGAAAACCAATGACTTTTTTTTTTTAACAAATCAGGAGGAAAGTCAGATTTTTAAATGGGTTTTTAAAAAATGGCATGTACTTCTGACAGAGATGGAGGACCCTTTCTGTGGGTGTTGGCTCTGACATCTTGCTGGTTAGGATGGGAGAGAGGAAAAAAAACGGCCCCTAGGAAGGGAGCTACAGGACCCTGAAAAGGGGACACCACGATGCCACCATCGAGTTCTGTCAACCGTCAAGTTAATTAGAACGAAATTAAAAACACATTTGCCAAGATGTTCCGCCGCCAAACCAGTTAAATAGAGATTTTAACAAAATTGAAAGCATATTATACTGAGATTTGTGGATTCTGGCCCGGTGAGTGAGTGCTGAAAGTGTGATAAAATAACAAAATTGCTGCCTAATAATCTATAGAATAATATTGTCAACTAATGGATTATAATAAAATAAAAGCTGTTATTAGGGTAAAACATTATAACAAAAAATCCAACTTTTATTTGCAGTACCTCCCCCTTAATGGTTTTGAGCATTTTGAAAGGTAATTTAAACAAGTACATTGTGTCCTTATTGAAACGGCTTCGTCTCGCTAGCTGCTGAAATGGCTTTAACCATTCCTCTGAACAAAAGCACCCCTAATAAGACAACAAAAAGCCCCAAGCAATGGCCCCGCGGCAGCGGCTCTGGCCAGGAGCGCAGCCTGCGAAGGCAGTGGCTTTCTCCTTGCATGTAATTAGATGAATTAAAAGGACAAAGTGGTTAATGTAACTGTGCGTGGGGAGGGGGGCAGCCCTTTTCATCCCGTCCATTTCAGACCAGAGCCGGTGGCTTCTGCTCCAGCAATGCGGAGAAGAATGTTGGCGGCCAGGGAAATTAGCCAACTTAATCTACGAGGAACCTGCTCCGAGTCCCGGATGAAATGTATCTCGAGCCACGAAAGACTGGTCATTCCTGCTTCCCTTTTGTATGCCTAATAAAACTTACGATAAATTAACTGCATTTTCGTTTGCAGCCAGACTGTGTTAATCAGGGACGAGGCGCTGGGTAGCCCAGTTACCGGGGGCAGCCACTGGCCGGTTCCACCCTAATTAGCCTCCTCCCACGAGGGGCGTCCAGCTCGGCCCAGCCTGGCCTCACCTCCTGTGCTACCGGGGGGGAGGTGGGTGCATGCTGTCAGTCCAGCTCCCTGGACTGACAGGAGCAGGGCCCTTGGGAGCAAGTCTCTCCAAAACAAGTGGATTCACTTACACCCCGACATCTAACTGAAGCCAAGACGCCCCTGGATCACTGGCCCTGCTGCTTGTCTGCTGTGAGCTGCTCCCGTCCTTGCTCTGATCTCCCAGGAATGCGGCCATCATGACAGTGTCTTATTGTGGAAAGAAAAATAAATCCTGATCTGGGCCATGACTTCCTGCTCTGCAGAATTGGGAAACGGTTGCCCTGGGGTTCAGTGCCCCAGAAACGCCCCAAATGGTGGCAAGACCCGTGGGAAGAAACAGGCTGTATCCCATCCGCCATTATGTGCTCTTGGCCTAACATTGACTCAAAACAGAAACTTGGAGACTTCCTTGACCTGTTGGTAAGATGTAACTATGTTTTATTAGAAAAAATAGAAAGTAGAGAATTAAATTCATTAGCTCCAATTACTAAATGATTCATCTGGCTGGTTAATGAAGCTGCACATTATGCTAACAAGATAAAGGCTAGGAACAGCACGCGGGGAGGAGCGGTGCAGGCGGGCTGTGCCCTGTTCTGCTGGAAACACACACCGGGCAGCTCTGGGCCTGGAGATGGGCGGTACGTCATGGGGCGGGGCTGAGACCGGAGCCTGGGGGCTGGGCTGGCCTCTCAGGAAGGCTAGTGGAGGCTTCGTTAGGAGACCCGTGCCTGTCTGCAGAGCCAACAGAAACAGCACCAGGTCATCCACCTGGGAGGCTGGGTTCCAAGAGCACGGCCCGAGGCTCTGGGATGTGGCACAGCTGTGAACACAGGGGCTGTGGACAGGGCCATGCTCGAGTCTCGGCCATCTGCTAAACCACTGTTGGCACCTGGGCTGCAAGACCCCGAGGACCGGCTTGCCGTGAAGGTGGGAGTGGGTCTCTGACCTCTGGGCACAGGGAGGCCCTGGAGGGACACTGCTCGTGTGCAGGGCTTCCCAGGCTTCCCACTCCTGCTGACTGGGAGGGCCTGCAGGCCGCTGCTGGGCAGCCGCTGAGAAGGTCTGTTCTTCTTCCCCGTCTCTCCTTCGGTCCGTTGCACTCTGGCCCCTGCTCTCTGGCTTTCCTGGGTGCTCATTTTTAACTGGCTGTCGGAAGCTTCCAGTGCTTTCTGAACAGCCCTAGCCTGAGTCCCTCATTATTCCTACTGCTTGGACTGGGTTAATCTGATCTTTGTTCTGTTAAAAACACTCATCAAATAGCAGGAATAACCTACAGTTTAAAATGACCCATTCCTATGCTGCCTGGTGTCAGGCACCTCAGACCTGGGGGTTGAATCCCAGCCCTCTCACCAGCCGTGAGAATTCCAGCAGATCCCTTCACCTCCTGGGGTTGGTGGTCCATATGGACCTTGCTGACTTAGTAGGGTGACTTAGAATGCAGCTCATATGAAAGGATGTCCACAAAGTTCCTTGGGAGTGACCAAGTGCTAGGTCATGTCCCTACCTGCATGCGAGTTTTTATTCTTATTCTCTGAAATCGTGAGAAATTTGAGCACTTCCTCTGTCTATCAATCCATGTTTCCTGGGAGTTGGGCCCAGGAACTGCAGGCTGCTAGTGGACCCAGCACCTGGTGCAGTCAGCTCATAGCTTGGACCGATGGGCATTCCAACTGACCTCCACCTGTCCATTCACCTCTCCCCTCAATCCACAGAATGTGTCCACTGCTTCCTCCCCTCCTGAGAATCAGTGCCTGCCAGCAGAGTTGCCCTGCAGCTAGCATGACCGTCCCGGCCACAAAGGGCTGGGCTCTCACGGGGGGTGACTTTACAAATGGGATTCATCCAGGCCTCAAAGAATGGATAAGAAAGTCAGGGCACCTGTTAGTCAGCTGGCTCCTGGTCTGGACAGATTTGTTTCCATCTGTCTCCAGCGCACAGAATCAAAAAGGTGTCTTCATCCTGGAGAAAAGTCTGGGTCAGTGTGATGGTTTAGATATGAGATGTCCCCTAATATGAGATGTCTCTCATCGTGTGAGACGATGCGAGAAAGCTTACCTGTAAAAAGACTGGGCATTAATCTTCAGATAGGGATTAGCTGGGAGGTAACTGGAGGCAGGTGGGGTGTGGCTGAGGAGGGGTCACTGGGGCAGGCCTTTGGGGTATGTGTTTTTCTGCTTCCTGGTGCCACGTCCTGAGCCACTTTCCTGAACCACACTCTTCTGCCGTGGTTTTCGGCCACACCTCAGGCCCAGAGCAATAGAACCCTTGTCTGTGGACGGAAACCCCTGAAACCATGAGCCCCCAAAGCTTTTCCTCCTCCACATTGTCCTTGTCAGGTGTTCTGGTCCCAGCAGTGAAAACGCTGACCGAAACAGTCGGAGCTTTTGGATGCCGGAGCCTGGCCACCGCCTAAGCCCTGTCCTGGGAGTTGCAAGGTAAAGATGGAATCAGGAGCCGGATTTGGCAATGCCACCGAGGCGGGGCGTCTAGGCAGTTCTGGATGTGGCCAATAGTCGGGGCAAACCGGCCTCCATGAGCATTCGGACTCTTTTTACTGAAGGACTGTAATTCTCAAGAACATGGTAAGTCGGTTAACAAGGAGAATAGACTCAGGACCTCGCCTTAGTGGCCATTTCCCCAGCACCATTGAATGGAAACATGATCCTTGCAGGGCAGAAAGCCTTCATTACACATTTCCAGGAAGACAATGGAAAATAAAATTAATATCTCTGTGAACCTCAATTTTTTTTTAAAAAGTAAACATTGAAAAAAATAATAGACATCTTTGTAGTTTGGGTTTTTGCTGCTGCTGCTGCTGCTGTTGGAATTGTTTCTCCTTTTGCTCCTTAGTGACAAGTTCAGGGTGGGGGGGGGAGCAGGGGAGGGGTGGGCAGAGGGCAGGTCTCCAAAGAAGACTTCGGGTACCGGAGAGGATGCAGCCTGCATGCAAGGGAAACTTGCTCTCAGCTCGGGCGGGACTGTGGGCGCTGCTCGGCGGGCTGTTAGGTAGAATCACACCCAGAGTCCAGATTCACAGCCAAGCTAGAGTGCTCAGTCCAGGTCTGCAGCCCAGGAAAGTCTAACCTGAATGCACAGCCAAGAACAGTGTCAAGGACAGGGTGGGCAGTGGGCCTGGGGGAGGATGGCCAGGAAAGGCTACCGCTGGGTGGGCACCAGGGAGTGGCATCTGCCTCCTTCATCTTTTTATTTTATTTTATTGGTGCATTAATTATTCAGAATGGTGGGTCTCACTGTGCGTATGTAAAACCATAGTTTAATCAATTCACCGCCCCTTCCCCTCACTTCCTCCCTCCCTGACCCCCTTCCTCCACCCTGCTGGTCTCCTTGATCTTGCAGTGCACCTGTGACTCTCACGCCAGAAAGACGAGTCCAAGGACAAGAGGGAGGCCCTGCTTCTGGGGGCCAGGAGAGTGTCTGACTGAGAACACGGGCCTCTGCGTCCCGGGCAGTAAGCCAGCGGGCCACCCTTCATCTCAGGGTCCTGGTGCTGGGCCGACCCGGCTCTAGCGTCAAGACAGAACCAGCTCCAGACCCGGGCTTGGTGAACGTCAGGTTCACAAGTCTGGAGACACTTCTGCTTGACGCTTCTGCTTGACGGCCTGGCTGGTCTGATGTGCTAGTATAGAAACCCGTCAGCCCCGCACAAAGTGTCCTGTTCCACTGAGAGATGGCTTGTGGCTTGGCTCCCAGTTAGAAAGTTCATGAACTGAGGCTGCTGGCTCAGAGTGGGAGGGCCTTCCCGAGTGACTCAGCAGCTCCTCTCAGGCTCCCTTGCAGGCGGGAACAGGCTGATTTGGGGCTGATGTCATCCATTTGCAGTTCTAGATGTTTGAAGATGTTTGCTGTTTGTCTTTTGCTTCTGTTTCAGCACTCTTTTAGCAACACACCTTGTGGGTTTGGGCGCTTCCCTCTGAGGTGATGAGCCCTGCAGATGGGGAGAACTACAGAAGCAGATGTTGAGTGTGTAAGTCAGCTTTCCATTACTGTAACAAATACCTGAGACAATCAACTTATAAAGAAAAAAGGTTTATTTTGGCTCACAGTTTTGGAGGTTCCAGTTCATGATTGGCCTGATTTCTTTGAGCCTATCATGAGGGAGCATGTTATGGTGGAAGTGTGTGGTGGAATAAAGCAAGACTTTTCGTTGCCAGGGGCAAAAGAGAGGAAGAGACTGGGGTCTGCCATCTCCCTTGGAAGACAGATAGACCTCAGTGACCTGAAGCCCTCCCACTGAGCTCCCACCTCTTAAAGGTTCTCCTGTCTCCAAGGCATCACAGATTGAGGACTGAGCCCTTAACAAATGGGCCTGTGGGGACCCTCGGGACCCCAGCTGCAGCACCGGGTGCTGTTCCTCCCCTTCCTCCTCTTCTCACTTCCCAAGGCCTCCCCGAGCAGCCGGCTGGCAGGGGCTGCACGTCTGCCAGCGCCCACTGACTCCGGGCCCTCTGGACTCTTGGTGGGCACGTGTGGCCACCCGTTGGACTTCCCTCATGAACCAGATGTGACTACAGGCCACTCACATTCCAGAGGGGTCTTGGCAGCAGGTGGCCACTACTCTCTGGTCTTCAGTGTCCCTGGGTGAGCAGGGTGAGGAGGAAGTGGCCACTTCCCCTTGTCCCCACTTCCTGGAGGGCCATACCCTTCACTCCTCTGCTCTTTCTCTGTCCCTGGCTTCACGGAGGGGCCTACCTGGCCGCTGACTCTCAGTAGCTCTGCCTCTCCGCCTGGCTGCCCGCGACGCTGTCCCATCTCATGGACCCCGTCCCCCTGCTTCCTTCTTCTCATCTCTCCCTTCTCTCTGGAACGCGAGCTTCCCGCGGGCAGGCCTGTGTGGAGCACCTGGAACAGCTGGACTGCCCAGGGAAGGTCTGCCCCAGGGACTGGTGAGCGGACTCCGGGAACTCTGGGGCGCGGGGCTCCACGTGGCGCAGGGTTGGAGCCAGAGGTGCCCTTGGTGGTTGCCACCCTTCTGCCTGCTGTGGGGCGGGGGCTTCAGAGCCGACTCTCCCTCCCCCACACGCCTCTCCTGGGGTCTCCCCGGGCTTGGCCCGCTCGGCCGTCGAGAGCAGGCGGGCCAGACGGTCATCAGCACACACTACAGCAAGGCGTGGAGCTGGTCACAGTGGAACCAGCTCACCCCCCTCTGGAGCACCCCACTTCCTCTGTCATTTCCGCAGGCAGAGGATGGGATGTGGGAAGACTCCGGGAGAGCGAGGTTGGGGTGCTGTTGAGGAACCAAGCAAAAGACGTAGTTTTTCTTGCCTCTAGCCTGGTCCTTATAGGAACTTCTGCCTTTTGGGGGGCCAAGGTTTCAGGAGGAGCTTGGCTATTCTCATCTTTCTGATCCTGCCTCTTCATGCCTCCAGGTGAACTTGACCCCTTTGGACACTCATGCTTTCCCTAGACCCTTTCTGCCTGGGACAAGCTCTGTACAGGGAAGGAATGATGGCCCGTGTCCTCTCTGAACCCCGGATCCTTTTCTGTCTCTTCTCTGGAACAAGGTCTCATTCTTGATGTCCCTGAAGTCTGTCCACTGAGCTCTCGGCTCCATTTCCTGAGGAAAGTTTTGACAAAGGGTAATAGAATTGGGGGTGTGAAGACAAAGTGCAGCAGTGCCACACAGATACCCCATGTGAGTGGTAGGCGAACATTCTAGAGCCTCTAACATGTGTAAAATATAACATCCCAACCGCACGCCAATTATTTCATCATATGGTTAGTTAGGTTTGAGTGGTGGAAATCCCTATCGGGGTAATTACGGTGCACAAAGCTTTGTTTAATGGTTTTAGAGATCCATTTTATAAAGCAATAGACTCTCTGTAACTGTCCTAAGCAATAGCACCATTTTGGTGGAGGGACTGTGTGGCTTTCCCAGTATAACACTGATTTTGGTGGTCATTTCTAACCAACTGTCGTTGACCACACAGAGAGGGGAACTACTGATTCTCATACCACCCGCTGAAGGCCAGGGACAATCTTGATGACATGGTGGCATCTTCTTAGCAAGAGTGGAAAGAAGTGCCATCCTCCTCAGCTCTCCCCAGCAGGCAGGCAGGGTCTATTTCTGGGGTCACGGATGCTGCATCCTCCAACAGGTTTCTGCCCCGTGACACATTAAGGTCTCTTTGGGAACACCGGGTGCAGGGTGAAGCCCAAAAGCTGCTCCAACAACAGTCTCTGCATTTGAGGAACGCTGTCCACTGGCTGAAGCGGCTCGCAGCTCCTGGTGCGAAGGGACCAGACACTCACAAAATGCTACTCACAGCGCTGGGAGTCCAGTGCAGTCAGAGAGGCCTCCCCTCCGGAGCACAAGCTCTGGAGCTCTGGTTATACAGCCTTGGAAAGTGCAGCTGCTACGTTCTACGCCTCCCTTTGCAGATTAGAATGGGCCTGACCCCCCACAGGTCACCGAACCCAATCACATGTGTCTCTTGGGGTCTTGTTAGCTCTTGAACTGGGCAAGGCTCCGAAGGGACCTGTGCCACCTCAGGGGTGGCACAGAGACCTGGGGCAGCTGGCCGGTCCACCAGGGATTGGGGAACGGCGTTAGCTAAAGGTAATGTGGTAGGTGTCCAGATGCTACAGGGGTCACTGATGTGGATTGGGCCTGGGGGCCTGGTGCCCTCTTCTGCAGCCATGAGGAGGCCCTAGCTGGCCCGGACTCCTGCACAGGTGGCAGTGACTTGGCTGACACTGAACACTTCAGCTCAGGTTCCTACAGGCTCACCCATGATGTCCCCTCTGCTGGGAACGTTTCCTCTCCCTCGGACGCTGCCTCCCGACTCCTGGGAAATTCCCAGCATCCCCCAAGTCTCCACCCACGTGTCACTCCCCCACCCCCATCTCACCGCCTTGGCAGGTGTCATGGATGCTTTCAGGGAGGGTCAAGCCAGGTGCAGTGGTGGGCGAGGCCCACCACGTGCAGGGGACGGTGTTCTGTCTGATGGCCTGGGCCCTCACTGTTCAGCTGGCATTGTGTGGTGGCCTGCAAAGCCCCGGAAGAGCGATAATTGAGTATTGAACCATCTTCTGCAGGGACGCGAGTGACCTGGGTGATTTCCAGGGTCCGGGCTGTGTCATCGAGCGGCTGATTTGATCATAAATCCTCCTGCCCCGTCACAGAAACCCTCACCAGTGGGGACGTCCCAAGAGGAGCCTGTTTGCGTGGACCACGGGCAATAGTCGGGGTGGACTGTTGAACCCACACCTCCGACTCCTGCTCTGCCAGGAAGGAACCCACGGCGCCTTCCACGCTTCCACAGCGGAGGCCCCCACCCCCACCCCCGTGGCCTCATTGTACAACTTCCAGACGCCTCTGGCTTGAATAAAGGCTGCGATGACCGAAGGCTGAGACCTGTTGGGGTTTCACTGCCTCCTACTTCAGGAGGGTGGACCCCGGGGCTCTTGGTTGTGTCCCTGTGTCCTTCCCTTTCCCTCACTGTCCCTCTTTGGGGATCCTTCTCCAAGCAGTCCCCATGGTCTGCGAGCCCCAGTGTGCTGCCCCCTGCTGGCCACAGGGGGCGGTGTGTGATCTGGTGGCCACAGGGCAGCCCCGGACAGGGATGAACCCTGGCAGCTGACCTGTGACTCTAGGTGCCTTGGGGTCCCCCCAGCGTTGATGTAAGGACGGGAGGAGAAAGCAGCTTTGTCTCTCTGCTGGGCTGGCTCGGCTGGGGCTGCTGGCAGCCATGCACCCCCACATGGTGGATGAGAGCCTGCACTGCACCCCAGAGCCCTAGGGAGACTGTGGGGGTGGTCTGGACGGATGGGGGGACGCGGCAGGGAGGGTGGAGACAGCACCTACACACAGCTGGGCTGCAGATTGCAGCGCAGGGCACTGGCGCTTCCCCTCCCTCCAACGTGGGTGTGAGACATCGTTCAATTGCAAGGTGGAAGGTGGAGAACATTTGAGAACAGAGGTGTGGTGACGAATGACAGAAGGGAAATCTCCACACGACAGAAAGAACCCTTCTGTGGAGCAATGTCACAAGATGACCTTGAGAAGCTTGGTGGAAGGACCCAACCACGATCCAGTCAACATTCTAAAACACGTGCTTCAGGAGCTTTGTGGGACTTCAAGGCTATTTCTTGAAGAGTGTTTGGTGGCCATGGAGGTGGGGAAGAGTGGACTGGATAGAGCTGTTTCCCAGGCTCTTCGCTGCAGGACTTCTCAGAGCCTTTACAGTGCTAAGGGACAGTGTGAGTTCTCAAGAGGCCAATGCAGAATGCAGCATTTCCCGTGACGTTTAACGAGGAAAGTCTTTAATACCCACCAACATAGTTCAAGTCACGAGGTGGCTGAGATTCAAGGCCACCGAAGTCCCACAGCAGCTGGCTGGCCTAGAACTGGTCCTGTCCCATGTCTCCCATCACTCCCACCTACCCTCCTGCCAGTGTGTCACAGAACCAAACATCCAACCTGCTGTGGGGGGGTGGGGCCTGCTGGCAAGGCCTGTGCCTCTGAGCAAAGGTGACCTGTGTCTTGGCGCTGACAGGAACCCATTGGAGGGGACACACTCATGGCCAAGTCTGAAAGGGCTTGCATTCCAGAGTATTCTCACCTCCTTCTAGCAGGGATCACAGTGCGCCCCAGGAGAGCAGGGCCTGGGTGACATAGGGCCACGATTACAGCACCCGGGTGGCCGAACGTCTTCCACGGTGATGGACGTTCATCTGGAAGGTCATTACCAGAGACGCTGGAAAAGCCCCTCATTTTGGAAACGCCAAATAATTCACATTGGTCGCTGGGGAAAAACATGCAAGGCCAGCCTGTCTTAATTCAACCAGGGTGAGCGTTGCCTTTTATGATGATTGCTGTCGCTTGTTGTTTGGAACCAGTTACCACTGAGCAGCAGGAAGGCTTTGTGTCTTTGTTCTGCCTGTGACAAATCCGCAGACCTCCCTGTAGGGGGGCATTTCTGTTCAATCTGGAGAACCCCAAGGCAGAGCATTGGCTTCTCTCTGAACCGCAGGTCAGTGTTCCTCAGAATGATCCGGGCCTGTGTGTGTGTGCATGCGGGAAGCTAATTGGGGCACCCTGGGACTGTCGCTTGAACCATGATTGGGACTTTTAGCTATAAAGGCCACATAGTTCACTACAGGAGGGGAAGTTTGGTGGCCTGGTGCCCTTCTCTGACGGCTTCAGGAGTGAGTCCGAGTCAGTTGAGTCGAAGGCCCGTTACGGAAGGAAAAAGAGGACCAGGACAGCCACGGGTGCCCTGGGAACCCAAGGTCTCCAACGGACTTGAACTTCTCGCGGCTGGATGGAGGCTTCGCGGATGAAGGAGGAGGCTCGCGGAGGTATTAGCACCAGGGAAATGAGATGACAACAGGATAGGACATCGACCAAGCTGGGAGGCACTTGCCCTGGGCCCGAGGCTGGATCGGTCCCTTGGCCTGAGAGTACGGAGAGCTGGGTCCAAACGTCAACTCTGAAGCTTCCTCCGACACGGCAGTGGCAGACCCATGTGCCTGAGCTTCTCCTCTCAGGTATGAAGGTCTTCCCTGCCAGTGTTTGATGAGCCAATGAGGCCATTTGAACGCTATGCATGGTGTCATGCCCGACATGCAGGTGACCTAAGGGACCAGTAGGCTGGTTTCCCACATCCGGTGAGGAGGGCCAGGCTTGATTGTGGACTTGCTGGGCGTGGGGCCAGGCCTGGTGGTTCCCAGTGGCTGCCCTGAGCCCCACCTGCAGCTGCTCAGTCAGTTGTTCACGGGGCTTCAACCCAAGCCGGTGACGGGCCGGCACTGTCCTGGGGCCACATCAGACACCAGGGTCTGGATGGGTAGCTGCGTCCAGGCAAGGCCCTCCTCATCCCTGTCCTTGATTTCTCCTGCAGCCCTCTGCGGAGAGCACCCAGGGGACACACCTGGGGGACACTGGTGTCCTTGTGAAATGAGCGCGTCTCCAGTCAGACACAAAGCCCAGAGGCTGGCGGCAGTTGGCAATTAGGAACAAAAGGGGACTTTCCCCTTTTCCTTCGTTTTATTTATTTATTTTTTGACCCTGATAGTTCAGCTCCCAGGTTGTTCCCTCTGCTCTCAGAGAAGGGACCACGGGGACCCCATCTGAGCATCCCTTTGTTAACCACGGTCCCCAGTCCCAGCACCGTATTAGGGTAATAAACAGAGAGATGGTGTATCATAGAGGCTGCTGTCCCCCTGCCAGTGGAATTAAATAATTCCAGTCGCTGCTTGATGGGGCAGGGCAATTACGACGCATTTTTCCTTCAATCAACTGAATCAATTAATTGCTTCACTTGCATCAGAGCAACAAAAAAACAAATCCCTACGCCTTCTTGTTAACAGTAAGCTTGCTGGACAGGCAGCTTTGAAACCCAACATTTACATGAAATTATCTTCTTATATAATTAACAATTACCAGTTAATAAACAGGCCTCCAATAAAAGAGGAGTCCTATAAACGAGCAAAAGGAAACAGTGTCGCTCAGCATGCAGAAGGCCACGGGCCCAGGTAGGCCCCTGCCGGTAGAGGGCCCTGCGGAGGGCGCTTCAGGAAGAGCCGGGCCCAGGGACCCTGCGAGTAGCTGGCTGTGGGGGGCCAGGGGAAGAGAAACAGAGAAAAAAGAAATGGTTCTTGAAAAATCTCTTGAATGAAAAATACACCCTTCTTAAGAGATTGAGGGGGGCGTGTTCCCCAGGAAAGTGCTTCACGGGTTAGTAAACACTTGGTTCCTCCCAGGAGCCAAAGGTCTGATTTCCCACAAAGAAGAGAAACTGGAGCACGAGGTGGAGGCAGAGGCCTCCCTGAGCATTCCCGAGACAGGCTGCTGTGAGCACCCCTCATTCTGCTGCGGCATTTGAAACCAAGAGGCCCCCATAACTCCTGGGGAGCTTTCTTGGCAAACGAGCGCGCAAAAAAGAGCCAGGCCACCGCAGCGCCCAGTGGGATTGTACCCAAGGGGGTTCCACAAAGTGGGAGGCAAACCATTCCACCTCCAGACGCAATATTGATACCTTCATCAGGCGGTCGCAGCCCTGCTTTTCAGTTGTAATGGGGGAAAAAAGAGAGAGAGATTTAAGACAAAAAAAAAATTAAAGAGAAAATCTCTCTCCTAATAAGATGGGAATTCTCAAAGGCCAAAATGAAATCCAAGATGGGGGACACCCCATTTGGGTATTTTGAAGGGGTGATTTCTGTGCTGCCAGCAGAACCTGGAAGAATATTCTATTTACTTGGTGGGGAAATGGTTTTGTGTTAGGTTAGGATGATTTGTGTGATGCTTGGGTGCCGTTATACCCTGGTCCCTCATCTTACCCCAATCATTCAAGGGCTGCCTCATGATGGCGCAGACCTCTGGAAACTCTGCGGGGTGAGGCCACCTGAGTCATAGGAGTCCACATTAGAGGGGCCAGCCCGCCCGGCAGGAGGGGCACACACAGTGGGGCATCACAGGGACTCACTGACTTCCAGGCGACCTTCTTCCTGTATGGGGGGCCCTGACCCCCAGGTTCGGATACCAGAACTGCCTCTTCACCCCAGCTTGGGCAGACTCCACTGCAGATAAGCAGTCCTCTCCCTTTGCTAAAACAAAACAAAAATAAGAACCAGCCAGCCCAGGAAGGGGCGGGGAGGTGGTCTCCAACCTGGAGGGAGCTGGGGAGACCTGAGATGGAAGGCTTCTCTCTTTCATAGTGTGATCAAACAAGATAATGGAAGGCAAAGTGCTCAGGGAACCATCCCGGCCACTACAATGCAAGATAATTAGCCTCATCATTTTCTATTTGCAACATAAACCCAATTTGCTTTCCTGGTGCCACCCTAGGTGAGGCTGAGACAGGTGTGAAAATAGCAGCTCTCCTGGGTCCCTCTCTGTCCCTTTGTTTGCCTGCAACCCGCCACAAGCTGGGTGGATCCTTCTGCCCTTCCTCTGAAGACCTGCAAGTGTTTTCTCCTGCCCTGTCTAGGCACCTGTGGTCTGCAGAGGGAGGCCAGGCTCTGCCACCCGTCCTGCAGGGGAAGACGGGCAGAGATCTTGTGAAGTGCTTACCATGTGTTCAGCACAGGGTGCGCTGTCTATCATCCTCCTCCCTCGGTATTTGCCCGACAGTCCCACGAGGTTGAGGTTGTGGTGATTCCCTTCCACAGAGGATGGAGAGAGTGTTGGGGGCGGGGCGGTAAGGATCCGTTTTTCCATCCAGGTGCTGGGGGCAGGGTGTGACCTGCTTGGGAAAGTGCTATGCTAGGTACTCCTCACAGAACAGGTACCACAGTCCAATACGGAGTACAAGGAAAGTTAGGGCCACTGAAAAAGTAGCCCTGTGCTAGTGTAGCGGATTGAATGGTGGCCCCTAAAGGTGCGTCCATGTCCTGACCCTCAGAACCAGAAACGGACCCTGCTGGGCTAATCCATCTCTAAAGGCATGATTAAAGATCTCCAGGTGAGACCATCCTGGGTGATCCACAGACACAGGTCCTGCCTGTCCAAAGTGGGCAGTCACAAAGTGGGTCCCCAGAAGTGGGAGAGGTGGCTCCTAGGAGGTGACCTGGCCCAGTGGACGCTGTGAGGGGTGCTTTTTGGCCTCTAGAACTGTCAGGGTATAAATTTGTGCTGTGAATCGTGGTCATTTGCGGTCATGGTTCTGGCAGCCACCGGCCCTCCATGGGGTGAGGGTGGGGGAGAGTTTTCTGCAGGCAGGGACATGAGCTTGAAAGTCCCCTGGGCTCTTCTGGTGGAGAGTGGGAGGGAGGGAAGGAGACAGGAGGCGGGGGGACCAGCCTGGCCCCTCACTGTGGACGGAGCGGCCCCAGGCCACGATTCATTTACAATGGTGGTTCTTGCTTGGCGAAAATCCATCCAGGAGCGCAGAAGCGGAGAGCGTGGCCGGCACGCCCGTGCCCAGGGCTCACGTGTGGCACAGGTAGAGAGATGGCTCAGCGGTGCTGCTTTCTTGTGCCTTCTTCCCCACATCAGGTCAGAGCACAGACATTCAGTGCACTTGGATGGGCCGGACGAGTGTGTCCGGTGCACAGGGAAAGCTGTCCCATTCAGAATGGGGTCACTGTCAGATTCCGACAAAAAATAACTAAGTAAAGCCGGGAGCTAAGAAGGAGGGGATCTCAGGTCCGTATGTCTAATGGTAAGACTCTGCCAGGACAACAACCTTGAACAAAAAAATAGTTTTGTGGAGACAGCTCCCACCAACTGCCTGTCCAGCCTTGGACTGCTGTCACTCTTGTTATTGATACTTATTGCCAGCAGTACGGCTTCAGAACAGCTGATGTAACCATCCTTGGTCCACCTTTGCAAGCCCTTGTCTTCCCTGGCTGCCTGAGTCCACTGGTAGTTCAGCGGGGCACCCAGGTCTTGTGTTGCAACACTCACTCCCAATTAAATTCACGATCTTTGGAGAACTCCTCCAGCGTTACTTAGGTGGCACAGTCACATACCCATCTCCTTGCTGAGCATTTCCGGTATCCCACCTCCTGCCCCCATCACCCACTGATAGTCATTAATTTCTCTTATTAGAAATGAATTTTGCCAGTTCCATTCATGTTGCTGCTCAGCACTTCCCACATTTACCTAATAGAACAGCGTCTCCCTGTATGGACATACCACAGTCTATCATGTTGGTTAATTTCAATTTTTGTTATCTTGACAAACAAAACATTTGTTTTGTGGACATAGGGTTGTATTTTTCTTGGGTAAATGTTTAGGGAACTAAGTGTATAGTTAACTGTATAAAATATAGTCAACAGTGTTCCAAAGAGATTGCACTAAAAGATATGAAAGTTCTAGTTGCTTCACACCCTCGTCAACACTTGGTATTATCGGTCTTTAATTTTAGTCCTTGTAGCCATTACAAAATGGTATGTGGTTTTAATTTGCTTGTTACTGACAGATGATCTTTTGTGAAGTGTCCACTCAAGTCTTTTGCCCTTTATTATTGGGGGGATTGTCTTATTACTGACTTGTAAATAAGTCTTTCATGTATTCAGAGTATAAGGCCTTAATCAGATACATGCATTAAAATATTTCTCTCAATCTGGCTTGTCTTTTCATTTTTAAAGTGATTTGTGTCAAAGAGCAGAAGTTTTCAATTTTCATAAAGTCTAACTTGTAATTTTATTCTTTTATCATCAATCTAAGGCAGGGTTTTTCCTGTTTAAGAAATACTATCCTACCTCAAGATCATAAAATTTTTTTCTTCTGAAATTATTTTAGTTTTAGCTTTATCTCTAGGTCTGTGATGCATTTGGATTAATTTTAGGTATGTTGAGAGGTGGAGGTGGAGGTCTGTCAATACTTTCCAGATGAATCGAGCAGCGCAGGCCTACAGAGAAAGAGGCAAGTGAAAGTCCCAGCCATCAACCAGCCAATTTAACATCTGTTTGGAATGCCAGTGATGTAGAGGTTGCAAAACACAAGTGTCTCCTGCCTGTATGGAGTTCTTCATCTAGGGAGCAGGCTGGGGACATGGAAGGTCACACAAATGACATAAATGATGACTTTGGTAGGAACTGAGAAATGGAGCCCCCAGCATCATATACCGCTGGAAGAAGACTTTGAAGACACCGAGACACCTCGATGGAGCTGGGATGTGACGGGGAAATAGCAGGTACCTGGGCAGATGGGCTGGTGGGAGGCAGCGGCTCCAGGCAGGGAGGGGTGGGAGAGGCTGTGTTTAGGTTCTGGCTGGAGGCTGCAGCCTGGGCTCCGTGGGCACTGCTGGAAGATGGTTCTTCTCCTGAGGACCACAGGAGGCACTGCAGCGTTTGAAGGCATGTCTGTGCATTGGGCGTGCATTCTCCCATGCTGGGGGACAGAGCAGAGGGGCAGAGCACAGGGCTGTGTTTGGTGACATGCTAGGTGCACATTGATGGGGTGCTGTTCTTGGGGAGACCTGTTGGTGACCTGGCCTTGAGACAGTAGGATGGCACATGTGATTGCAGTGACAGCACCAGTGAGACCCAGGCCCCACCAGCAACAAGGAGAAGAGACCCCAGGACCAAGGAGGACAGTTGGTAAAGCCTTGTACCCGTGATTTCACCTCACCACCTGACAACTGGATTGGAGAAAGGGATTTGATTCATGTCTCTTACAGTTTCTGACTTCACAGGAGAGGAAGCTGGGGATCAGAGAAGGTGGGATCCTGCGAAGGGCCACTCAGCGGCTTCTCGCTGTGATGTGCCCTCTCTCTCTCCAACATAATCCGAAATCCAGATTTGTGTCCTGAAGTTAGAGGTGTCTTCCTGGGCTCTAAGTCCTATGTGCTCCTGTCACCTCCCTGTCAGGAGCGGGACTGTGGGTTGGGTTTCAGCCTTTGGTGCCCGGGAGCTGTTGGGACAAAGGTTCTGGTGACACAGGGCTCAATGACTCTTTCATGAGGACTCTCCCGGGGCCTGCTCCCCCCTGGGCAGACCAGGCCAGAAGCCTCCTTGATCATGGAGGAGCATCCTGGGCTGGGTCGCCGCCTGTGGTGGCCCCGTCCTGTTCTTCCACTCTGCAGTGGGGACACTTGGGCAAATCGCCGAGGCTTTGGGGATCTGCTTCCCTATCTTCAAGGCCGAGCTCACTGCAGAGAGGCGTGACCAGGCTGTGGGGGTGGAGGGGGATAACCCTTTTAGAAGAAGATGTCCCCGTGAGTGGTTCACAGCAGGAGCTTAATAAATGTGAGCCGCTGGGGCAGCAGCGTCATTCTGACCTGTAGTTGTGGTGCTGTCACCATCACCATGACCACGGGAAGGGACGCGCTGACTCATCCTCCAAGGCTTCTTTTTGCGCTGGCCAAATGCTGACTTGGAGTGGCGGAGCGTGGCGCCAGAGCTCAGGGTTTGAAGCGGTGGGGCTGATTGGTGGCAGTAATCCGCAGCATTTCCCCTTGGCAAAGCACCGCCACATCTCTTATTGCACTTTGTCCCCAAATAACCCTCTGAGGTCCGCCAGGTTGGTGTGATCGTCCCAGTTTCCTAGATGAGAAAATGGAGGCCGAAAACCAGCGTGATTCGCTGAGATCACAAGGAAGGAGGAAGACTAGGAAGGGTGAGAAGGTGGCGGGGTCTCCTGACCCCCTCCAGCAGCATGGGCACCAGGCACTGGGCAGTGACATTCTATGAGGAGTGATTTTGACAGCCACCATTTATCAAGCACCTACTGCATACTGGGCTGAGGGTGAGCCAGGCACCTCTGTGTGTCTGACTCATTGAGTCCCCTCTACCATGCCAGGAGGCTGCTACTGTCCTTCTACTTGGGAGGAGGCTGCATCCCCAGAGGCTAGCTCGGAGGCCCCAGATCCCCCAGGAGGCTGAGCGAGGGCTGGTGAGACTCCCATTCTCCACGGGAGCCAAGCCAGGGACCAAACCATCTCTCCTCTCTCCTCGAAGAGACTCCCAGGACTCCAGCAGCAGGAGCTGAGGACACACGGCTTTGAGCCGGTCCCCATTTTAACTGGGCTAGATGAAGCCTTTATCTTCATGACCAGGGCTTCATGGCCGGGCCGATGTCTGCGTGTCTGTTTAGGAGCTAACAGGTTTAGTTTTATTGTTTTGTCAAAATACTGCAGAAATCAATATATCTCCATAATTCAGTGTTATACCAAGAGGCATTTTTGTGCCATATATAGCAAAAATTGTATTATACTTTTGAGATCACAGGTAATGAAGACAAAGTGTTTTGTGTTCAACTCCAGCATTAACGTCTGGTTTGAACAAAGCTTGAAATATGATCTCAGAGCTAAGAGGCTTTAATATTAAGATCTTTAACTGTAATTTATGTGACAGAAGATAGGGTTTAGCATAATAAAATGTAATGGGCTCCTCAAATGAAGAGGACGAGGGACAATTGAAAACAAGGTAAAAATGGTAAATTATAAATAACAGTAAATCTACCTTTATGTTGTTACTTCATTTATTTTTGATTTGTTAGATAGGCTCTATAATTTCTCATTTTCCCATGTTTCAGAACAGGACATTTCTCACATGGTGCCTACTGGAAATGAGAGCCTAGAGTCACCCGGGCCTGAGCCGGCTATTAAGGGTCTGGGCGTTTCCCCGAATGCTCTTGGACCTGGGTGCTGAGGTTTGAGTCGCGGTTCTACCGACTTGTTCCCTCCTCCTCCTCTCTTGTCCTTTTGACCTTCTTGGTATTTATTTATGGGATTGCTTATATGTTTTTAACCAGCCTCTACTGATAAATGCCAAGATGCAAATCTGTACAGAAGCTATGTAAGCATTGAGGATTTGAGACTGAACTCTATGAATTAAAATTCACTAAGAGAAGAAAGGGGAGGCCAACTGGGCTAAGCTGCCACGGGGCTTTGAGCTTCCCACCTGCCAAGGGCCCAGTGGTCATGCGAGTCTTATTACCCCCGTAAGAAAGAGTGGCAGCTCCTCAAGAGAGAATTCCCTCAAATTTAATTTTGGAATCAACTTGTGAGATCTTGACTAATGAATTATTATTATTATTTTTTTCGTCTCAATTGTGTTCTTAAAATTTCTTCACCTTCAAAATTTGGAAAAAGAGGTGGCATAGAAACTTAAGGAAGATCTTGGACTGAAATTCCAAACACAAAAATTTAGGTTTCTGTCTTTGGAAGGAACTTGAGTGAGTGATAAGCCAGCCCCACTGCTGCTACCACCTTCCCGAGAGGACTCTATGCTGCCCCCCAAACCCCACCCAGCAGGAAAGGTAGACACAGGGGAGATAAAAATCACTTCTCATCCATCCCCACAGCAAGGGCATTTGAACATTTTCTGTACCCATTTTTGAGCATTTTCTTTGGCTCCAAAATGGGAGGCGAGGAATCCACTCTCCTTCCCTGGGGGGCTGAGTCGGGAGTCTGCAGGCAGCAGCTGGTGGAGCGAGTGGGAATGTGTTTCTGTCCTGGTTGACCGCCTTCCCGTCATGTCACCAAATGCACTCATGCTACCTGCTCTGTAGGGAGCAACTCCTGTGTCACTTGTCTGAAGACCCCCCACCCCAGATCTGTGTTGGGTCTCTCCAGCAGCAAATGCCCGGAGGAGAGAGCAGTCTGCCGCCAGCCACTACCATTGCAATGTGGCCTGCTCGGAGGGGCCCTTTCTTCAGGGCAGGAGGGACTTTGGGTTTGGGGGGGGCATTTTTCGGTCTCGCAAGGAGAAGAGGAATTTAAGAGGGTTCTCACAGCCACAGGAAGGGCCAGCAGCATCTGCTCAGCAGGAGATTCATGGTGTCTCCCTTAGAAACTGCTCGTCCCAGGCTTCCGTGGGCCCCGCTGGGTCACCTCTGCCAACGACCCCCCCCCCCCCGCCTGCCGCTCCAAAGTGGGCGCGCTGCCCTCCGTCTGTAGATTCGCCCTCTGTCTATCTGCCTGCAGCTGCCACTGGAGAACAATAGGGTCTGTCCCTTCCTTTCCGCCCTTCAAACATGGGGCAGTGAGATTGGCCCACCCTAACCAAGAGGCAAATGGGGAGGGGGATCCTGGCCCTGGGCCCTGTGGGGCAGAGGAGGCTGCAGAAGGTGAGGTGGGTGCTCGGGGGCCCTCAAGCGTCCTGGGCATTCCCTCATCTCTGGGCAGGGACCGTGGCCTTCTGCTTGCTCTCCCAATGTGGCCAAAGCCTGAGTCCGGGTGCTTGGCAGGGCGTCTCTGTCGGACACACCTCTGATCAGTTCCTACCTCCCCGACGTCATGGAGTGCCCCGGTCTCAGCTTTGGTGTCACTTTTTAGGGTCACCTGATTCGTGAGGCTGGACAGACCCTGTCATTTGCCCTCCTGAAGCCTTAGACTTCTCCTTGGAGGCCCGTGTCGCGTGTGTGATTAAATGCCCCTCTGGGTAATTAACGGTTTGTGTTCTGGGTCCCTGCCAGGCTAACTCCCAGGAGGTCAGGCCCCGTGTCGTCTTGCTCACGGCTCCATTCTCAGAAGTCCCCACGGTGTGGCCTGAAGAGCAAAGGCACGTTGTTTAAAGGGAGGGTGAAGCCCTGTTTTTCCTTATCTTCAAAGCTTGGGAAGCCGTGCAGGACACTAGATTCAACACTTAGTTTCAATGACTCACCATTCTCCCCAGTTTCTAGTACTTAACAGTTTGCACCTCCTCCCCTCCACGCATTCATTTTCCTAGGAAGCGTTCCTGGGACGCCCACTGTGTCCAGTAGAGGAGCCTGTGGTTCACCTGCGTTGAACAGAGGTGGGGGTGGGGCTCGGCATGGTGGAGCGACTGCCCATTTCCAAGTGTCTGAGAATCAACCTCCGTCCACCACACTTCCCTGACAGGCCATGCCCCAGGGCTTTGGTAGGTGGAGGACTACGTAAATAAAAGTAAAGCACTTGATTGTAGTCTCCATTCTAGACTCATCCAAGAGCCAGATTCATAGCAAGTGAGAGTTAGGATCCAGTCCTCAGGAAGAACTGGTGACTGAAAACAGGCGTAGTTCTGATTTTGGGCAACCTTCCTCCACCCAGTGCAAATGCTGTGTATTTAGGAAAGACTCCCACACTTTTGAAAGCATCGGTCTGCTGAAATCCCATATTAGCAGAAACCCACTGTGGATTAAATGAGATTCTGTAGCCCAAGGAAACGTATCTGAGGCTCAATAGTCCGGGAACATGAGAAGTGGGACGCAGGGGAATGTGATTGATGAAGAACTTTCCTGACTTGGCTGTGGTTTTCCTTGAATCCATAAATGCCAAAACATTTAGGCAACAGTCTAAATATTTGCTCTGTGGAAAAGAACGGCCACAGCCTGTTTTGGAGGTTGAAAGCAGAGGGCAGAGGGGCTGGTGTGGCCCTCAGTGGGTGCTGTGGCCAGGCTGTCCTCGGCCTCCTCCCCTCGTCTCCTCCACCCTCTGTGGGGCTGTCGCTGGGTCCAGGCCTTAGCCGAGCCCCCCTCTGTGGCCAAGCAAGTGGAGAGGTGCGGCCTGAGGCTGCTGGTCAAGGGACAGACCAGGGGGGCCTGGGTCTCGCAGGGAGCCCTCTTCTCCATCAGCCCTGGGTCTCCCAGCCGCAGGAGAGGGCCCTGAGAAATTTGGGGTGGCTTTGTTGAAAAACTAAAACGATGTTTATGTGATTCTGATAAAAAAAATATCTGCAGGCTCATCTCAGGTTATTTGCTCAGCAAAAACTGGTGTTTGCGTCACGGTGGTGTCTGCTTGCTCTGGCACAGAGGCGGCCACTGGCCCTCCGTCCATCGGGGCTGACCAGGAGGGGCTGACAGAGGTGGGGCAGGCTGTGGTTCTCAAGATGGGCAGCTCTGGTCAGAGGTTCCTGGGGACCTTGCCTCCTGCCTGGGGCAGGAACAGAGAGCAGGGAGCCAGGTGCTGCACCAGGGGCACCAGGCGGAGGGAGGAGAAGGGACTCAGTAGCTGCCTCTCGACTGCGAGGCTTCCCTGTCCCCAGCAGGTTGGAGCTGGTCCCCGAGGTCTCCTCTGGTTTTGAATTTCTAATTTTTTTTTTTCAGTTAAAACATAAAAAGTTGACTGCTGAGCTCCGGTGTGGTGCGGCTGCTGTTCCCAGCTGTGCCGGACGGTGGTGAGCCTGGGGCCACCGAACCCAGCCTGCTGTGTCTGGCGGGAGCGGGGGACAGCGGAGTCCCACTCCCAGACGGTGCCCACTGAGAAGGTGAGGGCGAGGGGTTCTTCAGTGCACTTCTCTGAGGGTGAGCGAGGGGCTTTGTGACCACAGCACCCTGGAGTCACAGAGCTGGCCCCTGTGTGGTCCCCTTGGGATTTCAGAGTGAGCCTGTGACTCGGGCACCATGCCCTTGCCATGGGCCATGGTGGAGACCTTCCCAATTCCCATGAGGAATACGGGGGTGAGGAGAGTGGTCTTCCCATTCAGCTTTCTGACCTTGGATCTCTGCCCCAAGCTCATACCCCTCCTGCTACCTTCCGGTGGGACCCCACTCCTCCCGGGCACAGGACTCCTTGGGATCCCCACCTCCTGGCTGCTCCCCGCCTGGAATCCCTTTCAACCCCCCACCCCCCCTTTCCCCCTCTACCCGTTCTCTTGACTGGGCCTTCGGGGTCAAGCTCAAGATTCATTTCATCCATGAAGCTTCCTCGACTCTATGGCTTCATTTATTTCTTTTGTCCAATTTGATCCCTGAGATGGGACCAGGGTCCAATAAACAGCCCCCAGAGAGGCAGCCAAGGGCAGTTAGAGCCTCGCCTCCCCGTGGGAACATGCAGTCATCCTGGGTGTTCTTGGGATGGTTCCAGGGTGCTCAGATCCCTTACATGAATGGATGGTATTTGCATAGAGCCTGGGCATTCTTCAAGATGCTTCAAACCGTCTCTAGGTCACTTGTAGTACCCAACACAGTGCAGATGCTACGTTGATAGATGTTTTATCTACTGTGTTGTTTAGAGGGAAATTATGGGACAAAAGCATCTAAACATATTCAGAGCAGGACAATGTTGTGAACATTTTTGATCCGCGGTTGGTAGATGGGCAGATGTGGAGATGTGGACCTGCAGGTACAGAGGCCATCTCCCAGTGCTTCCATCAGCCTCCCTCCTCCCACTCCACTCCCGCAGGCCTTTGTTTATTTCTAGCCATGGCGGTTCCCACAAATCAGGCCATTCCTAGGAAGGACTTCCCCTGGCCTTGACCTTTCCCCAGCAGTTCCACCCAGATGCTGTGGGAGCGTTTTGTGAAATGCGGACACTTTCTTGGAAGTGTGGGAAATACGGGGGACTTGCCACCGCGATCCGGAGGCCAGGTGGGGCTTTGCATCCATGCGAGCAGCTTGGTGCCTTGATGTCCAGAGAGGGGCAGTGGTAAAGGGGCCCAGAGAGCCCTCCGTCCCACACGCAGAGTGGGTGATTGCAAATCTCTCAGCACGCTGTGTCTCCCGCCACCTTTTCCCTGGCCCTTCTCCCTGGGGTGGCAGAGCCCCAGTCCCTGAGTTGCCCCAGAACAAAAGTCTTCACCAGGAGCTTTAAGATCTCCCCTGCCTCCACCTGAGGGATCTTGGCCACTGCCAAGGACATGGGGTTCCTGTGGGTCTGGGAAGGCCCTGGAGCAGCCGGCGGCTGCTGCTCAGCGCCCCCTCACTCCATGCAGTCAGTTATTCCAAGTCCTTAGCAGCTTTCCAGAGATGTTTCCTTCTGGTGGGACCATGTGTACGAATGGCATTCACTCTCAACGGGGCAGAATCAAAGGTTATCTTGGGTGTCACTTAATACTCAGTGTTGAAAGGCCATTTTCAACCTCAGCTGATTTTCCTGGGATTTCTGCCGGGGCAGAGTGGGCAGGGCATAAGTCTGGCTTTGGGGGGCTTTTTATCACCCACCGTCACCTCTCACCGACTACTTCAGAGGTGGAATGTCTCCAGGTATGTGACTTCTACCAGGAAGCTCTTCACCATCTTCATCACTGCAACCCACCACCATCGCTGTCACCACCGTCATTGTCACCACCATCACCATCACCAGCATCACTGCCATCACCATCACCACCATCATTGTCACCATCATCGCCACCATCATCATCATCATCACCATCACCATCATCATCACCACCATCACCATCAATCTTTATCTAAAGTGAGGGAAATAGTCCCATCATGAACTGCCTGCCTTTAATTCTGATGTGCTCTCCATTTCCCCTACTTTCTCTAGCAGTTTCTGAGCCTGTGTGAGGCAGGTTCTAGGATTTGATCACAGCACCATCTACTGGGTACTGCGGATTCCGAGGTCTTTCCCACACGTGGAGGTTTGCTCCTTCTTCCTGGGTTTCCCTCCCCTCTCTTCTGCCCTTTCTCCCAGCAAAATGACAATTGTTAGTTTCAAAAGGTGCCATCAGTTAATTCATAAAAGTGAGGCCCTTTTAAGATGACCAAAAGCTTACATCCCTCTCCAGTAGGTAACACAAAGACCTCGGCCTGCGCCGACTGCGGCACATTTCATATAATTATTTCCCCAGGATCAATAATCTCATCAGTAGGCTCAGTGATGGGGACATCATGGTAATGAATGGCTGGGCGAGGCGGCCATCACAAGTGCTGTCCTTAGCCCTGTCACCTCTGAGCGGCCCAAGGGCATGACGGGAATCAGGGCTTTGCCCGGCCAAAGATTAATCATAGTTATCCCTAACTCATATTCGTGTAATTTGCCTTCCTTATGCAGCCTGCCCCGAATTGATCAGCATGGATTTCTTGCTGCACAATAGGCCACTCCTGCGGTGTAGAGGAGAGCGGGAAGGACTCTCTGCATGGCAGGGAGGAGACAAATTGGATTAGTCACGCTCAGGAAGTAACAAAACCCGAATCATGCCGGATTGTGGCTGGAGTGTGTTTCAGAAGCCAGACTGGACCTTGGGAAGGAGGACATGGCTCTGTGCTCACGAGTGCTCTGCTGGGGCCAGGCTACGCCAAGGCCTCCCTGTTTCCATTGTGACCACTGGAGGAGCCAGGAGCAGGGCGAAGGGACTTGCCTCTTGTGACCTTTCCTGCCTGCTCCTAAAGAGCATTTGCCATGCATTTCCAGAGCCCTGTTAAAAAGCCCCGGGGTTTGGAGCCTGAGATGCTGACTGTGTGGGACACACAGTAACCGAGGCCAGGGCTTCCTGGGGACACTGGAGGGGCTGAGATCAGATGCAAAACAGCCAGGTCCTTCTGTTAGCCACAGTAAGACTCTGGATGTCTTTCACTCTGGACATGGTGATGGACGGTGGAGAGATGTCCACGTGATGGAGGGGTGCCTTCTCTTAAACAATGGCCCCCAGCTTTGGCCTCGGCTGGTCCATTTGGGCACAGATGGCCCAAACACAGGGTCCGGGTTCTCTGCACCCTCGGAACCTTTCTCACCTCTCTCTCTGCACAGGCTGGCCCCTCCGCCTGGGGTGCTGTCCTATGTGCCTCCCCTTGCCCCCAGTTCAACCAGCAGCTTTGAGCTGAGGCCTCATTAACGCCCAGCAGCTCGCCTCCCCCTCCTCCTTGTCCTGGTTTATATCTGGGTGTGATGAGAGCCTCCTATTTCAGTTACTTGTGTGTATCTTCCCTGCGTCCTCTGCCTGGGCGTCTTTGTGTCCTGGTTGCCGGGCCCAGGTGCTCCCCTTCATCAACACACCTGCGCTCAGTGTGCTGAGCTCCCACTGCTGGGTTCTAGGTGCTGAAGCCCTAGGCTGAGTGTGGTAGCCTGAGAGGATCCTCAGAGCAGGAGGATCCTCACGAGGAGGCCGGAAGGAGGCTGGCAATCCCACGGGTGCACACATACCAAGGGAGGGTGCTAAGAGAAGATCACCCAGCACTGCAGGCGCTGACCTTGAAGGTCAAGGGGCTTTCCTGGAGAAGCTGAACTTTGACCTTAAATCTACAGGGTGAGGCAGAGGGGGAGAATGAAGGGGGTAGGAGAGTGGGCAGGAAGAGGGTGTCAACAGAGAGAAGGGCTTATGGAGGGTCTGAACTTGGGGGTGCTTGGCAGGTGTGGTTTAAGTTGTGTCCCTCTGAAAGAGCGGCTCAGGGGTGGGGTGTGGCTCGGGGTAGAGCTGTGACAGGTACCTGTGGGGCCTAGAGTCAGACGCTCAGCCATAAATAGCTGTTCCGTTCTGATCCCTGGTACCTATAAATGTGACTGTATTTCGGCACAGGGTTAAGATGAGGTCACCCTGAGCCCAGTCTGACCAGTCTCCTAATCAGAAGGGTGTTGAGAGACCCAGGAGGAGAGAAGGTCATGTGACGAGGTGGAGGTTTGAGCTCCCAGGGCATCTCAGGAGTGCCCGGAGGGAGGCCTGGCAACCACCCGGAGCTGGATGGGGCCAGCGAGGCTTCAGGAGTGCTGGCCGGGAGGTGGGGCCAGGCCTCGCAGACACCTGGATTTCAGACTTCTGCCCTCGGGAACCTGAGAGAAGAGGTTCCTGCGGTTTTAAGTCACTGGTTTGTGGTATTTTGTTCCGGCCACCCTGGGAATCCCCACGTGACAGGTGACAGGTGTGAGCACACAGAGTGCAGCCCGGGGCTGGGCTGGGCGGCCATCACAGGGGTCACGGGGTTGGGGTCTCTGGTGTTCCCAAGGTATGCATTTTGTCCTACGAGCTGTTCATGCGGGGGGCTGCTCTGGGGGAGCACTGGAGCGCAGGAGCCAGGACTGAGCCCAGGGAGGCCAAGGACAGCGAGAACTAGGTGTGTGTGTGGGGGGGGGCGCGGCCAGTGGAGGGAAGCCCAGGGGTTTGTGAGCTAAAAGGCAAATGGCTGAGTTTTGGATAAGTGAAGGAGTGACTGGGACAAACCACTCACAGAGGAGGAAGGAGAAAGACTCCAGGAGAAGTTTCCAGGGCTCATGGGCGAGACTGCCAACTGCAGGAGCGGCCGGCGCACAGGGGAGGTGCAGTGGTGCACACCTGTGATCCCAGCAACTTCAGAGGCTCAGGCAATGGCTGTCCCACGACAACGGCTGTTTAAGCACCCCCATCATCAGGGCATCCCCCAGGTGCTACAGCACCTTCACCCTATCTTGGGAGAGGTGCCTGAGGCTGCTGCCAACCCAGGTTACAGATGGGTCAGTCTCCAGGAGGTGAGATAGATGCCCTAGGTCCCCAGTGATGGCACCCTGCTGGCACTAGAGTCCGACTCCACTCGGTGGTCCTACTCTCTTCTCACCTCGGGAGAGTATCCCACTTGAATCCCATAAGTGTGAATCAGCCAGACTGACACCTTTTGAAATGGTTCTTCATTCATTTTCTCTTTTAAATGTTATTTTATCCTCTCATTGATTCTTTGTGGGGTAGAACAAGGGGAGACTTAAATAAACACAACAGACACCAAAAGTGCTGGAGGACCCATCGGCTGGTGGCTGCCTCCTGATGTCACTCCTGTGCTGGGACTTCTGGTCCTGGTTTTCCTTTATTTCTGCCACCCCATCTCTCCAACCCTCTGATTAAATTAGTGAGCTTCCCCACAAGAATGCTGCTTGTCAAACCACACCGAAATTCAGTAGCTTCAGAGAACATAATTTATTTATTCTTGTGTTGGTTGGAGATGAGCTGATCTTGGCTAAGCTCATTCCTGAGTCTGGGTATCTGCCAGGGATTGGACCCTCTGGGCTGGGCTCTGCAAGGTGGCTCATCTCATGCCTTTCATCTTTCTGGGACAGTGGGCTAGCCTAGGTTCTCAGGGCAATGTCCCCCAAAGCACAACCCAGATGCGTGTGCATTTCGAAGCCTTTGGCTCCATTCTGTCTACTAACACTCCACTGGCCAAAATCGAGGTCAGGGTAAGATGGGCCTGATCAGTCAAACTCTTTTTTTTTTTGCCCTGGGGATTGAATTTAGGAGCTTATCCACTGAACCACATCCCAGCTGCCCCCCTTTCCCAACTTTTTTGTTTTTGAGGCAGCCTCATTAAGTTGCTTAGGGCCACATTAAGTTGCTGAGGCTGGCTTTGAACTTGTGATCCTCCTGCCTGAGCCTCTGAAGCTGCTGGGAATACAGGTGTGCACCATGGCACCCAGGAGGACTTTCAATTATAAAACACTTTTGAATACAATTTCTCCTGCCATCCTCAAAACCTTTGAGAAAGGGAGAGATCCTGTCCTGCTGTCCTCACAGATGAGGGTATTGTGACTAAGGGAGCTGAGAACATCTGCCTCCAGGTGTAGAAGAATCCCAGGATCAGCCTGTTCTGAGTGGATGACTCTAGAGAAAAGTGCCCTGTCTCTGGACTCTGCCCTGGGTATTAACCCCGTCTCCAGCCACTGAAGAGCTGGGTGCTGATTTATATCTCCTGATTGTTCAGGGGCCTTGAAGAACATGCTCTTTGTAGTCAGGCAAATCGGCACTGGACGTGGGCCCTGCTGTACAGAAGCTCTATGAACCGGGCCATGTCTCTCAGCCTTCCTGAGCCTAATGTCCTGATTACAAGAGGTGGGATAACCCTGGTCAAATGCGAGTCCCTCCCTGATCATTGAGATGCAAGAAATGTTTCATTTCTTTATGTTTCCACACCAAATCCGACCTGGATGCTTCTTGCCCAGTTGGCAGGAATCCCCTCTGGTCCCTGCAGGGCACCCTTCTCTTCTTGGGCACCGTGTTAAAATTCCAGAGCAAAAACAGCTCAAGGGGCAGGGGAGGCCTAGGGCTGCCCTGGTCACCACTGGATAAACTCCTCGCCTGGGTCCAGCCTGTGGGAGGTTTTCTGAGGACATGAATATGGTGAAGGCCCAATGCAGTTGGTGATGGTGACTAGGGGCAGGAATGGTCTCTGCAGTGAACCCCTTGACTTGTTCCCCCTGCAAAGACAGTGGATGGAACTGGGGACAGATCTGTTAAGACAGTTGGGCACAGTCCTCCGAGACAACATGGACTGAATAGCCAGGGACCAAGGCCTCTGGGGACGTGACCTCAGTCACAGAGCTTCGGAGATGGTCAGGAAGTCCTCCCTTTAGCTCTGCTGAGAGGAGATAAAGTTTGGGTGCTCTTCCCTGGGAAGAGCCCAGCAGAGACTGCGTGGCCTGGGGACACAGCAGCTGGCAGCTGGTGGGGAAGGACACCTGAGGAAGACCCTGGCTGGGTCGCTGGGTGGCGAGTCCTCCTGAGGGAACGGCGAGCCCGTGTGTGGAAGGCTGGTGTGAGCACCGTCATCGGCAATTGGGGTCCACTCTCAGCCCTGCTGGGAGGACCTGGGGCTTCGTGGCTCTAGCTGCTCTAAAATGGAGCTCACGAGCCGGGAGGGGGCCAGGGAGGGGGTCTGGGAGGGAGCCAGGGCGACACCTTCCCAGAGGCAAGTGCGTCTTACTCTCCCTCTGGCTGCATGAAGCCAGGGTGTGGGTGGTGTTAGGGCCAAGAATACACCAGGTGCCACTAGGTGATCTGGGAGGCGGCTTCAGGTCCCAGCCCTTGACTCCTCGTGTCACCGCTGCTGCGTCACCAGCGCTGAGGACCCGGGGTTAAGGGGGACTGGAGGTGCTGGCCCCCTCAGCATGGCCAAGCCCACTCTCCAGCAGACCACGGGACCTGGGAGGCTGGACCCTGGAGGGTGGCATTCGAGCCCTGTTCACACTGCTCACCTGGCCTCTTCCCCCACCGTCCCCCAGTGGAGATGGCAGAGGAGAGAAAGGTCCATTAATCAGCGTTTGATTGCAGCTGCCCAGGTCTTAGTACAGGGAGATATCTGAACGAATGCAAATCAGCCAAAGGCAGATTTTCTTACCCTGAGGCCAGATAAGATTTTTTTTTTTTTTTTTGGTGGTGTCAGTGACAGAAGTGAGAGGGGAAGAGGGAGATTTGGTGCATGTGGGAAGGGACAGTCTCCCTGACCTGGGGACTGAGAGCAGAGGACACCTGTGTACCTCCCATCCCCAGGGAAAGGGGTGAAGTCCAGTCTGTCCTTCATCCAGGCCGGCACCAGAGCTGTGGGGCAGAAGTGGGCAGGGTCGGGGGTTGGCACCATGGTGTGAGGGTGGAGGAGGGGCTGGAGATAAGGGAGGGAGGGGGAGAGGGAGTGGGCTCCCGAGGAGCCAGGAGCCCTCATGGCCCAGCAGAGAGGTTCAGGAGCAAGATCAACACCATGGGGCACGTGGGTCCAGGTGCCAGTCGACTATGGCCAGGAAGAGACGGCACTGCCTGACACCTCCGCCACAATACGACCCCAGGCACGGCTCTGGGGCTGGTCCAGGTGGCTCTGAGAGGGCTGAGAAATGGAGACTCCAGGGGGAAACTCCGTTCACTGAGGCTGAGCAAAAGTCACCTTCCTTGCTCAACTGGCTTCCCATCTGGAGGTTCTTACAGCTCAGTCTTCCAGCCAAGGATCGACTCACCTTGGAGGCCGCCTGCTCTTGGCCACTTAACTGCTGAGGAGCAGCTCAGAGATCTGAGGTTTCCCACACTTCGCACACTCACAGCCCCTCCCCTCTGCTGTTTCCTGTGCACACTTGCTGAGAGCCTTTCACACGGTGTGAACGGTGTGAACGTCTTCAGTGAGGAAGGCACAAAAGGAGGGAAGCTTAAACATTTTTTCCCTCTCCCCGTGACCCTTCCCAGGTTTTCCGTGGGTTCAGGAGCAGGGGAGTGAGGAATGATCCCTCCCTGCTCCCCCTCGCTCTCTTCCAGTGTCAGTAAGAGGGAGACAGTGTTGGAGAATTCAGTCACTTAGTCCTTCGACATTTAATGAGAATGGGGCTGACATTTATTGTGCACTTACTGTGGCTGGGCTCAGGCTAAGGCCTTTCTGGAGTGGGCTTCCTGTCATCCCCAGCAAGCCCCCAAGGTCCTGGCTGTGGAATCTGGCTCCGTTCAGCCTGCACCAGGGGCTAAGGATGCCACAAAGTCTGTGCCCTGCAGAAGCCCCTGGCTCTACCCCAGAGTGAAGGCCATGTTTCCACCCGGACTGTGGAATCTTATGTCACAGCATGAACCCTGAGCTGGGAAGACCCTGAGAGGGGCACAGAACTCAGGGGCACAAGGCCTCCTGGGGGAGGGGATGTCTGCACAGGGACCCTGAGTTTGCCGGGGGCAGGATGGCAGCACAAATGCACCAGGCCCCATAAGTGCACAGGTTCTCAGATGTGTCATTGGCTGGCAGCCCCAGACTCTGCTGGCTGTGTCCCCGTGTGTGGGGTCCTCCCTCCTACCCACTGGTTGATGAGCAGCCCCATCCTTCAGGTCTCGGTCTAGAGCCAGCTGCCCGTGCTGCTGTTTTCCGGGGGGGGGGGGATCGCCACAGCTCCAGCTGGGGTGGCCTCTGAAGTGGGCGGGTGAACACACAGCTCCCCAAGACAGACGGACTGAAAGCACCATCACCTGCCCCAGAGAAGGCAAAGCAATACCCAGGGGCTGGCGCGAATGCTGATTCCAGGTGCCCTTGGATCATGAAGGAAGAGATGTTAGTTACCTAGAAAAGGTTGCTCCGCGCTGCCAACAGCACAGACTGCAAGTGAAACAAACTAACCAAAGCCATGGCTGGCTGTGCAGGAAGGAAGAGACCCTTGGCTTGGCTCCCCTGTCAGGTCTGAGGGGCCTGTGACGCCAGCAAGACAGCGGGGAGGGCCCAGAAAGACGGGGCGTATCAGGTGCAGCAGGGGCGGCCACTTCCTTGCAGAAGGCTCAGGTGTCACAGCCCAGTGACGTGGAGTCCGGATATCGCCCCTCATAGTGACTTGTCACGCTAGAAACCTCAGGTGGCCATCTCTAGCTCCAAGCTCCGGTTGGATGTCCCACAGTCTCCTCAAAGTCACAATGTCCCTAGTGACACCCGTCAACGTTTTCTCTGGTCCTCAGACCTCCCTGTCTGGCCTGGTGAGCAGCCGTCTCAGACGTGCCCGATGTCTGGGCATCTCCGCAGCCTTCCCCACTCCCTCCATGGTGCTTAGCTCTTGAATGTCGCTTGCCAAGTGTCCCTCCTTCCCTGCAGTGCCTCTGGTCTCCGGGCCCAGGTCTGCTCTCACCCTTGCCTCCTCCTCCTTATCCTTGTCCTCGTCCTCCTCCTCTAGGCTAGCCTTCACAATATATTCTGAACACTGAATCTTACCACTTTGTTTTAGCTAAAACAGGCCAGCGAGTCTGGCTGAGTGTGGGCAGCACTCAGCAGTGCGCCAGCCAGCTGCGAGGCCCTCTGGGATTTGTCCCCTGGCAGCCTCATCTCTGACCACCCCAGCGTACTCACTTGGGACTAGCCAGTACCCCCACTTCTCCTCCCTTGGCCCTCTTGGCCCTGAGTCCTTCAGGGCCCAGGGACAGAGCCTAGCAGTAGACAGTGGATTTTGGATCATGCCATCCTGAACTGGATCAGAATTCTGTCCCTAACTAGCTGTGCAATCCTGGGCACACTATTATCCTCTGTGGGCCTCTGTGTCCTCATTTGTAAAGTGGACAAAACAATGGTACCACCTCTTGAGGCCATGGAAGGACTAAATGTGTCAAGGAAAGACAGGTCCCTGGGACAGTGACCAGCACCCAGTGAGCAGGTGTGACGCAGCACCTACTGCGGCCTCGCCTCCTCCATGAAGCCCTCCTCCATGACCTCAGTCCAGAGTGACCCCTTCCTTTGCAGAATTTCAGCCCTGTCAATGGAGCCTGGCTCCCTCTGGGTTCTTCCTCTCCCACTTGGGGGAATGCCTGGCTGCATCTGCTCAGCCTCTGAGCCAGTGGACAGAGCAGCTGCCTGGGGGCCTACATGTGGGGGTGTTATGAGCCCTCATAGCACAGTCAGACACCCTCATGGACGCTCCATTAGCATCGGCAGGTCCAGTGACTGAAGGCAAGAAGGAAGTGCGTTTCCTTCCCGTGGTCTAAGGACTGGCCGGCCACCCCCTAAGGCCACACCTACTAAGTGAGCCGAGCTGCTCCCCTGGGCGAAGGCCCCACTCTTTGACAGTTGCTGGGCCGGACGCCTGCCCACCAGCCTCGCCATGAAGGCTGGGGAGCACGGTGTCTGAGACTGGTCCGCAGAGTCAGGCGCTGTGCGTCTTAGCCTGGCCACATGGAGAAGGACTCCAGGATGTGTCCCCAAGGTGGATGGTGTGTTACCCCAGGGAGAGAAGGAAGAGAGCAACACCAGTGACCTCAGCCCGGCAATCCCTGGAGCCAAAGCCCGGCCAGCAATGGACAAAGAGAAAGCGCTGAGCTGGACATGAGATTGTTTTAAACTGGACACAATTTCAGCAATTGATATGATCTGCAAGGTTAGAGTCTGCCCAGGAGGCACTGAAAGGGTATGCTGAGCTCGGGGACGAGACGTGGGTATTTGGAGACAGAAGATTATTTCATACTTACCCCCACTTACTGGAGACTGGTTCATGGATGAGCACCATGGGGTGCTGTCCTACCTTGGGGTGGCCTGGAGAGTCTGGCTCCTGTCCACCTTTGGGGGCCCAAGGCCTCCCCACCTGGGCCTGCTGTTGGGAAAGCAGGGGCTGTGGCGAGCTGCCCGGGCTCTGATGGTCAGACTAAATGGCTGCCGACCATTCAAAGTGAGATGGCAAGCGACTGGACAGAACTTGGTGTGTGTTGATCACATCCACAGGGACTGTTTGTGGGACTGTTGTGTGGCTACCTGCCACACATCTAACCAGTTGTCCAAGATTCATCTAGTCTGATGCTAAGAACAGGTAAAGATTAGTTCTCCCTCCCTGCCCCACAGGAAGCGAGGTTGTTAATTACAGCAGACACTCCATGCATGGGATGCATCATAAAACCAAGGCTACCACCAGACAGGGAGTTCCACCACAGATGCCCAGCGCACTGGGAAGGATGAAACACCCTTTTCCATATGGTTTTTATCCATCTAGTTATCTACAGTTTAAAGAACTTTCTTAATTTAATAAAGAAGTTATTTTAAACTTAGACCTGGAGAACCCTTGTACCTCCGGCGCACAGTTGCAGTGAAATATCCCTCAACATGAAAATATAGACAGTTAGTTTTTTCTTCCAAAGTGAATCACTGGGAGCCTCCATCCCTGGTTTATTATGCTTTCTGTATCTCTGCTCATTTTTCACCAGTATTGCATTAAGTATTGATATTGATTTCTTGTAAATGGGACTGAAATAGATGGCCCACAGTTTTTTGTTATTGTTCGGTGGCACTTGTATGTAATTTATTATGGCTGCAGTGGAAGCTGCCCCTCGCTGCCACGGCTTAAATTAAATGTGCCACACTCTGGCCTCTGCTCGTCACCTACATTTCTCATTTGATATCAAAAATTATTATGTACAAAGTTTTCCTTTCCTTCTCTCCTCCTCCATAAGAGCAATAACCATGCCCAGTGTATTGTTCTAAAAGTTTGTGTTGGTAACTTTCATCATTAGTGGAGAATACAGAAGGAGGAGCCGGGAACCGCTTCCCTCCATAGCTGGGTTCTGCTCATTTTCTTGGAGGCCAGGCAGACAGGAGGCCTGGCAGGTCTGGCCTTGTCTGTCCACATGTGAGTGACCGTGGGCCAGGCCCCTTCTCTCTCTGGCTGTGGAAGCGTGGGGAGCACCCACCCCTCCCACGTGTGCAGGGCTCTGGTGGTTACCTGCAGTCCAGGGCCCAGGGGTGAAGGTGGCTTGGCCGTGTGTTTGCTCTGGGGGAGTGAGTGGCCTGGGTCAGGTGGAACGGTGGCAGGATGAGAGCTGGGTGCCCATGGGCACCAGGCTGGCCTGGCTGAGAGCATGTCCTGAAGGCCCAGGAGTGTGCATTTTGCCTGGGCATGACCAGCTTGGGATGTCCCGTCCAAAGCAATATTTCAGGTCCCCAGAGAGGAGGCACATCTTGAAGCCAGGGAGTGGCCCCCAGTAGGACAGAAGAGGGCAATGTGAGAGAAAGTGTCTTAGCCAAACAAGGACGGAAGGAAGGAGGGAGGGAGGGAGGGAGGGAGGAAGGAGGGAGGGAGGGAGGGAGGGAGAGAGGGAGGGAGGGAGGGAGGGAGGAGGGAGGGAGGGAGGGAGGGAGGAAGGGAGGAAGGAGGGAGGGAGGGAGGGAGGGAGGAAGGAAGGAGGGAGGGAGGGAGGAGGGAGGGAGGGAGGGAGGGAGGAAGGGAGGAAGGAGGGAGGGAGGGAGGGAGGAAGGAGGAGGGAGGGAGGGAGGGAGAGAGGGAGGGAGGGAGGGAGGGAGGGAAGGAGGGAGGGAGGGAGGGAGAGAGGGAGGGAGGGAGGGAGGGAGGGAGGAGGGAGGGAGGGAGGGAGGGAGGGAGGAAGGGAGGAAGGAGGGAGGGAAGGAGGGAGGGAGGGAGGAAGGAGGGAGGGAGGGAGGAAGGAGGGAGGGGGAAGGAGGGAGGGAGGGAGGAAGGAGGGAGGAGGGAGGAAGGAGGGAGGGAGGGAGGGAGGGAGGACTGGAAACTTTCTCTTTCAGTCGGAGCCCCTTGGCTGGCCAGGCAGAAATCCAGACCAAACAATCTCAAAAAAGTGAGGCTGAGGTCTTCCGCTTGCCCGGGGTTTTGTCAGTTCCCCTGACCTTCCTCTCGGAGGTCCCTGTCCCTTTCATAGTATTGTGTGTGTGAACTTCTGGGCTGTGTGTCTTGTAGATCGCGGGGGACAGAAGAGGACAAGAGACAGTAGGGGCCACCAAGCCCGGGGGAAGAGTTGGGTGCCGTGTGTGTGTGTGTGTGTGTGTGTGTGTGTGTCTCCACTTGAGTGTGGCCATCTTTATCCCTGAGACATCCCTGGCAAAAGGCAGGTCTGTGTTGCAAACTCTTAGACCTGATTTTTTTTTTCCTTTGTGGTTTTCACTGCAAATGATTCCCATTAGGTGTGAAAGGTTTCTGTTGCAGAAAGCTTACCAAGTGCCCCACACGAGAGCCCTCCTCCATCCCTGCTTCCTAAGGACCCAGGGAGATGCTTCTGCGTCCAGCTGGGGGCAAAACAGCAGCTACTAATTAGATTTTCATTTCTATTGATGACGGGACCCAGAGGCCTTCGCTGAAGGGGACACACACCTTTTGTGCCTTGGTCCCTCCGAGCCTCCTGTGAATTAGGCCTGATTGCGGCTTGAAGGGCCTTCTTGAGTTCTCTCAGACCTGATAAGGCCCCATTCTTCCTCTAACCACTTTAAATAGGTCGGCTGCCTCCCATTCTTCCCGGACCCAGCCTTATCCGAAGGTGGCTCAGCTCTGGCTGAACCCAGGCTCCCCGGGCCTGTCTCCACCGCAGGAGGAGGGCTTCCCTCCCAGACCCACCCTGCCTCTCCCGTCCCCATCCTTCCCTGCCAGGAACGAGGGGCCCAGAAGAGAGTGTGGCCTGGAGGCAGCTGGGACACAGGGAGGGCGCTGTACCAGCTTGCAGAGGCCGATGGTTTCATTCTCCAGCACTTTGCCAGCTGGTTTTTAAACACAGTCATTATTAAAAATCAAATCACACAGACTTACAATTAAATAGACGATATCAAAACCAAAGGGAACAAACACTCAAAAGGCATAACTTGCGGATCACTTGGTGGCGGGGTTCTACCTGTGCAGGGGTCTGGAGCTTTTCTGCTAAGCCCAGATGGCAAGTATTTTAGGCTCCGCTGGCCGCTGCTCCGAGGTTAATTGGCAGGTGTGGCTGAGCCCAATAAAGCTTTATTTACAAAGCCGCTGCCCAGGCCCAGCCAGCCCTCCTGGTCTCTGCTCCTGAGGGGGTGGCGCTGTGGGTATCTCCTGGTGAGCAGACCCTGTGCTGATGCACGGTCTCCCTTCCTCCCGCTTCTACCTCCTGTGATCTTGAAGTCAGCCGTGGGCGGGGTTTCCAGGCTGGGATCGGCAGCACCAGGGGTCAGGGCTGCTTTTCCCAGAGAACTCCTGGTGCTGGAACCTCGCTCCCCATCCCCTCGGCGGGTTGGCCTGGGGCACACTGCTTAGCTCTCTGGGCTGCAGCGTGAAGCTGGAGACTGTGCCCACCCAGAGGGCAGCTGGGGGGCACGGGGATTGGCACCAGGCCCTGGGCCCGGTTTGAGGGGATTTGCAGGTGCGTCAACAGCAGGTTGTGGCCCAGGAGCACCTCGGGATCCAGGAGGGAGGTGGCATAGATCCCAACACACACCGTACATATGTGCAAGCATGAAGATCACTAAGCAGGAAGGTCTGAGCAGCCCCTCTCTGGTGAAGCCCTCTGACCGCAGATCCCGGGCCTCAGAGCTGCTGATTCAGCCCTGAGCCCAGCCTGGCTGCCCATCCCTCTGTGCTCTGGCTCCTCCCACACTCCCCAGGGCTGCCCATCCTCCCTCGGCCGGCCTCTCCCTGCCACTCGCCTCCCTGCCGGTCTCTGGACCCAGCTCGCAGGGCCGTGGCTGTCTACAGCTCTCCCAGCCCCTGCAGGCAGACCTCCCAACCCAAGGCTCACCTGTGTGTCCAAGACGTTCCAAGTCTGTCACCCCCCAGCTGCACCTAGCCACCCTTCTTCCCCTCATTCCACATGCACTTGCCCCTTGTTCCTCAGTCCCATAGGGGAGGTTCTACCTCAGGGCCTTTGCACTCACCAGTTCCTTGGCCTAGACCACTCTTGGCTGGATATGCTCCTGGCTTAGCCCTATGCATCATCGGCTTTCAGCTCTATGGGATCTTTCCTAAGTTCTCTTAAAGCACATCACTTGGGCTGGGGTTGTGGCTCAGCAGTGGAGCACTCACCTAGCATGTGAGGCTGTGGGTTCGATCCTCAGCACCATAAAAGTGAATCAAAAAAAAAAGATATTGTGTCCAACTACAGCTAAAGAAAAAAAAAGATATATAAGCACATTACTCCACACTCGCCAGACACTCCCAGATCTCTAGCCTGCTTTATTTCTCTCAATGTCCCATTGACACACAGGAGAGACTGGGTAAGTGAGTGGGGCAGGAAGGGAAGGGAAGGGATATACGTGGAGCCGTGGGCAAGGGCCCTGTGTGGCCTGGCTGCTGCCCCTCTCCAGCCTTGGCTCTTGCCTTATTTCTTGGGTAGCCTGCTTCTTGCATAGGGGTACTCCCTCATGCCTCAGGACCTTTGCATGTGCGGCCGCCTTGTGTGGAACACTCCTTCTGGCCCCAACTCCACCCCAACAGCGCCATCTCCTTTGCCATCCTTCCACTCCCAGCCCCAAGGTCAGAGAGGCCCCTGCTTTCCCTGAGTCCACTGGTCTGCTCTGCTGTCTCCCCCCATTCCCTTTATTATGTATCCTAGGTTCCAATCAGATGACACTTTGATCAGGCTTGGAGTACATGGCTCCTGCTCTCTGGACAGACGCCCAGGACAGTGAACTCCGTGAGTGGCTTGCTCGGCTGCAGGTCTCCAGTTCTTCACGAATCCCTGCTGCAGGCAGGCACAGGCCCACAGGGCTTGGCTGAGCGATTTGCATCCATGCCTCAAGTGTCAGGGGAACCAGGCACAGGAGGCAGGTGGGACCCGGAGGAAGGGTTGGAGGAAAAGCCCCCGAGCTTCTGCCCAAGCCTGAGAGTCGGGCCCGTGTTCCATCCTCTGTGCCGGTGGTGGGGCCGGCCCTGGCCCTCCTTTCACGGACTCTGCCTGGGAGAACCAGACCAGCTTTTAGAGACCAAACCCACAGAGGAGACAACTCTGTTTGCAGCTTGGCAAATCAGAAAGCTAGGCTCATTTGAGTTCAGCTCCAGTAAACAGCTTTGTGTCCAGGACAGTGGAGCCAGGAGCAGGACGCTGCGGGTCGAGAGGCCAGGTCCACCTAGAAGATGCAGGGCGGCTGCTGTCAGGAGCTTTGCTCAGGCTGCGCAGGGGCGTCCGCGGTGGAGGGACTCGCAGCAGGCCTGGAGGCCACCAGTGCCCAGTCAGGCTCCACAGGGACACTGGGATGTCCTGCCTTTGTGCATGGGTCTGCAGAAAGCTGTGGCCAGGGGTCTGTTTTCGGTGGATTCTGTTTTGAGGGGAGCTGGCTTATTCCCCACCGCATTCCCAGGTGTCACCCAGGGCTCAGGTGACAGGTGACACCCATAGGCCTCATTCATAAATACTTGCACAAAGGAGGAAGAAAGAAGGGAGGGAGGGGGAGGGGGTCGGAAACAGGAAGGGGAAGCCCGACTTGAACACAAGATATTCTGGCCTCTCCCTGCGACAGCGCCCCGGGCCTCCCTTACCCCTGGGTGGAGCAGAGTCTCTGAGTCCCCAAGGCCCTACCTTCCTGTTCTCAGTCTCCCCCTCTCTTCCCTCCGGGCTGCTTGGCTTCAGGAGGATCCTGTGTTCTTATCTCTAAAAGCTCCGGCCCATTTCTTCTCTCAGGGCCTTGGATTATCAGTGTTAGAACTGGAAGGGACCGACCCAGGGCCAGGCCAGGGTCAAGGGGAGTCTAAACTGTGACGTCATGGGAGAGTGATTTAGAAGCCCTTCGAAAGTCTTCCTATTGCTCTGAGTTCCACCCACGTCCCCTGGCCATCCCCCCCACCCAAAAAAAAGGAGCTTCGAGATGTGTGGCTGTCACCTGCTTCTCTCATTCGCAGCTCTGCCTACAGCTGAGCCGTAAATCAGGCCTGGAAAGTCCACCCAGAGAAAGCCCTGGCCTCTCCCCTCAGGCTGGCCCACGGTTCAGAGAGGGGGAAGCAGGTGCATGACCTTGGTCCTGGGTCGGGGTTTGACAAGCCTTCTAGAAGGTATTTCCAAGCATGACTGGAACATGGGTGGTCACCCGCAGCTGGTTGGACTGGACACTGTGTTTCAGCCAGCAGCAATGCAGAATCTTTGGAGTGATTGTGGGGGGTGGCCACATCACCTTTCACAGAGGGCTCTTGTCCTCTCCTACTCCCTGTTGATCTGTTGATCTGACTGCAGTGGCAGCCCCGCCACGGTCATCGTCACCACAACCCACTCGCACATTACCCCTCACCTGCTCCAGGCTCAGTGCTGAGGCCCTGGCAGAGCTGTGGCTGTGACCTGGTGGCCCGAGAGAGCTGGTAGCAGGGGGCAGGAGGGGTATGGAATCTGGCCAGGGGCTCAGCCAGATGCCTATGTTTTGAGAGTTGGTCTCGTGGTTTGCTAGAAGTCGTTTAAAGTTAATCTTGCCTGTAAATGGGAATAATAATGATAATATGCCCCTGAAGGTCCCCGTGAGGTGAGTTGAGCTGTGTGCATCCGACTGTTAGCAAAGCCCTTGGTTACAGTAAGTATTCAGTGAATGTCGGTTTTTGTTGTGAGTGCGAAAGGGCTTCCCGAGCCCTCTGTGGCAGGCATCTGTATCATCCCAGGCGGGACACTGAGGGTGGAGAGGGCGGGACTGAGGGCTTGGTGGTGGGGAGTGGCGTTGTGGGGTGCAAAGCAGGGCAGGCCTGTTTTATAGCCCCCCCCCTTGAGGGCTGTGTGGGGCTCCATGTGCCTTCCTTGCCTCCTCCGACCCCTTTTGTGAGAAGGCTGAGACGCAGTGCCAGCAGACCATGACCCTCCACCTCCAGGCCATGTGCAGGAGTTCTCCAGGGTATGTACCTAGCAGTGGGTAACCTGTCACAGACACGGTGACAGTGTCATGTAGGGCTCAGTGTAGGACACTTTTAAAAGTAAAAGTGGCTGCTCTTAGTATTTGGACTAGTTTTCTCAGGACAGTTCTATTTACCACACACATACATTTTAAATAAAATCCTTAATAAAAGACAAAAGGATTTTAGAAAACTTTTAATCTAAAATACCTCCCCAACACACACACACACACACACACACACACACACACACACACACACACACTGATGTGGTATTTCATTATTTTAGTTCAGTTTTCAGTTAAGATAGAAATTTGTTTAGATGTCCCTATGTTTTCCATTCTATTTTTCAATACCCTCCTTGTACCAGAATCACTTCTCCTGTTACTTTTTAATTTTTTTCTGAAGAATGTCTTAAATGTTCCTTTAATGACTCTACATCTGTTGGTAGCAAACCTCTTATTTTTTGTTTATAAATTGTTTGAAATTGCTTTTATTTCATGCTATTTTCTTAAAAATGTTTTGTTGGGTACAAATTTACAGTTAACAGCTATTTTGTCTTGGTGCTGAAATAATATAATTCCATCGTCTTCTGGCTTCCATTGCCATGGTTGGGAAGTCTGCTATCAGTCATATGTGTAAGGATCATCTGTCTTTTCCTTTTGGCTATTTTTAATGTTGTCCTTTGTCTTTGTTTTTCATTTTCAGTAAAATATAACTAAATATATATTTTCTGTATGCTTTCTGGATTTATGGATTCATGTCTTTCATTAATTTGTAAAATTTCTCATTTTCTCTGAAAAAAAATCCATTTATGTGTTTTTTTCTTGGATTTTGATTAGATATGACTTCAAATTTTTAATTCCAGCCTTCATAGATTTTAACCTCTTTTACATTTTCCATCTCATTGGCTGTGGTATTATACTAATAGGTAATTTTTTAGCTCTATTTTCCAGTTCATTAATCCCTCTTTAATTGTGTCCATTTGTTGCTTAACCCACCCATTTTATTTCTGACTTGAATAATTTTATTCCTAAGGGTTCTATTGGTTTATTTCTTAGATATCCTTGGTTATTTTCATGGACTTTGATGATTACTTATTTCTGTGATTCCAATTTTAATTTCCTCAGTTCATGAATGGTTATTTCATATTATCTATCTAGTAATTCCAATATCTAAATTATTGGCACTCTGAGTTCATTGTTTGATGTGGTTGATAACTTTAAATCATGGTAACATGGTTCCTTGTGTGTTTGGTGGCCTTTTATTGTGGGATCACATTTGCATGGGCTTTGTTGGTCAGAATCCTATAGTTCTAAGTGGGGGACGTTTTCTTCTGGAAGGCTTTGTATTAGTGCTCTTCCTGGGTACTGAGCTATAAATCCATAGTGACTTTGGACTCTATCCAGGGTTCTTTATTTAGTTTGAGCCTTGGGCTTAGCTCCTGCACCTCGCTGAAGGCCCAGGGCTTCGTATGTCAGTGTGAAGCTGATGTGGACATCAGCACTCAATGCTATGCCTTTCTACCTGTTCATGCAGATCCTGTTTAGCTCAGGGTTGATTCTTCTGGGAGTGCAGGGTGAAAAGGAGATCCTTGGACATGAACTTTACCTCTTACAAGTCTAGCAATAAAACAAATACAACAGGACAGTCCTTTGGATTATACTATCTTAATTTGGCTGGAAACACAATTCCAGATCCATATTTTTTCGGGAATGAAGTAGGCATACCTGTAAAATGGGAAAGACCACACTGGCTCCTTTGGGAGGCTGCTAAGAAGGTCAATTCATTTATCTGAAAGAACTTTGGCTTTCAAGGTAGTGGCTACTGATAACTGTATCTTGCTCGCCCAGCCTGCTTCTCCAGTGGATGACCTACCTTTTGTACATTTCTGGTGAGCTGTTCTCCAAGAAACTCAGTTAAATCTGAAAAGTAAAATTTGAAAATCTCTTCTGGTAGCAAGAGATGACTTTTCAGTTCTATGTTTGTCCCAAATATGGCATGTGACAAACTTATGATGAAAAAATTTCTGTTGTTTGTTTAAGATTTCTGTTTAGTGAGGCATCCTGTGTTTTATCTGGTTACCCTAATTAAAATATAATTTTATATTGTAGCTTTAAAATCCACAGCCTTATTGATTTTAAAACCATCATCTTTTCATGGACTCCTGGTAGCACCATACCTGAGATGCTACTGTTTCTGTTTTACAGAGACCTCAATAAGTGAAATGGCTTTCCTGCATGACCTAATGGCAGGGCCAGAATCTGAGCCCGGGTCTGACTCCCAATGCCAGGTTCTCTGTGCTCAGACAGCTGCCTAGAGCTCCTCGATGTGGCTGATGGTGACAAGCCAGTTTGTCCCCTCCTCTGTGTAAGCGTGAGGGAGTCTGTAACCTTCAGTCCCCGTAGAGTTCCTAGCAGGGGCTCCGAGGCCGGTCGCTGAGGACACTGGCGAACCAGAACAGCAAGTTCCCATTAGAATGTTCTTTTCCAGGACCAGATAACAGGATAATAGCTGCGTTACTTGCTTCCTGTAAAATGATGAGTGACAAAGAGTCACTTGAGATTAGAGTAATTCAGAACGAGTTAAGTCAATACTGTGCTCTGTAGAGATCAATTTTTATTTTGAGGAGAAGAGAGGAAGGATAAAAGAGATCTAAAATACAATTCAGTGTTCCTTGCCTAACCTCAACACGCCTTGGGGGCTTTGGAGGGAGATCTCTGAAAACACGGAGATGGGGGTGAAGTTGGAAGAGGGGAGAATGTCCCCTTTTGATTAGGCACACGTGTTTAGGAGCAAAGGGTGTCTCTGCACTGAATTCTTTTGGTGGTCTTTAAAAGAAACTGGATTGCATAGATGATGTTTTGAAGATGTTTAGCTTTCTGGAATAACAAATTATTCTTGCCTGTGTGGATGGGTCAGTAGGGCCTTGCTCTCCTGCTGCAGTGCCGCAACTGGTTCCACCTGGGTGTTTCCTAGGATCTGGACAGTGGTTCCCAGGTAGAAGTCATTCAATGAGAGTCGAACTGCATGGCTCATCCAGGGAAGATCTTGAGATCTGTATTCCTGGGCTCCCTCCTATGGACTTCCTGCTGGGGATCCAGGAACCTATGTTTCCTAACAAGCCTCCCAGATGGCTTTGGTGAGACCAGAGTGGAGCACTCTGGGAGAGGTGAAATGTCAAGATGCCCATCTCATCATTAGAAAGTTTGCCCTAGACAAGGTTCGGATGCACGTGGTCTTTGTTTTCTGCAAACACAGCTTGCTTCTTGGCACGAATCTGTTCACGATAAGAAAATATTTTTCTAAGGAGTCAAATTATGCTATAAAAACATTAGGGCAAATAACTTTTAAAAAGAAGTTCCATAGGGAACTTTTTATAAGGAATAGAGCTTCTAGTTTGCCATCTAACTTTGCTCCTGAAAGCAAATGAGATGAAGTGGATAGATGCTGCCCAGGCTCATGGGCAGCAAGACTTGGGTGTGGCTGGCGGTGGCTCTGAGCTGGAGGGACTTGTGTTCATCACTTAACTGTCTGGATCAGGCTTCCAAGGAGATGGGGGATGTTGGGGATGGAGGGAGTCAGCGCTGGGAAGTAAAGGGCAACGTGAACAGAGAACCTCAGAGCCTCTTTACCGCTTCCATGATTTCTTCTGGAATCTGGTTTACCGCAGTCTGTCTGGGCACAAATCACGAGCCACTGAGGCAGGAACAAACTTGATTTCTGAACTCCACCAGCACACTCCACACACACTCCCGGGAACTCTCCCGAACGCCACGCGGCTCCTCCAGGAACCACCAACAGGAAATCCCTCCTCTGGCACTTCCCCAACCAATGGGAACTCTTCAGGAATCCCCGCGAAAGCTCAAGTGGAACTCAACAGGAACTCCGTGAGAACTCAAAAGTCATCATCTTAATGGCTCGCTGGTGTCACCTCTCAACCACTACCTCTGGCAAAAATGCCATGCGTCATCCCGACTCGGCTGTGGCCCTCAACACTGGTTATGTTTTTCTTTTAGTTTTTACACAGTAGTTCATGACTCTGTTCTAGAACCAATAGCCATGGCCACTCCAGCCAACTTGTGGTTAAGTGTTGTGGGTGAACTCAGGCTGCTCTTGGCTCCTCGCTGAAAGTTCTGGTCCTGTGCTGGCCTCATGCACAGGAGGTAAGGCTGCTCCTGCACATCACCACCAGCGCCAGGATCCCCTCTCTGTCTCTGCTGCCTCCTGCTGCAGATGCACATCCATGCATGTCCCCAGGTAATCTCTTTTATTGCATAATTGTGGAGAGAGATTTCTCATTCTCTAGCTTTTCTAGGAATGTTCCTGGAAGCACTGGAAAAAAATACTCTTACTCTAAAGTTATATTAAGCCCTTTTAATGAGCAAGAAATACATCATAAGTACATATGCCCGTCCTTGGGTAGGCACACGGTATTTGAGCCTCCAGTTTCAGGGTGACATTAGCCTACAAAATGCTTTCTCCGGTCTGTGGCCACTGATTTTTTCCCCTTGAGCAGACCTGTGTGCCCCTCCTTGGCATTCCAGGGCCCAGGACTCCTGTGCAGTTTGGAGGCATCAACCATGTCAGCCCAGATCTGTGTCATTCAAGTCACCCTTCCTTGGTTCAGCCTGTTACAGACTCTGCCCTGTGACGTGGCTACTTTCCACATGGGGTCTGTTAGTCACCAGAGGCCTGCACGTGGTGGCCAAATTCCTCTCCAATGTCACAGAAGGAGAACAAATTTATTTTCTCTGGTGTCACTCATTTCTTCTTTTTGTTCTCCAATTTTCTTATGGGACCCTTGAGATCCTTCTTGTCTGATTATAGTCCCTTACAGCCTTGTGACACTTAGGAGCCTTGCAAGTTCTGAAGTCCTGGGGAATTGATCAGCAGCACATTCAGAAAAATACTGAACTTGGATAGAAGAGCTCACCTTCAGAAGCAGATCTACGGTGGATGTCACAAACCCATGTGCTCCCCAGCCTCTGGCTCTCTTGCAGGTTTTGCGCACCTGAACCTGCAGTCAAGGTCAGGGACAGTGTGGTTGGGATGCAGGAATCTGGGAGTTAATCCTATGTCACCCAAACACTTGAGTTTGATGAGCAATGTCCTTTTGAACAACCCCGATGTTGCAATCCTGGGTCCTCATTACCTGTTGTCATAAAATCCACTCGGATCGAACAGAAACTGCACAAAGACACACTAGCAACCCATTTGACCCAAAGTCGAGGTTGCAACTATACAAGTCATGCAACTTTTTTAGCTGAAAGGGAAGTGGTCTATTGTGACCACGATCTGCCCTCCACTGTTGACCTCACCACAGTGGAGAAGTCGAGACAGGGGTGAAAGGTGCTGTCCAGTGGTCCAATTTTAATTAATTTCAAAGGTCCACAAAATAATGGGTTAGTAGTTAAATTTTATCCAGGGCCCTGGAAAAAGACTGTCAATTTTGCAGGGGCAATGGGTCTAGCTACCACTCATGCAGTGCCTTGGAGAATTTAGCTAATGGCTAAGGAGGTGCCAACTGCAGCCAGATGTTCAGGATACTGCTCCCAAGGGAGGGAACAGAGAGAGCTTACAGAGTCCCCCAGGTGTCCCCGAGCTCCTTGTACCCCTAAATCAATTGTCTTAGATTAGTTATTCAACCTGTGGACGGGTAGGTGTTCGATGGGCGGTCAGGGGAGTAGAGAATCTCCAGGGTCACCCTCTGCATAGGGATGTCTCAGCAGTGACTGGTGAGTTCTCTCTCTACAAAAGGAATTCAAATGAAGCAGCCACCACCATAGATATTTAAATATCTATATACATCATTTTAGTTTATGTGATTCTATTTATCATTAAGAGGGAGAGAGAGAGGGAGAGAGAGACAGAGAGACAGAGAGAGAGAGAGAGAGAGAGAGAGAGAGAGAGAGAGAGAGAGAGAGAGAAGGAGGGCTTGCCTCCTGCTCAGTCTCTCTGAGCCGGGAGGAGTGCATGGATAATCCCGCCCTGCTCCGTTCCTGTGTCTGTGTGCTGTGCTGGCCCAAGGCCCCTGCCAGGGCAGGTGTCCCACCATGCTAGCGAGAGTCTAGGGTTAGGGTTAAGGACAGTTTTGCAGCCCAGCTCCTAAATGCAAGCCAGCTCCGAGTTGAACTTAGTTGTAGAAGCTGATTTCTTCCAGCATGGAGGAAAACCATCAGGGCTGAGCTTTAGGAAACAGCATGTTGGTGGCCAGCAAGTGCTCCCAGTGGATTTCCCAAGGGGGGCATTGTCTGCAGGCGAGTAGAGCCTCTCGAAGTTTAGAGCTTGACTCTTGATGAATTCCACCCTGATGCCGCCCTTCGAATCCCATCAGCCGTTCTCCTAGGGCAAGAGCTTTGTATCTCAATTCAGGCCCCCAACAGCCTCCCGAGGTGTGTAGAGTGGGCATTTATGTCTGTGCTTGGAGTCACCCACACAGCTAAGGAGTCACACCTGCGCTCAGGCCCAGGGCTGCACATCCTAGCCCTCCCTTCCATCCGCATGGGCCCAGGCCAACGGGAAAGGGGTAGTTTTCAAAGTGGGTGACTTTGTTTAGCCTGCTCCTTTTTCTCTGCTTCACAATGCCTCAATGCTGATGTCCAAACTGACTTCTGGTAGTAATTACAGAGGGTCCTGATGGGCACTTGTCACGTTCAGTCAGTGTGCCAAGCATTTCCCATTATCCCATTTAATGGCCAGAGGCACTTGTTGGACAATTACTATTATTATACTCACATTGCAGATGAGGAAACCGAGGCTTGGAGGAGCAGGTTGTCCACAGGCATGTGCTAATTTCCTAGGGCCGCCATTACAAGGTAACACACCTGCATGCTAAGAACAACAGAAGTGTACCCTCAGACCGTTCTGGAGTTAGAGGTTCACAATTGAGGTGGTTTAGCAGTGACAGCATGTGGTCGTGAAAAGACGTGTGGTGATATTGCCCACTTGGGTCCTCGTGTGCACTGTTGGGTGGGGAGAGAAGGCACAGTGCAGGGGTGCTGGGAGGTCACAGCACCTTCACCCCTGGCTCAGCACGGAGGGGCCTGATGAAGAGTTTCCCCGTTTGCCTGTTCCTTGGTGGGTCACCCAATCCTTCACGAACTACTTCTTTGTACTTCCGGGTCAAGTCATGCCTCCTGGAATCCTTCGTGGTAACCCCCAGGATAATCCCATTCTCATCTTCCTGTACTGCATCTGCTTTCTTCACCACAGATTAGCTTGTGCCTTCTAGAATTAAAAAAAAAAAAAAGAATTTCCCAGTTCGTACTCTCTGTTTTGTTGGGGGCAGGGCTGGCTTTTTCCATTCAGCATAATCACTTAGAGATTGATCCCTTGTGTGTATCAATAGCTCTTACTTTTTATTGCTGAGTAATATTCCACGGACAGGCCACAACTGGTCTATCCATTCATCTGCTGAAGGACATTTGGTTTATATCCAGTTAGGGGTGCCGCAACCCGGCTGGGCACAGAATCACAAGCCACTCAAGCAGGAATAAAGTTTTATTTTTTAAAAAGGCCGCCAGTGCCCCGTGTGCACCCTGCTAACAAGCCGGTCCTCTACCGGAACCGGGGGCCGGACCTACCCCGGAAATTCCCTCCTACTATCCTTCCCCAACCAATGGGAACTCTCTGGGAGTCCCGTAACATGAGTCCCATAACATGAGTCCCATAGCAGGCTGAGGTGAACAGCAGGAGTCCAATTTCCATATGAATGTAAATCTTAACATAATCATATCATCTCAATGGCTAGCTGGCAGTCACCTAAACCAAAGGTGCCATGTATCATAATACTTTTGCTGTGGCTCCTAGCATGGGGGCTCTTATAAAACGCTGCTATGGACATTCATGCACAAGTCAGTAAATGGACAGAGGCTTTTCATTTTCACAGATAACTTCATTTTTGCATTTCTCATAACCAGATGTTTTGCTACATTCCTGTGGCTTCTGTGCAGAGCAGGTGGTGTGGGGCACAGTGTGTTTGCTCCCCCAATCTGAGAAACCTGCAGCCTTTAGGCCCTGGTCTGAAGGGTGGGGCTTTAACTTGGCCTTCCAGGTGGATGTGCATGTAAAAAATAAAGCAGTTAAATTAGAAGAGTTGTCAGGAGGCCACCATTGGTCTCCATGACATGGAGGAGGGAGAACTCACCTTCATCCTATCTTAATTAACTAATCACCTGTCTTAATCACCATGAGCTTAGCAAACCATGCACAGGGACAGTCCATGGGCTAGATACATATTTGGAGGGTTATTACTATCTGGGCCCAAAATAAACGACACAAAACCAAAGTGAGCATAAGCCAGGTCAGGCATTATTGATGGTGTCTGTGTTTCATCAGGAGGCCCGGACAATCCCCTAAGTGCTAGCAGATTCCAGGAACGGCCTTATTTGTGTAAACAGTGGTTCACACACAAAAAGTCATTAACAGAATAAACAGTCAATCTGGAGGGAGTAAATGCAATCACCGACGTATTTAATGGTTTAAAGAACATCAGTGATGTTTTCCCTGGGCTTAGTGTCTCCCGTCCAGACAGTCCCCACCCACGGACCCCAGGACATCAGGACTGCCTCGCTGGTTTTATCACTGTAAGGAATGTTGATCTTCAGCCTGGTGCAATGGCGCATGCCTGTGATCCCAGCCGACTTGGGAGGCTGAGGGAGGAGGAGTGCAAAACGGAGAACAGCCTGGGCAACTTCGCAAGATCCTGTCTCAAAATAAGAAAGGCTGGGGGTGTGGCTCAGTGCTAGAGCACTCCTGGGTTCAATCCTAGTACTACATGCCCCCCCCCCACCCCGACATTTCCTGATTATAAAGCTAACTCATCCTCATTATGGAAATTTTTTTAAAAAAAGAATATAAAGCAAAATTTAAAATCTCCCATAATTCTACTTTTATACTTAACTATCAACATTTTATTTCCTTTTCCTGTGCAAACAGTTTTATAGTTGCACTCAAATTCTACATACCATGGTGGATCTTGATTTTCTTTTCCTCTGCACATTATTATCTAAAGCTCTTCATCAGTGTATTAAAACGTTGTCTTTTGGGGCTGGAGATGTGGCTCAAGCGGTAGCGCGCTCGCCTGACATGCGTGCAGCCCGGGTTCGATCCTCAGCACCACATACCAACAAAGATGTTGTGTCCGCCGAGAACTAAAAAATAAATATTAAAAATTCTCTCTCTCTCTCTCTCTCTCTCTCTCTCTCCTCTCCTCTCCTCTCTCTTAAAAAAAAATGCCAGCCTGGGCCTGAGTGAGAGCCTGACTATAAAAGAGTGCATAAATAAACATTTAAAAAAAAGTCTTTTAAAACACCATGTTAATGGATTAAAAATATCTCAGTGTTTGTACTTTTCATAACTACTTACCATTGCATTTGTGGTGGGTATTTAGTGGGTATTTAGATGGGTTCTCCTTGTTCTCTAGCACAAACGATGTTGCAAAGACATTTTTAACAGCATTGAAACTCACATCTCGGAATATTTCCAGAAGTGAAATTTCTAGATCAAAGATATGAATGTTTTTGAGGTTCTTTTAAATTTATGTGTAACAGAGGAATGCATGACAGTTCCTATTACACATAGAGAGCACATTTTTCCATACCTCTGACTGTAGTTCTTGAAGTTCTGGACACGAGTCCGGCTGTGTTGAATGGACGTATCTCTCTAGGTTATGGAGAAGGTCAACCAAGGGCAATTTCCATGGTTAATGGAATCAATCAGGCTCTCCTGGCTCCTGTGGTCGCTGAGTGGGATGAAGTAAAGAGTCAGATCTTCCACCCTGGAAGGAAGGCGGGGGACACTCAGAATGCAGGGCCCTCCAGAGGCAGCAGTGTCCAGGCCTGACCTCACGCTGTAGCTCCAAGGTGGAGACAACAGGGGATTGTCAGGTTGGTGGCACGCCAGAAGCCTCCAAAATGATGCTGGTGGAGGCTCTTAATTAAGCCTCACTCACCCCAAGAGTGGGGACCGTCAACACCACCCACAATCCAATGCCTTTATCTTCTTCAGTTCCTTCCTGGGGCCCCTCTGGGACACCCCTTAAAAAATCACAGGAAGTCTGACTATTTAAGGAGTAGACAAGGTTAGGCACACAGCAGGAGCTTACTAAAGAAGACTGTAGGTTCCCTAAAGACAGGAGCAATGTTCTCTCTGTCCAGGGTCAAGTGCATTTCCCACGGACCGGCTGATGGGGATGCATTGAGGTCACTGCCATTCAAAACCAGCCAGTCGGGTATGTCCAGGCAAGTAATTGTGGGAAGGATAAAAAGCCCATGGACGACTGAAGTCCACTTGTCCTCTGTCCCTGTCCCTCAGCACCCTGGCGGCTTCCCTGCCAGGCTGAGGGGACACTCAGTCTCTTACTGCAGCCCTGAGAGCCCATGAGGACGGGCGCCTACTCTTGAGCTGCTTCACTGATGAGAAGCAACTTAGTTCAGCACCCGGGGCTCTCTCCGGATCCCTTCAGGAGGTTCCTGTCCTCACTGTGGGAAGGTCCTGAGTTCCCGCGTCAGCAGGTGGGAGCCAGCCAAGCTGCCAGAGGGACTGACGTTCACCACTGTCACTGCCACCGCGTCACCTAGAACCAGGGTAGCTCTGCCCTCGCCATGGCAACAGGACCATGCGCAGCCTCTGGGTTTCCGTCATCTTTGTTGGTCTCCTCCGTGTGGCTCTTTTCCACGCGGCTATTTTCTTAGCTTACCAATGACGTTTCAGAATTCTTTTTATCTGAGGTTTATTTCTCTCGGATCTGAAAAATAAATTTGCAAAAAAAAAAAGAAAAATGATAGGAAATGGACATCTGCTTGGGAGCTGGCTGATTTTAAAATCTAGATTCTAAGTGAGTTTTTTTTGAGACAGTTCATGGAAAAAAAGTTTAATTAAAACCATGTCGTATCTTTTTATGTCCAGAAATCAATCCCGTCCGGTGTGATCAGGCTGCAATCCACTTGCATTAGCAGAACAGGCTGGTAAAGTTCAGGACAAATGGCCCTCACACCTTACAACATAGATTCACGACTGTTGGGCTCTTTGTCCACCGCGAGTCCTACAGAGCTCTGTCCCACACGGTCACTCAGAGACCCAGTAAGGAAGGTGCTGTCCTCAGAAATGTCATGGTTGTCACGACAGAAGGGACAGAGAGCTGCCCTCCAGCTCTTCTACTTTCCCCCAGAAGTGACAACTTTGTCCAGAACTGAAACTTCAAGGGTGGCTGGAAAATGTGGGGAGGCAGGTGAAATTTTTTAAAAAAAATATTTTTATTTCTTAGTTGTAGGTGGTCACAACACCTTTATTTTGTTTATTCAGTTTGCTTTTGTGGTGCTGGGGACCAAGGCCAATGCCTCCCGCATGCTAGGCAGGCGCTCGGCCACTGAGCCCAGCCGCAGCCTCAGGAGGAATGTTTTTTGAGACTGTTATTTCTGCCAAGGACGATGCCAGCAGTCAGTTCTTCAGTTCACTTCTTCCAGAAGAGGATGGAGAATTCGCTTTTTTATTCTTGTGTTCCCAGTGTAGCCTGATCCATTAGCTATCTATATGTATCTCCAGTTAGTCTGAGCGCCATGGGTGGCGATTTGGCTTGACTTCTCTTGGTATCTCCGGGGCCTGGTAGGCTGTTGGCGCAGGTGTGGGATCCGTGGTCGCTGAACTGGTAAAACTCTCTGGTGCCAAAGAAGGATGGAATCTCTCGTTCAGGTGTTTGATGCCTTGTTGACCTTGGGGACACTGAGGTTGGGACAGCAGCCAGCTGCAGGATCAATGATGTCCTGCTCTGCTGGGGTTCTCTTGGAAGGTGCAGCCCGAGACTGGGACAGGCCTCTGCTTTCACAGCAGAGAGATGAGCGGGGACTGGATCTTTGTCAGGGGTTTGAGCACATCCTCCAAGTTTCCCTGTTGAAACTTGATCTCTGACAGCGTCCAGATGTGGGATCTCCGTGAGTTTGGCCCTCCCCTGCTCCCCTGAGAGTGCACCCTTCTCCTCCACCTTTCTCGGGGGATGGCGCAGCAGCAGGTTGGCAGCGTCTCGGTCCTGGACTTCACTGTGGCTGGGACACCAAAGCTGATCTGCTGAGAGCCAGGAAGTGTTTTTTAAACTTTCTAAATGGTGATGTAAGAGCCTGAGTTTGGCCTTGAGAGGTGCGGTGCCCTGGCCTGAGGCTGGGCCGCCCAGCCCTCTCCCTTCCTCACTCCCTCGGCCCAGAGCTGAATTCTGTCCTGCTCAAGGATTGGCCCCTCCCCAGGGCACCGAGCAGCGAGGGCCAACAAGCAGGTCCACCAGCCCACTTCCCCCAGGCACCCCAGCTCCGGAGCTCCTGCGCCATCCGTGAGGGCTCTGAGGACTCGTGACAAGTCCTGGCTCCCTTCTGCCCACCCCCGCTTGCTCCTGTACAGATGGAGCACAGAGCGCTCCCCAGAAACCTCTGCCCTCAAGTCCCCCTGCTTTGGTTTCTCCCCTCACTGACACGTCATGAACCACCAACGCAGGGCCGCTGGTCATCAGGAGGGACTTCCTGTGTGTGAAGGGACAGAGGGAGGCCCAGCATCCTCCCCAGTCAGAGGCAGATCTTCCGGGGCTCCCCCTCCCTCCACGCCCAGCTCCAAGCAGTCTCTCAGCCCCACTCCAGCCTGTGGCTTCTCTCGTGCTCCCCAGAGGCCCCTTCTCTGTCTTGTCCCCTGGCTTTTGCACTGGTCCCCCTGAGAACGAATCTTTTCTCCGTTCTTAACTTAGGGGGCACCCTGTGTGCTGGGCACTGTTGAGCACTTTACATGTCGTAGCTAATTTAATCCTCTTGAGAACCCCATGCTGGAGAGTCTTGTTACTATCCCCATAAATGAGACACTGGGAGTACAGAGAGGCTCAGAACCTTGCCAAAGTCACACGGCTCCTAAATGGGAAGCCAGAATTTGATCCTGGCAGTCTGGCTCTGAAGCTGGTATTTGGCATTGAGTACGACACATCTCTGTACTGGAACAGCTACGCTTCTTCAGTGAGCCTGCCTGAGTGGCGGCTAGAATGTCCAGGAGTGGGCAGTTAGCTCAAGCTGGGCTGATTTGTACCTCCCTGGGTATTTGGATGGCTTTGAGATGGTGTCTCTGCCGTGGAAGTAAACTATTGGGTATTTCATGGGCACATTTCCAACTCTCTGGGGCAAACAGACCTCTAAGGCCTGAGTGGCCGACATGGTCCTCACGTAGAGAAGAGAGGAGGAGGGTCTGGGAATGCTCGGTCACCTGTGTCTGTCCCTGGCCTGTCCCTGGCCTGCTGATGTTACCTTGGATTCCAGAGCTGACCTCTCCTCTGGTTTGGGTCAGTAAGGCCTACTGGGTCTCTGTGTGTCCCACTTGAATGTCCCCTGCACGGAGCTGGTTCAGCAGGAAGCTCAGGGTTCAGGTTTCCTCTAAGACGTGAGAAGTTCACCTAACAGACCATCTGGGTCGACTTCAGGCCCCTCGCGGCTCTTCCCCCACCTCCAGGCTGGGTAAGGGCCTGAGAGTCCCGGATGCTGCCCAGTCACCGACGGAAGGTCAACACCAAAGTGAACGCAGCTCCATGGAGGTCCTGACTTTGGCAAAAGAACACAAACAGAAGGGCAGGGTGAAGCCGAGCCTGGTGTCACCAGAAGGTGGGCACAGGGTCTGGTCATCTGCAGGGCCAATCAGTGGCTTCCCCACAGGGACTCAGCTGCATTGGCCAGGCACCTATGTCCCCTGACATGACGACTTTGCCCCAACAGGGATGTTAGCAATCGATTAAAACACCTGAGCCTGCAGCAGGGACTGGGGTCCCAGCTACGTGGGGAATGGTGGGCTAGAGCTTCACTCCAGAGAACAGAAACAGACGGGGAGAGGCGGACAGCAGCGGCCACGGAGGGGAAGGAGCAGGCAGAATCCTGGGTGAGGAGAGAGAGCCTCGCAGGACAGAGAGCTTCGGAGCTGCCCACCTGGTAGAGCCCAGAGTCAGGGGGGTAGACTGCGTGAACCAAAGTCAAGCTTAAAGACGTCCCGGGAGACCTTCCCTCCCCAGGCTGTGCACGTCTGCACGAGGCTGGTCGGTGCCATTGCTCTGCTCACAGTCCCCGGCCGGGCCACTCTCCTAGACATCGCAGTGGCCTCCGGGGGCGGGGGGGGGGGTCTCTTCCCTGAAGAGCTAAGCCAACAAAGAAGACGGGGTTGGTCAGGTGGTGGAGAAGCTCAATGCCTGCCCTCGGTCCTTGTAGGAAAGCAAGATGGCCAGTGCCTGTGGAGAGAAGAGGAGGGCTCAGGAGGTTAAAAGTAGAATCACCCTGTGGTCGGGAATGCTCTTCTGGATATTTGAACTGAAATCAGGAGCTTTAGGAGACATTCGCAGTCCAGAGACCTTGACAAAAGCCCCCAAATACGGAATCCCCGGGACGGAGGGATGGAGGGAGCGCAAGTGGTGTCTACCCCAGGGGACTACCTTCTGGCCTTCAGACGGAAGGCACTCCTGACACCGTGACGGCATGGGGGACCCAGGAAGCCGCCACAGAGGACAATCTGATTCCACTTGCGTGAGAAGGCTGAAGTCACATCAGAGAATCGCACGGCAGAGTGGCCTGACCGGGGGCTGCAGGTCGGGGGGGGGAATGGGGAGCTGCTGATCGGTGGCACAAAGTCTCAATTCTGCAAAGCTGACCCAGGAGTCACGCGCACACTCACACGCCAACACTCGAGTGTGCTCCACCGTACGCTTAAAAATGTATTCAAAGGACAGATCTCACGTTCCATGGTTTACAATAGCAAAATAATAATAATAATAATAATAATAATAATAATAATAATAAATGTTTTTAAAGTGCTAAACCAACAAAGAGAAGAGAGCGGGCCTCAGGCACAGGTGTCAGCCGGGAGGCCCAAAAGGCGAGGAAAGCCCCTGGGCCTTCCACACTCGGAGGCTGGCCGAGCCTGCTTTGGTGGTACAGTTCTCATCCTGAGAGTGACCACCAGGTGGACCTGCCCATCAGCCTTAATCTCTTCTAGGTAACAACCACACACACTGATGAAGCTTTAAACGATATTTTGAGGTGAAATTTGTCTAACACAAGATGAACCACTTTAATGTGAGCAGTCCAGTGGCCTTCTAGAACTTTCACTGTGTCCTACAGCCACTGCCTCTATCCAGTTCCAAGACATTTTCTTCACCCCTAAACACAGCCCTGTTCCCCTCAAGCCACTCTCCAGGCCCACTCCCCAGGGCTCGGCTCTTCCCCAGCACCTCTCTGGTTTCTGCCTCCACTGCTCAACGTACTGTGAGTGGAATCATGCCTGGTAGGACTTCTTGTGCCCGGCTTCCTTCCCTGGCACAGTGTTTTCAAGGCTCCATGGGTGGCGTATGTCAGCACTACACTCCTTTTTATGACTGAGTAATATTCCGTTGTGTGTATTTATCACATTTTCTTTATTCATCTGTCAGCTGATGGATATTTGAGTTATTTCCACCTTTTGTCCATTGTAAATAGTACTGCAGTGAACATGCTCTGATGATTTTTAGAATCCCCAAAACCACCGAGACAAGCCCAGGGCCAGGTGCTGTGGGCAAGCCAGCCTGTCCTGGCAGCTTCCTGGGCAGGGTTCATGCAGGAAGAGTGCTGTGCTTCCACGGTGACAGGTTTCAATGGCAATGTGCAGGGAGAGAGTCTCTGCAGGCCTCTCTCAAACCCACCTCTTAAAAGCCCACCCTGAGGTTGCTTAAGAAATTACTTGGTAATTGAAGCAATAACTTTCAAGACCAAAATATATATTTTCCTCCTCCATAGAGCACAGTGCCCATAACTCCTGTGATGCTTTTAGCTGTTCTTGGGAATAAGCCGGCACCTCCTCTCCTTCACTCGGCTGCAGGAGGCAGGGGAAGGAAAATAGCCTCCATCCAATGGGAATCATAAACACAAAAGAAAGGAGTGCTCTTTTTATAAGTTCTCAAAATATTTAACCCCAGAAAAGTGCAAATAAAACCCGGCACCCCGCCTCCAGAGCCGGAGCCTGCCCTTCCGAGCACCCCAAGGCTGGCTCCCTTCTGCAGGGTGGGATCCTTCGCCGGCCTCATTTGCATTCCAGGGGTGGGGAGAAGGTCGCTTCTGGCAGAAATGTCAGCTCTCTGAATTCTTCCCCCTTTTAAACAGATCCAAATGATTTCCCCCTGATTGGAGTAAAAAGAGTGTAAATATTTCAGCATTTCATAAAACTGGAAGCGTTAGAGGCTGCTTTCGCCATCCTCGAATAACAGCGAGCATTTCCCGCACATCCTGATCAATTAGCTTCCAGGGTGATTTTCCACTGCAGCTGGCCACACCTGTTCTCATTCCTGCCACTTTGGATGTGGGGAACTCACCCATAAAGGGAGAAGGGGACTTCTTTGGCCTTGGGCATAATAAACCGAGTGTGTTTGTGCCAAGGACAAAGTGGTGGTGGAGGAAGTGGCTGGGTTATGCCCTGTCGGGAACAGGGAGGGACAGCGCTTTCCCAGGAGGTGAGCATCAGGGTTGAAGAGAAAGAACTGGTCGCCGTCTTCCCTGCCGTGGAATGAGCGTTCCCAGTCAGGGTTTCCACGGCCCAAGCAGGTTGTCTAAGCAGGCACTTTGAAATGGAGTGTAATTTCACGTAGCATTAAAAGAGAGAGAGAAAAAAAGAGATGAAACCTTGCCAGGGCGCCTTCTACTAAAGGCCATTTGGAAGAACTTGGAAAGCTTAACGATGCCCTGAAAGGTTGCGGAGGAGAAAAAGTACCAGCATCAGCAGGAGCGGAGAGGACGGCGCGTGGCTGGGCAGGGGCTTGGAGGGCCTCGCTGATCTCTGGCAGAAACCTTGGCCCCTGGGGACCCAAGCCCACCTTCCCGGGGGACACACAGACAGTGGCTCTGATGCTGGCTTTCAAAGCATGGCCAGGGCCTGAGGTGGCAAGTTGATGGACATTTGAAGATTTTGATTTTAGGCTCTGGCGAATGAGGGGCGCTGTGGGGCCCCTGGATGCCGATCTTCTTTGTGGGCACCTGATGGGAGTGCGGGGGGAACTGGACAGGCTGCCTGGTAGGAGCTGCTGCAGGCTCGAGAGCTGGTTGGTTGAATCACCCGGTTCACCTGGCCAGGGCCCTCGCCTTGGGAAGGTGTGAAGGCCACCCGGATGTGGAAGACAGTGAGACAGAGAGGCCCGTCGGCCTGGACAGGGAGGAGACAAAGTGTTTCGGGTTGTCCCCGCCCCACGGGGGATGAAACTTTGCATCTGGAGGAGAATCGGGACCCAGAACACAGGCTGAAGTCACCCTCATGCTGAGAGAGGTTTCCTCACTGGCCTGAGATGACAAATGTGGACACAGAGCCATAAATATCCTGAGTCGGGAGAAGATGGACAGGGAGAAGTCATTAGCAGTGACGAAGAGGCTCCGTCGTTGAGCATTGCTCGCCTAGAAATGATTGCTAAGGTTAAAGCTGGCGATGAGTGAGGGGAAGGGGAGAGGGCTCCGAGCTGCTCCGTCTGAGAGGGCCCAGGTGGAGGTGGCCGTCCCTGTACTCACACCCGGCCAGCCCCGCCAGGAGCCTCGGGGCAGCTGGCAGAACGTTGGAGCAAGGTGGTCGGCTCTCACAACCAGTTGTGCTTCTGCACATCAGAGGAGGCTGACAGTTGGAAAAATCCTGACGTTTTCTTGAGAAATACGGTCTCGATTAACCGTCTTTGTTACTGCGTAGCGTTTCCTTTTATCACGGACTTTCGCTGGCAAACCCTAGCAAACAATTTCACCACGGCAGGCCACAGGCCGCTCGCTCCGGCTTCTTCCATCTTGCGCTCATTTTGTCATAAAAATAAAAGAAAGCGAGGGAAGCCTTCCGTTCATCAGTGGATGGAAAATTTCCCTGCCATTTCCTTGGGAAGAAAGAAAAAAGGAGGAAATTAAGACAACGTCGGGTGATGCTTACAACACCTAGAACATGAAAGTACCAACTGGTCTGTTTTTGAAAATTGAAAATAAAATTATGGAGAAAATGCTTTATTTGATTCTCTGTTTATGGCAAATTCATTTTATTTGACTTTTTTATTTGTAATATCAACTACGGAGCAGAGCGCAGTTTTCCAGGTGTTCCCTCACGGTCTCACTCTTCTAAATTATTAATGCCGTGCTGTTGATATATTGTCAGCCTTGTACATACATTCTATGAAAATGAGTTTTACAGTAGGTTGGGATTTATAACAAAGCTTGACATATGCAGCTCATTCACCTACACATTCCTGTCAGTTTTAGGTTCATAAATAATTGATACTCAGGGCTTGAAGTTCAGCTACTGTTAGTCCTTCAGCTGTTAAATTCCAGCAGCATAATGGATGAATATTTGTTTATAATTTCTGTACATGGTCCCCATGTCAGCTCCCCTGCTTCATTTGCATAGGTAGATTGAGATGTTGGAAGTGTAATGAGCGCGTGAAGATGACGAATTGTTTGCTGGGATGCCGGTGCGGTTCTGTAAATGTTTGATTAGTTCTGAATGGATTACTGTTAGATTATCTGGTTCAGAGGTTAACGTGAGCAGCTCTTTGCTCCCAGAGCTTTTGTGATCCCTTGCTGACAGATTTTAAAATTCATACGGCGAGATCGGAGCTGCAAAAGCGAGGGGGTGTTCTCAGCAACAGATGTGTAGTAATTAAGCATACGGTTTCCCTGTTTGGGAGAGCTGGAGGAATTTCAAATTGGCATGATTTGTTCCGTTGGAGAAACTCGAGTTCTAAAGAAAATATTCTTATTCCCCGCCCGGGTTTCGGTGGCTCAGTTTCCCAGCGACGGTCACTAGAAGAAGGAACCCTACAGGGAGAGCTGGCGGGGGGGGGGGGGGGGGGGGGGCGGGGGGGGGGGAGAGATCCCAAGCCAAGGGAGGGCGGGCGGCCTTCCGGTGACTCCCCCACTTGGAAAGCCATGAACTTGATCTTCAAACCATCGTTGAAGAAGCGTCTTTGCTGGAGATCGGCTGGGGATCATGGCCAGCCTCTAGTTTGTGCCCTCGGAAGGCAGGGTGGTCTGGAGGCCTTTGGGGGAAGGGGGGTTTTAGGAGTCCTGGTGACATGACGTCGGTACAGAGCCTTCCTGCTGGCACGGGCCAGCAAGTGGTCAGAGGAGGGAAGCAGAAGCCTGAGGAGGAATCATACCTTCACACACAGCCCCCCAACACATGTGTGTGCGTGTGCGTGTGCGTGTGTGGGCCCGAAGAAAGGAAGAGCTGGTTCTGTTACCCTCCTCCATGAGCCTCTGGGAGGAGCACGGGCCTGGAGCCCTCTGCCAGCGAGGTGGGACATCTTTCAAGGCTGCACAGGCTGCCTGCCCGGCGCCCGCCCTGCCCGGCTCAGCCTCCTCTCGCTCCCCTGCCGGCACGTTTGGACTCTCACCCTTCTGCGGCTCTGCTCTTCTCTCTCCCTCCAGCATCAAATCAGAAAATGGAGGCAACGGGCCTTAATGAAAAGATTTAGTGCTTGCAGCTAAACAGAACTGAGTTCCAGAGCTCTCTTGAACTATATTTTTCCAGTCCCGCATCCAGTTCCTCAGCTTGTCTGGCAATCATGTTAGTGATTATATGGGTAATGAAACACGTGCTCTTTTTGTCTGAGCCTCTGATTAATCTGCCTTCTCTTTAGCCTTGATTTATGGCGCTCAACTCTGGAGGTGAACGCTGGCCCATCAGTTCCGTAGCTTATTACAGACGCAGGGGCTGCTAAATGCCTCCGAGGCTTGAATTGTTTCTTGACAGCCAGGCTTCTTGCTACGTCCCCTCCAATCTGTTTTGGTTCCTGGTGTGACCTTTCATACAGTAAAATACATTAGTTGAATAGCACAGTCTCATTAAAAGAGTGAATTAACCGAAGAGTCTTTTTAACTAAATGACAGCCGAAGGACCGAGTGCTAATAGCCACGAGCAGTTGGAAACTTAACTCATGAATCAGCCCTGTTAATACTGCCTCATGCCTGAAGCACCCAGGGTACCGTGCTCTGCCGGCTCTCGTAAGAAGAAAAGCTCATTACTTTCCTCCTGATGGGAGAGAAAGAGTGAGCGAGCAATAATAAAGCTTGAATTTTTCAATACTGTTAAAAATGGGGCTGACAGATTGCCGACAATAGGAGCAACGGGCCCAGACTGCGTCCGGAGCCGCTGAATTAGCAATACCATATATCATACAATCTAATTAAATCAACCCGGAGAATGAAATTAGTTTTCTGTGAGTGAAATGGCCTCTGAAAGAGCTCTATTAAATGAACTGGAGAGCATTAATTAAATAATTCACAGTGAGGGATTTTGCATTTATACAAAAATTGTGCACTTAATTGTCCATGCTGTATTACAGATCTGGCCTTATGTTAACAATGTGTCGAAAGCACACTTATTGGAGCATATCAGGAACAGTTTAACACAAACGCGGCTTGGGAAGTTTTATGGGTTGGGCCAAGGAACCTAAGAAAAAGCATCCAGGGTCACCTAGGCCTCCTGTGTCACCGGCAAGGTCCTTATCTGCTGCCTGGTGAAGTTTGTTTCCGCGGACTTCAGAGGGTTTCCGCGGTGCGTCGTCACGGTGTCACAGAGGATCCTGGTGCTGGGGCGGGCCGTCTCTTGAGGTGCCCTGGGCTGACCTCTGGGGGTCTTGGTTCCTCTGGAACTTGGCAGCTCTCTGGCAGATTCCACTGTCTGTAGCTATTCATCTGGGAGAATCAATTCCTTTTCTATTTTTTTCTTCTCCTGAATGTAGGAGCCGGTTATATGGACGCACTCATGTAAACCCAAGCATATTGGGTGCAATGAAGGAAAAAGTGAATTTAGATACAACATGTCGGAGACATCAGGTGCCATCCTTCTTAGAGTGGTGGATCTCAGGGGTGAGAAAGACCATAAAAGTCATTTCGTTCAAACCCTCCCCCTCCCAGGGAACGCCTGAATTCCCTCCGCCGCCTTCCTGCTTGGCACTTAGAGCCGAGGAGCTGACTGGCTCCAGCAAGCCCACGCACCACTGGGCAGCTCTGATTCGGGGCAAATGGGCAGCACAGGCCGTCTTACTGCTGGTTCAAATGCCAGCTCCCGTCTTACTGGCTGTGAGGTCCTGGCCCAGCGAGGGGACCACTGGGCCCTCGTGCCTTTGCCCGCTCAGATGAGAATGATGGTAATGCCCACCCCGAACGTGAGGAGGATTAATTGAACTCCTACTTGAACAGCACTCAGAAGTGCTGGGTCCCCGAATGTCAGGAGTGTCACTTGGCTGTGACTCAGCCTCTCCTCTCACACTCTGGTTTTAATAGTGTGGGCCAACAATAGCTTGATTTTTAAAAAAGCAATTTAAAAATTCTCCTTGTCTTTATTGTTTCTTATTGATCAGAGAATGTGGTGATTGAAAAAAAGATTTTTAACTTTTGTTTTAATTTGTTTTGAATTTTAGGCCTTTAAAAGTTCTAAATATTTTCTGGCTTTGGAGCCAGTTTCCTTCATGCACGTGCACCTGGCAGGGCTTGTGGTGCTGGGCGCCGCCGTGAATGGGCTGGCCAGGAGTCTCTGTCTCCACGGGATTTCATTTTCCTTTAACATTGCTAAATGTATTTCATGGTTTTTAAAAAGTCCTTTAAATGGTGAAAATTGAAGGAAAAACAAAGAGAAAATAAGTTATTGTAGAATGTCCGAGCAAAGAGTCATCTCTTGATAATTGGGAGGCTTGGCTCCAGAACAGCACCCTTGACCCCCCCACTCCCCCCTCCCCGGCTGCTCTGTCCCTGCTAGAAAGAGGTGTAGTATTTGCATACGATCTGCACCCATCTTCCCACATATTTACAATCATCTCTAGATTACGTGTAACGTCTAATACGATGCAAATGCCATGCAAATCCCTGTCATACTGCATCATTTGAGAAATGATGACAATAAAAAATGTCGGTATGTGATTGGTACTGACTCGGTTTTTTTCCTGGATACTTTCAGTCTGAGGTGGGTTGGGTTTGTGGTGTCGGAACCTGGGGATATGGAAGGCTGACTGCACTAAAACTGAAAATCATGAGATGGCTTTGCAGATGACTAAACAAACTTGAGAATGCTCTCCCTTGGAAGCCTGTGGCTTCTGTCTGGGACTTTTCACTCCTGGTCTATAGACAAAAACATCATCTTACTTCCCCAGGACTGGTGGTCTTGGGTAGCTCCAAATGAATCCAACCAGCCAGGGACACAGCCAGCAGTGTCTTAAAAAGATATGCATCAGCGCACAACTTTGGGGACCGCTCTCTAAAATGACAGATCAGTTTGTCTATTTCTAAGACATTTACTTTGGCAATCCTGTTTTTGTTATGTGCTTTTATCAAACTGCTTTAGAGATCCTTAGAAATAATCATGGCCTAGTGTTTCATTGAAAGAGTTGAGGTTTTCAACAGGACGGGACTGTGCTGGAGAGTTCCATTACCAGGGACTGCAAACACTGACCTTGTGAGTTCCCCTCATGTTCACAAACTCTGTGCTTCTAGATGAACTAAAATAGGATCCTCCACTCATCAGTGTTCCCTGCTTAGGGGAAAAAAATCAACCAAAAAGAGATATAAAGGGAAGAAACCAAGTCAGGACAGCGTGCTAGGGAGACCCTGTAAGCAGTAACGCTGTGACCTTTTTGTGACCTGTAAGGTGTTAACATGGAGAGTAGACTTATTCTGGTTATTGTATTGTGCTTCTTTGTGACACTTCTGAGATTGAGCTACTTGGATCCCTAAAATTGATTTGGGTTTCAAGCCACATGCATTTGCCATATCAGGCAGGTGGGGAGTCAGATCTGTCCATTCACACACCCACAGGTGATTTCTGTACTCTCACACCACACTCACCTCCATGTGCTTGGGGCTGCAGGAGCCATGGCTCCAGGGAGTTCTGAGCCTTCCATCATAGCTGCACAAATGCATATTAAGATGAATAAAGAGATGAGTCTGTGTGGAGTAGAGGAAATAAAGTGGGTTTAGGAGGAACTCTGGAGGGGCGATGATAATAATGACAGAGCTCTATCACCTGGGCAGGCACTTTACATGTACTGCTCTTTATAGTGTAGGGTGGGAGGGAGTTCAGAAGAGAAGGGTGGCTTTCCATTTGGGAGCGTGGAGGCCAGTCAGGAAACCTGAGAGCCATTGATCAATTACCAACATTGGTGCATCACCATGGTAGTGCATGCCATGGTCCCTGACTTTGGCAATTGGGAACGTAAGTCTGATGGCCAAGGAAGGTGAGAGCACACATGAGGCTGTCCAGAACGGGTGCCCCCTGAGTGAGGCTGTGCAGATGCCACGTGGGCCCAGAAGGAAGAAGGGGTTAGTTCCAAGTGTTTGCTAAAGACATGGGACAGGGCTGGAGTGGGTATGCAGGACACAGGTAGACACCAAGGGACACAGGTGACATCCACAGGGCAATGGGATGGAGAGGAGGGAGGTCATCCTGGACAGGGAGCAAGGAGGTCTGACTGACGGTTGGGTGGGAATAATGAGAGCAGGATGCAGGGTGTGGGGCTTTGCGTGCCAGGCTAAGGGTTCTCCTCACATCGGGGTCATAGGGAGCCTCCTTCCTGCCACTAAGGGAAGGGGCAGGAGGACATTTCTTAGGAAAAGTGCAGTTGTAGCCACACCCAAGATGGCCCCAGGGAGTGAGGCTGGTCAGAGGAGTGCAGGTGACCAGGTGAGAGACCAACGCACACCCTTGAGCCGTGGCCTGGAGGATATGGGGACTGTCAATGCCTTCCACCTTCCTGAAGGGACTCATTCTGATCAATAGCAGCGTTTCAGTTATGAGATTAGGGAAGGTCTCCGAGAACCACGGCACTCAAATCCAATCTCCAGCTCCAGGGCTTCCGCTGGTGGCCAGTGACAGAAGAGTGGGAAGAAATATGCCTTTCCCTGTCCTTGGGCATTGATCGCTTCTGTGACTCATTGGCTCTGATTCCCTTCGCCTGGAGCAGGAAGGAAGGGGAGGGCAGGTCCCAAGATTCAGGCTCCTGACTGCAGGAAGGTCCTGCCCTCGGGTCAGGTCAGGCTGGGTTAGCAGGCAGGTTTGGGGCAGCCTTGGCCTGGCTCTCTTCCAGGAGCAGGGCTGAGGGTGGGTGGGGAGGGCGTGCTGAACCTGGTCCAGGCTGGAGCATACCCCACCTCCAGGTGGCATCTGATGAGGGCCCGGTTTTTTCAGCAAGGGGTCACCTAGGGCAGGGCCAGAGTGCCAAGGCCAGTTTGACCTCTTGCCTGTGACTTGCTACCATCAGCCTGCTAGTAATAGCAGTTTTCTCCATGGGGTGATGGTGGTGAGGCTTGCAGGGGCCATGAGGAGTGAGGTGGGGCAAACTCCTGCCCTGTGTCACTCTGAGTGTACCTGTACCCGGGACCCACAGGCTACAGTACTGACCCAGCCAGGAGGCCCAGGTGCAAGGAACACCTCAAATTGCCAGGGAACCTTTCCCATCTCACAAGCCCTGGACTGGGCGTGACCCTGCCCGGTGACCAGTCACCGGGGGCACTGAGCCAAGTCATGAGCGCCTAAGGCAGCCTTGCCAGACTCCTCACTTTGCTTTTCTGCAGACTGGGTTCTTGTTTCCCAGAACTTTGTCCCTGTGCCCTGTGAGAGGCCGTTGGAGGGCCGGGCACGGGCGTCAGGCTGTCAATCCATGGCACTGTTGCCCTCGGTGTCAGCTGTTTACTCACACAGGCCGGTCTGGTGCGAGGGATGACTGTTTATCATCAGGACAACTGTGTGCAAACTTCCCCCAGAAATGGGTCACGTGTCTTCCTCTCAGGTGATCAGAGAAAACCCAAGTGCTTTACCTTTGCAGGGTTGGGAATGGGGTGGTTCAGACTCTTCCCACAATCCTGGTTTCACCTGGGCTTCAGCATTTCCCTGGACAGCCCCAGAGCCCAGATGGACATCTGTCGTCTCAATAGCTTCCCAGCATGAGGATTTTCTTGGGGTCCTGGGTGGCAAAACAGGGGCTTCCCTGGGGTTGGGAGTTATGGACTCCCCATTTGACAGATGTGGGACTGAGGTCCAGATGGGCTCCGAGGGAAGCACTTGAGACTATCGGCAGGACAGTGATGGCCTGGGATTGAACCTGAGTCCTCATTCAAGGCCCGTCCCACCGCCTGCCTGGGACTCCGCTCAGCCTGGGGTTAAGACGCTGCCAAGCGCGGGGTGCCTTGGAAGCCACGGTCAATGCTCCGAGGGTACTGTGTCGGAAGAACTCATGTGCCCTTGCTTTTCAGACGGCCAGCCTAGCTGAAGCTCAGAGGAAGTGAACGTGCTCGCCGAGGCGGGAGGTGCCATCAGCACGTGGACTCAAGTCCTCCTGGCGTTACAGTCTGCACGCTTGTCCCCAGAATTCACTGGTCCAAGCTAACCTCAGCGTGCTGGGGTTTGGAGAGGGGGCCCTAGGGAGGTGATTTGGTGCTTAGGGTGGGCTGCTGCTGCTGTTTCCTGGGGGTGTGTGGTAGACTCCATGGGAAGCCCAGTGCTCCCACAGCACTGCGTGGACAAACCGGAACCAAGGGAGACTGGGAGGCCGTGGAGAGCCTGGTCGGACAGACGCTTCCTCTGCCAGCTGACTCTGCAAATGGTGGCCCCTCCCAGAGTGGCCAAGGCCTCTGAGCCTCCGAGGGTCCTTGGGTTGGCTTCCTCATCTCCTGCCTCCTTCCCATTTCCCTGCCTCCTCCCTCTTTCCTGATCTAACCCTCTCGGGCTCGGTCTTCTCAGATTGGCTGAGGACCCGCCAGAAGAACAAGAATAATTCCCTCTGTCTCAAAGCCCAGTTTCCATGCACGTTGTTCTGTTGCGAAGTTCTGTTTTGAATGTCAGAATCGAAATATAATCTCCTTTCTAGAACAAATTCTCATCTTCCCGCAAGCAAATTGCTCGAGCGAATAGGCCAACCAGAGAGAGGGCCAGACACTTGGCAAAAGCAAAGGGAAACTCACGTTGATATTCACATTCACTAAGACAAAGTTCACCCAGCCACTTGTTTATTTACTTACTTAGGGACTTATTAAGTAAATCGTGTTGATGATTTAAAGACTATAACAGCACTGACAACTCTAAAGAAGAAAATTAGAATCACTGCTCCTCTCCCAGCCACAGCACCCCGAGAACACTCTGGTGGGTGGCTTTCCCTTTCCCTCAGCTCCCTGTAGAGAGCCTGGCTTTCACAGAACCATATCGTGCTCTACATCCTGATGTAGGGCCCACCTTTCGCACGGAACCATGGGGAACTTCTGGAGCTTCCTGCCCCCAGGAGATGTCACCATCCTTAATGGCTGCTGAGTGCTTCATTAAAAGAAAGCCCTCATTTGCTCAATCAGTGTTTAGGATTTGGCCCCACATCTGTGTGCTGTGCTGCTACCGCGTAGGTGTTTGGCTATTGGGGAACCCAGTTTTTCTCCTCCCCTCCTGGGTGGCGAACTCCTGGGCTGGACCAGGTCAAGGCTGGGAGCATCTTCAAGATCTCTGACACAGTAAGGGAGGTTGAGTGGACACAGCGAGCACCTGGAAGACAGGTACGGCTTCCTCTACCCAGATGCCCCTTCTATCTGCCCCTCAGGTTCGCTGTCTCGTAGAAGGCGCCCCAGAAACCCCACTCTCCTCTTCTCCATCAACGGCCTGCACTGGGGATTTGCCCTATTTCCCTGTATTCTTTCACTTCATGAAATACTGGAGATTCTGGTGCATCTTCTAATCTTCTCACGGTGTGTTCTGTTGCTTATGATTCCTTCTCTAGAGGAGACTTTAAGTTATAAAGGTTTTTTTCCCTCAAAAGACATTTTTTTTTTTTTTTGGAGAATCTTTAAAGAGACAAGAGAGTTGGCCCAGGAGCATGTTGCTGGATAACTAGCCACCCCAAATGTATGGCCTAAAAGGACCCAACTTCTGATGCCTCCTGACTCTGTGGCTGGCCAGGTGATGAATCTGCTTTGCAGGGTGTCGCAGGAGCCCTGGGACGGCTGCAATGCCCAAGGTGGTGGGCTACTGTGGCCAGGAGTTCAGTGTCGCTGGTTGGGTGGCTTGGCTCTCTCTGTGGCTCTCTGGGGTTCCTTGCAGCATGGTGGTTGGGAAGAAAGAGGCCAAAAAACAGAGGAGAATGGTAAAGACATTTCATGACATCCCTCTGACATCACACAGCATCCCCCACTGATTTTTATTGACAGTTCACGTCCAGATCCCAGGAGAGGGGAAATAGAAGCCAAGTCTGGATGGGCAGTGTTGGGGGGAATGGCCAGATCGCAAGGCAGAAGACCACCTAGGAGGGGACACTGCTGCCTTGGAGATGTAGTCTCCCTCAGCCTTCCCTGGGGGGACAGAAATGCATACCCCTTCCTTATGCAAAACACTCTCTCCCTTCCTCCCCCAGGGTCTTATGGCCCCCCTCACCAGATCAGGCGAAGCCGGGGGTCCATCTCCCTACAGAAGTCAGGTCTGCGCTGATGAGGATCTGATGCGGTTCCTCCGTGCAGGTACTGGTGGACTAGAAGACACACCACATACTCCAGGGAGACTGGGATAGGATGACTGCAACACAGGGTCCTGCTCAGAAGCAGGAGGCGCAGACCCTGGGATTGCTCTTGTCCCTGTTAGTCCTTTCGTTAAACGCAAGTGAACAAGAAGGGTCATCTTTGGGTCATGGGCACTGATCTGGTAGATTTGTGCCAACATGAATTTAAGGTGCAAAAGTCATCCCACTTTCTTATATGCACTCCAGTGGCTCTCATTTATATCTCCAATTACTTCTGTGTGGCTGAATCCAACAGGCAATTCCCGGTCTTCATCTTATTGTAATTTAGCAACACACAAGGCTGACAGCCACAGTCAATGGGTCAGCGAGCACCTTTCTATACAAGGAAAAAAAAAAAGAAGACACACAAGAAAAAGAACTCCTGCCAGGTATCTATAAAGTAAGAACAGAGGGTTAGCGGGTTCTCCAGGCAGAAGGCTGTGAGACTTGTCTCAGCACCTTCTATAGTAGGAAAGTCCCAATGGCGAGCCTGCCATTTAATGCCAGAATAGGGTGCTCTGTGTCCACAGTACCAGTGTTCTCTATGAAACTGGAATTGAGTGCAGTAGGTGGTCCTAGATCATCTGAAATCACCTCCTTGTTCTGCAGGCAAAGAGATCCAAGGCTCCGCGAGGGCAGACACTTGGTTTAGGTGGCTTCATGGCAGACCAGGGCATTCTCTGGCCCTTCCTACAATCACCCGCTGTCCTGGATAAATGCTCCCTGGGCGTCTGCTCTTCCAGATACTGCTTCAGGCACAAGTGCCATAGAGACAAATAACATCTTCTGAGTTCCAGCCATTAACACTCCCAGAAACTGCTTGGGCCCCAACCTTGTAGATGCCAGGCCTCTTGGGAGTTTTTCCCTGTAGGGACCAGCATCTCGGCAGAGGTCAGTACGTGGCTGGCTTGCACAGCTCCATGGAGGTTAGCTGTGCCCAGCAAGCGCAGGGTGGGTGGGGCACGTTCCTGCACATTGACCACGGTCTCTGTACAGTGAACAAGGGGCAATTGCCAAGTAGACCGACATCTGCTTCAGCATCTTGAGAAAGCTGAAAATAAAAATCGATACGTGTGAAATTAGGCTGTCGAGAGAACCCCAGACCACAAGTAATTGCAATCTGGGTTCAGGCTGCTGTGACTGTCCAGGACAACCCAGACAACAGGCACCTCGAGTGTGTCTGCGTTCTCCACTCCCTCTTGGTGACAGTTTCTGCCTTATGAAATGACCCTACTGGCCATCGCCAAGAACTTGCTTTCTTATTGCCCCCTCCCCATTCTTTGCTTAACGTAGACCCATTTATGTTCCGCTGTTTTAAAGAAGAGTACATATAATCATTGTGTTTTAGAAATTGGAACAAGAAACTAACAGATGCAAGTTTAGTGAATATTGAGTTTTAAACTTGTCTGGCTGTGATTTGTGGCCATGTCACGGCAAATATTTTTCAATGTCACTGCCTTAGCCAGTGCTGTCACTAAGGCAGCCGGCTGGGGAATAGCGGGCCCAGCACTATGATCTCAATATTAATGGGAGCTGTTGAAAGTGGCCAAGGTGATAAAGTATTGTTTAGTTACTGGTGCCATACTTTGGCTGCGGGACATTATTATAAAATGCAGTCTGTTTTTGTCAGATTTCAATCATGGCTTCAATAACACGTTTAGAAACTTGGAATCTAGGAGCCCACATAACAATGACTTCTTTTTTTCTTAAACTAAAGGAGTTTAGATTGAAATCTGAAGATACGGGTAGAAATTTGGGTTTTGCTTATTTTATTTTTTTTCTCCCAGTTATTTGGTGAAGTGACATCTTTGCCCGAATCCCACACAGTCAGACAGTTAGATGAGGCTTAAAGGAGTCAAGAAATTGACAGAATGTCTTCCGCTGTGCTCTCGATGGGCAAAGGGTCTGGTAGGGTGTGCTAGGAGCAAACCCAGTGCAGGGGGGCAGTCGTGAATCTCCCTTTCCCCCGCCTCCCTGGATCAGTCCCGGAAGAGAGAGTTACGCAAAGTGTATAATACTTTAAAAAATAATATCCTGTTTTGCAAAATTGCATTTCATTCAGGAAATAACAGGATTTCTCAGGTTGGGCACGAGCCGGGAGAGGGTGAACCATGCGTTGGTGGAGAATCTGCCCCTGTCGTTTAGAGTGCCTGGGTTTAAACTTATAATTAAAATAACCTTTAAAATTCAATTTTTATAGATGGAGGAGATAACTTGATTTGAAACCCTTCAATGCACACATTTTATGCAGCACTCACCCAAATCCAATGGTATCATAGAAAAACGGGAACATAAAACTAGATGATGAGAGTTTATATAGCTTTTAAATATCAAGCTGTCAGGCTTTCTGCCGGTAGAAATATTGTAATTGGACAAGAGTAAAGAAAGAGTTTGTATTAGCATTGAGGGGTTTTGAGTGAATTCAGACCAAGCAGAATATAATGGAAACCCCCTTAAAAGAAAGACGACAGAAAAACTCGAGGTCCAAGCCGAGTCTGACCTCCCTTTCAGAGGAGATCCGCTTGATAAAACAGACACAACCCCAATAAAACACCAACAATAGAAAAAAGTAAATAGAAATCATATTAAGCAGTGGCGATATTGCCTGAATTGAAACAAAAATTAGGTATAATAGCCTTGGTGGGTTTTAATATGGTCCCCAATCACATCACAATACAGAGCACATCATGGTGTTTCTAAATAATGTTTATCGTCTTGAAATCTCCCTGCCTCGTAGACAACTTGCATTATTTGAGGTTTGTGGGTTTTTTTTTTTTAAGAACTCATAAATATTTAATGTCCAGGATGGAGGATGGGGCTGGGGGAGGGGACGTGTGTGTGGGAACAGCGATGTGGCCCTGTGTGACAGCCCCTGGTGTCATCTGGAGCTGGGGTTAGCCCTTGTACAAAGCTCTGGGACAGGGCAAGATGAATCCCACCAGGACCTGAAGCCAGACCCAGACCACCGACTGTTGCTAGGACCCTGGAGAGGGGCTCAGATGGCAGGACGGCCTGGTCCCAGTGTGCCCACCCTGGTTTGCTGCTCCTTGTCAGGGCTGGTCTCAGGTGACATTCCCCATGACAGGGGCCCTGGAGGAAAAACACTGGAAAACTAGGTCCTGTTGGCCAGCACTAAAGCTCTCCTGAATTCCTAGAGCCCGCTGGAAAATGTGGCCACAGAAAGAACAAGTCACCTCGTCCTTCCTGCCGCCTGCCAGCCGGTTGAGCGGGAACCAGGTCCCATTTCTCTCTGGCCCTCGGGGAGTCGGGCACTACTGGCCGTAGATGCTGGTTTCTGTGGCTGGAGAGTCTTTAGGCAGCAATGGCTGCCTCTCCTTCGGCTTCAGGAACCCATGTGTTCTTCAGGGCCAGTGTTCTCTGACGGTGGACTCTGGCCAGCTGGTGGATCTGGAAGACCCCGCAGCCATGACAGGACCAGTGGGGGCTGGGGAGGGGGGCAGCCAGACAGGCATTTCTCTGAAGCAACTGGACACAGCTGTGGGTGAGGTCCAGTGCCCCTGCACACCTACAGGCACAGACCACCCAGGACTGTGCCAGGGGCTCACGGAGCCTGTGACCCTTGCCTGAGTTTGAATACTGGCCCTGTCACTAAGTGACCATGACTCAGTGCCCTCTTCTGTGAAATGAGTGCAGTCACCCTGTGAGGGTTCCAGCTCATGTGTCCACGAGGGCTGGGAGCAGCACTGGGTTCCTGGCCCAAGGCCGGCTGAGGCTGTGCAGTTCCAGGCGAGGGGTGAAGCCCTTTCTCCTCCTTGTTGGGCTAGGCCTGTCCCCCAGGGTCTGAAGGAGCATCCTGGGTTGCCACATCGTGTTGAATCTAGCTGGAAAGAGCGTGGCCTGCTTTCTGTTTCCTGTCCCCTGCCTCCAGGCCCCTTCTGGGCAGGTTCTCTTGGGAGGTATGCGCCTGCAGCCGAGCCCCGCTGGCCCTGCAGCTGGAAGGGGGATTCGGCAGGATTTCTGCAGGGAGGGCCAGCAGACATGGCTGGTTCCTCTGAGGGTTCACACCCTGGAAGCCAGAGCCTTTTCAGGGATTTCCGGCAGTACCGTGCTAACGGGCAGTGTGGAGGCCCGCCCGGAGTGGGGACTCGCTGTGGCTCAGGGTCACTGACCATTGACTCCAAAAAGCTGAAGGTGTGAGCAGACACCCATCCAGGCCACCAAGGCCACAGAGAGACCAAGGTGTGGGAGCATCGGCCAAGGCCTGCTTGGTGGGGGCCCAGGGTTCTGCTGCTGTGTGTGACTCAGCCCCTGGGGAGGGGCTGGGGCCAGGAGAAGGGAGGCAGAGGGAGGGGAAGGCTGGAGAGCAAGCAGAGAGAGGGAGAAGAGGAGGGAGAGGGAGAGAGAGAGACAGATGCTAGGAGAGACAAGGGGAGAGACAGGGAGAGGGAGAGACACAGCAAGAAGAGACAGGGAGAGAGTTAAGGAGAGAGCGAGAGACAGGGACAGTGTCCCCGAGGGAGCAGCCACCTCCCGGTGCCAGGTGCAGGTGCAGGTGGTTAAGGGTCTACACAGGTGGCCCTAACAGCCCAGACAGCCCAGGCCCCAGCAGCCCAGGCCCCAGCAGCCCAGGCCCCAGCACTTGCTGTGACTATGGGGGGAGGGGAAGTTGTGACCTTCCCATCAGGTCACGGGTGTGACCCCCAGGGCCAGGGAAGTGAGGGGTCCACTGACCCAGTGAGGATCAAGTCTGGGGACCTGTGTGCATGGGGCACAGGGCAAGGGGTGGAGAAGGGCCCCACCTGGCCCACCCCAGCTGAGCCTCACCCTCTCCCATTGCCCCCACAGAGAGCACGCAGAGGCCCAGAGACCTCCTGTCCTGTGGGAACAGAGGCCGGGCCCATCTCCAGGCTCCAGGATTCCTGGCTCCTGAGGTCACAGTCTGGGATCCTGAACTCTCCTTCTAGAAAATTCTCTGGTCTAATCCGTCAATAGGGGCAGAAGCCTCTGGGCCTCCCTCTGCTCTAACTTTCTGCAGCACTGGGCCTGAAGACTTGGGCAACGAGTTTTGTGGAGAAGGAGGCCAGCGAGCCCTGGCCACTGTTGGGGAGCAGGCACTGTGTCTGTGCCCCTCAGGACTTGTCCCCCGCCTGCCGGAGGCTGTCCCTGGAGACATCACTGGCCTCACCGAGGAGAGGGCCTGTTTGCAGGAGGTCTCAGAGCTGCTGGGAGCACCAGGCTGCGAATGGGTCGGGATCTCTGACTCTGGAGTCTGTACCCGTCCCCCTTTCCACGCTGAAGCCCGGCCCCTGGGCTGTGGCCGTAGCTCAGGGGTGACTCTTTCCTCGATGTCAGTGGCCTGGATCAGTGTCACAGAGGACACTGCACCTGAGCTCTGTGGGCAGGGGCAGTGACAGAGCAGCAGTATTGCTGACCCTCCCATGGCCTCCTGTCACCCTGCAAATATCCGCAAGCCACCGCATCCCAGGTGCCGTTTAGGGTGCCATGGTGGTCAGGTGCTGTGTGGCAGGTAAGCCACAGGGACCCTCAGCTGTGTGCTTGGCCGTCCCTCCTGGGTGAACACAGTGGGGATGGCCAAGCATCTCCTGCCACCTTGGCAGCCAGGGTAGGCTCCCAAGGGCAGCTATAGCCGAGGACCCCAGGGGACTGTCAGGGACTTCTGGGTCCTTACTGAGCCTAACTGCCAGAGCACCTCTACTTGACCTGCAGTCCTTCCTGCATCCCAGATGGCCCTGGAGGACCCTGGTGGCAAGATCCTTCACTCCAGGATGTGGCTGGCTGGCACACTGAGCAGGAGCCCAGGACGCAGGACAAGGGCCTGGGAATGAGAACCACGAGGACGGCTGTGGACCCCAGGAGGGAAGGACAGGGAGCTCCCTGGCCTCCCAGTTCCCCCACCACACGGAGAGGCTGGGCCCCACCCAGGGATCTCTCTCTAATAGGGGAACAGCTGGTCACTGTCACTGATACTATTAAGTCCCAGCAGCAGAGATGGGGTGTGGGGGGCAGAAGGAGGAGTAGGAGGAAAGAAGGAGGGGGAAGAAGAGGGACGGAGGAGAGAGGGAGGAAGAGGGAGAGGAGGAGTGGGGTAGGCAGGAGGAAGAGGCGGCGGAGGGGAGGTGGGAAGTGGGGGCGGAGGAGGAGGGAGGCCGCCTTTGATGCCTTCCCTGCCTGTGGGCAGAACCAGCCTGGGCTTCCTTGAGGCTCCCAGGCTGTTCTTTAATGGATCATTATTCAAGTTCTTCAAGTCCACACTTGGTCCCCATTTTGAGGATGGGCAAGCTGAGGCACAAAGTGGCAGCTCAGGCCACATGGTCAGGGGCTTAATGTGGCGCCCTTGCTCCTGGTGATGTGGGGCACTGAGGGGTCTGATCATCTGGTTCATCCCGGGGCTTGATCCGTGGGGCTCACCTCTCACTTCAGACATGGGGGGGGGGCGAGGACCTACTTCGCTCCCAGAGCTGGCCACTGTCACCATGCCAGAGGAGCCAGCAGCCACCTCCACAGACTGTGCTTTCCTGCCTGCACAGGTGAGTCCCAGGGTCTCCTAATTGCTCCCAGCTTTCCCTCCCCCCTTGGTCCCTACATCGGGACCCAGAAGTCTTCTGAGGGGGTCTGCCTTTTCCAGGTGACAGGCTGGCTTGGAGTTGGACGGGGTGACCCCTAGACCTGTGTTTCAATCAGTTAGCCCTAGAAGACAGAGGTGTGTGGTGACGGAGGGACCCTCCTGGCTTGCTTTCTGTCTGCAGCCGTCTGCCTGGGCTGAGTGGACAGCGCCCACGCCCTCCTTCTCGCACTGCCCACTTACTGACCACACTCCTGTGCCGTGCATTTCACTGGACGGTCACGGACATGAGCAAAACATGACCTGGCCTTCGAGCAGCTCCTGTCTCAAGAGAGCTACTGACTTGGGCATCCTATAATAGCAAGTCAAAGGTGGTGGACTGGCAGATCGGGCGCTCGGAGCGGGAGCCGTGAGAGGGAGGATATTCAGGTTGGCAGACAGGCACGCTATCTTTGTCTTTTGTTGGGCTAAAAGGGAGAAACAAGACAGGAAGGGATGAAGATGCCCCAACCTGGACCAAGCCGTTCATTTTAAGATCTCGTTGCCAAACGTGACGTAACTCAGACCTCACGTTTGGCTGATGCATCAGTTCATTAGAACACAAAAATACACTATCAAACAGACAATCAAATTTCATGTAAAATAAGCTTCCGCATTAAAACGGTTCCTGGTGTTTTATGTGTGTGACTCGGTGGGCAGATATATTTCTTGCTACTAGAGCAAGACTGATTTGTGTGAAGGCTCCCGTCACCAAATCACTCCGAAGGTTGGGAGATAAAATGTCGCTTAGGATAATGTAATTGGCCTTAAGGTACAGGAGTTGAATTATTTTCAGTGATTTATAATCTGGAAATTAAAGACTCACTCATTTTCTAATTTAATTCCATCTTCAATGGAAAAATGTTCACTCTGATCTAAATTGGCGAGTAATGTTGCTAATTCAAATGCAGATGTAATTTCGATTCTGGTAGCAGTTTGCAGTGATTGACGGGTCTCCAAAGAATCGTTATGATCCTTATCTCCCAATCTCACAAATTCCCTGGCAGTTGTGATAATAACTTCGGCTAAGGAGAAGAGGGAAAAAATAAATTCTCCCCTACCCTGTCCGGTTGGGCCCTGCCTTTTGCAGAAAGTGAACTGTGGTCTCTTCTGCATCTATGGCCCGGGAGGATGATTCCTTACCAGATTTGGGGGTGGCACCCTGCAGTCTGGATTGTTTACAGGCCTTTCCTCTAAAATATGAATGAAATGGGCCTGGGATAAACTATCCCCAGCTCATCGTTAATTAGCTGGGATTCTACACCACATTTGGTGCAATTCATTGATAAGCCTCAACCACCCAGGGACAGGCAGACAATGATTAGCCATAATCATGCAGGTCTGCCCTCCCTCTCTCAGCTGTCACACAGCCAGCACAGGGTAATGTGTCTTCATCCAAGTAGACCCTAAGAAGCCGGGATGGAGAAATTATGAGGTCACTCCTGCTGGGTGAGAAATGGCGGGGTCAGAGGCATGATTGCCTGCATCATCCGTTTGCCCCGCAAGCGGCTGGGGGCTGGACCCAGCTAGAGCTTTGGTCCACTGTGCACATTAGCTCTTCTGACCTGGCCAGGTGGTGGTTCTGGCTCTTCCTAAGCAGAAGGCAAAAAAAATTGATTTCTTTAGCTAAAGGCTACTGTGAGTGAAGTACGGTCCTCAGACTTTGGAAGTTGGCAGGTTCTATACAGTTTAGACAACCACAAAAAGATCTGGGATGCTGTAAATATATTCCTTCATTTCTAGGGTGGGCAGGGAGAAGGAGTGGGCTGTGTCTGGAGACAGGCTGGCCTCCCTGCCTGCACTAGCCTTCACCTCCCGCAAGCACTTTCTCTGGGTAAGGTTTTATAACAGAATTTATTGATCTGTGTCTTCTATCCAGTCTCCAGGGGCACATAGGTCATGGTTGTGCAACTTTGAGTGCATCTCAGCCAGCTTGAGAAATAAATTGATTTGGAATAGGAATAAAGCAAAAGCTTTTGCAAAGTATTTACTCCTGCCTTAGACTATTTTAAAAGTTTGGGGTATTCAGGTGTGTAGCAGAGACTGCTCAGACTGAGTGGCATCTGTGTCTTATCTGGGGACACGCTGCTGGGCCACATCTTCCAGGCTCCTGTGGTTGGACGGAGGCTTATGGTCAAGTTCCTGCAGGAAGGACGTGTTCATGCCTCACTTCTGGGTCTGACCCAGGAAAACCTCTGCGTGATCCTGTGTTCTTCCTGCTCATTTAATAAAGGGAGAGGACTCTGAAGAGGCTTCCTTCTGCCTCCAAACACCCTATGAAACTCCGCTTGATCAGGAAAGATGCTCCCATGGAGATGTTGGGTTTTTTTGTTTTAACGGCTGATGTTACCCCAGTGCAGGCTGCACCAAGCCCAGGAGTATAGAGAATAGGTTTATTGATTCTCTCAGGCCTCCAGTTAGCCTTTGTGTATCTGTGTCTCACATGTTTCTCCCACTAACCCGGCATAGGGTGACACCTGCACCGTCCCCAGATTAAGGAGCCGTGCTCGCATTTTGCCTTAAGTCACGGTGGCACTTTACATGAGGCTTTTGTGTGGAAATGGTCATTAGTAAACGGGCAGCAGATTGGCTTTACAAATACAGGGGCAACTGCAGATTGCATTTGTCAGGACCCAGGGTGGCCAACAAACTTTCACTTCCAGGAAGGACATTTTTACCTGCACAGGAAGACTCGTGAAGACAGGGCACATGGGGTGACCGTCCTCTTGCTTGTAGACTTGCCAGTTTCAGCGCTCGTCACCTCCAGTCAATGCCTGAGGGCAGCTGGAAGGTCACCTGTCTTTCCCCTCCTGCTCCTTCAAGGGGCCTCAGCACGGCACACATAACTGCCAGGTCGGGCATTCTCCCTCCTGTCCATTTGGCCCTAGGGAACTTACCCAGGACCATGGCTTGAACTTGGACCATGGAGGCTTTCCAGCCTGTGGTTGGTGACCTGGGTCTCCTGCCTGTCTCTGGCCTTCCATGTTGGTCTTACCTGGAGGCTCTCCTGCCTCCCATGGTCCTCCACTATGGGTGCTCCCTGGGAGCTCCTGGCTCCTTCCCACCTCTGGGCTCTGCTCAGGCCACCAGCTCGTCTGGAAGACTGACCCAGGCTCCTTCCGTGTTTGGACTTCCAGTCCTCTTGGAAGTCGGAGCCAGGCCTCCCTCAGTTGATCCTTGAAGCCCTTTCTTCCTGGCTCCCTCCCACCCAGAGAGAAGCCATCTTCCCTTTTCCACCGGGCTACCCTGCCACAGCCCTAGGACTTGGACCCCTTGCGTTTGTTCACCGTCTGTCTGCCTTTACCCTGAGTTCAGAGATGAGAATGGCGGTGCTAACGTCACTGCTGCATGTTACTTTATGCATAGAGCCAGGACGCCTCACTCACACTGCACCTGGGGAAGGGGCACCCTGGCCCCTGGCTAGTGTCTGCCTTCAACCCTGGGCGCCGGAGTCCTCTCGTTCTGGTGCCAAGTTCTACATGTCACCTCCAGGTGTTGCTTTGAAGGGTGGAGGTGGATGGAGATGCTGCTCGGGTTGGTGGCTGTCATCTACTCGTAGCTGTTCAGGGGTCAGCATGTGGGAAGCTCTCCTGATACAGCCATCCCTTGAAGAATCTCGGCTCTGAAAATTTGGAAGAAATTCCTCTATCCATTTGCTCAACTCTGCTTCTTGACAATAATCCCAATAGTCCCATTAACAGCGGCTGGTGACGAAGTCCCGACCAGGAGCCAAGTGCTGGAGTAAGAGGTGGGCCTGAGTTTTCTCATTTGACCGCCATAACCAATGCTATGTGGTAGATTCTCCACCTCCATTCTGTATATGGGGAACTGAAGCCCAGAAGGGTCAAATTCAAGGTCACATGACAATGGGCAAGGAAAGCTGGCTCTAACCAGACCCATTCCATGTCCCCCCTCACTGCCTGGCCTGGTTCCAAGCCTGGAGACTTCTTGAGAGCAGGACAGGGTTTCTGTGTGTCCCTGGGGACCATGGCTCATACTGTACCTTGGTCTTTCTGGTGGAACCACCTGGCTAGGGCCTTGGAGGCACCCAGAGCTCTGAACTGTTGGTGAGGAGACTGCATTAGCAGAGAGCTAGTGGTCTACAGGACATTCTCCAGAGCACTGTGACAAATCCCCTCCCAGGGCTCCAGCGTGCCCAGGGTCCAGCTCTGTCAGTGGAGCTTCCTAATTGGGGCCAACCTCCCTCCAGGAATGGTCTCAGAAGACAGATGCTGCCAAAAGATGGGGTGAGGCAGGGCTGCACACTGAATGAGAACATAAAAGTTTTCCAGTTTACTTATTAGTTCAATATGTAATTGGATAGAAGGAGCAGATTTTAAAAATTTGTCTTACCATAATGACTATAATTTTTTAAAGATTGAAAATGAATCTGACTAGAAAATACCATTAAACTACCAAGTTGCTTAAAATTTAAAGGGTAATTCACATATAATGCTTTTATTTAATAGCCCAATTTACAAAACGTCTAAAATTAATGCAGATCTTTTCAGGACAAAATCAGCCGTAACTGCACCAACTAATTTTTGCTCATTTGAACTGAATTATTAATAAGAGAGAAATATACCATATGTTCCCCATAGAGCTGGATACATTTATTTCAAATAAAAGCACCGTGTTTGGTGGACTATAAGAGGTTTAAATGCTTGCAGAGAAATGGGTTACTTATATACAGATTTAATAGAGTATAAATCAAGCAGCGTAATTAAGGACACAGCTGCTTCTGAACCCAAAGCTGGCAGCTTTGGCTTTTGACATTCCTCTGTCACCTGGTGGCTCTGCAGCAGTCACTCCTCCTCATGGAGCAATACCAGCTCCTCCACGATTTTGCAGTTTGTCTACGCCGAAAAGGAAATCGATAGCAGGTGTAGATTAGCTTGGTCGCATCTATGCACTTCATCTATTTCCTCCCTAAAAAATGTTCAGTGAAGACCCACTGTGTGCCCAGCAGCCTCTGGATTTTTCTCTTGGTCTCTTTTCTTCCTTTCATCTTTCCTTCTCTCGCTTACCCTTCCTGCCTCCTTTTCTTCCATCCTTCCCTTCTTCTCTTTTCTTCCTCAGTTCCCTTCAACAATGCTTCATGCAGCCAACTCAGAACCTGGGAGTTCAGGTTCAGTGTAGATGAGCTGCCGGACCACAGGGTCGGGGAGGGTCAGTGCCTGGGCTCATATGAAAGAAGAGGTGGGCTTTAGTCCTCCATCTCGCCTCCGCCTCCTCCTTGGGGGACAGGTGGCTGCTCTCAGCTGCTCAACAGCTCCCAGCCTGCAAGGCAGCGGGCTATGGCAGCATAAGCCCCATGAGGGACTTTCAGGGCTTCTGATCCTTAGGTGTCCCCAGCTTTACCACATGTGCTATCACTTTGTATTGGGAAGATCACACTCCCTCTGGAGGTGGCCAGTGTGCGCACAGGTGTGAAGGCTACATTTGGTGCCTGCTCGACGCCAGGGTTATGCATGGAGATTCCTGTGCCTCTCATGCCTCTATAGCATGGTGGGCCACCCAGGGCACTCCATGGGCACTGCCATTGATTTGTGCCTCTTACAAAGCAATGTAAGAGGCACAAAGCAATGTAAGAGGCACAAAGCAATGTGCCTTGCAGGAGCTTACAGGAAGTCTAGATTTCCTGCAAGCTCCCTGTGGGCAGGCACAGTGTGGGTTAGGCAGTGTCTGTCAGAGCATCCCCCCATGTCACCTGCCTATGCCGACTTTGGCGATAACTTGTCAGCAGGTGGAATTTAACTCAGGAGGGTGTGTTTGGCTTCTGGGTGCCCATGGGCAGATGCACTTGGACAGAGTGGGCCCTGAAAATCAGGTGTGTGTTGCAGCAGCCCGAGCAGCCAGTCTGGAACCCAGCACACTCGCATGCTAAATTGCATCTCGGAGAGAGGTTTTTGTTTTAATGGAAGCAGTTATTCAACTAGCAGCCTTCAGATGGAAATAGCAGCTCTCTCTATATAATGGGTAAGGGCACTTTAATTAATAGCACTTCTTGGATTTTAATAACAGTGGCTTTGGTTTCTGGCCATCTGATGAGTTGGGGAGCTATTGTCTGGGGGATGCGGGGACATGCAGACCTGCTTGAGTCAGCTCGGACACAATGAGCAGCTCAGAGGTGTAGTAATTTGTGGGCTTTCTGAGCCTCACGCCTGGGTCTCGTTTATGTCTCAGGGCAAGCGCTGTACGGGCGGGGGCGGTGGCGGGCACCCTGCCATTGTCTCTTCTGTTGTGGTGTGAGCTCAGGGAGAACTTCCAGCTGCCTGCGGAGCGGCAGTGAGGCTCTTGTGTGTGGACAGATGCTGCTCTGTCACCGCGGGGCTGCGTCCCAGTGGCCGGCTGGCCCTGCTGTGCCCTCGCAGGCTTGGGGCCTTGTGCTCAGTAGCCTCCCCACCTCCCTGATGCTCCCCGTGGACCTGTCAGATGTACCCAGGTCCTTTCTCTAAGGCTTGGCTGTTCTGTGACAGCTGGGGAGAAGTAGCCATGGCTGGAGTGGCTGGGGACAGGGCTGTCCCTTAGGAAGTGCTGCTCACATGGTCCACTGGGTTTTTGTGGAGGGCTGAGGTTATGAAGGTGAGGGACCCTCCGCAGGCCAAAGCCTGGGAGCAGGCAGGCATGCAGACACGTGCTGGCATTACAGGCCCTGTGGGGAGGGTGGTTCCAAGGGCCGCAGAGCCCCCGAGGGGGTGGCCCTAGGGAGGGGCAGAGGCCAGCAGAGCAGGAGGAGCTGCAGAGATCTGCTGGTGCTCCTGGTGCCCTCCCCTGGCCTGCCGCTCTGCCTCCTGCTGTGTGTGCAGCTCCCAGTGGGCCTGGAGGGGCCTGGGCTCTTCCTCCCTGAGGCTGGTTGGTGCCAGTGGACACTGAGCCCATGGAGAGGGCCTGTCACCCAGCACTTCACAGCAGGGCGCCCCTCCCCAGGCCTGGCGGCCTCTGCCTCCTCCAGCAGGGAGCACAGGGTACAGGGGTGTGGCGGTATCAGGTCCTCCTGTCCTTCCTCTCGGACAGGCCTGCCTTGGGTTCGGATCCTGTTGAGACCTTGCAAATGCGACTGGGCCCTCCTGGCCCAGCCCCCGCGCTCGCCAGGCCTGAGACGCCTCAGCACCTCCCTAAGTGCAGGTGAATCCCAGGAGGGCCTGTCCCCATCGGCTCCTGGCGATGGCCTCCTGGCCTGGCGGCCCTCCCTGCTCTCCCCTGGGCTCCCCCTCTCCTGGGCTGTGGCGCTGCCCCTCTGTCCGGACGCCTTTCTCTGCCAGGTGCCCTGGTTTCCTCCTGAGCCCATCCTTCAGGTCGCAGCTCCCGGCTCCCTTGGGACGCCCTCCTTCCGGGCCTGGGCCAATCCTCTGCCGCCAGGGCTGTGGGCCTCCGTAATGCACAAGGGACTGTGATCAGGGGGTTGAGTGAGCAGGTAACTGAAGAGTATGTGCCCAGGTGGGTGGCGTGTCCCACTGGGGGTGAGGATCCTGCCTTCTGGTGCCCACAGGGCTGCTGGAGGACCAGCTGCGCAGGCACTCTTCCCTCTCCCCGCCCCGTGCCCTCCCAGATGCAAACAGTGGAGCTGACCCAGACCACCGGAAGGAGGAGGGTGCCGATCCGCTCTCAGGTACTCGGGCTTCTCACCTCTGGACAGATCCGCGGTTGAAATAATTAATCATCATCTCACTACCTGAAACAGACGCAGGAGCCTTGGGCTCAAAGGGAGCAGATCCTTCGACCCATGAACTTTGATCTCAGCCCCAAAGGTCGGTCATCAATCCCTCATCCTGTGGCCTGACCATGCTTAATTACCCAATTAACGCATCCTTTTATAGCCGGGTGGTTTAAGGGGCTGTGTAGGAAGAGGGCGGGACCAGGGCCCAGCCTTTGGTTGCTAACACGGGAATTAAATATCTGTCTCTTCTAAAAGTCAGGGCGTGATTTATTGGAAAATTGGTGGAAACAGCCCTTGGGGGGTTGTGCTCCAAAGCTGGTTTAGAAGAGTGGCTGCCGGCGATGACTTTTTGATTTCCTCTATCCTACTGAATGTCATTAGCCCCCTTTCATGTAAAATAAATGTTTGAATCCAGCTTGCGAGGGCTTATTTATTCATCTCGTTCCCTTCCCTGCACACCATCATTATTCCTCTGTTGACTCTCTTCTCTGGGAGAACGGAAGCTAACCCTTCCCTCAGAGGCACATCCTCGGATTCAGACCACGCGGGGCCCGTCCGTGCCTGCTCCCCCAGCCCCCTGGCTCGGAAGCCGTAGGTGATGAATCTGGGTCCTGGTAGATCATGTGTGACTGCAGGACGGGGGGCTGGGTGATGTTCTGTTGATGATTTGTGGCTATTTATTTGGGAAAGTGGCCCTTTCCCCAAAGAAGCACATTATGCAGAAAGACATCCATCTGATAAGCCGGGATGAAGAAAGCCACTGTCACCATTTTCAAATAAGGAGGCCGGTCCATCATAAATCAGGCCCTTATTAAAACACGCTAACTCCGTGATGCAGAGGGCTTGGCTTTTATCTTCTCCTTGGCCCAACCCTTCCCTGACCTACAGTAGTGGAGAAGTCGGTAAGGAGCTGTTCATTGGCCAGGTGGCGTGGGGACTGGAACCTCGGGAGACGCAGGACGGTGTCCGCAGGATGACCGGGGGAGGTTCCCAGCCTGCAGGGTCATCCAGCTGACTTCCCTGGGGGGAAATGGAATGTCGCAGGCCTTCGAGTTACCCCAGGGAACTGGGATCCCCGGACACAGAGGGTCCCCTACCCTGTGCCTCTGGGAGCCCACGACTCATTAGTTCACATTTACGAAGTGTGAAACTTTTCTCAGCATTAATTCCCCAAAGAGCTGAAAAGTCCAAAAGCCTTGGGGGTCTTTCCTCCTGGCCAGCTGTGGTTGTGGCGGGGGTCCACACATGGACAGCATCTGCCTCTGCAGAGATCGCCACCTCCCACTGCCTGCCTCTGTCCTGCGGGCGTCCTGTCTCCTGCTCCCCTCCAGCCCCTTCCCTCCCTCCCTCCCTCCCTCCCTCTTTCCTTCATCCCCCCGCCCTCTCCACAGCCCTTTCAGAGTTAAGAAAACTAGAGAAGTCAAGGCTCCATCCCAAGGTCACGGTGCTTGCGAGCAGCTGGGCAGCAGGGACTCTGGAACAGCTGATGACGGAGTCTGAGACCAGCTGAGTCTGCAGGATGTACCCTGTACACACTGGGTGCTCCGTAAATGCCCAACAAATACGTAAACCATTGCAATTTGGTGTTGGGTCACGCTGTCTAATATCTTTGCTTTCCCAGACAAGCAGACGCCCATCTGGTCCAGCACAGGGTCCCCAGGGTGGCGGGATCCCAGGGACTCCTGCACTTGGCTGCTGGTGCAGTGCTTCAGAGCTTGCCTCTGGGTCACCCGCCGGCTCCTCCTCTATCACCTGGTGACCACAGTGAGGCCATGCTAGGACCTGAGTCTCTGGATGGTGGGAGGATGAGCTGCTGAGACTGCATGGAGCAAGCTTGGCACAGGGGTCACTGCAGGGTCACTGTCACCTCTCCCAGCTCTGGCTGGGGCGGGTCTTGGAAAGGAGTGGAGGGTTTGGTGACAGTCCTTTCTAAGGATAGTGCGTTCTCCCGGCCTGGAGAAACCTTTAGGAGGTGCGGCTGACATGGAATCAGGGGCAAGGATAACTGGTGTTAGGACGGGTGTCGTCTACTACTAGGTCACCTCCGGGTGAAGCTGGAGGGGTCACCTGTGAGTGAGATGCAGAGGCTTCCTCTCCCCCTCGACGGCGTCTGCCCTGGAACCTGGCCTCCCCACTCCCCCACCCTGCTCGGGAGGTCATCTGACCTCCACACCCCAGGCTGCCCCTCTCCTGCGTCAAAGCTTCCCAGGCCACCGTGACTGCTGCAGGCACCGAGTCTTCTTGGCCCCGGCCCTTGTCTGCCACCTCTAGTCGGACTTGTCCTTGCTCTAACATATTTTGGTCACACTGGACATCTTCTGTCCAGCGGGTATCGTTGGTCTTTCCTGCCCCGGGGCCTCTGCCCAGAGCTCAGAAAGCCTGTAGCCGGCTCCGCGTCTTTTAGCTCTTGGCTTAACAGTGACTTCCTCAGAGAAGTCATTGCTGACAACCTGACGGTGACTCGCGCTGCTCACTCTCACTGTTTAATTGCTGCCCTCAGTTTATTACCCCCCCCCACCCCCCATGCAGGCTCCTCCAGGGTGAGGTGTCTGGCCTCTGGGCATCACACCTGGCGCAGGGAATGCAACCCCAGCTTCTGAGGGAGGTGCTTCCGCCTACAGGTTTCTGGAGACCTGATTCCAACTCTGAGGCTGTTTTCTGGATTTTTCTGGCCTAGAGTGCTGAGCAAATGCTCTCTGGATAAGCTAGTCATCAAGACCATAACAGACTAGAGTTTTGTCCTAAGGGAGGGGTAATTGGTGTGGCAGGGGCCACCTACTGTCCCTGGGGGCACGAGTTCTCTGCAGCAGAAGACCCACCCAGCCCACCCACAGCAGCCAGCCGTGTAGGAGGTGAGCCCAGGGGAGGGGAGTGGGTCTCGGGAGTGTCTAAGAGAGGCCGAGGGAGGTGTCCAGCCTTCCTGCCAAGAGGACATGGCAGGAAGGCACCGTCTTGGAAGCAGAGTGAGTCCTCACAGACGCTGCAGCGGCTGGCAGCTGGGTCTGGGACTTCTGGCCTCCACAGCTGGGAGCAATGCATTTCTGTTGTCTAAGATATTTCATTAGAGCAGCCCAATGCCGCTCCATTTGGGTATTTTTCAAAACACTTTCAAATACAGTAACTTCAGCTTTGCGCACAACTTAAGCTCGATCTTATCACATTAAGGCATATATTTGATGCATTATACACTATTACGAAGATGAAGGAGGGCCATTGTTATGATTTCCCTCTGACAGATGAAAAAGCAAGGAACAGGGACATCAAGACCTTTAGCTAAAGTCACACAGCAAGACAGTAGAAGAGACTGGGCCTAGGATTGCCACTAGCCTTGCTGCCTCCACTTTCAGTCATTCCGAGTCCTGCCTGCTACGCTCTTTTCACAGGAGAGAGCAACATGGGTGTGACTTTGCTCTCAAAGTGTGTTTTTCTCTTGAACGCCAGGCTGAACGGTTGGCTTCTGGCTCTCCCACCCCACCCCCAGGTCCCCAGGGGAGTGGTGCATTAATGGGAGAGGACAACCCGCCTCAGTGGAGGGCCAGGGCATGTGGTCATCATGTGTCCCCCAGACTCACAGCAGTCCCGCCGGGTACAGGGTCAGCTCCCTGTTTTCTGGAAAGGTTGTATCCAAAGTGTCTGACCCAGGGCTTGGCATGTACTGAGTATCTGATCAATACTTAGTGAATGAATGAAGCTCAGAGAGATTAAGTCACTTCCCCAAATTACACAGCCATCAGGGGGAGTGGGTCCCTTCCAAGTCCCAGAAATGTTCCCTGCACAGTGTGGTCGTGAGCCCTCTGTGGGCTCCATCCGCGTCAGCATCAATGCCCGGCTTGCGCAGAGTGATTGTCCCCGTGGTGCCTGTGGACAAGGGAAGCACCAGGCGCATACTCATCGGGGAGGGCCGTCTGCAGCAGTGCTGGGCACCCTGAGCATCTACTGGAAGGGGCCATCCCAATCTCCTGGTGGGCACAGGCAGGTGGACCCTGCAGCCACACAGCCCCACAGAGCGCTGTCCTGCAGACCTGGTCAGTGACCCTCAACCAGGAAAGATGCACATGGCTGACGGCAGCACAGCCCAGCAAGCCGCGAACTCATCCTAATAACCCAGGGGTTCCCGGGCAAGCTCCCCACATGTGAGCAGCCGAGGTGTGCCCGAGCTGCCCATCAGGCCTGAGGAACCCCCTGGAGGGCGAGCCCAGGACCCAAAAGGCGTCCCCAGGGGAGTGTCTGAGTCAGCGAAGGCAGCAGCTGCTGAGACCTGCCCAGCCCACGCACCATCTGTATCCAAGGCCCCTGTGGCTTGGACAGGTGGACAGTTCCTTCCTCGTTGAAAGAAAAACATACTGAGACCTCACAGCCCCCAGTGAAAATTCGCCAGGTTTACAGCAAGCAGGTGAGAAGAGGAACAGGACGGTGGGGGGAGTCCCTTGAGACCGAGCACCTGGGAGGCACTTGGTGAAGTGGCTGCCCTTTGGTCAGATGGTCAGTTGGCCCCTCCTAAGTATGGGCACATCCCAGGGGCTGGGGCACCCACAAGCAACTCCTGCACTCGGGAGCTCATGGAAAAGGAGGAGGAATCCATGAGCAACCGGGACCTAAGTGAAAATGTTAGCAAGGGGCCTCTGTGGGCTTCCAGATCCTTCTGTGGGGTGGGAGGCAGGGAGGTCCAAGGAGGCAGAATGTGAAAATGTAGACTGTGTCGGGAGGGTGGGATGAGGAGGTGGCAAAGGGAGTGTGATGGGCGGGGATTGGGCCGTAAGCCTGTGGCTCCGTATTACTCTCCCCATTTTAAAGTAAACTTGAAGAGACCCAGTAACTTAGCAGCCTGCCCCACCAAGCTGAGCAGTAAGGAAGGTGGGAATTAGAACCCTGCTCCCTGCCAGGCACACTGGCCACGCCTGTAATCCCAGCGACCCGGGGAATCTGGGGCAGGAGGGTCTCAAGTTCCGGGCCAGCCTGAGCAGCTTAGCGAGGCCCTGTTTCAAAATGAAAAACAAAGGACGGGGATGAAGCTCAGTGTCAAGGGCCCCTGGGTTCAATCCCCCTGGTGGAAGGCTTCGGCTTCTTCCATGTGGACAGTCCAGGACCAGCTGGATGGAGGACTGGAGAGAACCTATGTCCAGGGCTCTTCTGCAGCCACCCCATGGGCTCCAGGAGATACTGCACCCTGGGTCTGGATCCTCTTGGTTTTGAAGAACTGCTGTACAACTGGAGACCCCAGGAGGAGGTGTCCAGGAAAGCAGGGGTTCACTTGAACTTGGCCCTGAAGATAACAGAAAGCCTTTGCAGGTCACGAACCCAGGGAAAGAGTCCTACTTGCCAAGGCTGTTTTTCAAACACTGTCTTTGAATTGTACATTTCAATCAAAACAGTCCAGATCCGCTACTTGAGAAGTAGGATTTATATCTGCTCTCTCGAAAAGTTGCAAGAGGAAAGAACTAGAGGCAGAATTTATAGCCACACAGTGAAAGATGAGGGCCCAGGGAAGTGACCCCAGGGATGGACTGAGCGGACGTGGACCTGGGAAGCAGGGAGGCTTGGGAGAAACCAGGCTTCCTGACAGCCCCGATACACAGTATGTCGGGGTGCAGAATGGGGGCTGACCCCAGGTTTTGGGTGAGGCTGGTTCTGCAGGGGGAGAGGCCGTGCCTGGAGGAACCAACGGAGCCGGGCTGGGAGGGGTAAGAGAAGCAGCTCAAGGCTGGATGACTTTGGTGGGACTGAGATCTGGAGCTGGGGCAGAGAGAGGTCCACGGAGAGCAATTGAAGCCACACTAGTGCTGCCTTAAAAGCAAAAACAAAAACAAAATAAATCCCCCAAACTAACCACCAACATAAAAGCTAAACCAGCCTGACAACCTGGCTTGACACCGGGTAGGTCTCCCGGAGCCTGCCACTGATGTCTTTATACCTGGGCCTCGGTGAACGGAGCGGCAGCCCAGAGCCCGCCCTGCCACCCCAGCACCCTCGGCCCAATGCCAGGCGCCGAGGAGGGTACCCCAGTCTCCTTTGGATTTCCTGGGTTTTGTTGGGCCCGGTCACCAAGTTCATGTTATTTAAATCTAGGGATTTGAATGGAGCGTTATTAAATGCCCTCCTCGACCACATGATACTTGGGATGGGCCGCAGTGAAGGGGGATTAGCAGATAAATTGCTATTGTGATTCTAACATTATCACCAGGTTTGCTGAGGACAATAATTATGGAGCTTACAGTGTTTGGAAATATTGCCTAAATCTCCTCCCCACGTGTTGTTTGTGATGGAAAACAATTAGACAAAAGGTCCTTTTGGTAAGCAGCCTGGGATTCAGATCAGCCGATGAATGGCTTTCTCCCAGACCCGAAGCATTTGTTAGAAGTAAATTATATGTCATTTCCAATCCAAAAGGTCTGCTGGCCATGTTTATTGGGATAAATTAAATCTTCTAAGGAGGGTAAACAGAAGGCCTGATAATTATTTGCTTCTGTATAATTCAAGCTGAAAAGGGTGCTGCCAAGAGGAGGGCCCGCCAGTCCCCTGCATTGTGCCCCCCGGGGAAGGCACAATAGGGAAATCTAATTTCATACCGCTCTGCGCATCATATCAGGTTGGGACGCACAGCCCTGCCCTTCAAGGCGGTTTTCAAATGCTGCTTTTGAGGTGCAAATTCTAACCCAAATCGTCTCGATTTGCTATTGGAGAATCAACTTTTATCGTTTCGAGGGGCTTCCTTTTGCAGAGGGGATGCTGCTTCTCGGATCAGACAGGCTTCCTGTCTTCACGGGAGCAGGGTGGCCTCCCCTCCAGCCTCGCCTCAGCTCAGACCTGAGCCTCCTCCGTGGGCAGTGGTGGGCTCCAACAGCCTACTCATGCACCCACTCACCCATCCACGAATCTGTCCGTCCATCTGCCCACCATCCACCCCTCCCTCCCTCCCTCCCTCCGTCCATTTGTCTGTCCCTCTTCCTCTAGCCATCCATTCACCCACCCACCCACCCATCTATCCATTCACCTGCTCACCCACCCACTTGTTCACCCACCCACCCTCATCTGTATTTCCCCTCTTGGGCCCATTGACTCACGAGGCACAGATACTCACGGGGGGCCCTTGCTGGGTGCTGGCTGCCCCAGTGCCACCAACACAGCTGTTGACAAGATCCAGCTGAGTTTATTGCTGAATGTGGCAAGGAAGGGGACGTGTGCCCTGGGAGATTCTGAGTGTGGCTGTGCCGCTCAGATACGCAGCTCTGGGTTTGGCCCTCTGCCCTGCCTCTGCCCTACATGCCTGCCAACACTGGTGGCAGTCCCTGAGCACCGTCACTTGGTCACTTGTGCACCACACAGGGAGGAGCAGGATGGTGGGGCTGGGGGAGGCCAACGGCCAGCCTGCACTTGCCTCCCCAGCTAGCACCCTGCACTGGGAACAGCTCCCTGCCTTGATGGCGGCTTGGCGCCTGCCCCAGGATGTCATCTGCGGTGCAAGGGGCCAGGCGGGTGTCCAGGCTCAGGTTTCACTGGCTGAGCTGTGATAACATCTGGCTCTTGGGGTCCTAGGCCAGTGACCTCTTAGGCTCCCTGGTGCCTGGCAGTCTGCAGGGAAGGTTTCCTCTGCTTCTCAGCTGACAAGCACCCTTTGCTGATCTCCAGGGATGTGGGTAGCCCAGCTTCCTGCCCCTCCTTCTCCAACGCTGCTCCTTCCAGAGTCCTGCAATGTCCTCTCGGGGGCTCTGCCTGGCTCAGCCTGGAAGGGAAAATTCCGCCCAGCATCACCAACCTGTGCCCTCAGCCTGGGCAAGACTGCAAGACCAACCTATGAAATACCAGGTGTTGCCACTCCAGCTTGGTGGTCCTCCTAAGCCGTCGCTGGTTGGAGCCCTCACTAGGAGGTCACATAGCAGTGCTGCACGTCCAGACCAGTGTCACTGCCTGACTCACTCCTGCCATCCTCTGCTCCTGCAGAGGGCCCCATGTAACAGCAGGCAGACAAGTTTCAGAGGTTAGGTCCATTCCCAAGGGTGTGCCCATGAGGTGGGACTTCATGGTGGTCTTGCCCTATCCCCTGCTGACCTCCCTGAGGGGGTTAGAATCATGGTGCCAAGCCTGGGCTGGAATCCAAGCCCTGCCTCTGATTCCCAAGGACTCCTGAGTAGATGGCACCCCTTCTTGGTCCACCAGGAGAAGCCCTCTGTGAACGCCAGGGTGGTCAGATCTGGGAAGTCAGGGCCACCAGCTCACGTGGGAAATCTGCTGGGTCAGGTGGGGCAGGAGCCCTGCCTCCTTCCCCACATCCTCTTCCTCCTGTCCCCCAGCTCCTCTGCCCAAGCCCCGTTGCCTGCCTCTCGCTGCTGGTCCTTTGCCTGCTGGCCCCTCCTTCCTTTGGAACTCCGTCCACTTGTGGGGGACATGGCCACCCTTTCTGGTTCTCCTTTTGCTGTCTGTTCTTTCCGCCTGGCCTTCAGGGAGCTGCTGGCCTTGGGGACCCCTCTTCTCAAAATGTCCCCCAGACCCACAGATTCAGACCGGGAGAGGCCCATGCTCTGCGTGGTCCCTCTGAGAGTCACTGGTTTGTGTTCTCCTGTCTCTGGGGAAGGCCTGGCGTTTTCCGAACCTTTCCTAAGTGATCCCACGTTTCTCTCGAGCCTGGACTTGGCCCCCATGTGCCAGTGATTCTGCAAAAGGTCCAGGCTTTCTCAGGATGCTGAAGGAGGGTAAAATGGTCACGTGGTGGCCGTGGCTTCTAATCCCAGGGACTCTTGCTCTTCAGCAGGTAGGTCCTTCTCAAAATCATCCACAGGCTTGGGAGATCTGGAGGCTCATCTCCTGGGTGTTGGACCAAAAGCAGCACTTCAGAAAAATGCAAGCTCAGAAATCAGTAGGGACAGGGTGCTCTTTGATTCCCACCGGGAGACAGACTTAACAAATGACACAGCTGTTCCTCAGCGTGCTCCCCGTGTGAAGGCTCTGACTAGGTACAAGACAGGCACCGTGGCACTTATCTGTAATCCCAGAGGCTGAGGCAGGAGGATCACAAGTTCAAGGCCAGCCTCAGCAATCTACCGAGGCTCAAGCAACTTAGTGAGACCCTGTTTCAAAATAAAAAATGAAGAGCTGGGGCTGGGGCTCAGTGGTAAAGTGCTCCTGATTTCAATCCCCACAAGCAAACAAAAAAAGGGGGTTGGACTAGGTACTGCTTAGTCCCGTCCTAGGCACCTGTTAAACATCTCCCCGCTGTCCTGCACTCCATACCCCTGGACCAACAGGCCTCCTCAGAAGGCCAAAGTCCCTGGGAGTCAAGGCTCCTCTGGGTTCCTTGGACAAGCCGCCTTCCTGGCAGGCCTGCGCTGTGGCCTGCTGTGGCCACAGAATTAGGCCTGGGTCAGAGCAGGGGTCACAGGGCAAAGATCAAATGTCAGCCTCTGGGGCTAGCGCCAGGCTCAGGACATAAATGATGTTATTTTCCTAAGTGGCTCGTCTTCCAGTCCGGACCCCAAAGGGGAAGTGTCTGGGGGCAGCAGGACACGGGTTGGAGGCCGGGTCTGGACCACAGGCAGTCTGCCATCTTGCAGGTACTGGGACCTGCTATCACTTTCTCCAGGGGTGGGGGCACCCATGAAAGGCCCCAGAGGCAGGCTTGAGCTGAGGGCACTGTGCCTGGGGCTGTGCTTCCTGCCCCTCTATCCTGACTCCTCCTGCACCCAGGGGACAGGCCATGTGGGTATGTTTATCTATTGAAAATGAGCTGAAATTCACGTGATCTAAAATCAGCCAGTTTAAAGTGAATCATTTGGTGGCATTGAGTCCATCACCAAGCACAACCACCTCTTCCACCTCGTTCCAAAATGAAGGTCTCTTATCACCCCCAAATTCAACCTTGACCCGTGTGTTATGCCTCCCCCAGCCCAGGCTCCCCCTGGCCCTTGGAAACCACCCATCTGTCCACAGATTTGCTTTCGCTGGACATTTAACAAAGGGAGTCACAGGCCCCGGGTCCTTTTGTGTCTGGCCTCTGCCACTCAGCACGATGCCTCCCGGGGTCCTCTGTGTTGTGGCAGGTGTCACCTGCACTCATTTTTATGCCTGAACCGTATTCTACTATCTGGGGAGACCACAGGGTCATTATCTGTTCTTCTGTGGGAGGGCACTGGGGTTGTCTCCAGGGGAAGTACTGATTTTATGGCCATTTCACAGAGAAGGAAATTTGGAGTTTGACATTTTTTCCAAGGTCATCCCAACCTGAGTGGCAGTACGGGCACGAGGCCCAGGCTTTGAAATCTCCATTCTCCCCTCCCGCATGTGCAGGCAGTAGGTGCTGGCTTGCCAAGGGAGGCCTGGTCCTCTGGCACTCCTGTCCTGACTCTTTGAGGCCAGAGTTTCTTGGCTGGGCTCTTTTAAAATACCATTTTTAAATATAATTTTTCTGGTAGGGAAGAAGAGTCATCTCTAATGACTCTAAGAGTCTCACTGTCACAATATTTATTTATTTATTTAGAGAAATTAGCTGGGGGAACTGGCACACGTCTATAATCCCCGATGCTTGGGAGACTGAGGCAGGAGGATGCCAAGCTCCAGGCCAGCCTCAGCAACTTAGTGAGAGACCCTGTCTCAAAATAAAAAGGACTGGGGATGCAGCTCAGTGGTAGAGCGGCCCTGGACTCAACCCCTAGTACCTCATTGAGTTATAAATTATCTGTAATAAAGTTCACCGATTCTAAGTGCACAATCTGAGAATTCTGACACCTGCCTACAGCTGTGTAGTCATCTCCACAATCAAGGTATAAATCCTTCCATCGTTAGCTTACCCCCTCCCCGACACACACCGGTGGGCCGCACCCTCCACCTGTCCCCTGTGGTCCCTTATTTAGGGTACACTTGGAAAACTGCCCAGGTCTCAGCTCTAGGCATTTAGACCTTTGTTACGGTTCCTGATGGAACACGCCACAGCGTGTTCACTACTGTGAACACTGGAGCTTTATCTGGGCCAGGAGTGGATGGCTGGGCCATGTGTGTGTGGTCATTTTCTGCCCAGAGAGGTGACTTCCTGTGACAGGCTCCCTCTGGGACCCACATGGGGCCTAGTCGGTGGGCACTAAAATGAAGGCTCCAGTGTGTCCTTCCTGGATGGCCTGTGCTTTGCCTGTGGTTTCAGATTCAAGTGTCGGGGTGAACTCTTGGCGCTCACAGGGGGGCCCTCAGGCCTTGCTGAAGAAGCAGTCAGTTTGGGGACAAGCTTGGATTGGAAAAGCTCTCATCTGGATATTCTGAGCCCATGGTTTGCAGTCTTCCTAAGAACCTTCCTCACAGAGCTGCCACCCAGGGACCCTTGGGTCCCTCTGGTGGCAAATGCCTGTGTTGTCCCTTGCCCTGGGGTAAGACGGAGCTCCTGCTATTGGAGGATTTCTGGGTGCTAGGGTGGGGGCTTCTCTGCCTGGTGGGAAGGCAGTTAGGCCCTGGCTCAGCCGCCTCCCGTCTACCTGCTGGTGGGTGTGAGGACCCTACTTGTTTGAAATGGAAAAGGGAAATGAGTAGGGAAATGTCCAGGCAAATGTCTGTGTGTTCGGAAACAGAGCCCTTCTCAGCCAGGCCTTTCCTGCGAGCCATTTGCATGCCCATCTGATAGCAGGAGCCCAGTCAGGCCCACAGATAACACCCATCTGGGACCTTTGAATGAAAAACAAACATTCACTTCTTTCAGCTTCTGAAGGTCATTTGCATAAAAACCTGCAGGATTTCCAAGGCTGAGGGGGTGGGGTGCAGGAGTGGGAGGTGGGAGAGGAGTTTGCATGATCCTGGGAAAGCAGAACTAAGTGGCTCAGCTTAACCCTTATTGCTTCCTTATAATTTGCAAAGATAGTAGACTGAGAAGTTGGGGTGCGGCCCTGATCCTTGTTCTGGTTCCACTTCTAATTCGCACTTGACCTCTTTGGACCTCAGTTTCTTCTGCTATAAATGAGTGAGTAGGATGCACCTCCAGCTCATTTGTTCTCTCAGGCCTTGGAGCTGCACTGAGCATGTGCCGTGTGTTGGACTTTCTGCTGGGAGATGAACTACAACAGCATGCACAAGGTCCCTGCTTTCAAAGAGGGCCCAGCCTAGAGGGGACCTGGCGGCTGACACCAGCCTGTACTGTTGTAATCGTGGTCCACTTTCTGTTTTGGGTGTAGCCCTTGCTGCTCTGCCACAGCAACCTATTTTTTAAATGGACAAGTTTCTTTCTCCTCCTCTCTCCCTGCTCCTCCCTCATGTCTTTGGGGGTGATTCCAGAGGGTCTCAGAAATGACTCTCTCCCAGATTCACAAGTGAATTTCAACTCCAACAAAGGACACGTGGAATGTGTGTAGCCTTTGAGTCACCTCTTTAAAATCCCCCTGTTCCTGCTGATGGACAGACTCACAGCCTTTGGGACAGGAGTCCCCTAGGTTTCTCCTTTGCTAGTAAAGGAATAAAACTCCTTTTTCCTTCTTCTCAAAACCGTGTCCTTGTTATTGGATTGGCATCCAGGACAAGGACAAGCTTTTGGTAACACTGACAGTGGCATTTAAAAAGATCAACCTGGTGTTGGAGGGTGGTCCGGATGGAGGAGGAGGAGGAGGAGAAAGATCCCAGGGGGTGGTGGGAGGGAGAGATAATACTACCTTCCTGTTCTGGCCTTGGAATCTGGGAATCTCCAGCCTGCCCTCATGGGGGGGCTCTGGGTTCCAGGTGACCTGGGGTGGGTCATGCCAGGTGACAGCCAGAATTCCTCTGATCCCGATGAACCCTTTTAGAAAGTCCTAAAGAACTACATCTGAGGACCACCTTCTCCTGCCTCTGCCCCTCCCTCCCTGGCCTCCACACTTGTCCCGGCTGGGCAGGGGCAGAGCACACCTGCAGTGGGCTGGATTCACCCTAGCTCCCACCTGGGGCTGCCTCTGCCTCTGCTTGTACCCAGCTTCTGCGTTTAAGAACAAAGTGAAATTTTATTGTCAGTTGTAAGCACATAAGAAGAGAAACACATGTAATTCTGGAAGAAAATATTTAAGTTCATTAATTTTTTTTTTTCTGTGCAGAAAGTCTAAAAGTAAAGAATTAAACATTGTAAGAGGTCTAACCCTCCCAGCCAGGAGGCACTACCTACAGCAAAAAGAGATCGGGATCAGGCGCCCTGGCTTGGTGCCTCACCTGAGAGGCCTCTGGGATTCAGTTTTCCCATCTGTAAAACTGCAGGGCTGGGCTGGGCGGGCGGCTGTAGAAGCTCTGCCTCATGCTGCTCCTGAGTGTGGCTACCTGGAGAAAACCAGATCCAAAGAAACTGGGGAGCAGGCCGTGGCCCAGGCAGAACCTGGGGAGAGGAGGGGACTGGGATTTTTGGTGGATGAGTTAGGTTTTGGCCTCTTGGAAGGATGACGTTTTGTGAGACCCTGGAAGTCCAGCTGATTTGGTGCATGTGACCCTGCCTTCCCTAGATGCTCCTGGGGGCCTCCCCTGTGAGTGCCCATGTCCTCTGAAAGAGTCCTCCCCGTCTCCTTGGCACCGCTGGTGGCTTTATCAAAGAAACAGCGCTGGCGGCCCCGATCCAGCCGACACCTCCTCCTCCGGTCCTCTTCGCCTTTAAGAATTCTTACTGTGACTGACTGCGCTCTTCTCTTCGGGCACAATTAATTAAATCAATGGCCCTCTCATAAATTTAAAAATACATCCCCCATGTCTTTAAATCTCCGAATCCCAGCTGGGAAACTGAGAGGCGTGAAATACACAGTCATCACGTCACAGCCACGGAGATGGGGTCCTGGAGCTGTAATTCCGTGATAAATGTCTCCCAGACACACGCCCAGAGTTTGGTTATGCCCTCGAGGTGACAGGGAGGCTGGGAAGGAGAAGGGGGTGGCCACGGGGCTGCCCTTAGCTGCCTTTAGTGACTGGTGTGGACCAGAAGCTCAGAAGACACCGCAGGGCAGGGTCAGAAAGTTCATCATGCAGCTGCCCCCATCTGTAGCTTTGAGAGGAAATCCCACCCAGCACTTCGGAACTGCTGGGCAGCAACACTAGGGCTGGCATTGGGCCGCTCATTGGAGTGAGGGGAGGCTAAGGGTGAGCGTGAGGCCCGAGGCCAGACTCCTAGAACTGGCTTTGCAAACAGGTCTGTGCTGAAGACCACACAGATACCTGGCCCGCTGAGGGTCTCAGGACGGGATGGAGCAGGAAGGATGGCCCCACGCCAACACAGTTGGGCTGGCAGGCTGGGCACCCATGCAGGCTGGCAGAGCCATGTGACCTCAGCGTGGGTACTCCTGGGAGCATCCTGGGACCTGACTCACAAGAAAGGAAAGAACTTATGGGTGGCTGGGACTTTCCCAGGTGAAAGATGAGGATGGAGGGTAGAGTTGGAAGAGGGGCCAGCGTGCCCTGCAGGGTGCAGAGGCAGGAGGCGCCTGGAAGTCCCTCGGTGTGGCCCAGGTTGGAGGAGGATGGGCCACAGCAACCTGGTGGGTGCCATCCCAGGAAGCTCAGCAGAGGGGTGGGGCTGCACGACCCAGGGTGTCACAGGGCACCCCCATGCTCAGCGAGGGCCCCTTGGTGTGTTTGAAAATTCCCTTTACCAACCTGATTTGAAACGGTGCTGAGGGTAAGGCCTTTGGTTTCAGTGGATTCTATTCACTTGTATTTCATTTCTTATTCAGGTATTTATAGGTCGATATTGTCCCCAGTTCATTGAGAATTGCGTTTTTGAAAGCACTGTTTTCTAAGCTCCTGGAATTTTCACCACAGCGAGATGCTTTGCTTAGGACAAACCAGAGAAAGGCCCGTGGGTCTCCTGTCTCCCCTGCTAATAAACCGGCAGGGTCTCCTGATCTCTAGGCTGAGGAGGGAAGATCAGCTGCACCTGGAACCGTGGGAACATACAAGCCCAGGCTCCCTCTCACCACCAGCAGGCAGCCCAGAGGCTTGGTGGAGCCTCCATTATTCCCCCCAGATCCTGCCAGGGAGTACAGTTTCCACATCTCACTGGCCTCAGCTGGTGCCCAGAGAGAAAGTAGAAGGAGAATTGCACCCAGGGTCAGAGCTCCCCCTGCCAACCCTGCAGACACCCCAGCAGTGGAGAGGGCTTGGGTAAGTTTAGCAACCATCACCCAGGCTGGCCCTCTGCCTTGCCAGTGAAACTCAGGCTCCTGTGTGCGCACAGTGTGTGGGGGCCTAGGAGGCACCCTCTGCTTCCTGCTGTGAGGGACGCTTGGTGCAGAAAGGCCTAGTGGGAGTACTGACCGCCTCTTTTTGAGGGCCCACCCCAGGGCCCAAATGTTCCGGAAAGCACCTGGTTATTCACAAAGACTGTTACTTTCAAACTTGTGTTTTTAACAGTAGAATTTTAAGGTCAATTTAAGAACATTAAAAACATATCTAGCCAGGTGCAGTGGCTGGTACCTGTAATCCTAGTGACTTGGGAGACTGAGACAGAAGGGTTGTAGGTTTGAGGCCCACCTCAGCAGTTTTGTGAGGTCCTATGTAACTTGGTGAGACTATCTCAAATTAAAAAAAAAATAATAGTAATAAAAAGGGCTGGGGAAATAGCTCAGTGGTTAATCACCCCTGGGCTCAATCTTCAGTACCAAAAAAGAAAAAAAATTCTATATTGACCAATGGGTAGGTGCCATAGGTATAAAATATGGTGTGGGCTACTGACAGGAGAAAAGGAGGCCCCGCTGCTGTCCCTCCTGCTTGGCTTCCTCACGGTGCTGCTGTGTCCTTGTCCTCCCCATCCATCTCATCCAGCCCCTGGGTCTGCCTGGGTACCATGGGAAAACCACTGCTTGAAAATATTCTTGAATCTACATCTATTTTCAGCTTGTGCTTGGTTCTCAGCGCTAAGATAAACCCTGGACCTCATTACACACTGAATGAAGCAGAAGCGTTTTTCATTTTTTAAAACGGTCTCCTTCAAGCTCCAAAGCCTGTTTCCTAGTTTTTGCAGGAAGCCAAGTGATTTCTTTGGAAATTGCTAGTTCTAGAGGCGTGGGGTGAATCCCAGCAGGGCGGGGCCAGGCTCCATGATCGTGGTGCCCTCTGAATGTCCGTTCTGTGCTTGCCCACTGCTCAGGGGTCCGTGGGGGTTCAGCTAGACATCATGGATGATGTTTTTCTTCTCCCTTTGCTTTTTCTACCCCCAAGCTGGCTAATGCCGAGGTGCACCCTCTGCTGTTCTGGACTATGCTGATCGTACAAAGCTGGAGCTGAAAGTCGCCTCCCTTAGCTGTTGTTTCTTAAAGATGATCTTCTGTCCAAGTAAACCGTGGCTCGACTTGAACCTGGTTCCTGCAGACCCTGCTCACCTGGGGTCCCTGGCAGGTGGGTGGTGAGCCATTCAGACCTCAGGGTCCCTTCTCCTGGTGTCTGCTCTGGGCGTTCCCCTGTGACGTCCACAGTCAACCCCTCACTATGGTCCCCAGGGCTTCCCTTGCAGAACACCACCCCACGTGGACCCCAGCTGAGAGACCCACGTCCTGGACGGGTCCTGGCCACTGGTGTGGGCCTCCCTGTGTCCTTTGATTTTGTCTTTGGCAGAGCCCCAGGAACAGAAGTCCTTGATGGCACCTGGCCCTTTCTAGTCACCGACAAGGGAAACCTGAGAAACCGTTCTCAGAAATGGAACTAAATTGTCAGTGAATCTGTCCCCATCTGGAGGAGAGAGGAAGGTTTGGGACCGCAACAAAGGCGCCTTTGATTTCCGTTAATTAACTACTTTGGACTCCAGGGGTCTGGAGGAGCTCTGGTTTGACACACAAAGAGCCCAGGGCACGGATGATACCCACGCACAGGGTGTCTGCCCTGGAAAGGGCTCCGTGTATTTACCTGTAGGGCAATTCAATTAAAACCAAAGAAAGGGGTAAACCTATGAGATTAGCTCCAGGAACAATGCTGTCAATTGTGGCCCGTTCAAGCAATCCTGACGAAAGCAGATGTTAAACAAATATTTTGATGGCTCCAATCAGCCCCAGTGTGAATCTCTTATTTTATTTCTTCATTATCTCCAGGGATGGAAATTCTGAAATTCTTCACGGGTAGCCCACTTGGGTGATCTATTCAAACAACCATATGTAGGGAACTGGGTTGGAAATCTCCCCAGGAAGGGACAGTTGACTAGGATGGAGACTTTCGGGTGGCGCTCCCTTGGGTTTTTCCACCCCCTGTCTTGCAAGGTGCCTTAGGCTCCTCAGCGGGGCAGGGGAGAGAGGCCAGCAGACTGGGGCTGGGGCTGTATTGCTGGGAGGACCCTTGAAGGGGGCTTGTTGAGGTGCTGGGAGAGAAGAGTGCATGAGAGTGAGAAGAAATGATTGGAAAATAAGTTTCAGAAGGGCCGTCCTGGGCTACGCACCCCTTTCATCACCACAGATGAATGAATGCGTGTGTCGAGAAGCCATCATGTTGAAGTGGCTTCCTGGTTGTCAGCCCATGTGACCACAGTGCCCTCAGAGGCTGGACCCCCAGGACAGAGCCTCACCAGGGTGACCCAGCTTGAAGCCCATCCTGTTTCCATGGGAGCACTCTGGAAAGACCTCCAGAAGCTAGGTCTGAAATCTGCTCTGGTGGACTAACCTCTGGGGCCAACGCCTGGGGATTGCCTTGACCACGGCTCTTGGCGGGGCTGCATTTCCTGTAGCGTTGGTCAAATTGAGGCCAGTGGTAAGATTCAAGGGGTAGAAGTGGAATCATTTAATTTGAACATTTTTAATGTCCCATTTTTCAAATGGCCCTTGGCTTTGTACAGACACAGCGTCTGTGCCAAGTGAGAGAGTTATGACCTTTGGCCAACTTTACTGAACAAGGCAATAAAATAGAGTGGACATATATAATGCCTTTTGATTTGGGGAGGAGTAAGAGCGTCATTACAGCATGAATTACTCCATGTCATTGGCGGGGCAGGAATTACGACCTTCTGTTGAGTCCTTGGCCCAGCCTAAGAGCCTTAGGAGGGGAAGGGGTGGCTGATGAAGAAAGAGTTGTGCTGGGGATTTAGGGTCCTGGGGGAGGAATTCCACCTCTGCTTTGATGGGTCATTCAGCCTTTCTGGGCCTCAAACTTCTTCCTGTAGAGCTTGAAGAGTGGGTTACCTCCTCTGACTTCTTTACGTCAGGATTGCTGGGATCAGTCAGGAAGAACACATGAATGTGCTTCCCAGACTCCAAAACTCACCACAAATCTCTCTCATGCCACCCTACCCTGGAGGCCTAGAATATGTAACATATATATTGCATATGTTATATGGCCATATGAGGAGATAAATCTTAATATTTGTTTTAGGGGTCAATAATACAGCATTTTGTCAGCTACATAATCATTATTTACCTACAATTGCAGATTACTTGATGAGGATCGTGCCTCTTGGGTAATTGCTTTGTCATCAGGAGATGGCCACACTCTCACAGCCAACCATGTGAATTATAGCTTTTTAATCTCACAATTACAGAGTGGTGTGTGGCTACCAGAGAGGTTGAGATATAATTGCTAATTGCCAAACAGCGCACTGGGACTTTATTTATTTCCTACCATGACAGTTTAACGGCGGATGCACAGCGTGTCCCCGGGTTTGGGCATGCTTTGCATACGACGAAGTTGAGAACTCACCGCAGATGGCGCCAGGGGGTAGTTTTAGATGGGGGCAACAGGATGCTTGCACTCCTGCCAGCGAGGACCCGAGGTGGCAGATAGACGACCTCTGTGTTTCCTCTTGTGTGAGGGCCTGCTTCATCCAAGGTCCCCAGTCAGGGGTCAGCACCGAGGTCACACCTTAATGAAGAGCCTTTGGATCAATACAGGAAGGGGGTCATTGACTCGCATTCTAGCCAATAAGTATCGATTCAGCCATTGTTAAGAGGAGGCCAGCACTGGAGTGGGCTCTTTGAATTTGGATCTGGTTCTGCCATTTGCAAGTCTGGTGACCTGGACCTGCTCACCTCCCCTTTCTGAGCTTTGGTTTCCTGCTCTGCAAAATGGGAATGATGCTGACAGACCTTCCTTGGGGCTGTCGAGAGCCAGATTGAGTGAGATGATGTGGGTAAATGCCTGACACGCTGCCATTGTACCCCTGGTGCAACCCGGGCACTGGCCACCTTCTGCTGGTTGCTGGTTCCCGTATCAGCCTTCGGGGCAACCTCACCCATCCCAGGGGGTCCTGCTTGTCTGATGTGCACTGAGTGATATCAACATGCTCCATTGGCTTCAGAGGACCCTGCCTTGGCAGGGGCTGGGATGTGGTGCTGGCAAGTTCTTTATTCTCCATGCTGCCCAGTTCCTCCTCTGGCAAGAGCTGGCTGGGCAGCTACTGGGCGAGAGGGGACTTGGCCTGGGCCACCCTGGTGCTCCAGGGAGGCTCCCAGAAATATCTTTTTGTTGTTTTAAGATTGAAGAATGGGGCATGGCTCGCGGGGTTTTGTGTGAAGGTCTTGGTTCTCCACTCGCTCTGCGCGGCACTCCCCTCGAACCTGTCATTGTCACTATGTCCTTTGGTAAAATGCTCCTTTATTGCCAGAGTTCCGATGAACTCCAGGCTCTGGCGGAGCTGTTTTCCTCCACTTCACCCCATGTTCATGAGCTGCCCGCCGTCCACGCCGCGGTCTCCACAGGCGTGTTTGCCAGCCCCTCAGCGAGAGCCGCAGGGCAGGACCTTGGACTTGACCTTCTCAGCCTCTGTTCTGGGCTTCAAGGTCCCAGCCCAGGGAGATAGCTCCTGTCTAGATTCTCCTACCTAAAATTTTAAATTCGCCTTCCTCCTGGCCAGAGAGAATTTCCATCCCCCTAAGAGAACGTCTCAAAGTACCCCTTAGGGCAGAACAGAAGGCTTCTGGATTCTTAGGAACAGTCCTGGGAAAACCTCAAGGGAATTGTCACAGAGCTGACATTGACATTAACATTGAGCTGCCAGGTCCCAGAACCAGAGTCCCCAGAGGGCTGGGACCAAAGATGAATGAGCTGGTTCTAGAGAACGCATTTCCAGGTGGCAGCCCCAGGCAGGGTGTCTGCTCTGGGAGTGTGTGTGTGTGTGTGTGGTACCAAACAGCCAAGGTGCCTACCAGTGAGCCACATCCTCAGCGCTTTTTTATTCTATTTTATTTTGAGACAAGGTCTCACTAAGCTGCTAGGCTGGCCTTGAATGTGGGATCCTCCTGCCTCAGCCTCTCCAGTCCCTGGGATCACAGGCATGGTCACTATGCTTGGTGGCTGCTGGGACCCAAGTTCATGGCTGTCAATAGAAGCTCCCTCCCCATCCTGCCCATCTATAGGGCTCAGGAACATCCACACTGGAAGCGAGAGGCTTTGGACAAGTGGAATCAGATGCATTCCCATATTTGTCCTTTTACATGAAGGTATGGTAGGTAGCGGTGGTAGCTCATCTCTCCATGACACCAAGGCCAAGTGCCGGAAAACAAACTATCAATGCAAAAAAAGGACAAAGGGTGTCAGTGCACAGTTCTAACCCTAAGAGAACGAGCAGTTTTTCTGAAGAAGAAGGTGAAAAGCTTTTTATTGCAGATAGGAGTCTTCAACTCTATTTTCTAAAAAAGCTTTGCTTTCTAGGCAAGTCAGACTCACAGCTACGCCCAGTCAGACTCACAGTTACACCCAGTCAGGCTCACAGCTACACCCAGTCAGACTCACAGCTACACCCACAGTTCTAGGTGTCGGCCCCTGACCACCCTCTGCCCTCTGGGTCAGCGTGGCTGGGGAGGGGTGGGTAGGAAGCAGCACTCTTGATCCCAGGCCTGCATCCCTGATTCTCACTTCCACGCGACCTTGGGATAGTTGCTGCAGTTCTCAGCCTCAGTCTGATGACCTCAGGGGCAAATCCTGATTGGTCTAAACAGATGGAGGAGCCCCTTGAGCCGGCCAGTGGCTGTTGGGCCCGTGAGGGGGGTCCAGTGCTGACCATCGAGGTGGGGGAGGATGCCACAATCATGGCTGCGGTTCTGAATGTTCTTGTGCCCTGCGGGATTCATGCTGAGACTGAAGTCCCCAGGGTGACAATAGTAAGCAGTGGGTGGGGCCTTCAAGAGGTGGTGAGGCCGTGAAGGTCCGCCCTCCAGGATGGATTGACACCCTTGTGAGAAAGGTCGGTCATCCGGTCATCCCTCTTGTCCTCCCACCTCTCTGCCTTGCAGGGAGCACTCCTGCCCTCCAGAGGATGCGGCTGCAAGCTGCCATCTTGGAGGCAGAGAGCCGCCCTGGCCAGACACCAAAGGTGCCAGTGCCCTGATCCTGGACCTGCTGTAGCGTCTCCAGGACTCTGAGAAAGAGATTCTCTTGTTTGTAGATTTCCCAGCCTAAGACATTTTGTGAAGCTACAGAAATAGACTAAGACGTTCACTGAAAGGGAGAAATCCTCTTCTTCCATGAAAGGTCACCATGCTGTGTGTGATGGCTGGATCCTGGGTGGTTTCTCCTCAACCAGCCCAGGGCAGACATTCAAAGTCACTGGCATCTCAGGTGGTGGAGTCTTGGGGGGAAAAATTTCATTTGTGATATCGTACATGCCACATAAAATGCGTGATTTTAAAGCATCCCCATTCAGAGGTTGATTTTTTTATTGGTATATTCACAAATGTTAGGCAGTCATCACTTCTATCTCATTCCAGAACATTTCCATCACCCCAAAAGGGAACCCGTAATACCACTAAGTGTTCTCTGTTTCCCCCTTTCTCCAGCCCCTGGAACTCAGTAACCTGCTTCTGTCTCTAGGGCTTCACAGACTCTAGATGTTTCATATCAATGGAATTGCACAATACGAGGTCCTTTGTTTCTGGATTCTTTCACTTAGCGTACGTTTTTGTGTTTTCAGTACTAGGGATGGAATCCAGGGGTGCTTTACCACTGAGCCACACCCCCAGCCCTAGCACTAGGTTTTCAAGGTTCATCTGAAGCTCCCCAGGACCTCCTTCCTCAACACAGCTGCGTAGCGTTTCATGACATGGACACGTATTACGCCCCCCCCCCATTTTCTTATCAGTACATCAGTTGATGGACAGTTGAGTTGTTCCTGCTCTTTGGTCACTATGGATAATGCGCATCGTGTGTGAGTGCTTCTCTTGGGCTCATACAGCAGGTGGTTCTTTAGCTTCCAGAAATTTGGGGAATATGGCCCAGTGGTTTGAGAAGCCTCTGCAGGTTGGCTGCCGACGGTCCTGGTTCTCGCACTTCCTGGCTAGGGGCCGATGGACAGGTGGCCTCGTGCCTGGGCCTTGGCCCTTCACCTGTCAGACGGCGGTGGCTCCACAGGGCGTGCCGAGGAGTGAGTTCTCATGGTGGAATGCCAAGGAGCTCCGTGAGGCCCACCCCAGGGCCCGTGGCCTTGGCTGGCTACTAACACCCTCTGCACCCCCCAGAGGAGCCTGACTCGCTGCTCACCATCGCCACCTGCTGGGAGTCAGCAAGCTGCCTTTGACCCACCTCGCAGGATGCACCTGGTCACCCCTGAAGGGCACAGTGGCAGGGCCTTCCCGGTCCCTTCACCCTGGCAACATTCTTGAAGACAAGCTTCTTCATTTCTGTCAGCCCCCTGTGTCAGATCTGCTCCACTGTCTTAGAGCTAACACCACATCAGGGGTCTCCTGGGCCAGACCCTCTTCTCAGAACTCATGCCCTGGAGCCTTCTGGGTGCCGTCTCGCAGCCCCTCTGGTTCAGGGTTGGCATGTTAAACATAGACTAGTCACGGCCGGATTCTCACCCCTCACCCCAATGCCAACCGGCACTGGGGCTGGAGCGCCTTTAATTCCACGCCAAGACGTGGCTTCGCCGAGATATATGAGGCCAAGGGAGGGCCTTGGGGTGGGCGGCAGCCCCCCCTCCCCAGCCGTGCCCCGATGTCATAATTAATGTGCTGTAATTATTACCCTGCGCTCTCCAGCCTGAGCAGAGGACCGCGTCCTGATCCCAGGGGGCACATGCATCTCAGCAGAGCTCCCGCTCCCGGGCTGCAGTTCCAGACGGTGCAGTGTCACAGAGCCCTGTGCACAGGCTGAACCCCAAGGCTGAGAGGGGTTTGATTTAGCCCCGCTGGAGCTCAGACCCAGGGAGCCTGTCTCCCCTGGCCTTTGCAGACATCTAGGTCTTATAGACTCAGTGCACATTGACAAAAGGACCCCCAAATCCCTTCCCAGTTCCAGGTCCATGTCTGTGAGTCCCTGCTGGCTCTGTCTGGTGGTAGCTAAGAACCTAGTCCTGGAATGGAGATGCAGATCCTGCCTTCATGCTGTTGGCTGTGTGATGGAGGGCAAATTCCTGCTCCTCTCTGAACCTCAGGGTTCTTATCTGTGAGCAACACTCCTTTATCTAGTTGCTCTGTGGACTGACAAGACAACACAAAGTGCCTTGGTCGATTCTCCAAAAAGGCCAGCAGCTGTCACTGCCTGGTCCTCCCCTCCAGCCTTGTCTTTAACGAGGCACACCTGGCCTGCCCACCCTCTTGCATCCTTTGAAACCTCCTCCCCTGGTTTACTTTGTTCTGTTCTTTCCCTAAGCAGTGCCAATCTGCTGTCCACAGGAGCTGAGTGTCCCTGACTTGTCCTTGTCCCTCACCAAGCTGGGGACCAGCCTGCTCTCCGGGTTATGCTGCCTCGCCGGGCATCTGTTCCTCCCGCTCCTCTGGCTCTGAGCAGGCCTCCTCCTTTAGCCCCAATTCCTGCCTGGATCCCTGTGGGGGGCTCCCACCCACTTCCCTTCCCCAGGCTGCAGATCGTCTTGCCAACCATGGTCCTCCCAGCTTCACACTTACTGAGAGGGCTCACAGCACCTGGCACCTCCCCACTGCCCTTCAGCGAGTGACCCAGATGACCATCCAGCTTCAGGCCAGCCTTTGCCACGGGGAGGCCGCGTGGCTACTCCCGACCCACTCATCCCCTCCTGCCCCTCGTCCTCGGCTCTCAGAAGGCCTGGGCTCTCAGAAGCAGCTCCACGTGACCACTCCTTCCAGTCCTCCTGCCAGCCCTTTGTGACCCTGTTCCTCACCTGGCACCACATACACCTGTCTCTGCCTCCAAGGCCATCCTGAGGTCCCAGGTGTGTCTCAGAACCCCCCAGGGACCACAGCTCACACCAGGCGGAGAAGCTCTGCCAGTCTATTTATCGGGGGATCTATCTATGAACCCAGCTTTTCAAAAGAGAGGTTCCGTTGCCGATAGAATGTTCTGGAATGCAGGAATGGCCCATGGAGGGCCAGGACTGAGCCACAGCCCCTAGGAGGTGTGGAGCTGATGGGGACACATGAGCCACTGAATTTCTCAAACTTGGAACCACTGGAGCGTGGTCTGTGGCTGGGAGGAAGGCGGCTTAGCAGAGAGTGGCGCCCTTTGCTGATGAAGAAGAGGCTGGGCCAGAAAGAGGACAAGAGAAGCAGGAAGTAGGAAGAGTTGGCCAAAGGTCTGACCTTTGTGGGGTGAGCTGCCCTGAGCTCCTACAGGACCTCACGCTGCCCGCCGGTCAGCGCAAGTCTGGTTCAAGGGAAACCGATATCAGGCCTGCCAGCCTGCGGCCCGAGCTCTGGGGTTCAGTGCACGTTATTACACCCGTTTCCATGTCCAGGCCCAGCGTGAAGCATCCAGCTGCGACGGCTTCCTACAAATTCCACGGTGTTCTGTTTAAGGGGAAGAAATGCATCCAGATCTTCCTACCTGCTTTCCTTGCTCTGTCAGCCACAAAATAAATTAGATGGGTCAAACGTTGTAGATTTAATCTCACTGTGAACTGAACACACAGTAGCTCTCCTTGCCATCCGAGAATCTGCGAGTGCTCGGTGACCCCCCGGTGAACCAGAGGGGCCGGGGCGGCCGGCAGGTGCAGCTGGAGCCGACTCAATGTGACATTCACCACGATTCTTTGTGCCCTTCTGAGAACTGCTGGGTAGCGTTTGGAACCGAATACTCCAGGGCTTTCCCTCACCGTCTCACAATTACCTGGGCAAAGTAGAAAAAAGGAGAAATTGAGAGAATGAGGGACAGAGGAGGAGGGAGGAGGGAGGAGGGAGAGCCATCTGGGGAAGGGGGCAGGTTCCCCAGGGTGCTGGGGAGGCCTGGAGGGCCAGCTCCAGGAGAGGGCGGCACGGCAGCCAGCCGGGAGGAAGGGGGCTCTGTGCCAGGCCTGCTGGAGGGTGGGGAGAGGGTGCAGATGCCGGAGGCAGGGGTGGCACCAGCCCTGCAGGCAGAGGCCTGTGAGCCTGGTGGCCTGGGCGTCTGTACCTGTCAGCGGCTCCCCAGGTGGACTAGCTGCAGCCATCTGGTGGCCTAGCAGGGACAGCCAGACTCAGAGCCCACCCACCATGGGCCCTTCCTGTGGGACGAGGCCTGGGATGGGGACTGGGGGCTCCCTCCTTCCACCCTCCCCAGCCACCCCGCAGAGAGCAAGGGGGTGCCCTGCTGTAGGCGCCTCAGGCTTCAGGGGGGCCAGCATTTGGAAAGGTCGCTGGGGAAGTCAGAGTGTGGTCATGAACCAGCCCCCACCTGGGTTTCATCCTGATGGCACTGGGTCATCCCTGGGCAGGGGACATGGGGGAGGAGGGACCTGCTCCTCTCCCCATCACAGACAAGGCCTGGTCTTCAGGGGCTCAGGGCCGGAGGCTACCTCAACTCTCAGAGTGGGGTGGAGGCTTGGGGCTGGGAGAGGGGAACGGAGACCCGCAGGGCACACTTAGGGAGGCCGGTCCCCGGTCTCTCTGTCCTGCCGCCCGTTCCTCCATTGACTCGTCAGCAGAGTCAACAGCTGACGCCTCGTCCTGGCGGCTTCTGCAAGGCCACCGTCAGCGGAGACTTGACCGGCAGACAGACAAGTGCTGGCCGCAGGCCTTCTACGCACAGTGTCTCCCAGCAGGTGACCTATGAAGTCAGGCCCCAGGCCTCGCCCACGTCACTGCAGAGACAGAGACTCTATCTGTAGAGGGCTCCCAGGAGGGCCACAAGGCAGCCTGCCACCGCCCAGCTCAGAACAGGCTCCACTGTCACACGTGTGATGCCAAGGGAAGGACAGGGAGAGGGTCCAGTCCAGGGTCAGGGCAGAGCCCTTGGGTGGGGCGGGGGGTGAGGCCAGAGTCTCCTTCACCAAAGTCTCTGAGCCTCCCTAAGTGCCAGGTGCTGTGCTGGCTGGAGGGCCCTGTGGCCAGCGGGGCTGCCCAGGCTTACAGGGCTGGCGGGGGTGGGGGTGGGGAGGGGTTTGTTGATAACCTGGGGGGATTTATGGCCAACCCGATGGGCTACTCCCGGGCCCCTCCCAACCAGAGGCCGGCAGGGAGGCCTGGGTGGGTGGTAACAGCCACCTATGTGGTCACTCGGCTCAAGGCCCATCCAGCTGCCGGCCACCAGTAGCCCCAGGGCAGTCACCTGTGGGAAGACCTTGGCCTTGGGGCCCAGCACCCCCTTGAGCCATCTGAGCCAATTTCCACCAGGGCCATGGGCAGAGCCCTCTCTGGGCACCGGCCCTGCATCAGAGTCAGTCTGAAGTCCCGTGGATCCAGGGCTGCCCTTAGCCATTCCCCCAGCCCCAAGGCAGCCCGAGGGCGGGGACTGGCTGGCTCTGCCACCTGGGCCCAGACCTCCAGCCTATCCGTCTGAAATCCAGACAGCGAGGGAGGCCCGAGGCCCCCGCAGGTGTCTCTGGTCTTTGGTACCCAAAGAGCACGGTGAGGACTTGTTTCCCAGGGGCTTCTCCACCTCGAGGCTCCAACCTGAGGAGAACGATGGCCTCGGGTGGGTGCTCTTACTGGGACCTGAAATGTCCCCAAAGGCCCAAGTGTTGAAGGTTTGGTCCTCAGCCATAGTGCTCTTGGGAGGTGGTGGAGGAAAGGCAGGTCGTTGGGAGTGCACCCTTGACCAGATCCTGGGACCCTAGCCTCTTCCTCTCTCTCTTTCCTTCCTTCATCTACCACACGCTTCTGCCATGACGTACTGGGTTTCTACAAGCCTAAAGCAAGAGTCAAATGACTATGGATTGAAATCTCTGAAATATGGACCCCAAATAAACCCCCTGTCTTATAAAATCTGATTATGTCAGGCATTTTGTCCTAGTAATGTAAAGCTGACTAGCACAATAGAACAGAGGGGGACTTTCAGGCAAGGTACTCAATATCTCTGTCCCTCCTGCCCCAGAAAGTCTTTGGCAGCCGCCAAGACACACATCTCAGACCCTCTCTGGGCAGAGGGTGAAGGCTTTGTTTCTCCTGATCACTTCTAGAATCTCCGGGTTGTACTTTTGTCTGGGTTGGGTTAGGAGCTGCTGCAGCAGCCTTGCCTGCCTTGCACGTCAGTCCCCCCAGGGCCTGACATGTAATCGGTGCTCAGTGAACATTTGTTGACTGAAGAATATGCTGACACTCTGGTCCTCTTTGCTCATCAGAGAGCAGGAAAGCAGAGCTTGCTCTTGGCCCAAGGTGGCAGGTTGTTCCCCAGGCACAGGTAGAGAGCTCACCGTGTCTCACAGGCCCTGGGAGGCCGTCATCGTTGTTGGTCCTGTCTTCTTGGCTCTGGCCTCTGAAGCTCTATGCCCTTTCCCCCTAGGTACTGCCTGAGCCAAGGGCAGTTGCTCTTTGAGGACCCACAACCTTCTTTGGAGGTTGACGTGAGAGGGATCCCAGGGCCTCGCGGCAGAGTCTCCACAGGCAGTATCTTCACGTCACCGCCGTGCCTGTGTAGGCCTCTGTGCCTCTCTATTATTTAAGAAGAGTAAAACCCGTTCCTTTGTGAAGTCTGGGGTGTTCATGGCCAGAAGTAAGCCAATGAGGCTCTGCAAGACTTGCTCTGGAGGCCTGGGGATGGGGACAGGGCCGGTGTCCGCAGCAGGAGGGGGCCTCTGGGCAGACCCTTGCAGGCCGGCGGGGGCAGGAAGCAGATGGAAGTCAGGACGCAGCATGAGGGCAGGTGCACCTGTGGAGCTCCCCTGTTTCCGCTTGGGTGCAGGTCCAGGCGCGGAGAGATGTCCAGTGGCCCTCTTGGTTCAGGCACAGTGACGGGAAGGAAGCAGGCACAGGACGCATGCTGTGGGACATGGCGATAGAGAGGACGAAACCGGGTCAGGTGCAGATCGCGGGCAGCCTGGATGTCAAGGTCAGAGCTTGGCCTCTCCTAATGCTCTTGGCTGGAGGAAGCCTCCTGAGATTTCTGAAGCTGATTTGTGTTCACTTTTAGGAAAATTAATCAAAAACAGACGCTGTCTTTCTGTCCACTTAAAATCGTTGGTGGTGAAAACTTCATTGAGGTGAATTCTTAGATCCGAGGCTCAGGAAGTCTCCTGCTTTAATGGTAAGTCTGTCCACATCTTGGCACCTAGACTATGTCGTGACCCAACACTGCTCTCCTACCACCCAGTGCAGACCTAAGGCTGGATGGCCCTGGGAGGTGTCTTCAAAGGAAGGGTGTAGACCAGGATCAGCCAGTTTTTATTTTCTTGCTAAAAAGGAAGATTGAAAATATGGGTGGACGTTGTGGGCCATTCAGTTTCTGCCATTGCAGCTGCAGAACAGCCACAGACCACATGTCAAGGGATGAGTGTGGCTGTTTTCCAATAAAACTTTATTTATCAAAATAGCTGGTGGTCTGGTTGGCAGACTGCTGGCGTCAGCTAAGGTGATCTGGGACCCAACCCTCTTTTCAAGCCCCCTTGCCTCGTGGATCCCATGTGGGGCCGCCATTTTGGTGAGGAATTGTGGTCTGGCCGCCTGGATTCAGAGGAGGGGCTAAAGCTGGCTCCTCTGCCCCCAGCAGTGGGGTTAGCCCGACTCGGGGGTCTTGGCAAGCACCCTGGCCTGGGCCAAGCCCACGGGCAGCTGGAGGGTGGAAGGCAGAGCCGAAGCTGCTGAGGACACTGGCTGGGAGGGCGCACTCCAGGGGGCCTGGGCCTCCGCCGCCCAGCACCTCCTGTCCCCACTGCTCATCCTTTCACAAAGGGACACTTGTCAGACATTCCTCCGCTGGCCACTGTTGACATTGCTGTCACTCTCCGTGGGCGAGTCCCTGTCACTGATATGACGGACAGCTTAAAACGTGCTTAGAAATGCTGTCAGCTCTCCTTCTGAGGACAGCCCGCCAGGACCCGAAGAGGCAGGGCTGGTCGGGAGGCCGTGCCGTCCTGGATGACACGTCCTAAGTGGCAGGTAATCCTTCCCTTAATCTCCTGGCTGCCCTGCGAGGCTTATGGTAACCGATACCCCTGTGAATGGCACGGAGTCCGATTGAGTTACCTGGGGAGGCCGGCTCCTTCCTGCTCCTCTCCTAATGGAATGTGTTCAGATAAAGGCACCTTGAGGTTGGCCAGGGTCTCCCGAGATGCCGCTCTGAAGGGAAAATTTGATTTCCCCCAGGCCGGGCCCAAAATGACTTTTTTATTTTCCCTGAAGCATTTCACCATAGCTCCCCCATGGGGGGCACTGCACACCTGTCTACAATTATGGCCTGGGGGTGCGCTGGGGAGAACCCTTGGGGCTTAACTGCTTCCTGTTATGGCGTTGGCCCCCGATTCCAGGGTCAGAGCCACCCTGACTCTTGGGGAATTTCACTCTCCACATCCTTCCTTTCCCACCGTGATCAAGGCCTGTTCTATAGCCTGCATGGGTCCAGAGTCTTCATGGACCCATTGGGACTGGAAGGGTGAGTGATTTGATTTGGTCATTTGTAAACTGGTCCTAGGTCCTGGTCCCTCTCACCGGGAACCTGGAAGACAGCCTTGTGGAGCAGAAACCCGGCTGCTAGCCTCTGAGCTGCAGACTTCCTCTGTGGGTGACCTTGACCACATCTCTGCCCTGGGCCTCTTTGTAAAATGGCTGGGTTAAAAGATCCTTCAGGCCAGGCAGGGTGACAGACACCTGTAATTCCAGCTGTTCGGGAGGCTGAGACAGAAGGATCACAAACTCAAGGTCATCTTCCAACTTAGTGAGACCTTGCCCCAGAATAAAATAAAAAGGGCTGGAGACGGAGCTCAGCGGTAGGATTACCCCGAGTTCAAACTCCAAAATAAAATAAGATAAATCACCCAGGTTCAGGGTCGCCAGATTTAGCAGATTAGTGTAAGTATGTCCTGTGCCACATTGGGGCACACGCACACTAAACAATGATCTGTGGTTTATTTGACATTCAAATGTGAGTGGGTACATCTTACCTGCCGACCTCCTTGTGTGGCTTCTGAATCCTCACTTTGGGACGCCTATTTTGGTTTCCGTGTTGGTGAGCAGCGGTGGCCACAGCAGCAGATGTGAAATGCCCAGGTGATTCTGGGTCACTCTCCCTGATTCGCACTCAGGCCCAAGTCCAGGTCTGTTGAAACACTGGTCATGGCAGCAGCTCCCGTGCCTAATGGAGTCCCTGGCACCCATGTTGGGTGGACATTGGTTGAATGGATGGATGAAGGGTCTCCAGCTCAACCTACATCCCACAGCCCCTTCCAACCTTCCTTGGACCTTCGTGTGGTGTAGGCTCCGGCTAATAGGACTGCCCCGCCATGCCCCATCCTTTCCAGGACACACTGCCTGTGTTCATGGTGACTCCTCCTCCAGCTCCGCACGTCTGTCACGGTGCAGCATGGAGCCACCTGGCCTGGGGCTGATTCCCCTTGTCCCACGGTGTGTCTTTAACTCTCTGGGCCTCATTTCCTCATCTGTCAGCTGAAGGCAACGGTGGAACCTACTCAGGCTTTTGTGAAGGACAGGCACAGTGTTATTTAGAATAAGGATTCTTACCCTACTCCATCAGCAAACCCTATCCACAGCCCCACGGGTCCCCTCCTCCATAAAGACCTCCAGGATTCCCCTTTCCCTACCCCACGGGGGAAGGCAGTGCCCCCCGCCAAGGGGTTTGGGATAAAAACAAGAGTGGTCATCTCTCCCCTTTGTGATCTGCCCTGCGTTATGTGGAGGAAGGACCCGCTGTCCCCACTTGGGAATTCGCTCCTTGCCTGGATTCAGAGGCCCAAGACCCCTCTGAGTGAGTGAAATAAAGTCACGCTCACACACAGATGCCATCAGAAAGAACGTCAGGGTGGCATTGTGACCCTGGGGGCATTTTTATCTGTAGTTCTCACCAAACATCTGCAGGACCAGTGAAGGTAGAAAGTAGGTACCCACCCAAGCATGAAGGACATTGTTGGTGGGATAGAAAGGGCAGGGGTCAAAGTTCAGCGGATGCACTGAAAACCCCACTTTCAGTCTGTCCTTTCGGACTAAAGACAGCCAGAACCTTCCATTTCCCTGCACATGAAAGGGGCTCAGGGATGCTGCCTCTTAGCAATGGGTGGACAAAGACCCTCCCGGTAGAGTAAGAGCCACACTTGCAAAGTGCTCCACACCAGGGACACTCTACCAACACCTGTGGTCAGCTTGCCAGGCCGCCGGAGGCCTGGTCACTGAGCTTTGGGCCTGGGGCCACGGGTTCCACAATGGCTCCTGTTTGTGACTGAGCCCAGTCAAAAAGCTGGACATGCAGCCCAGAGCCCTGAGTCCATTGTCCAGAGGGAAGGGGACACGTGAAGCCCTGTCCAACTCCCTGCCTCAAAGAAAATGTCTGCCCAGGGGGACAATGGAGAGGGTTGCCGTCCTAAAGTCGCTGCCTCCCTGGTCCTCCCAGGAGTAGACTGGGAGGGCCGGGAGTGGAGGAGGTGGCCTCTGTCCCTCCCCACCACCCTTCTCCCGTGGCTCGGGGGCTGATATATGGCGTACACATTCCCTACACCACCAGCTTCTCACCTCAAGAATAAAGGTCATTGTGAGCTTCCGCGGTTTGAGCTAGTAAAGATTTTTATAAAAACTCACTGTCTTGATTTGTGTTCAAGTACTTTAAAGTTCACATATTTCTTGCTTGAACTTTGCGGGCTGCAGTCATTTCATCCGCAATCAGCCTGGATTGGTTCTGCTTATTCAGAGCCCATCAATTACAGAGACCCGACCGCAGCACCCGCCCGCGCCCGTGTGCAGGCTCTGCCCCAGGCTAGCCGATTTATCTGACATTTAATAAGGAGTTTTAGATTTTGCAGCTTATCAGAAGAGCAAGGCTCGAGTGCGGGTGAGCCAGAGAATCCCAAATAAGTGGGCTGCTCGGGGATCCCTTCCCTCCAGCCCACTCCTGGCGGCAGGTCCTTCTCCTGCCCTGGGCTTGGGTTGTGCCTTCTGTCTTTTCCCAAAAGTGTTTAACAGCTGGTGTCTTGAAATCATTTCAATGTTGAGAGACCAACGGGAGCAAGCCGAATCCAGCTTTGTCAGAGAGGAGCTCTGGAATTGCAAACCGGGATTGGGGAGCTCAGTGACTGTGGGTGTGGAGAGGACCAGGTCCCTGCCCCAGTGGCCACACTGTGTGGCGGAAGAGCAGGCACAGACATGAACACAAGCCCAGGCTGGCTGGGGGAGCTGCGTCTTTAACAGAGGCACCCACGGCACATTATGGGAACGCTGGGGCTGGGGAGGCATTAATCTCCTCCTTGGTCTGCACCTTTTAGCTGTGGCTCGCACAATGCGTGCACATTCTCCCTCTTTCTTCCACTTATTCATTTTTGCTGGGGTTGAATCCAGGGTCTCGTGCACGTTAGGCTAGTGCACCCCGGCCGAGCTACATCCTCCGCCCTCCATTTTTACCTTTGACTACATAAGAGACTCTGGTGTTTTAGTAAGTGGACTTACAATTGCTTTTTAATATGAAGACTCAGTGGATCTCGCCCCTCCTGTAGTAGGTTCCCTTCTCCTGGGCATATTGTATGTTTTACCTGCCCGGCTTGGGTTTCGCAAAGGCTCCTTATGATAGAAATTTCCTGAAATGTAAGAACGCTGGTTGGTTGAACTGGTCGCGCAGGGTGTCTGGGGAGGAAGAGGAGAATTCCTTGCTTTCACCACCTAGTTCCTAGGATTCTCCCCAGGGATTTCCACCCTCATTTTAGACATTTGGACTTACGAGTTCATAGGTGTCCCTACAGCACCCTGTGGTGGGCCCTCAGCAGTGCCGGTAGCTCATTCCTCCTTCCGAATCTCTCAACTAGAGATCCCTCCAGTGTGGCTGACACCACCTTCTCCTTCTCTGAGGACAGTAGAGTGTCTACGAGGCTGGTTCTCACACTGTCTCCTGGGAAGACAAGATCTCCTGGGAAGATCCGGCTCAGCCCGCTCCCCGAGGTTCTGTGAGTGGTGCCCAGATGGGCCCTGGGGCAGTGCTGGCTGGGGAAGCCCAGATGCCTCCCTTGCAGGGTGAAGTGTGGGACGGACCTCCGCCTGCGATGGCTCCACAGCTCATCCCACGCCAGGCCGGGACAGACCCCGCACGGACCTCTCCAGCAGGCCTGTGGGTCCAGCCGCTGCCCACACAGTGGCTTGGACGCAGATGCTCCAAAGCCACCCTGTCCTCACCTGGGTTCCCCAGCTGAGTGAACATCATGGTGACAGTCACTTGCTCTTCTTTAGTAGTTCAATCAGCTATGACATCCTGAGACCCCACCTCAAAACAAACCAACAAACAAAAACCCTCCAACGCATCTGTTTCCCTCCGACCTGGGCGCCGATCTCCTGGAACAGGCCCTGGCCATCTCACGTGGTCTGGCCACCTCACGTGACATCCCCGCCCCAGTGCTTGCGTGGCTTCATCGATCCTCTACACCAGTCACTGAGGGATTCTGACTCCTAAATGGCCAATCCGATGTTGCCATTTGTCAACTTAAAAGCTCCGAGATGCTCCCCACTGCAGCTTGGATGAAGCCGTTCCTCTCCTGGTGCTCGGGGCCCGTGCAGCCTGTCCATCTTCTGGATTCCCCTCTCCTGCCCTGGGCTTCTCCTCCCCTTCCTGATCCAGCACCCTGGGCACCTTCAGTGACCGACTTCTGCCTGCGTTGGCACCTCCAGCCCCTGCCCAGCAGCACAAGAGCTTCGCCCCTGGTTTATCTGCCGAGGTAACCCCCTCCTTACGCATCTCGGCTCCTCTGGGCCCTTGCAGCCCGTCCTGCCCTCCAGGCAGCACTGCGGCCTGTATTAAAACCGCCTGCTCAGGGGGCTCTTTCCATGGGACCACTCCACCAGGGCATGGCCCTGCTGACTCCGGCACGTAGGTCAAATCCTATGAAATGAAGCTGCAGGAGTTTTTGTGAGACATGGCTGATTTTTTTTTTTTTTTTTAGATTTTTTTAAAGTTGTCAATGGGCCTTGATTATTACTTATTTATAAGCGGTGCTGAGGATCGAACCCAGTGCTTCACAGATGCTAGGCAAGCACTCTACCCCTGAGCCACAACCCCAGCCCTACATTGCTGATTTTTGATGGACCATTTTAATCTACAAAAGTGACTATTTTATCCGACTCAATCTCACACCTTAATTCATAAATATTTGTCCAGCAAGGACGTGAGCTCGCTCTTGGTTTGTATTAGAATGTCTTTGCTTCTCAGTGAGGGAAAAATCCTTCTTAATGGTGTAGAATTTCGACTGTCAATTTCAGCTGGTTGCATGAGACTCGCGAAGTGGGTATTAAAGACCCAAACTGGATTATTTTAAGATCAGAGTGCAACATCAAGAAGGAAAAGCCCCTATATCCTGGCTGGAAGCTGCATAACTGCACACCTGCATCACACCTGCGTCACACCTGTGTCACACCTGCATCACGTCTGCGTCACACCTGTGTCACACCTGCACAGCATTGAAGAGGCACCTGAAAAGGCTGGTGGGGTGGAATCCTCAAAGAGGACTTGGCTGCTTTCATGGAATTTATGGTACAGGATTAAACATTTAGGTGATGATTTTTTCACAAGTTATGTTTGTTTGCAGACTGTTTTTCCTCTGGTGAAAATATGATTTGTAAATATGACTTTAGAAACAGACTTTTTATTTTCATGCTCAACATTGCTGATGGCCACATCCGTCTCCAGCAGACTCCTGTGACTTCTGAAGATCACTGTTAATGGCCGAGTTCCAGTTGTCTTTCATGCCCTGTTCTGTCTGCAGAGTGTGGATCCTTGGGAGCATTTTCCTGTGAGATGGTAGTTAGCAAGAGGCTGCCATCTATAGACCCTTGACCCAATTACACACTGCTGTAGCCGGAAACTGCAGCAGCACCCGGGCTCTGAAGAGTTTGAGCGTCCGGGGCGAGATTTTTTTTCCCTTGACCCATGTTTATTCTGCACAGGAGCTTGAAGTGCTGACTGTGAGACAGACTCAAGGGTCTTCTTTTAGGGTCTTCTCTAGAGTGTAGGTAAGGTCTAGTTCCCCAACTTACAGATGGAGAAACCGAGGTCCTCAGAAGCCAGAGGACTTGTCACCCAGTGTTTCCCAGGACCTCAGGGCACAGCTGGGACATTCACCCAGGCTAAATGATTATCCCATTCCCAGTCATATTCACCCCATCTTCTTCCTCCCCCTCCTCTTCTTCCTCCTCCTCCTCCTCTGTATGTGGTTCTGGGATTGAATCCGGGGCCTCACTCATGCTAGGCGAGGCTTGCTGGGTCGCCCGGCAGGCCTCGAGCTTTCCATCCTCCTGCCTCAGCCTCCTGAGTAGCTGGGAGGACAGGTGTGCACACCACACCTAGATCCCGTCTGCCTCCTTGATTCTGGGAAACCAGGGTCTTGCAGAGATGTGGAGGGGCAAAGAGGCACAGAGGGGGACAGAGGGGCACAGAGGGGGGCAGGGTCTAGAAACAATGCCCAGCCCAAGACTGATGCTGCCAGGTCAGGTGCTCCCGCCAATGCCGGGGACAGGCTTGCCATTTCAGAACACGCCCAGTTGGTCCTTTAGGCAAGAACAGTGGTAAAGACAATAAAGCCAGCAACAGCAGTGCCTGTCCAGCAGGCTGTGGAGGGGACACGGACGCAGAGCCACGACTGTCCACATGGAACGCCTCTGTGTCTAGCAACAGAGTGAAAGAGCAACAAAGCTGTCAGCTGCTAAGGAAGGAGACAGGACCCCTGGTGCAGAAACAAACAGGTTTGGCTGTCCCCAAGCTTAAACCCGCGGGTTCTCCCAGTGAGACGGCTGCTCCCGGCTGGTTCCCAGATGCCAGGCCCAGCCACAAAGGCCACTTGTTCCTGCGTCCTGGGCCTCAGAGCACTTTCAGAGGTGCCAGTCACCTGCAGCTCACCTGAACCACACATGGCGTGCTGTGCTCTACCTGGCCACTCCTCTCCCTGCCTGAAAGCCACTCTGAGATGACCCTCTCGGAGGTGGAGGACACCGAGCACATAGGCTGGGGGTCCCAGGTGCCATGCAGGATTGGCTGTCACTGTTTCCGGACAGCCCGTCATGTCTGCTCTGCTCTGGGACCCTCCAGGGTCGGGCCAGGTGGGTGCTCTGCGGTGCGCACTGAACCAGGCGCAGACGTCTCGGCGTCTTGCTGCAGGTGAGCACTGCTGTGGGCTGGCTGCCTCTCTCGCCCCATCTGAGTGGACTTTGTCCTGCATGGTGCAGAGCACACCTGGCACCTGCGGTTCTGACCTCAGGCCCCACCTGCCCTCCCTGCCCGGTCCCACCTGACCCTCAGCTCTTTCTCCCACCGCTCCCGGCCTCACCAGGTGTGGTGCCCACGTGGTGAGCTGAATCGTGGCTCCAGCCACTCTGCCCCCCACAGTCATCCTGGCACTATTGTTCCCTCTGCCCGGACCCCCTCCCTCTGCCCGGACACCCTCACCCTGGCCTTGCAGGCTCACCGCCCTGCTCCTCCCTGGTGACCAGGGACACCTCCCGGCCTTCCTGGGCGAGATGGGCTGCCTCTCCATCTGCAGACTCCTACCACTGGGCTCCCATCCTGTGACCGTGGTCTGGGATAGGACAGGGAATGTGTGCTTCAGCTTTCGTTCCCGAGGTGGAGCTGGGAGCTGCCTGCCTCGGTTGCTCGTGAGTATTCAGGGACAGAGTGAATGAACGGTGGCAGGCACACAGCCCAGAGGCCTGTCCGAGCAGAGACCAGGCCAGGACAGAGCATCCTGTGTCTCAGGACTTCTGACAGCTTAGGGCAGGATCTACCGACTTTTCTGTAAGGGCCAGAGGGCAAGTGTTTGAGGTTTTGTGGGCAGAGTGTCCCAACTCCTCAAGTCTGTTGATGTGGTACAAAAGTGGCAGTGGCCAATGGAAACAGATGCTGTTTCAACACAACTTTATTTAAAAGCCAGGCAGAAAGATTCAGCCCAAAGTCTGCTGCCGTTTGCTGGTCTTTGGCTCAAGTTTGGAACGAGCCACCAAATGAGCCACTGATGGTCGCGGTGCTGTGTTTCCCCACGGGCCGCAGTTCTGTGGCCTGCTGGGCTCCCGGGCGGGGCACGTGGGCATCTCGGACTTTGGCTTCTGCTCTCCTCCTCCTCGGCTGTCCTGGGAAAGGCCTGTAAGCGTCTTCCAGGCCTCCAGCCAGCTCCTGGGTCCTGCTGCCCAGGTCATTCTGAGAATGACCCATCCCCACCAGAGCTGGGGGAGATGTGCCAGGAAGTGGGGTCTGGCTCTCTGGGGTCTCCCCGCACCCTGCTCCTCTCTCCTCCAACCCCAGCCCTGGGTTCCTCTCGAGATCAAGAACTCAGTGACGACCCCGGCAGGTCCCTGTCCAGCCACCTCAGGTGCGTCACAGACCTCGCCAACTTGGGACGTTTTGTCGTGCCCTCTGTTTGGGGCTCAGCTCGCCTCTGCTGTACTGGGCAAGGTCAGGGTTGGCTGGAATCTGGGGACCCGAGTCGCCCAGGCTGACCCCCCCTGTCTGACGCCCAGGCGGGAAGTCCGCGGCAGAGGTGGAGCAGCCGGTGTCCCCTGGGTGTCTCTCTCCACTCTGTGTGCTTTCCAGTGTGTCCCCGTTCATGACCTTGCCTCAGAGGTCACGAGGCTCACTCCTGCCACGCTCTCCTCCTGGAGGCAGCCACCGAGTCCCGGTCAGGCTCCAGGGAGGCGACAGGGGCTCCGGGTCCTGATGGGAAGCAGGCAGGATCAGGTCTAGAATCGGCCACGTTCCCCTTCCTGGGTCCTGCTGCCTGTCACTGGGCCACTTAACTTGTCTGCAGTTTTTTCAAAACTTCTGCCAGGTCAGTGTCACTGGGCCTGTTTTACAGAGGAGGAGACTGAGGTTCAGAGAGGAAGGCAGGGGGTCCACATACCCTGAAGTTCCGAGCCAGCTCTGTTGGGCTTGCAGCGTCCTCTCTGCAGCCTGCGGCTTCTTGTTGTTGCTTCTGCATTCCCACTGTCCCCAGGTCTTAGGTATCTGTCCGTCCTTTCTCTCACGGGGACATGCAGCACTTTCTTGTGGACCCTACAGGTCGGGGACTCGGGCCTGGGCTCCCTTCTCAGTGGGCTCCGCTGTGGCTCAAGGTGGCAATAGCAGAGCTGGGAAGGGACGCATCCGGTCACTAACTCCGCATGACAGTGACGGGCGGCGATCAGGGCTGGTGTTCCGCCCACTCTCAGCACCCCGTGATCCGGGTGCGGAGCTTTACTGTCGGGAAGTCCTGTCCACGGGGAAATCTGAGAAGCCGGCTGAACGGCCTGGTGCAGGAGCTGCCGCGGCCTCCCCAGCTCCTTTCTCCAGAGCAAATTGGTCAAATCAAGACACAAAATGCCATTGTTGGAGGAGGACGTGGCTCGAGTAGGGCTCCTCGGTACCCCCGCAGGCAGGGCGCTGTGCTTCTCCACGGTCCTCACAGCTCACAGGTAACTCCTGGATAGGGGCCGGGTGTCCATTCTCAGCTTTAGTATGCTTGACACCCCCTAAAAGTACTTTTCCCCCTGCTTTTTAAATTATTGTAGCCTTAATGATTAGAAGTGTTTAAGGTGAGTAAATTTCTGGGAATTTTTACTTCATAGGCCTCCAGAGATCCCAGGACACTGAATGATGAGTCTTCTCATTTTACAAACTGACGCTCAGAGAGGGGAAGTGACTTGGCAAAGATCACACAGCTCTTTGAGTGTCTTGCTGCCTAAACCAGGGGGTTTTGCACTTGGGCCTTTGGAGGCTCATTGCTCTCAACTTCTGAGTCAGCGCTTTTTTATTGGCCTGATGCACTGGGTCAACAGCAGCTCTGAATGCTGTCTGGACTCTTCCGGTACTTTCTGGGCCATCCAAAGGTGCTGGTAGGGATTCCTCACGCTGGCCTGGTCATGGTGCCATGCTGTGCCCTGCGTTTCATGCTGTCACTGGGTGACATTCGCCGTGTAGTTGACGAAGTGGCTCTAGCCCGGGGCCTGGGACACCGTTTTGGTCTCCCCCGTCCTGCCACAGCCACAGGTCAGTATCTGGACCCCTGGCTGCAAAGCCCAGTCTGGCACGGCTGCCTGGCGGAAGGAGGCCTCCCCAGCTGCCTCTCCCATTCTCCTGTCCCCTGGCACCCATTTTGGAAGCCAACGCCCTCCGCGGCCCTGGGAGGCGTTCCTGACCTGCGCTGGGCAGGAGGCACATGACCCGATGCCCCTGGTCTTCACAGAGCCATTTCACTTCCCAGGCCACGTGTGTCAGTGATGACGGTGACCATGAAGCGCAGACGGCAGTGCTCCGCCTCGGGACCCCGACAGCTCTGGGACACTCCTGGCGACTTTCTCGCGCCCCCACCCAGCCTTTCGCAAAGCCTGATCTTCACAGATCTTCACCGATGGTCCTGGTCTGCCCTTGGGGTTCCCAGGATGTGTTTCTTAGTTGTAGTTGGACACAACACCTTTATCTTATTGATTTATTTTTATGTGCTGAGGATGGAACCCAGCGCCTCACACGAGCTAGGCCAGTGCCCGGCCACTGAGCCCCCGTCCCTGCCCCCGCCCCTGCCCCTGGGGGGTTATTTTGAAGGGCAGTCCCCTGGTCTCACTTGGCCCTACCCCGTCAGACCCTGGGACTAGAGCCTGGAGTCTGCTCTTCAGCTCCCAGGTGATTGTCAAGCCCCTGGAGCTCGAGTCTGGGCAGCTGGGGAAGTTGGGAGGGTGGGGTCATCTGCCCCTTGGCCTAGGCCAGCCTGGCACAACCACATGCCCATGAATGACCGGCTGAATCATGGAGGTCATGCCCCTGAACTTGACCCTCTGGAATCTCCGCCCCCTGGTCCTCCAGCAGCACACCTGCTCTCGCCTGCGCAGAGCCGACACCAAGGGGACCCCTCCCTTGTCCCCAGTCGTCTCCCCTTGGCTGAGACCACGTCGGTGTCTCTGCCCCCTCCGCTGCTCCTGTCCCCAGCACCTGCAGGCGGGCCCCCTCACCTGCCTGCTGCTCAGGTGGCCGCATCGCTGTCCTCTGGAAACGAAGCTCGTCCGTGGCTGCAGCCCGCCGAGGCTGAGGGTCAGGCCATCCTGCCCTCGCTCTGCCCTCTCCCCAGTGTCGCCAGGCCACCTGACCACGTGTCCCCAAGGCCTTCATCTGCCCCACCCCCAGCCTCAGGCTCGTTTCCTTCCTTCTCCGCTCCTCCCAGCCCTTCCCTCTCTGGCTTTGGGTCCAGGAAGTTGAGGACGTTGGGGCTCCAAACCCTCAGCCCAGGCGCTCACGGCACAAAGCCCTCGGGGAGCAGCCCGGCCCCCCTCGGCCCCCCAGCTCTTTCCACTCCCCGGCGAGGTGTTGGTGGCCGAGGTGGCTGAGTCGCCTCCCCTGCCGCGGCCCGCAGCAGGCCCCATCCGTGTGCGCCTGTTGGGTTTAATGCCGGAGCACCAGAGATTTCTCAGGGCATTAACTTTACGGCGCCAGCCCCTCTAAAACGGGTCCGAATGGCAGCCCCGACTCTGTTTTATGGAAACCAGTCGCTGCACAGGAGAAACTGGCTGTTTGAAAGCCAGTTAAACATGGCACATCATCAGGACGTGCAGCTGGGTGTCCCTGTGGGCCCCCGGGACTAGGTCCTCCTGGGACCCGGCTCCGGCCCTTCCCCTCTGCAGCCTGTTTGCACCCGGAGCTGCAAACACTTAGTGTTCCTGTCCACCTGTGAACGCGGGGACTGATCAACTCTGAGGACGAAGCCTTCGTGCGTTTGTGTGTGGACTGGAGGAACTAATTTCCTCCTCAGTCTGAGTTTCAGATTCAGCGCAGCATCTTCCTCTTAAGCCCCTCACACACCCTAAACAGACAACCCATACGACAAATGGTCTTAAAAATCCTTCACCTCCTCAGTGAATCCGTGACGGTGCCAGGTGTGATCACCGCCTGTCACCTGACGCTCACTCTGGGCCCACTTGGGCTACAGGAGGACGTGATGGGCCACCTCCATGGCCCCAGAGGCACCAGACCCTGACAGCGAAGAAGGCCACTCAGGCCGGTCAGGCCTTGCAGGTCGGGCCACCAGCCAGCTGTGGCAGGCTGAGAGGGCACGAGTCCTTCCCAAGGTGACTCCGACGTGGCCCTGGCCAGCGGCTAGGCAGGCTGTGTGCTTTCCCATTGTCACTTGTTTGAAGCTCGTTCACCACCCGGGTGCTAAGGTGGAACGGAGGTCTCCCAGCCCAGGCACCCTCCCTCCCACCCCCAAGGAAGTTGCTCAGGACACTGACTGCCCTACTCTGTGGCTGTAGCTAATGGGGTTCCCTGTGCAGGACACCAAAAGGCTGGGTGCAAGCTGGGGACACAGAAGTCCCCAACTGAGACAGAGGCTCGAGATGGGGGCAGGTGGAGGGCAAGAGGCTGGCTCGGGGCAGACATGCCACTCAGCACAGAGCTGCAGGGTGGTGCGGAGGCCGGGAGCAGCCTTCAGGGCCTCCTGAGGCCAGGGTGGCACCCCTGGGCTTTGAGACAGACCCTCACCCTGGCGTGGGATGAGGTGAGCAGATCTGCACATGGAGGAAGACAGATCTTCCCTCCGTGGTAAAAAGCAGGGAGCCCAGAGAAAAGGGGAGACTGGGGTGATGTGCAGGGAGGTCAGGGCTGGGGAGCAGGGAGGGCAGGAGGGCAGGCCAGCAGGCAGCTCTGTTCTGGAGGTGAGTGGAGCAGGGCCCAGGGCAGCCCTGTTCTGGGGGTGAGTGGAGCAGGGCCCAGGAAAGCTCAAGGCTGGGTCACGTGGTGTCAGAGGACCTGGAGCCCAGAGGGGGCCTTGACCATGGGGGAGGGACCAAAGAAAGGGCTGGAATAAAGATGGCCTCAGCAGCCGGAAGCAGGCGCTCCTGTCCCCTGGCCTCAGAGGAGGACACCCCTTGAAGTCACACCTCATCACCTCTTGTGTGCGAGGCCCGATGCAGTTTCCTGGGCGAGCCTGGGAGGCCGCGCTCACCTTGGTGGGGTTCCCTGGGGGGGGCTCTGCAGGGGTAGGTGGGAAGATCCTGGGGCTGTGGCTCCATCCAGCCGGGGTGTGGGCTTCCCACGTCACCCACTGTCGTCACCAGGCTCCCGGGGCTCGCCTCACCTGGGCAGGTGGGCGTCTACGAGGACAGGCCGGGTCTCCACAGCCAGCTCTGCCCGGGGCTGCTGCAGGCCCAGGTGCCTAACGGAGCAGAAGCTGAGGTGGGGGGTGTCTGGGTTCCCTGACGGCCCTGGGAAACCCGTGGGATCCTAACTGACTCAGAAGCTCTCGTGGCCTGGCTCTGGCCCTGTGAAGGCAGCAAAGGATGGTTCTGCCCAGAGATCACATGGTGGAGGGGCTGATCAAAAGGAACTCCTGGCACCTTGGGGAACTTGGCCTGCGGATTCTTCTTCCAACTTCTGAAGTCCCTCCCTCCAAACCTCAGCCGGCAGATGCCCGCCAGGACTCAGAGAAGCCGCTGCCCCCGGAGCCTCTGATGAAGGGCCCAGCCAGGAATTCATAAAGTATTGATTGAGCTGCCAAAGGCACCCGCCCCCCCTCCCTGTGTTAGAATTGATGCAAAGTTTCCGAGACAAGCCTGCGATTGCGGCTGTCACCAAACAATGCCATATTTCTTTTCTTCTCTTAAATTCTAGGGATCATTCCCTGTAAGAGGGCAATTTGTCTGTCAGGCAGGCAAAACAGGGGCCGCCCCCCGCCCTCATTAAGCTGACAGCGCGGTTATTAGCCGAAAACGAAGCCAGCCCGCCATGAGGGTAGCCACTGTTTTGTGGCGAGCGCCAGGGAGATATCTGCAGTAATTAATTTGATAAATATATTAATTATGAATTGAGTTGACAGTACGATCAGATTGCCAGCCTTCCAGACAGCCTCTCGTGATAAGTAGCTCTGTGATGAAGTGGTTGGGTTTCAAGCCTGTCATCCTGCGGGCAGCCGCTTATCACCCGTCGGCCCATTCACTCTGTAATTTCCTGCGCATTGTAATTAAATGGTAGCTTTCTGATTGGAAGTGACTCCTCAAACTTAATCTCTTTCTCTCCCAGTAGGTGGGGGAGGGGGACAAAAAAGCCCTTTGTTTCAGGACATTTTTTATGTGAAGACGCAGGGCTGCCCCCCCCCCACTCCTTTAAATGAACCCATCCGGAGCCGAAGGGCACGGAGAGGAGGCCGGGGGACGCAGGACCGGGGGCCTCCATGTCCCCCACGGCTGCCTCCGTCTCTGGCCCTTGGGCGGATGACCCCTGCTCACTCCTCCAAGGGCCCGTTTCTCGGCCAGAGAAAGAAAGGGTTAGTCAGAATGACCACGTCAGTCTCCCCCAGGCCGGGGGCTCTAGGATCCCGTGGCTCTGGGCCCCTGGCCCCCAGGTCTGGGGAGGGGGGAGGCCGGGAAGGGAGGCTGGCAGCGTCAGCTGTTTTTCTCCAGGACAGGTCATTCCGGGAGTCCCTGGGCAGCACTTTTTTTTCCCCTTTTGATGAAATTAATTATGAACACTGCCCGGGGTCATTTGACTCCGGAGATACATGTCAAGATAAAATATTTCAGAAACACTTATATTTAATAATTTAATATGGTGGTTCACATTTGGGTGCAACAAAGGGAATTATTGGTAATTGCAAATCTTAAAGAGGCAGGACGAAGCCCAGATACGTCGGGGACCCTGGGACTGAATCAGGAAGGTCACCAGAGGGTTTGGCTCAGCAAGGCCCAAGACCTGGCTTGAGGGTGAGGAGACTTGTCCTTGGTGTTCCTGGCAAAGAAGTTAACTCCTGAAATCGGAGGTGGCAATGCCCAGTACCCAGCCTGGACATGGAGAGTGAGTGAATTCTTCCTCCTCGGAGAAGAAAGTTTCTGCCCCCGAATCATAGAGTCTGGGATTTGAGACTCAGAGCCCCAGGCTGCCCCAGGCCCTATGGCTCAGGGGCAAGATCCCAGATAAACTGGCCCTCCTCAGCCAGTGGCCCTAGGTCATGGAGCTCCCAGAAAGAACAGCAGCTTTGCATCAGAGAGGGCCAAATTCCAAACCCAGCCGTCACTTGTCTGATATGCCTCAGTCTGACATCTGTAAAATGGGCTTGTAAACTATCGGCCTCAGACTGCAGGCAAAAGTCAAATGCAATCGTGCAGGTCAGGTGCTTCCCAGAGCAGCTTAATACAGCCGTTAGGAGCCTTCACTATTGCTCATGATCAGCTCTCTGAAGGTAGGTGATTCAGTCACCTACATTTTACACAAGAGGGACTGAGGCACAGAGAAGTTAAGCAACTTGCCTAAGGTTCCCAGCTAGTTAGCAGAAGACCTAGGATTTGAACCCAAGAATCTTGGCTCTGGGTGCTGGGCTGTCCCTGTGAGAGTTGACATCAGCATGTGCTGGGGGGTCCCTGAATCAAATCCACACTCCATCTTCCCTGTGGGGGGGACACCACACCTGCCAGTTCCCCCGGTTCCCCTTTAGACAGAGGATGTCACTGTTTCCTTTGTCTGCAGGGACGGGTGACAGCCCTGTGCTGCCCATCAGAGGTCTTGCTCTTCTGGCTTTGGCTCCGGTCTGGAGTCAGAATGGAAGGGGCAGTGGCCTGTGATAGGGAGGCACACAATCCAGGTGACTTTGGCCAGGTCAGGTCCCTTCTCCGAGGCTTGATTTTGCCCTAAGACTCCTCAAAATAATCTGCGAGTCTCGATTTCCACTTCCCCCTTAAGCCCTTAGTATTAAGGCACGTAGATGCATTCTGGTGGAGAACCGGTGACACTCGGGGAAATGTCCGTCCCTTGGCCTCCCGACATTTCCCATCATCCCTTGAGGTTAGAGTGGGGTCCTAGGACTTGCTCTTACCAGAGGGCTGCAGAAACCACAGGTGACACTTCCAGGCTCAGGCAGTTAAGAGCCCGTGTGTCCCCTGGCCCTCCATCCCTCAGGGAGCCAAGACAAGCTGCAGGTGGGAGGGGGCAGCCTCAGTCTCCTGGTGCCCGAGATTAAGAAGTGAAACACCTCTGAGGTCTGGGGGTTTCTGTTCCCTGCTGGGCCTGAGCTTCTTGACTGCTGTATACTGTGTGTCCCCAACATAACCTCTGTCCGTTCTCCAGGCAGCTAAGTTCGTCCTGGCCACTGGGCCTTTGCACCCGCCATTTCCAGAATGCCCACGGAGATTCACACCCTTCAGCCCTGGTCTCCCTTCTGTTCGGTCACCTCTAAAGACCTGGGCAGAGTTTCTTGCTCTTCCCTCAATCATGCCTAGGGGAACATTCCTGCTTCTAGTCCATGCATGACCCTGTCACCTGTTCTCATAGGCCTGCTTCCCTGGTCATCTGTGAGGTCCTCGAGGGCAGGGCCCTGTCCACCTCTCTCTATCCCCCAAGGCCTTGCCCAGCCCTGGGTGATCCCCAAGGGCTCAGCCGGACTTCCTGCCTGAATGGAGGAGCATGTCAACAGGCACTGGACACCTCTGTCCCTCTGACCCTCACCCTGCCTGCCTCCCTGTCCTACACTCATGGCCATGCTGTGGCCAGCGGCTAGGCTTCCTCAGGAGTGTGCCCAAATAAACTAGGCCCAACAAGGACCCAGGCGAGCTGCATTGGCCTGCTCCTCGGCCACCTGGCCCTGTGGCCCTGAGGGGATCAGGCCTCCAGAGCCCGCTGCTTCTCTAAGTCTAAAACGTAGCAAAGGCTCTCACCCCGGACAACTCCCACAGATGGCCCCTGGGGAGGGGGTCTCTCGTGACAGGGTGGAGCAGGGCTGGGTGCAGTCTTCCCTGGTGAGGTGGTCAGCTCCTTCTCTTGTGGGGTGGGGGCCTTTGCCTCCTGCCCTATAACCGGAAGTGGCCCTGCTCCCATGGACAGCACTCCCGGGGGCCTGTGGCCACAGAACATCGCTGGAGCCTGAACCCGCCTTCCTGGGGAAACCCAGCGTCTTCCTGGACAGCCATGGTCCTGGTCAACCACCTGGGAACACTTGGCCCCACTCTGCGCGGGGGTCAGGGGCCCTGGCATTGGAGGGCAGGGGCCTGTGTGCAGGAGTCGGGGAGCCCTGTGTTGGGGTTCCCACCCACTGGGTGCCGATCCACTGGGATCCGCCAGCACCTGCACACAAAAGCCCCCAAAGTGCCACGGCTGTTTGCCTCTCACCGGAGGGAGCTGACCCCGGATCAGGCACAGTTCTAACGGGAGGTGAGGAGGGGATCGCGGGAGGCAGCCGGTTTCTACCCTGTTTCTTTCAGGAACAGATGTGCATTCCTCTCTGTCCCGAAGCTCCAGACGCTGTCCTTTTCTTTAACTTTTCAAAGCGAACTGAAGAGCCTCAGTTGGGACCCGAGGTGACTATTTCCCTTTGTCGGATCATCCTCGAATCTATATTTTAACATGTTTCCATTATATTTCAAAGAGCAGACGGGCTTGCTCTGGGGGGAAGAAAAAGTAAGACAAAGACAGGGAACATTCTCCCGTCCGCCCTCCACTCCCGATGGCCTCCTCGGAGCCGGAGCCGGCGGCTGTGGCCGGTTAAGTCCTGCGCGGGGGACCGCAGGCTCCTTTATTTTATAGCAGAAGTGACTGGTAAGTGGACGCAAATTGATTTTGGAGAGGATGGTAAGTGATAATCCTCCCCAGTTTCCCAGCAAAGAAAATACACCTATTCGAGGGAATTTTCAATTTGGGTTTGAACTTGCTGATACCTTTTTAGAGTCCAAGTGGAGACTATGGTGCTTTTGTGTGCCTGTCGCCGTCTTTGCTTAATGCCGAGGAGGAGGAATGATAAATATGCAGACGCTTTGATGTTCCTCCGAGGGGCTGAGGAGCAGGCAGTTGACACTGTGGTTTTCATCCCTCGGCAGGGATCGAACGGATGCTTGAGAATAAATGGCACCTGTGGAGAGAGTGGCTGTCCCTGATTATGTCCCTGAGCCAGCCTTCCCCACCCGGCTGGAGGGCGCTGGGCTGGAGCTCTCCTGGCAGGGGATGTGGGGCTCTCTGTTTCACTCCGACTGTGGGGAGCCTCCCTGAGGAGCCCGGAGATGGAGGCTAATCTGCAGGCCGCCAGAGAACGGAGGAAGCACTTCAGAGAGGAATGCGGCGGCTGCACGTGGCTCGGCCACCTTCCCCGGGCCTCGGTTTCCCCAGCTGTACAATACAGAGGCCTGGGCCGGGCGACCCCCAACGTGCTCTTTATGCTATTGATTGAGAATATGAAGTGGCAGGACTGTCCTTGTGTTGGGGTGGATCCCTTGGAGGCACCTGTCTCAGCCCCTACCCCTCCAGGTGCGGTGCGGTGGGTAGGGGCCAACGGTGGGGGTGGACAACCAAGTGACCCTGGAGAGCTGACCACCTCACCCTCCGAGGCTGGCTGCACTGTGACCTTCGGGGGCCCTGGACACTGCTGCCTTCCTTGACCTTCCCTCCATAGAACAGTATTAAAGTTTGTTTTGTCAACTGTGTGGATCTAAAGATGGGGGCAGCCCTGGCTGGTCACTGTTACACCCATTACCCTTGTAGGCAGTTTTTCTTCTGATTTTAAGGGAAATGAAAGTGAAAATATTTTTGTGGGCCCTGGTAAAGCTCGGTGGGCTCTGTGCTCACTGCCTCCCAGGGGAGCCCCCTCCTTCGGAAGCTGCCAGCCTCCTTCTGGGTTTGCAGAGCCAACGGGCAGAACTGCCCCATACTGGCCAGAGGGACAGCAGCAAATGGAGCTCTGTTCGGCTGAGTTGTGTCACATGAACTTGGCTGAGAGGGCAGGTGGGGGCCACCCTGACCTCAGGGCCCAGCCCAGCTCTGGGCAGCTTGGTGCACCGGGACAAGGATGTGCCTTGGGGTCAGAGTTTTCTGGGCTCTCTTCTCCCTCACCTGCTTCCTCTCTGAATAACCTAGGGCTGACCGCTTGCTCTTGGCCTCAGTTTTTCAATCTGTAAATGGAGACAGATGTCACCCTGACCACAGGTCTCCTGAGCTGTGCAGCCCTGGGTCAGGGGGAGCGATTGTTGCAATGTCACACTTGAGGTGACCACAGGATCCCTATTTTCTAGGGAGCCTCAGCATCTGTGAGGCCCTGTGAATGCCTTCCCAGTGGGTCGACCCCGGGTCCAATTCTTGCTTTGGGAAGTAACTGTCCTACTGGGGCCGACACCAGGATGGGATGGGATATTTTTGCTTTCCTTTCTCCAGCAGATTTTCCGGACAAATCATCTGGAAAGGTCTGTGTGGGGAGCAGAAGCTCTGAGCCCTTGCAGAATTCTTCCCATTAGTTCACTGGCAACAAACTTTTCCTAAGTTGGCCGATCGTAGCCCTGAAGTCACGATGTGCCACTCAGCTCCGAGTCAAACCGGTGGGAGTTCTGAAGGTTCCTGTAATTTCGTGTTGAAACAATATCTTAAATTAATATTTTCTTTAGTTCAAAAGGCTGCTACGCCTTTGGCCAAGTGTTCCTGCTGCAGGGTACCGAGGAGTAACCCTGGCCAGGAGGGCCTGCGATGTGGGGACAAAAGCCCCCTCCACACATCAATAATGGAAAAATATCTCACCCGGCGGCATTAGTCCACCAAAAATGTTTTACCCGGGTTGAGTGCAAAAATCAATTCTGAAGTGCAGTATATCACAGCCCGGAAATTACACGTGTCCAGTCAAAAAACGGAGGGGAAAGAGCAGAGGGGAGGACAGTGGCGTCTCCACAGCAGTGGGGCCCTGCAGCCCACGCCCAGCTCCCCGGCCAGAGGTGGGCTCCAGCGCCGGGTGCAGCTCCCCCACCCGCCCACAGCCCCAGAATTGGTCGAGGAAGAGGGCAGAGTGGAGGCCGGGGCAGGGAGATGAGGTAGATTTGTCCCACGCAGAGAGCCCTGCACACCTCGTCCAGGCCAGAGCCTACTTGACCTGGCTGCCTCTGGCACCTCCCTTGGCTCAAGGTCAACCCTGGGCAGGCAGACTGTCCACACTCCCTAGCCCCAAGCTCTTCTTATCAGGGCACCAGCATTTAGTGAGATTCATTCCAGAATACAGGTGTTGTGGCCACCAGTGACTTCCACCAGACGTAGATGGGTGGCCTCCACACACATCCCAAACCAACTTGCCTTCCCAGTGACTTGTGGGACACCCCCCCATGCTTCCCAAGGAGCAGCCACCCCACTTTGCCGACCCAAGTCAGAGGTGTGCTCATGGCGTTCCTGGGGTCTGGCTTGCAGAGCTCCTTGGCTCTGGCTCAGGCCCCTGCCCCAGCTGCAGCAGATGCCAGGCCACAAGGTTTGGGTCCACTGTTCTTTCACATCACCCACCCCACCTTCAGAGTGGTGGCTCCAGTCAGGGCCACCCAGCAGTGCGGTCCCTCCTGGTGGAAAAAAGAGGTGGAGCACGGCCTCCTGCCTGCCCCAAGGTCTCCTCACTCTACAGCCAGAAGGAAGCCTACAGGGCCTCCCTGTGGACCGTTCATCGCATAGAGTGGGAGACTGAGGCCTGAAGTAGGGCAGGGACTGCTCAGGGTCACAGGATGGTGCAGGTCGAGGGTCAGAGCCCCAGCTGTCCTCCCCGGGGTTTATCCCTCCCCAGGGTAGAGTAGACATGTTGGGACAACTGTGAGCTCGCCTTCTGCTGGGGGTCTGGGGATGCCACCTGCAGCCACCAGCATGCCATGTCACGCCTTGCTCTTTCCAGCCAGTGAAATTCACAGGAAAGGGCTGGAGCTTTCCATCAGCTCCCACTTTCCTGGAAGTGGACACCCCTTTCTGTTCTGTGCTCACCCCAATGTTAACTGGATTCCAGTGAGAGGTAAGTAGATCTTAACATGCTTCCCAGCCTGGGGTCTCCTAGGCTCCCATCTGAATCTCAGCTGGCCGCAGTGTCTGACTCATTTGTGGGAAGGAAGTTGCAGAGCAGAGGATCCGTCAAGCATCTCTGCTCACAGCACAGACGTGGCACTCCCTGGCCGGGCCCAGCTTAGAGCCGTCCCTGTGGCCTGACACCAGGGACTGGCAGTTAAATAAGTTAGGGTCTCAGAGTTTGCAACTCTCTGTGTGGCAGGTATTTTCATCCCAGGTTAATTATTCATTTACTTGTTCAATCAATATTTATACGTGCCATTATGTGCTGGGCTGGATCTCAGGGATGGACCAGTGATCACAGTGATAATTCCCCTGCTTTCCTGGAGCCTGTGGTCAGGGATCTCTAGAGGAACAGAATCAAGAGGAAATATAACTATAAAAGGGGACTTACTAGGTGGGCTTACGTGAAGCTGGACAGTCCATAGTGGCCATCTGCAGGCTCGAGAGCTGGAAGAACCAGTAGCTGCACAGTCCAAGAGGATGAAGCCTCAGAAAAAGAGGGATCAATGGTGATACCCCAGTTCGAGACTGAAGGCTTCTGGAAATTCCCTGGAGAATCACTGGCAGAGTCCACTTGGAAGAGTGCAGAAGTGAGAGTCTGATATCCTCAGAGGACCTGCAGCAGGAACAAGAACCCGTTCAAGAAGGGTCGAGCTTGCATCTGCTGCTGCTTCCTTGATCTTCCAACTTTTATTCCATCCAAGCCACTATCCTATCGGATAGTGCTGCCCATGCTTAGGGAGGATCTCCACTTCAGTTGTGTATCCCACATGCCAATCATGGCTAGACACTCCCTCATTGACACACCCAGAGGCCTCTTAATCATTGGCATCTCTTAATCCAATCAAGTTGACAATTCAAATGAACCATTACAGTCCCCTTGCTCCTCCCCACACCAAACAAGCACCCTAGGGACCTGGCAAGCTGTTGTCCTCCAGGCCTTCACACAGGCTGACTCGCTTTGCCTGGACCACCCTCTCCCCGCCCCCCAACTTCCTTAACAGGCTAACTCCAACTCATCCCATCCTGCATTCCGTCCTGGCCGCCTGGCAGAAGCAGGCTCCCCTGTCCTCAATGGTTACTGATCGAGAAGCTCTGCATTTAAAGATCCTTCACTCATACACTGCCTCCCCTGCCACCTCTGACACCCAGGGCTGTCTTGAGCCGTCTTTGCGTCCTAAGACTCAGGCTCCACACAAAGCAGAGTCTCCTCTTTATTGTTCAGATGACTGTCCTCCTGCTGCATGCCCACAAGTCTTAACCCCCACCTGCTTCTGCCCTGGTGTGAGACTACATTCAAATTCAATGTGAAAAAGACACAGTGCTCCATTTCAAAAGAAAATGTGTGTGTGTGGGGGGAAGCCAGAGAAGGGTGTGTGTGGGGTAGGGGAGGGTTGAAAAGGAAAGAGAGTCAGAGCTTGTGTCCACACCAGAGGGTCACTTTCTCCAGGTCCTGTGCATCCTGAGCACGTCAGTGTCACAGGTGCAGAAGGATATCAGGGCCTGTGGGTCGGCGGAGTCAAAGCCACCTGGGGAGATGGCAGTTCTAACTCAGAACTTCACTGAGATGAGCAACACCTTCTCCCCCTGGCACCTGCTAGAGCCCTCCCCGTGGCTCACTGTGCCCAGATCTGGAGGAGCTTGAAACCCTTAATTGACTAAACGAGCAAGTGACTGATTAAGGAATAAAATTAAGCTGAAACAGTTGACAAAGTAGAATTACAACTCTGTCAGTTAGTCATATCCAAAGATTAATAAATTAACCCAAGATTAATAAATCAACACCTGCGGAGCCCCCAGGATTTCAGCAGTAGGTCAGGCCTGAGGAGCCACCCAGCAGGTTGTGGAACTTCCCCAAATACCCAAAGCCAAGCTCACCCATGCTCATTCACTTCACTCACCTTGCTGAGGGTCGAGGGTGACCAGGGGCTTTGTGCACCCATGGGATACATCAGAGGAAAACATGCACAAAATCCAAGTCTCCTGCAGCTCCCATTCCAGCTGGGCACCATAGACCATGCACTCGATAATCAAATAACATGTAAGAAGGTGATAAAAGTAATGGGGAGACATAGACACAAGTAAGGGGCTGGCAACACGTGGCAGTGGTGTTTAAATAGTATGATTTAGATGGAGTGGACGGAATTGAGCACACTGAAGCAAGAGTGAAGATTTGTGTCGGAAGTGGGAGGATCTGCTATCTTGTGGGTTGGTCATGAACACTGAGGGAGCCCGGGTGGGGGGCTGGTGTGAAGCCAGTGCTCTGCAAGCAGTAGCTGCTCCGAAAATTGTTGTTGTCACTGTCAGCACCATTTCTGACAGCATGGTCATCCCAGTGACACCACCATTGACCTTGTTATTATTGTCTTCAATGACATCATCATCATCATCTTCAGCTCCATGGTCACCATCGTCATTATCATCACCAACATTATTCTTCATCTGTGTACTTCCATCCATAAGGATTTCTTCTCCTCCTACTTTTGTTTTCCCCTGGGAAGTGCTGGAGGCAAAGCTCAAAACTGTCATTGCCACAGGCGATATCTCCTGGGAAGAGTTTTCTGGGACTTCCAGTCCAGGACATTTCTGCTACTTCAGGATGGGGGCAATTGTTGAGAACCGTGGAGAGTCAGTTTCTATCCTACTAACAAGTTGACAAGTTAGTGTGCCACGGTTTTATGGATGCTGGAAGAAAATCAAGGCTCCTGGGTCAGAGAGAGAGGACAATTTGTAGCTCAGAACAACAGCAGTAGCCATAGTATCAGCCCTGACTTGAGTAATCTGAGCCCACTTTCCTAGAGGGCCATGTAACAGGGGCAGGGGAGTCCTGCTCAGGTGAGGAGGCACGTTAGAAAAGAAGAGCACCGAGCTTAGGGAAACCGGAGCTTTTATAACGGGCAGTAAATGTATAGAACTCTGCCCTAGAGACAGACATGGTCTTATTATACTGCTCAGCTCCCCTTGGCTCTGGACACTGAGACTCTCTTTAACCTCCAAGGCTGTTTTCAGTACAAACATCTTGAAAAGATGGTCTGGCCTCGAGGCAGATCTAACCGCAGGAACACAAGAGACCTAGGGATGATTCTCCACCCACAGAGACTAAGGGATCAGATATCAAGAAGTCCCTGTGCAGAGTCATTATTAGTTAGGCATTTATTCATCTCTTGGGAATTGTTAGGTGGGTGAGAATCTGGCCTATTACTTAGGGACCTAATTTCCTGCCCTGTCTGGGAGTCCGGGTAGGTCCTGGCTCGGGTTGTGGTCTTGGCTTTGACCTGCAGGGCAGCTACTTTTCTAGTGGTGTCATGTTGGACAATGTGCTCAGCCTGTTTCCTTATTCTTAAAATAGGAATAGCAATGGTGTTTACTTTAGGTTACTGGGAAGATAAATGAGCCGATGACTCAGCAATGCTCAGCTTGGTGCCTGGCACACAGCAAGGGCTCGACCTGCCGTAAAGGTGGTAGGACTAATGGCCGTCCACCCGGAAAAGCAGGGGTTTTAGGAAACCAACTGGAGATCAGCGGCCCAGTCAGCTGATAAAGTGTGACCTGGCCCTCTGATACCAGATGTAGGAGGTAGATCTTTCATCCATGTAGTGGCTTTTAGGGATTTGGGATTGAGCTATTTCAGAATTCAATGTGCCAGGACTTGTTTACACCTGTCTTCAGAAATTGTGTTATAGTTAAAGCCAAAATAAGGATTCTTATTGCTTCTAATAATCTCTTTTGAAATCTCAGAGTTGAATCCAGGATATGAGTTTGTCCATAGATCCTGCATCAATGCACATACTACTAAAGATTAAGTATGTCACATAGAGCCCAGAAGAGACATGTGTTTTCATAAACCATACAGCTCAGAAACCCAAGAAGTTAGAGATTCTATTTGTGAGGAGACACTCAACTTAATACACAGAACATCTCCTGTGCGTCCACTGTATGCCAGGCAGTGAGCTGACCCAACTGGTGCTTGACATGGGCCTTCCCTGAAGAGGCTATAGGCATGGTGGACTCAATTCAAATGGAATGCAGAGTGTAACTGCCATGGATAGGTTTAGTAAGATACGTCGGAGGCTGGCAGAGGATGAGAATATCAGAAGGAAATTATTGCTATAACAAAATACTGAGATTGGGTAACTTATAAAGAACGAAAGTTTATTTAACTCACAGTCACAGAGGCTGGAAAGTCCAAGGGCATGGTGCTGGCCTCTGCTTGGGATCTGGTCAGGGCTTTCTTGCTGCATCATAACGTGGTGGAGGGCATCACACAGTGAGACAGGGCAAATGTGCCAGCTCAGGTCTCTCTTCCTCTTCTTATCAAGATAACAATGGCATCATGGGACACTCCACCCTCACGGCCTCCTCTAATTCTACTCACGTCACAAAGGCCCCACCTCCAAATACTATTAACATAGGAATTTGGGATTAAGTTTCCAATACATGAACTTTTGAGGGACACATTCAAACCATAACAGAGACCATGTATGGCATTTTGAAGGAGGAAGGTTTGGGCAGGGCCTGGAAGAGCATAATAAGTTAGAAAGAGCCAAGTCTCAGATTTGTTCTGGATTCCAATCCTGACTCTACCTCCGTGACTTGAACAAACCACTGAAACCTGAACTTTTCTGGGGCCTTTTACTCACTTGTAAAAAGAGGATGTCAAACTGTCGTGTAGAACCTTGTGAAGATCAGAGCAAGCAATAAGATCAAGAAAAGCCATTTAATAAAACTGTGGGCCGGAGACTTAGAAGAGGTCTCGGGGAGCAGACGATCAGTACTGGGGGTACTCTGCAACAGTACCCATGGGGTATGGGGGATACAGGACTGGACACTGGTACAGTAGCAACAGAGCGCTCAGCTCATGGCTGGGGTGGTCCTTAGAGTCATTCTCAGCCTAAGCAGAGGAGCTGAACTTTGCACCCCATCAGCCAGTCACTGGGTGGGGGCTGTCCCTGGAGAGGAAATGTAGCTGTGGGCAAGGCGCCTCCTTGGCAGAGGGCAGGTCCAGCGGGAGGACTCCTGGCAGCTGGGGAAAGAGCCCTGGGTCCTGAAGGAGGGTTATGAGCACACACGGGGTCCACCATAGTACCTGGAACCGGAGGGCGGGGGGACTCGGGACAACGTCCTTCCTTTAAGGTGTCCTACCATTTCTCTGAGGCCGGCCATGGGCTGGGATTCAGAAAGAAGCACCTTCACCATCACAAACAGGAGGCCTTGTTCTGCTCCAGAGACTTGGCTCCGGGCTGGCTCGGGCCTGGTTCTGCCTCGCCGAGTGCGGCCAGCCCACCAGTGCCGGAGGACCCTCGGCCCTCCTCCTCCGGCCCAGATTTACTCTGACATTTTATTTTCCTGAAAGGATCAAACACAGTAGAGTGTTTAATAAACAGCCAAGTGCTACTTCTTAAAGAGAACTGGAGGACTCCTAGAAAGCCCTAGAAATCACTTTATCTCCATCACAGGCCCATTTGCCTGGCCCGGGTGGTGGGTTGCTGGCCTCAGGTAGGAGGGGAGGGTGGACAGCTGGGGGAAGCCCGGGCCGACTCTCCTGAGTTCTGCCGGCTCCGTGGCCCAAGGCTTCTGGACAATTCTCTTCTCCCTCTGAGTACCTACTGAGGGGGCTCAGGGGACCCCAGGCTGCAGGCCAGTGTGCCCAGGGATGCCGCCTTCAAGAAACATGACTGGCCTGGAGCATGAAGAGAGGTCCGGTAAGTGCTACGTAAAGGCCCCAGTCCTCCTGGAGACGCTCGGTGTCTGGCACCACACCAGGCCAGAGGACCCAGAGGACCTTGTGTATTTTTTTGATTTTCTTACATCAGTCTTTTTTCCCTACATTTTTTATTGGCGCATTGTGGTTGTACATCATGATGGGGTTTGTCGTGATGTATCTGTACGTGCAGGTGATGACGATCTATTTTGGCCACTCTCCCTCCCCAGCATCCCCCCACCCCCGCCACCCACTCCTTGGGGCCTCTCCTCCATCCACCGATCTCCTTTGGATGTTCATGAGATCCCACCCACTTCCTTTTGTGTTCACTGTTTTCAACACTGTCCCAAAGTTCTCAGAAAGCTCCTTCACCTGAGATTTATCACTCGGATACACTGAGGTGTGAGTGTGTGGTGTAGACCTATTCATAATTGACAGGAAGCAAAGCCCCTGTGTAGATCAGAACACTCGGGTTGGCGAATCAGTCCTTTCTCTCTCTCTCTCTCTCTCTCTCTCTCTCTCTCTTTTTAAATATTTGTTTCAATTAGTTAGACATGAAAGTAGAATGCATTTTGACACATCGTACAGAAATGGAGTACAACGTCCCATTCTTCTGGTTGTACATGAAGTAGGGTCTCACCAGTTGTGTAATCATATATGCACCTAAGGTAATAATGTCCAATCCATTCTACGTCCTCCTACCCTCATTCCCCCTCCCTCCCCTCATTCCCCTCTAATTCAAAGTACCTCTAATTCTTCCGTAGTCCTGCCCACCCCTTGTTATGAATTAGCATCCACATATTAGAGAAAACACTTGGCCTTTGGTTTTTTTGGTGATTGGCTTATTTTACTTCGAATGATATTTTCCAGCTCCATCCATTTACTGCCATAATTTCATTCTTTTTTAAGGCTGTGTAATTTTCCATTTTGTAATATTCCACATTTTATTGATCCATTCATCTCTTGAAGGACACCTAGGTTGGTTCCATAGTTTGGCTATGGTGAATTGAGCTGCTATAAACATGGATGTGGCTGTGTCACTGTGGCATGCTGATTTTAATTCCTTGAGGTCTAAACTGAGGAGTGGGATAACCGGGTCAAAATGTTGTCCCATTCCAAGTTTTCTGAGGACTCTCCCTACTGCTTTCCATAATGGTCACACCAATTTGCAGCTCCACCAGCCGTGTATGAGTGTGCCAAAAAAGGGTTTTTAAAAATGAAAATGGAGCCGTAGCCATCTGATTTTATGGGAGCCAAAGTCTAAGGTATTCTGGGTTCACGCTCAGCCTGAGTGAAGGTGTCGGGCCGAGTGTCTCCTTCCCAGAGCCAATGGATGAGTGTCTAGCAACTTGAGGGGAGGTAGAATGTGAGTGAGTTCTTTGATGGGGAACTAATGCTGGCCCTTCCCCATGAGGAATTAAACTCCCCTCTGAACAATTTTTGGTGGCTCTTCACTGGAATTCTCTAGCGAGTCAATAATATTTCTAAAATAAAGACATTTCCTCATTAGACCCTTCCCTTGTTCTCCAATGCAGATCCCCAAGCAACTGCCCGTCTAACTGTGGATGGACCTTGCTGGACCCCTTCTCAGGCTGGTACCGCAACCCTCTTGGTTGATGAAACCAGCGGCAGAACCTCTGGGCTCTAGGAAAGTGCTCCCAGTGCCTGTGCACCTGGCCTCGGGAGCACACCTGCAGGGTTCTGATCGTGGGGAGCTCGGGGAACCAGACAGGGGCCCATAACGGGGAGTTTGTTAGATAAGTTATGGCAAATATCCCCTGAGGTTAGGCTCCCGGGGAAAGGATGTCACAAAGCTGTATCCCACGGCATGGGAACCGTCCTCAGGGCTGGCCACCAAACAGCACCTGCGGTGTGATCCACTCCTCGAGGCTGTGGCTGCGACACCCTGCAGGAAGGCCCCCCCCCCAGCACCACGGCTTGGCTCCCAAAGATCACTGGGAGGTTGGCCTCCTTTGCTCCCTTTCTGGTCTAGTCTTCCTGGGGTACACGTACCGCTCTCACACCATGAGGAAGGTGGCGGCCTTCTCTCTGAGACCCCAACCCTCACCCTAACCCCAACCCTGACCACGAGGAGCCCCCGCTCCTCCTCAGACCTGCCCCCCAGGCCTCGCTTATTTGCAGGTGGGGGGCCGCGGGACCGTCTCTGCCTTCCAGAGTGGGGCCAGAGGAGCGCTTGCCCTTCCTGTGGTCCCCAGACTTGGGCCCTGCAGGAACACTCATGACCCTTGGCAGCCCAGGGCGGGCAGGGAGGGCCAGTGGCTTTGCCCGTCCGTCCGAGTGGCTGCGGCCCTCCCGGGGTTCTGAGCGCCTGCCTGGGCTGGCGGGTCCTGCTGGGTTCCCAGCTGACATCCACCCGGACCTGGGTACGAAGCGCCGGTTACCTCCCGAAGGTACACATGCGCCTCTGCTCCAGGGCACAGAGCCGGCGGCAATGCGAGGGCGGGAGGCGATGACAGGGCGGCTATCTGCAGATCTGCCTGGCTAAGGTTGCCTGGTTTGCAATTAGATGCGGCCCGGGGCTGGGATCGCTTCCCTCAGCAGGTTATCATTTGGACAGGATCAGCGGCTTCCAGGCTGGGCCGGCTCTGTGCGCTCTGCTCTCCGTCCCCACCTGTTCCTGCTGCACAGCCCTGGCGTGGGTGCACAGAAAAACAGTGGAGGGCCGGCTCTGTGCGCTCTGCTCTCCGTCCCCACCTGTTCCTGCTGCACAGCCCTGGCGTGGGTGCACAGAAAAACAGTGGAGGGCCGGCTCTGTGCGCTCTGCTCTCCGTCCCCACCTGTTCCTGCTGCACAGCCCTGGCGTGGGTGCACAGAAAAACAGTGGACGAGCAAACTGGGCTGCCCAGTGGTCCTCTCCTGGGGACACACTCCCCACTCCACGAGTCCAGGTCCCCTCCCTTCCCGCCGCACATCACGGAGTGTGATTATACATCTCTCTGTATGATTATTGGTCAGTTTCCACTCTAACCTGGAAGACGAGGCTCCGAACATGTTTATGTCCCCAAATTAGCACAGGCAATGGTGCGCGTAGTGGGCTCTCCATAGTGAGATGGATGACCGTGTGCATGCGTGGACGGTAAGAATGCCATCCACGTTACTGATGGCCGCTATCTTCTAAGCCAAAGACTGGACCACCCTCCTGGGCATGTGTCCAGGTCCCCAAAACCGTGAGATGCGTGACTGTGGGCAAGTTGCCTGACTGTTCTGAGATGGTTCTGCCCTCTGTTCCTTGTGGATGCCATAGCACTTTTATCGAGGGCTGCGGTGAAGATTAAATGAGATGCTGCCTGACCCAGAGGAGGCACACGGCGAATAACAGTGTCCTCATTGTTCTGTCCCTTTGAGCCTCTTCCAGCCAGAGCTGGAGGTCACCTTGGTTATAAAATCCTTTGAAGTCCTTGTGGATCTGGGCCTCTCCACCTGCCCACGTGTCCCTTTGTCCTGGGTCCTCAGTGTCTGGGTTTTGGGGGCAGAAGAGAAGGAAACTGGCACCCTTTGCTCTGGGGACTCTGCATCTTCGGGGGAGGGGGCAGTTTGCTAGGTGCCACCTGGAACCTCATCTGGGACAGCTGTGGAGGCCCTGCCCTGAACCAGGATCAGTGCAGCCGCCATCCCCGATCTGGCCCGCTAACAACCTGGTGTGTGTAAGAGTCTGCCTCTGACTCCTGGATCCCGGTGGGGCTCCGGGGGCAGAGCACTTGCCACATGGTCACGCAGCTGCCAAATGGCAGGGCTTCCAACAGGCCGGGCAGTTCCAACGCCTTCCGCTAGCGGCCCTGTCCCCGGCGCTGCATTCCCACGTCCAGCTCACCGGGTGCTCGTTTTAAATAGCGTTCCATGGCGTGGAGGAAGTCTGCGCACAGGCGACATTCAATCACCAAGTTCCAGACCCAGGTCCCACTGAAGTGTCATGAGTCAGAGGTGAACGCGCCAGGCTCCTGGCCGGTGGACTCGCAGCTGACCAGAGAGGCCTTATGTTTAGGCCAAGTGTTCTCCAGCCTCCAGGTCCCGGAAGGCTGGAGCCTTATTTCTGTTTTATGTTTTCGTTCGAAAGGATCAGCCATTTGAAACGTCAATTGGGAAGCTCACAGGGCGCCTGTGGCACGACTTTGTCAACCGTGGGAGTGGAGTGCTCTGACGGATGAACGCAGAGCCTCCTGGTTTTCTGAAACCTAAGTTTTTGGTACTTTTTCCGGATCTGAGCTTGGGAAGAAATCAGCCATCTTTCAGAACCTTGGGGAAAAAAGTTGACTACAAAATCTATACAAGTATTTTCATTTCTTCCTTTAGTAGGTTCAGCTTGGCTAACTGAAGTGGTGCTGTTTTTAATCACGTTAGTAGGAAAATCAGCCTGCCCGGCAGAACAGAAAAGAGTTGTCTTTCTTGAAGTGCTGCTTAAAGGGAGTTCTCTCCCCGTCTTACATGTTGGGGGATGGATCTGCAGCCTTTTATTTAGTCCTCCGAGTGACAGGCAGGCAGTCTCAGTCTATTCAAGCTGCTGTAACCAGAGGCCATAAACCGGGGGTCTTATAAACTGCGACATTCATTTTTCACAGTTCTAGAGACTGGAAGTCCAAGGTCAGGGTGCCAGCAAATTCCAAGTCACGTGAGCACGCTTCCTGGTCCGTTGTGACTGTTGCTGTGGTCTCACATGGCAGCAGGGACAGGGCAGTCCTGGGGGGCTTCCTGTGATACGGGCCCTCATCACCTTGAGGCCTGACCCTCACAGCCTCATCACCTCCTGCTGAGGTTTTAATATGGTCTGTCTCCCCCAAAACTTGTGTCAAGGCTGGGTCCCCAGTGTGGCAGTGTGGCACTGGGGCCCAGTGGGAGGTGTTAGGTTCCTGGGGACAGAGCCCTCGCAAATGAACTAACACCTTCCTCCAAGAGGGAGTGGTCTCTCCTGGCCGTGGAGCGGGCTGTTGTCACAGGAGGTCATCCCTCCAGTTTGGAGTTTTGTACAGGCTCCTACTTGCCCTTCCTCTTCTTTCTGCCAGGAGTTGAGGCAGCATAAGGCCCTCACCAGACAAAACTACCTGATCTTGGACTTTTCAGCCTCCAGAACTATAAACCTCCTTTCTTTGTAAATTACCCAGCCTCAAGTATTCTGTTACAACAACACAAAACAAACTAAGATAACTCCCAATGACCCCGCCTCCTAATAACACCACTTTGGGATTAGATTTCAACATATGAATTTGGCAGGAGGTGGAGGGGGAAGACACAAATATTCAGGCCATAGCCCAGGTCTACTTGTCTTGTCTTACACCTGAAGATGCTTTGGATGTGAGAAATTAGTAAGATAACTGGTTTCACTGGGGGATGGGAAGAGGGAAAGCGGAACTTCCATGAACTCACCGTTGGATGTAGGGATCCTTGACTGGCAAGGTCTGTGGAGAGCAGCTAATTGTTCCTTTTATAGCTAGGAAAGGGGAGGCTGGGGAGGGGTAACCTGTGCTGGTTCCCTCTAGTCTCCATTTCCTACAGGCAGAATGTCCCAGCATCCCTTGCCTGTGAGGTCATGCAACTAAATCTGACCAGTAAAATCCAGAATTTCTAGGAAGCCTCCTTCGAAGGCAGAGGCTGTGGCCTGTCTGGGTTTTTGACCTGCCTCCGTCCTGCTGCCTGAAACTCCCAGCTCCAACCACCTATGACCAGAAGCACTGGGCCCCTCACCGGAATGCAGCAGGAGAGCTGGAGGAGCCTGGACCTCAGCAGGCATGGCCAAGCTGCCCTGGACGTAGCCCTGGACTCCCACCTCTGGACTTCCTTTATGTGGAAGAAATGAACTTCCATCTGGCTCTTCTGGGTTTTTCTGTTCCATGTACTTGAACTTAAACAGAGTTGACGAGGGACCTTGACGTCCAGCAGACCTTGACCAAGGGGTGAGGTTTGGGACAGCAGCCTGCGGTTCTGCACCAGTGACCTTGAGAACCTGTTGAACCAGTCACCCCCTGAAATGGCCAGGTCTTCTTTAGCTGAATGCTGTCGATTTTTTTTCTCCTTTGAAGAATTCAAAGAAAAGACAAATTCAAAGAAAAGACCTAAGAAGTGTGCTCCAGCAGGAAGCTAAGCACGTGCCCCTCCCTCAGCCTCAGGCACCCTTTGCTGCCCAGCTCCCTCCAGTTTCCTGCTCCTCACCATCATCACCTCCTGGGATCCCCTCTCATCCTCAGGAATTCTGCCGAAGTGGCAGTGAGCAGGTGGTTACTATTTGGAGGGGCAAATATTAATGTGAAACCTATATATTCTACACCCCTACATAAATTTCAGAAGATTAAAGCATTAAATGGTTAATACAACCACAAAAAGAAACTAGAATTGCAATAAACACATCAACATTTTTATGAGAAAAGGTATTTCCAAATTTCAATTTCATGAGAAAGAAAAATGAAGGAAAAGATTGAGAAATTTAACTACCAAAAAAAAAAAAAAACAAAATTTCTAATTGGACAAACCAAATCAAACCAAAATTGCATAAGAAAAAGATTCCCCCAAAGTGACAAATGGTTGTTAGAGTTAATATATCATAAAGTCATTCAAATTGATGAGCAATCACCATGATCTTAACTGACCACTGGAAAGGAAAGAAAATTGCCCTTAATGAATAGAATCTACTTTGAAAAAGTTTTCCACCAAAACAGTCACATAAATAAAAACCAAAAACATCAAAGAAATACATTTTTAACACGGCAAGTTAACATTTATAAAATGAGCATTCTATGCTTAGCGAGGGCGCAGAAAAATAGAAAATCTCACACTGGTATAAACTGTCCCAGCCTTTTTTTCCTGGAAAGCAATTTAGCAATATCTAAAACATTCATATCTATTAAATGAGTAGTTCCACTTTGGGGAATGTATCCCAGGAAAGTAATACAGAATGCAAAAGAAAAGCGTTGTGGTCAGAGATGTGCACCTCTGTGCTGTTTATCAGAGAAAACAGAAAGGACGCCACGGAAATTTCCCCTTCCTGGGGAATATCTGAAAACTCCTGTGGAGCGAGGTGGGATATAACTGTAAATTAGAAATTTAAAAGGCACACATTCAGACCAGAAGCTACCGGGTAGTTTTTTGTTATAAATCTTTTGCTGAGATTTCCTTAAAATGCTTTTTGGAGGCATTCACGACATACAGTAAACCACACATGCTTCAAATGTGCAGTTGATAAGGTGTAAGGAACGTATTCACCATCAAGATATCGAATGCCGCAGTCCGGCTGCAGCAAAATAACCGGGGGGTGACGAATAACTTGTGTACGTTGATACAGCAGGAATGGGAGCCATTTATTGTAGGGCAACAGAGCTATTTATACATTTTGCACAGTTTATCTTAATTAGCATAAACTAGATACATCAGTCAACCAATAAGGAATCTCCACACTTAATGGCTCACTTTTGTTACTTCTCAAACCACTCCCTCTGACATTTTGCCAGGCACCATCCAGACTTGTTTACGAACTCCAACATTCCTCTGGCAAAATACCAGGTGTTATTTTTGACTTCCCTACCTCCCTTATGCCCGGGAAGGCAAGGGACAGCTTTCTGTCACTGAAATTCATTTTCTAGAATTTTATTTGGAATTATACACCACGGGTCCTTATTTGTGTGGTTTCTGGCTTATTTGATCAGTCTAATTATTTCAAGAATCATCTACATTGTTGTGTGTCTCATCAGTCTGACCCTTTTAATTACCGACAAGTGTACCATTGTACAGGTGTACCCCGATTTGCTGATGCTTTCATATGTTGATGAACGTTTGGATTCTTTCCAGTTTTGAGCATTGCAAATAAAGGCACCATGAGTATTCAAGGTCAAGCCTTTGTAAGGTCATAGGCTTACATTTCCCTTGGGTGGATACCTGGGAGTGGAATGCATGGGTCGTAGGGAAGGTACTTGTTCAACTTTTTTTGGTTTTAAATATTTTTTTAGTTGTTGATGGACTTTATTTTTTCTTTATTTCTATGTGGTGCCGAGAATCGAATCCAGTGCCTCATGCATGCTAGGCGGGCACACTACCACTGAGCCACAATCCCAGCCCAATGTGTTCAACTTTTTTTAAAGAGACTAAAACTCTTTCCCTACGTGGCTGTACTGCTCCACCTCCCCACCAGGGGGAGGTGGCTCTTTAATAATTGTTATGGTCAGAGTTATCAAATTCAGGCCTTCTAATAGGTGAGTAGTGATATTACATTGTTATTTTTTAATATGCATCAACCTAATGACTGAAGAAGCATCTTTTTAACATGCTTAATTGCCATCAATATATATATTCTTGGATTTTTTAAAAATTATTTTTTAGTTTTTTTAGGTGGATACGATATCTTTATTTTTATTTTTATGTGGTGCTGAGGATCAAACTCAGTGCCTCATGCATGCTAGGTGAGCGCTCTACCACTGAGCCACAACCTCAGCCCACATTCTTGGATGTTTAAAAACATTTTGCAAATATTTTAAATTGAGGTGTACTCTTATTATAGAAGTTTTATGCATAATGGATACGACTCCATCATGAGATGCATGTTTTGCAAATAGGATCTTTAAGACAGCAGCTTGTCATCTCAGTGTCTTTCAGAGTAGACATTCTGACTGAGAATGTAGTCCAGTGTTCTATTTTTTGCTTTTATAGACCATGCATATTGCGTTGTATCTAAGACATTTGTCTAACCCAAGGTCACAAAGATTTTCTGTGCTTTCTTCTAGAATTTCTATGGTTTCAGTTTTTACCTTTACTATTTCACATGTTCGTGCTATAGGCAAATGATATTTTCAGTTTTCTAGGGTATCACCTGAGTTAAATGTGGTAGAGATCCAGATCAAAGGTCATGTTTATACGGATCCCATGGCTCCAGCCTCTCATTTAAAAGACTACTGTTTTTTCCCCCTCAATCAATTGGCTTTGCATCTCTTTTGAAAATCAATTGCCCCTATTTGTGTGGGTCTATCTCCGGGTTCTCTATTGGTTCACTGATTTGCTTGTCTATCTTGACCAACACCAGACTGTTTCAGTTACTATGAATTCAGAATAGGCCTTGAAGTCAGGCAATGCAAATGCTCCAACTTTGTCCTCTTTCAAATTTGTTCGGCTGTTCTCGGGCTTTTGCATTTCATATGAATTTGAGGAGTCTCAATTTCTACAATAACATCCTACAGGGATTTTGATTATATTGAATCGATACATCCACTTGGCATAGACATGAAATCTTCTGATCCATGATCTCAGCACAGCTTTCAATTTAGGTTTCCTTCAATTTCACTCAGCAGTGTTTTTAGTGTACAAGTCTTGCCATAGTTTATCAGATTTATCTCTAAATATTTCATGTTTTTGTGCCATAGGCAAATGATATTTTCAATTTTCAATTGTGTGTTGGAAGCATATAGAAATGCAATTGGCTTTCGTAATTTGATCTGGTATCCCACAAATTCTATCTGAGTTTTGATGATTACAGTCACGTCTTCCGTGAATAGACAGTTTTACTTCTGTATTTTCATCCCGGATCCCAGCCATTTCTTTTCTTTCCTCATTATCTTGACTAGAACATTCAAGAAGGTGTTAAATGGAAGTGGCGAGAGTGGTCAACCAGGGCTTGTTCCCAGTCTCAGGAAAAGCGTGCGATCTTTTGCCAATACCTGTGATGTTCGTTGTAGGTTTTGGGGGGCAGGTACCCTCAAAATGCTGATAAAAATTCTTTTCCATTCCTGGTTTGCAAAATGTTTTTTAACCTGGAACAGATTTTGTCAATTGCTTTTGCTGTATGTAGTGAGATGACCTCGGAATGTTAAAGCAACCTTGAATTCCTTGGATAAGCCCCAATTATTTATGTTTTATATTTGTAATATTCTTTTTTATATGTAATTATGTTTAATTGGCTAAGGATGTGCGTCTATGGTTGTGAGGGTTGCTCCTCTCTGTTCTCTTTCCCCGTCAGGTTCTTGAGTGGTTTTAGTATCAAAGTAATGTTTCCCTTATGAAATGACTTGGAGGGTGCTCTCCCTCCTCACGTTGCTGGAACAGAAGATGCAGAATTGGCACAGTGTCTTCCTTAATTTTTTTGTAGCATTTACCAGTGATCCTGGTATTTTCTTTGTGGGAAGGATTTTAGCTAAATATTCAACTTCTTTCATGTGTATAAGACAATCCAAGGTATCCCCCACTTTTTTTCCTTGAGCAAGGTGCAGTGTTTCTGTCTGTAAGGACCTTTTCCACTTCACACAAGCTGTTGAATCTATAGTTCCTAAGTTTCTCATAATGTTTCCTAATTATCATTTTAATATCTGCAGCACATGTACTGATATTACCTAATTTGTCTCAAATATTTCTAATTTTGTCTTTTTTTTTCCTGGTTCATCTGGATTGGGGTTTATCATTTTATTGACCTTTTAAAAGAACCAGCTTTTGGTTCATGAATTTTGTGCATGGGGTTTTATTTTCATTTTCATTGGTTTTGATTTTATCTTCATTAACCCCGCCCCATTCACACACCCTTCTGCTTGCTGAGTTTAGTTTTCTCTTTCCTGTTTCTTAATGTGGAAGCTGAAGTCAATGGTTTGAGACCTTTATTCTTATCTAAGGTAGACATTTTAATGCTATGAAATTTCCTCTACGTGTTGCTTTGGCTACATCCCACAAATTATGGTATGTTCCGTTTCCATATACAAGAAAAATTTTTAATTTTCTTTTAAAATAGTTTATGTGACCCAAAGGCCACTTAAAAGTATGGTTTGTAGTTTTCCAGCATTGGGGGATTTTCTGTCATTGATTTCTAACATAATGCTATTGTGACCAGACAACACACTTTATAATATGAATCTTTTAACATTTATTGACACTTTTTCATCACTCAGAATAAATGTTCTGTGTGAACTGGAAAAAATGTATTTTACTGTTGTTGTGTAGAATATTTTCATTAATGTAAATTAGATAAAGCTGGTTGATAGTCCTGCTCAAGTGCTCTGTATCTTTAATGATTTCCTGTCTAAATTCTGTCAATTATTGAGCAGTTAAGAAAGGTATTAGCATCCCTAATAGAATTATGGATTTGCCCATTTTTTCTTGTACGTCTACCAGTTTTAGGTTCATTTGTTTTGAAATTTTGCTATTAGGTGAAAAACTAATTAGAACTACTATGTCTTTTTGACTAATTCATCCCTTTGTCACTACGAAAAAGTCTGTAGCACTGGAATTATTATTTATTCTGAATCCACTTTGATACTAAACTAGCCACTGCAGAATTGAAAAGAAATTAGTGTTAACATAGTGTATCCTTTCTACCCTTTTACTTTTAACTCATTTCTGCTTTTTTAAAAATGGGTTTCTTTTTTTTTTTTTTTATTGTTGGTCGTTCAAAAAAAAATGGGTTTCTTGTAAGAAGCATCTAGTTGGGTATCATTTTTTTTTCATCCAAACAATCAATATTTGCTTTTTACTTGGGGGGATTCAGACCATTGTAAGTTAATGTGATTATCAATGATATTGGATTTATATCTACTATTTTGCCTTCTATTTATTGTCTCCACCTGTTCTTTGTTGAGAGCCACAACCAAGTCAGGATGGCGCCTGGCATTTTGCCAGAAGGAGTGGTTGAGGGGTAGCGCCAGCAAGCCATTAGGATGATGATGGTTGAGTTAATTATTGGGATGATGGCTGATTGCTATAACTGGATGGTGCTGGATTGGGGCAGGCTGTGTATTAGTTGTGTATATGGACCTTTGCTGTCTGGCAATAGGGCGGCTCCTGCTACCTCGGGTGCCCGCTACTTTTGAGTTCCCGTTGAGTTCTCTTGGAGTTCTCGTGGGTTCTGGAATAAAATTCGTTCCTGTTTTGAACCTACAAGTGGCTCGTGACCTCCTGGTTATTTGTGCCCAGCCAGACTGCGGCAGTTCTTCATCCCTTGTTTCTGTTTTTCTGCCTTATTTTGGATGAACTATTTTGTGATGATTTTGTTGAGACTTCCCTTTTGACTCATGAGCTCTGATTTTGAGTTGTGTCATTTCTGGGGGTGACTCAGGGTTCGTGGTCTACATCTTCAGTGTGTCATAGTCTGCTTTCAAGTGATAGTGTACCACTTCATGTATGTGACAAGGACTTTACAACATTGCATTTTTATTTCTCTCTCTTGGGTCTTTAGGCTGTCATGTCATACATCTTATAAAGCCCAGAGTACATTGTAATCATTTTTGCTTTACACACTTGGTTATCTTTTAAAAATTCTTAAATAATAAGAAAAAAATATGTATGCTTACCAGCAAAGCCTCATTTCTAGTACTCTTTATTCCTTTGCAAAGCTCCACGTCTCTTCCTTCAGTTTAAATGTTTTTGTTTTTTTGCAGTTTGAGTTTAGTTGAAATTAATTTTTTAACTAACTTTTGCTTGTATTCAAAGGTCCATTTTGTCTTAACCTTGAAAAATGTGTGTGTCGGGTCAATGACTCTAGGTGGTCGGCTTTTCCTGTCAGTTATTTAAAGATGTCTCCTAGGGCCGCCCTAATACCGCAGGCGGGTGACATGCCCAACAGGAAGCCCCTGGGGATGGTGCTGGCAGGGTCGCTCTCCTGGGCCTGCAGACAGCCACTGCTGCTGTGTGCCCACATGGCCTCTCCTCTGCAGGGACACCCCTGGTGCCTCTTCCTCCTTCTGCAGAAACAGCTGTCCTGTCGGGTTAGGGCCCCGCCACATTTAACTCCGCCGAGTAGCTCTTTAAAAGCTTGGCCTCTAATGGAGTCCCACGGGGGTTAGGGTTTCAGCACATGAACTTTGAGGGGACACCATTCTGTCCTTAAGAGAAGACACTAGCCCTGGAGCGGTGGTTCTCCGCCCCCAGGGTCAGCTGGAGAACTGCTGGACCCCCGAGGTTCTGGCTCAGCACCTCTAGAGCGGGGCTTGGGGTTTTGCGTTCCTGATAGATTCCCAGATGACGTTCCTGCTGCGGGGATGTCGTCTTGCAAACCGCCCAGTTAGACCTTGAACATGATCGTGAGCTGTCTGCAGGTTGAGAGAGAGGGAACATCCAGCTTCAAAGTGTGCTTTCAGGGGGTTTGACCAAGGGCCACATTTTGCAAACTGGCTTTGTCAAAATTCCACACTTTCTAAAACTAAGAAGGGAGAGCACAATAGGCCTTTAAAAGCCTCAGAAATCCCACAAATAGGCAAAACCCCAGGAGCACAACCAGCCTACCTGGTCTTTAGTGCTTACGCCTTTTCCGAAGCTCCACCAGAATCCCAGGCTGGAGGGCCTACCGAGTGGAGGCCACCACTTCCTGCTGGTGCCGGCTGGTACCTTTACGGACACTATTGAGGCAGCTCGAAATCCTTGGTCCTAACACTCGATTATTCTCCACAATTTTGATGCTGTTTGTCCTGAAATTTAAGTCTTTTCGTGATCGGTTTCACAGGACAAGGATACTATCTTCTCTTAACCGGATCATTTTTTTTTTTTTTTTTTTTTTTTTTACCTATGTGACAATGTATGCCAGATAAAGAAATCATTTCTTTCAGACCTTTAATCTCCTCCGACAGCGAAAGTAGTATTTGCTGAAATGAAAGTACACCTTGGCAGAAACGCGATGCTAATCCTCTTAGTTTTAATGGTTTGGAAATGGTGGGCGTAAGAAGGTAAACATTGCAGTTGATTAACAGGAAGGAAGTCAATTGTCCATGTAGCCACTGCTCTCTGCCGTACTGTACAATGGCGCTTTCTCTCTATAAACCCCCGAGCAAGGTCTCTCTCCATTTTAATGTTCTTACTTGAAAAGTGATCTCCTAGCATGGAGCAGCTCCCAAGTGTTTGATTCCATTACCCCAAAAAGCAAGCGGTACACATTTCAAATCGACGTCAAACAAATCCCACCGATAACCAGTGTCACATCAATGGCTTATCAGGTCTTTTTTTTATTGAAAATAGTCAGATATAATGAGGTGCTTCACATTTAAAAGTCTTAAATCTTTGAAGCTCCAGGCCTAGATGGTTTTGATATGGGCTTATTAAACTTGCACTAGGAGAGAAAGCGGGAGTGGGTGGGTGGATGTGAGCCAGAGAAAGAAAACCCGGAGCTGGAGAGGAGGGAGCGTTGGTGGGCAGCAGGCTTAACCCCATGGTGGCCACGGTGGAAGGGCAGGGCTCGCTGACTGCAGTTCCTGCTGGTTTCCCCAGGGAGGACTTCAGGGGCCACCTGGGCCTTTGAGCTTCTAGTGTCCGCCGCCTCTTAGAATCGTCCTTGACATTTTGCACAGTCTCCTTTGCATGGTGACAAGCACAGAGCTGGGAGACTTTCGGTAACTCTCGATCCACTTCCACTGAGCATTGGGTGAAGAAGCCATCAGACCCGCTTCTCGCTGCCGTGTGACAAAGAAGGGCCTCCACAGCAGCCGAGGCGCTGCCCAGCACGGAGCAGGGAGGCCTGGCCTTGGTCTGTGGGACTCTGCTCACGCTTCTGCCAAGTCAGGACCGGCCCTGTTTTACAGCTGAAGAGCAGGAGGTCTGGGGTGGGGGGAGTGTCCTGGTTTAGAATCCATCAGAGACTCTCCAAGCGTCACTGCCACCCAGGGACTCAGGCTCCGCCCAGACCCACTGAATCACAATCACCAGGGGTGGAGCGCAGCAGTGGGCATTTGGCCATCTCTCCAGGGGATGCCGAGGTGCACACGGATGGCCCTCTGCTGCAGGGGCTTCAGCAGGCTAGAAGCACTGTGTTCAACAGAGGGACCAGGACAGGCCCTGGAACTGCAGGAGCAAGACAGAACTCTGAGGCCTTCAGTGGTCAAGGGTGGCGAGGTCAAGGGTCCCATCTGCTGGGCGGGCAGTGATTGTGAGGCAGGAGGTCACCCTGTGCAGGATGGAGGACCCCAGGACCTGCCCCACGGGGAGTCCCTCTTTCTCCCAGGGCCTTCCAGCAGGGAGACGCTCACGCTGAGGATGATTCTGCCACGCATGGATCCACGGGGCCCTGGAGAGACCCCGCCATGGAGCGCCCCTCCATGTGACTCACACAGTCTGCGTGGCCACGGGGTCAGACTGCACCGAGCTGCAGAGGGGCTCTGAGGAAGTCGGCCCAGCCAGCCGCTGCTCCTGCTCACTCCCTCAGCGGCCAGCGCTCCGTCTCCCGAGTGCGCTGCCCAGCTGTCCCTCGTCTCCTCCGCCCCCTAGCTTGCCCACAGGCGCGAGCCACCCAGGAATCCAGGCAGCATGACACCAAGCCCAGACCAAAGCCTGTGTTCTCACCCATAGGAAAGAGGACAGGACCAGTGGGCGAGAGTGCTCCGTCCATCTGTCCATCCGTCCGTCCCTGCTGTGACAGCGCCCCCTTCCTGTAACCGCTCTTCCTGTGCCCAGCCCTGCTCTGAGGATCAGGAAAGCTGATGGGGTGCAGGCACGCAGGTGGGATTCAGGCTCGGGCAGAGCCAGGAGGCCGGCCTCAGGCCTCTAGCTGAGAGCTGGGAGTTACCAGGAGGAAAGCCCATCTCTGCTTCAGGTGAAGGACGCGGTGGCTTTGCCCTCGCAGGTGGCCAGCCTGTCCTGGTGGTCCCAGGGCTTTCCTGCCTTTAGCAATTGAAGTCCCAGGAACACAGCATGATTGGCGCCCCTGGCCCAAAGCCCAACTCGATTCTTGATGGTCTGGGTCCAACCTCTCAGGGACTTGATTCTAACACCTGTCAAGTGGAGGTGGTGGCAGTAACGATGAGAATAAAACCGCAGGCCCTCGGCACGTGCAAATCACTGCCTCCCTGCCCTAGCCTCTCCCTGCCCCGGCCTCCCTGCCCCAGCCTCCTGGACTCCCCAGGCCCGGGCTTGTCTGGACCCGCATGGAGCCTGGCCTGCGAGGACCATGTGACCGGAGCTCCTTGAGGGAGGCCATATCTTTTGTGCTTTGTGTCCCTGGGGCCCAGCAAGTGGTGAGTCACGATGCCGGTGACCACCTCGGCCGCCAGGGCAGCACCAAGGAAGGTCTCCTGGGTTTTCCAAGAGCCGAGAGCAGCAGCCAGCACCTGGTCGGGGCTTGTTCCCCACTCCTCCTCACCCCGTGGGAGCTGGGCAAAGGCACTAGAGCTTCACGCCCTCTACCGTGAGAAGAGGTCACAGCTGCAAGGTCGGGAGCCAGACCCAGGAGCACTGCTGGGCCACCCAGGACCTCAAGGACCCCCTGGGGCACAGGTCGCAGGCTTCGGGGAGCCCTTGGGTTCCGGAGAAGACCCTGGTGTCCAGCGGACCCCACGCACCGTTGCCAGTCAGAACTCCGTCTCTGATGGCCGCTGCCGCTCCCCAGCCTGAGGACGCGGGGACACTTGTGCGGGCAGGGATGGCCACCGCAGGCCCGGGTCCCTGATTCCACCGTGCGCCAGGAGGGCCGTGAGCGCGTCTCACACCTGATCAACCGTCTTGCTGCTGGCTGGGTGTTCCCAAGGGACAGCTTTACGACTTCATGGAGCCTGGTAGGTGGGGCCATCACGGGGGTAGCGTGAGGTCATCCTCCCGCGTGGAGGGGACAACTCCGGGTGGAGTCCTGCTTCAGTTCTGGATTGGAAACGGAAATACCCACAGGACAAGCCTGAGACCCCTGGTGGCACCCACCTGTGCTCCAGTCTGGGTCTTCCCACCAGCCTCGCCATCAGCATGTGGACGCCGTGACCAGGACCACCCCCACGACACGCTCATGGCGAGGGTCCGGTCTCCCCTACAGCCAGGTGCTGTCACCGGAGTCCTGGCCACCCAGCGTCTTCCTGTTGAGAGCGGGTGGCCCCGGGCATGTCTCTGCGGCTCATGCAGCCGCCTGGTGCCCCTCCCTGGGCAGGTGGACCCGGGGGCAGTGGGAAAGGACTGGACCTAAGTGAGGACCACATCTTGGCGTGGCCCCTGGCTGTGTGGCACCAGGCAAGTGGCTTCAGCTCTCTGAGCCGCACTGTCCTCATCTCTGGAAGGGGGCTACGGCTCTCTTGGCACTAGAGGACCAGGTGGCACCTTAGTACAGGGTGCATGCTTCGTGCTGAGACCTGTGCGTCGGCCCCTGCCGCCTGTGTGCAAGGCACGGTCCCAGCACAGTTAAAACAACTAGCTGCAAGCCTTCCGTTTCTGAGAGCGACGAACACTGTGTGTGAAAGTCACCTGGGTGGGGTGGGGGCGCAGGCGGGTGGGGCTGGGCCAGGCCTGGTCTGAGGAGAGAGATTTGAGTGGAGACTGGACAGAGTTGAGGAGGGAGCCTTGCTGTGCAGAGGGGAGAGCAGGGGCAAAGGTCCTGTGGTGGAAAGGAGCATTGAGGAGGCCTCCTGCCTGGAGCCCAGAGAGCCGGGGAGAGAGGGAGCCCTGGGTTTGGGGAAGTGGCCAGGGCCGCAGTGCAGGTCACCGTGGGGAGTGTGGGTGGCACTGTAGGATGGGGGTTTGGGAAGCCACCGCAGGCTTGGAGCAGGAGACTGAGTTGAGCTGGTCTGGGTTTTTCAGGTCAGGGAGGTAACCCAGGGCGAAGGCAGAACGAGGCCGTAGGAAGGCCCCGCCCGGAGGCTCCTGACCCACGGGCTCCCGGAGGCCAGCGGGTCCACGCTTCCTTTGCCTCTGCTGCGCTTGGCGACGGCCAGCGGCCCTTTCTGAGGCGGCTCCGAGCACCCAGCCTGGTGCCCACTGTGTGCCCACTCTGTGCTGGAGTGCCCAGCCCTGTGCCCACTGTGTGCCCACTCTGTGCTGGAGTGCCCAGCCTGGTGCCCACTGTGTGCCCACTCTGTGCTGGAGTGCCCAGCCTGGTGCCCACTGTGTGCCCACTCTGTGCTGGAGTGCCCAGCCCTGTGCCCACTGTGTGCCCAGTCTGTGCTGGAGTGCCCAGCCCGGTGCCCACTGTGTGCCCACTCTGTGCTGGAGTGCCCAGCCCGGTGCCCACTGTGTGCCCACTCTGTGCTGGAGTGCCCAGCCTGGTGCCCACTGTGTGCCCACACTGTGCTGGAGTCCCCTGCAGCTCTAACACATGGGTGACACCAGGCTCCCGTCTCCAGGGGAGGGAGGCTCAGAGAGGATTAGAGCCTTGTCCACAGCACACAATCTCCGAGTGGTGACCGAGCCTGGGCCCCAGGGCCCACTGACCGCAACTCGTGCTGCAATCCTGATTCTCACATCCAAACCCGGGGAGCCCTGGGCTGCAGGCGCCTGTGTCCCCAGCAAGGCAGAGCCGCGACCTTCTGTCCCTGCCCCCCACGTCTGCTGCTTCGTCTGTCTGAGCTTGGGGGTTAGTGGTCACATGGCACACCCCGTGACACACCCACCCCACCAACACTTAACCTGGGCAGAGGGGTGGGAATTGTGGCACTTGCTACTGACCACATTCCAGCGTCATTTCCACCGTCTTCCTCCTCAGCATCCCCCCATGACTTTATGCCCACCGTCTGCGGAGCAGCCGCTTCCTGTGCAGGGAACTCGACCTATATTACATGCTCGGTTTGCTCAACCACATTGTGAGACGGCTATTATTTCCTCATATTTTATAGATGATGAAACAGATTCAGAGAGGTTAATTAATTTGCCTGAGGTCACACAGACAGGAAGTGGCAGTACCAGGATTCAGAAGCATGCCTGTCCATTCATGCAAAGGGGATACTCCTGTGAAAAATGACTTCAGAGAACACATGGAACCCCAATGCCATCCTGCAGCCCCAAGTTTCCTCCTGGCTTTGGGTCTTGGGAATTGATTCAGACAGACGGGAGGACAGGGCAAGTGCTGACTGCTGAAGTATTTAAACATTTCCTTTGAAAATGTGCTGCTCGCTCTGCAGAGAGGAGCTCTCGGGAGCCCACTTCTTCCCAGGGCGCCGGTCTGATTCGCAGTCTGGGCATGAGCCGGGAAGGTTCCCCTTGACTGCCCCGGAGTTACAGAGAGGCTGAGCCTGGGTCTGGTAACCTAATGTGCACAATAAAAATTTTTATTAAAAAAGGAAGAAGAAGGTGAGGAGCCGGCAATTGGCCATGGAAGGGCATTATTTTTTATTGGAATTAGAATTCCTTTATTTAAAAAACACATAAACCCTCAATTTTCCTCCTATCACTTGGCTTAGCCGCCCGTGGAAAGTCTCTGAGGGCGATTTCGATCTTGGCAGAGAACGGCCCCGGGTCGCTGGCTTTTCCCGAGCTCTCTGTCGGGGACTCCAGCGGCAGCCTCAGCGCACTTTGGAGCCCGTGAGCCTCCAGTGGGGCCTTAGCCCGGGGGATCTCCCGAGCGTCCTGCATTCTTACCCGCGTGTCCGTAGGTTTGGCCGAGACCCAGGCGCTGTCCTGGGCACAGGGAATGCATCGCACACTTGGGTCTCGCCAGAGCCACAGAGCCGGGAGCAGTGGCCTCGGGGCGCAGATCTGTGGGGCTTGAGCTTCTGCACGCGGCACCCCGAGCCTCTGCCCGATACCAAGCAAGGATTTCAAATGACACAGACGAAACCCCGGGGACTCTCGGGCTTGGCCAAGGGCAACTTCTCGTGCCTCTGGAGTTGATCTGAATAAGATTCCACGGGCAGTCAAAATAGTGACCAGAGCACCTGGCCTTTGTCCAAGGCTAGCCTCAGGCCAGGCGTGCCTCACTGTCTTCTCCTGATGGCCCCTGTCCAGGGGTGAACCCTCCCCCTGCATAGCCTCCTGGCTGCCCTCCCCCACGAGTCCCCTGATTCCCCAAGTCAGAGTGCCCTGGAAACCCCTCTTCTTCCAACCTGAGAGGGACGTCCACTTCTAGTTCAAGGACTGGCTATGGAGCCACCGTCTCCACCTGCTGTGGCCCACCTGGACGGTGGCTTGTCCGGTTCCAGTGTCCCCTGATGGCCCAGTGCAGTGCTGGCCAGGACTGGTGTCGGGGACCCAGAGACCTTTGCAGAAACGCACCTCGTGTGAGTCACTGGATCCTGGGGTGCAGAGGGAGGAGGAAGAGCTGGGGAAGGGCAGGGAGGGAGGCTGGGGGTGCTGGGCCCGGCTCGTGTGGCCTTGGTGAGCGAACTGTGTGCTGTCAGCCTCTGGGGGCTTAGGAGCGGGTGAGGTGGTGACCCAGGCCTGAGCTGGTTTCTGGGTGCCCAAAGACACAGCTGACAAGCCTCCCCTGCCAGGGGCTTCTTTGACAGAGGAGAAAAAAGGGCCAAGGGCTGTTTGGTCTCTGTGACCCGGAAGATTTATAGCTCTTAGGAGCAAGAACACGGTTGGCTCATCCGGGAAGGCGGAAACGCGGGGTGCATCCTAACCTCAGCCCAGTCCCTGAACACCCAGCATTCCCTTGTGCACTAGATCATGGCAAGGCCCCGGGGCGCGGCCCCCTCTGCTCGGCCACCCTCCCTCTCTGTTGGGGGAGGACATGCATGGAGCCCCGGCTTCCCACTCTCTCGGGGACCAACGGGAGATGAGCTTCTCAGACGCATTCCAAGAGCCGTCACCCACAATGAGAATTCCTGCTCCGTGTCCAGGGCCTGGGCTGTGCAAGGGTCTACCCTGCACTCAGCACCCCCGCTGGGCAGTGTGTCCAGTGTCTGAGTGTCTTGGCTTGCTGAGGGCCGAGCACAGGCCGCCCTGGAAAGACCAGGTACCCACGTCCCACAGGGTGAGGCTGTGGTGTGGTCCAGCTGCTGTGGGCAGCTCCGCCTCCCTGTTGGTGTGTCCTGTCCAACCCAGTGTCAGACCCACTCTCGCAGAGTAGCCGTCCTGACCACTGGGCTCTCTGTGGGAGTCTGGACCCGGTGGTCACCCAGAGGAGGAGGGCAGGGAGCTGAGTCCTGCCCTGGGCGGCCCGTCTCAGTCTTTTGTCCTACAACAAGAGAGCAGACGGTGGGTGGTGTGTAAAGGACAGAGGGGCATTTGGCTGACGATGCTGGTGGCTGGAGGGCCCAAACATCCTGATGCTGACACCTGGTGAGGGACCCTGGTGAGGGACGCCGGCTGCGCCACAGATGGCAAGAAAGCAAAAAGGAATCGGCCGAGGGGTGGGGTGGCCTCCCTACAGACCATCTCCCTCCCGTGGGACCCCCCACTCCAAACACCAGCCTTAGTCCCTCAGGAGGGCGGGGTCCCCATCACCCGGCCACTCTCCAGAGGCCCCACCTCTTCAGTGCTGCACCGCCTCTCCACCACCCACTGAGGACCACCACCCCCTGGGGACCACCACCCCCTGGGGACCAAGCTTCCGCCCCAGAGCCCTCGAGGGACACACCAGGCCCAACCCTCGCAAGCCCAGGGGGACCTCCAGGGCTCCCTTCTCGCCCTGTGTTCACGAGGCCACCCACATGCTCCCAATGTTTGCCCCAAGTCGCCACCAGGATTCCTAAAGGGAACAGGATTGGGGCCATGCCTCCCTCACTGGGTCTCCTTGGGACCAGGCTGGGGCTTCGGGCCGGCTCTGACAGGCACCAGACTGGAAGCAGGAGGTGGGGGATGAGTGCTGCCGCGGGGTAGAAAGGGGGTTCTCCTGCTGGACGGCGGCTCAGGGTGGCCGTGTGACCTCCAGCCTAGGAAGCCCTGGGAACCAGGCCCCTGCCGCCTCCGTCCCCGGGGATGACGCAGAAGCCACAGGGTGCTTAGGCAGGGGACGCTTCACAACCGGAGGGAGGGGCGTCCTGAGTCTCCTCGGCTGGAAGAGAACTGGCTGTACTGACCCTGGGCGTCTGGGGAGCTGGGCTGGAGCCGGGAGTGGACGGAGGTGGAGTCGGGGGCCTGCAGGTGCCAATCTGGGGCCTGGAAGGACAGGACCTGGTCAGCTCCCTGCCGGGCTCTCTCCCGCCCCCTCGCCAGCTCCAGAGCACAGGGCCCTGGTGCCTCCTCCTCCCCACGGCGCTCACACACTGCCACCTGCAGGTGCCCAGAGTCCCCGCCAGAACCACCACCCCGGACTCTGCCACCCAGAAAGGGCCAAACCAAACCAAAGCCACTTGAGCCCCAGCACGGCGTTTGGCGTCTCCAGGGGCATGTTGTGAAGAGGAGGCAGAACAGGAAGCTGGGGCCCTCGGGCGACTCCTTCCCCCGCTGGCCGTCAGCGTCAGCGCTGTGCTGGGCTCACCCGCCCCGGCCCCGGGGTCACGGGAGGTCGGGGAGCCAGCCGGGCCTCAGGTTGGGGGCCGGAAGATGCTCCCACGCGCTGTGACCCTAAATAGCGCTGCCGAGGCCACCTGTGTTCTCAGGAAATGTCACCTGCACTTTTAGCCACCAGAGGTAAACACTTCTTACCCTGCCCTGAAAATTTTGCTGCAGGTTTTATGGGATTAGCAGAGCTAGAAAGTTAAGGCTGCCTGGTCCTGTCCTACAGGTCACTGCTGATGTGACAAGAACAGGGCAGGGCACAGCCAGGTGACATTGATATGCCACTTGTAGTTTTCTCCTGGGACCTCAGCTGTGCTGCCAGAGCCGGGACAGGGCTCCGATCTCCCGAGAACAGGGTCTTTCCACCCCCATCTCACAGGGGAGGAAGTTGGGTTCAGAGAGGCTGGGGACCTGTCCCAGGCTCAAGTGGCCAGAACAGCGGGGGCCCGAACCCAGGTGGGAACCGTTCCCTGGGGTGCGGTGGTGGCCTCCCACCCCCCTTTCCTTGGGGATGGGTCCCGGCCTCGTGCTGGGGCTGCAGCAGGTGTTTTCAAGGTTTTTCAGAGTGAAGACCCCCAGAGATGCCCGAGGTGGGGACAGAGACCAGTCAGAGCGGCCTCACCGTGAGCTTCACGTGTCCACTCACTCGCAGTCCCCCCGAGAGGGGCTCTGTGATACTTCCCGTGAGTGGTGAAGGAGGCCCTGGCCTCAGGGGACCCGGTGGCTCCTCGGGCTGTAGGTGGACCTGGGCCAGCAAGGCCACGCAGCACCGCAGGCTGCCCGGGGGTCGAGGTGCATTGACGGAGCTCTGTGAGCTCGCACCGTCTTCCCAGATGACAGAGCAGAGACCCTGACCCGCCCCGTGCTGCGCGATCAGGGTTAGGCCATGGCCTCACTGGACACCCGGGGCAGGGCCTGAAGCCTGGGCTTGCCAAGAAACGTCCCCACTGCAGCGGACAGGAGGAACGGGGCCGCAGCAGAGGGAGCCAGAATTCCCATCAGGACCCCAGCTCACAGGGCCCACCCCAGGGCCAGTTGGATCAGGCGAGATGAGCCGCACACTGGAGGAAGGGAGCAGGAGGCTGCAGCCTTGGGAGGCTGAGCTGGGCTGCAGGCATGAGGACCTCCGAGTGCAGGTAGGGGTGCCACCTGTCCATCCTGGTGGGGTGTGAGAGGTGAGGGACCCGCTGAGTCCATCCAAGTCCCCCCTCTCCACCCATTAGTGGTCACTGGAGATGCTTCCAGACCCCCGGCCCAACTGTTGCTCCATTCTCAGTGCAGACATGTGCCTTTTCTGTGGACGCCTGCCCAGGGACAGGCAGGGACGCACCAAGCCCAGGCTGGGTTCAGTGCTGACCAAGAAGCAGAGCGGCCAGGTGTCTTCGGTGGGGAAAGGCTGCCCCCTGGTGTTGTCAAAGGGCACTGCACATGATGAGGACTTGGGATGACTAAAGGTGACCCAGCACTTTGAAATCATCTCTCTCCCTGTAGGGATGAGGAAACCCGGGCCCAGGGGACACCCAGAGCCCCAAGTCAGGTCATTTCTTGGACATGAGGTAGTGTTTGCAGGAGGAAAGTAAAGAGGACAATTTTCACCTGCTGAATTGAACACAGCCTCCAGGGAATGAATGACCATGAGCGAGCCCTTGAGTGAGCTCCCAGGACAGGCAGAGCCCGGGGTCACGTCTCCTCCCAGCTCTGCCTCCAGTGATGTCACACTGGTAGCTGAAATCAGTTGTGCTGGAAGCATTTACAGGTGGAAAGCAGCAAAGGCAGCCAGGACCACCCCCTGGAGATCTGGGTCTCACACCGCAGCCCAGGAACTGTCTTAGATCCTGAGAGCTAGGGGCTGTTGGAAATCACATGACCTCACGGAGCCTCCGTTTCTGTGTTTGTAACATAGAATGGACCCGCTCAGCACGCATCCCGTGCCAGGCGCCGTCTTAGGTACAGGAGACACAATACGGCCCCAACAAGGGCGAAGTTCCGCATTGGTGGAGCTTGTATTCTGGTAGGGAGACAAACGAGGAACCATGATTCGTCATGTCACCTGCAAAGATGACAAAGCCAAACAGAAAGGGAGTGGTGGTGAGGAAGTGTGGGATGGGGAGGGGCCGAGGCCCTGAGCAGGATCCTGGAGGAGTGCAGGCCAGGGCTTTAGAGGGGGCCGCTCTGGAGGGGACTTGGCCCAGCAGAGGGAAGAGCAGGACGGAGCCTGCAGCAGGCAGGGCAGAGGCTCTGCATGGAGCCGGTGGTTCCTAGATAAGGCTGTGGAGGGGGTGGAGAGGAGGTCCCAGGGGCGGTGGAGGGGCGCTCCAGGCCCAGCATTTCTGCCTCCAGTGTGGGGAGCCCAGGGAGGCCGGTGGAGGGAGTGGTCAGGGCTGAGGTGCCATTCCACAGGCTGTCCCTGGGGGCTGGGGGTGAGCCAACAGCGAACAGCTTCCTGGCCTTTCTAAGGGGGGCTTTAGGGTGAAGGGGCACCGTATCCTCCTGTGCCTCTCCAGGCAGGCCGCCCACCCCCAGCTGTCACATTCCATGAACCCTGGGCCACTAGTCCCCACCTGGGCCACGTCCCCCATTTATTAACAAGGATCCCAGCCTCAGGGAGACCTGGGCCTGCTGGGGACACAGCCAGTTGGTAGGACCTCCATCCCCCAGGTCCCAGGCCAGTGGGGTGGCCCTGCAGGTTGTGGCCCAGGGGGCCTGGCTCCCCACCCCACTGGGCCCTGGCTTCCTCCCCTCCCTGCTGCTCCAGGGACTGGGCCTCCCTCTGGACCCTCTCACCATCGTGGGGCCCTTCCTGGGACCCTCCCTGGGGCCCTCCCAGCCTCCCCAGTTTCCAACAAGGATGAGGAATTAGGAGACGCCCCGGGAGCCTGTGTCCCCCTGTTTGGCCTCTGTCATGGGCTGTACCTGGGCCTCCGTCCCCCAGGCCTGAGGGGCTCTGTGAGTTGTTGTCATGACGACACGACACCCGAATTGCCAGCACCCTGCCTAGAGGTGACGGGTGTCATCGCCACCCAGGACGGGCCACGGAATGCCCGGGGTGCCATGAAAACAGAAATGCAGAAGCCTTTTTTAAAATTTAAGGATTATTAATGAATTATTGAAAAATTTAATAAGAATTTCCAAAGTTGAGCATTAAACCAGGCGCCGGCGTCCTTCCAAGATCGACGGCAGCGGGCGGGGCCCGTGGTCTGCCCTGAGCTCATTCCAAACAGAAGAACCAAGAAACGGGGCAGAGAGAGGAGGCCATGGCCCAGGTTCATGCAGTCAGGAGGCCGAGGAGCTGGGTTCCACCCTGGCTCAGGCTCATCTGATGGGGAACTTCCTGTGTCAGCTGGGCACCCAGAAGCTGGGCACGCGTGACTCTGGACGTGCCTGGGAGGAGCTCTTGAAGGAGAGGACATTCACAGAGGGAGGCTTTGTAAAGCCGCGGGCCTCCCTTCCCCTTTGGGCCTCACCCCATCAGTGGGGACCTGAAGAGGGACAAGCTCTAGCGCCCCAGGGGCCAGCCTCCCGTCCACCGGCTTTGGCTATAGGCCCTTGGATTTTTCCTGCCTTTGGACTAGAGCTGAACCCTCTGCCCTTCATGGGTCTCCCGTCGCCTAGACCGTGGCCCCCCTGGCTCACAACCTTGAGGCCTGGACAGGAGCCAGGCCGTTGGCTTTCCTGGGCCCCAGCTCACAACCCTCCTGCACATCCTGGACTTGTCACCCCATAACTGTGTGAGCCAGTTCCTTAAAATGAACCCCTCGCCCCTTCTCCTCTCCATCTCTTATGGCTCGTTTGTCTGATAAACTGTAACCCGGATGATACTGGATGGGTTTATCCAGTCAAATTAGCAAAATAATCAAACTGTCCCCTGTGCTCAGGGACCTTTGTGTTCACAACTACCCCTGGAAACCTCTCAATGGCACCACCTCATGTGGAGGAAAAGCTGAAGCCCATGACCCCAAGGCCCTGTGTGACCCCCAGATCCTTTCTTGCCCCCCTCATGCTCGTCCACACTGCTCCACCCACGAAGGTCTCCTGGCTCCTCCCCAGGCAGGCCAGGCAGGTCCTGCCTCAGGCCCTTTGCATGTGCTGTTCCCTCCACCTGGCTGCCCTTCCCCTCCCTTTTCTATATCTGGACTCACATGTTACCTCCTCCTTCATGACTCCCCCACCCCTGTCTAATGTGACCTCATCCCTCATTTCTCACCTTATGTGCTTTGTTTGTTTTAGCCCTGATCGCTGCCCGAGAGGACCGAGCCTACTTTTCCTAAGTTTCAGGAAGACAGGGCTTTGGGTCTTGGGCTCAGTGCTGTCTCTCGGACCTAGAACCAGGGAAACGTGGCAGATAGTTATTTGGTGAGTGATTGAACAGTTGAGGAAAGACCTCGGTCAAACCTGAAGACACCACCTTCAGTGTGTGCTGTTCTGCGGGCAGCACCTGGGCATCGGGAGGTGCCCGATGTGATGGGGGTGGACGGGCTGCTGGGCGGGGACAGGGAGGGCCCCTGTGCTGCAGGGGAGGCTGCCTCCTCCCCTGGTCCCCGAGGACTCTGAGCAATCAGGACCAGCCGAGCTCCGGGAAGGTCCATGCCCCACACACCTGTGCCGCAGTCAGCTTTTCACGGCTGTGACCAAAATGAAGCCAGATTTAAAGTCAGGTAGTCAGTGTGGTTAGGTAAGTCGAGTCTGACATGAGTGAAATCTAAAATGGAGGCCATGCTGGGAAAGACTCAGGAAAACACAGGACGACTCATGGAGTGTTAATGAAGTCCCGAAAAGGCCCCAGGCCAAAGTCCCCCTCAAAGAAGTGTTAACCAACAGCCCCCAACAGATTTGGAGACAGCCCATCCCAGAGAAGTGATAAGCCCATCCCCAAAGTCCTTCCTGCCCGTTTGGCCCACCTGTGTCCCACCCCTCGGGCCCTCCAACCTAATTCCATCACCAAAACTATAAAAAGGGGAACACATTTGCCCGCCAACTGGATTCCACCTCTTGGGTCCCCTTCTTCCTCCGGGAGAAGTCTTTTCTGCTGTCCTTTAATAAACTTCTAATCTCTACTCTGCCCTTGCCTCAGCGTGTGCTTTTCTGGTGTTATTCTTCAACATCGTCACCGGTCAACAGTGGTAACAAAAAGACCCGACAAGAGCAATTAGAGCAAGAAAAGCGTGTTTGGGGCTCAGGGTTTCAGAGGTTTCAGTCCACAGATGGCCGACTCCATTCCCTGGGGCTGGAGAGGAGGCAGGACATCACGGCAAAAGAGTGTGGCAGAGGAAAGTGGCCCAGGACATCACACCAGGGAGCAGAGAGAGCTCTGCTCAACAAACCCAGAGTCACCCCCAGGGACCCTCCTCCCCCAGCCACACCCCTGCCTGCAGCTACCACCCGTTGATCCCCATCAGCAGACGACTCACTGATGGGGTTAAAGGTCTCATGACCCAGTCGTCTCCTCTAGGCCTTCTCCAACTGTCTCACACCTGAGATTCTGGGGACACCTAGTACCAAGCCATAACACCCAGGGTGCTCTCGGGTCTCCCCGGCACACCCGTTGCAGGTGTCTCGTGAAAGACCCCCCCAGGGGCTCCGCTCTCCCCCCGCCAGGGGACCTCACCCTGTTCTAGAAATCCAGGGCCAGTCCTGCTCAGCAGGTTAGCGTTCCTCCTCTGTGCTCCAGAGACCCGGTGCACGTCTGTCAGGCCCAGAACGCAACGAGAGGCCTTCCTGCGGTGCCCGGCTGACCCTCTGTGGGCTGTGTGCCCCACACCTGGCTCCTGCCTGCGTGGTCATGGAGCTTGGGCATGGTGTGAGGGCACTCAGCCTGGGGCAGGCCTGGCTCGGGTCCTCGTTGGGTCTCTTCTCCCAGTTTGCACACACTCCGAGTTTGCAGCTTCCCTCTCCAGCCGCCTGCCAGGTCCTCCAGGCCGCAGGGAGCTGGGCCCCGAGAAGGGAAGGGCATCAGGCCTGTGGGCAGCCAGGCTGGTCCACCTCAGGGCTGGCCCTGGCTGGGGCCTGAGCTCTTGCTCTTCTCCTGTCCATGAGAGTCCCACGAGTTAGGAGTTTTCAATGTTTTGTTTGAGAAGTTGAACATTTTTTCAATATAAAACTCACAGAGAGCCTCATCTACCAAGCAGGCGGGACGGCTTGGCTGGGGAGGGGAGGCTCCGCCAGGGGGCAAGGCAGGGTCCTGGGTGTGCCTCGGAGTTTTCAGAAGAGGAAGCCTCTGAATCAGTAGCCCCGGTCCAGAGGAATCACCCTCACCCTTGGCGAGCCTGCGGCTCCGCACCTTGCAGTGGTCATCTTAGGCAGCGTGCGTGAGAGCCCTCCTTCGCCACCTCCCTGGGTTTAGGGTTGACCTTGACAGGAGCAACTCCACTTAGATTGTTAGGTTTTAAATTCCTTTCACAGAATGTAAAAAAAGATTGATTATGGGAATGGCTTACAAACCTGGGGGCGTGGGGGTTATGTGGCGTGCGGTACCCCCAATTCCCATGAGTATTCTCATTATTCTTTTCTTACATACCGTGAAAGAAATTTAAAAGCTAACAAAATCAAAATGGAGTTGCTCGTGTCAAGGTCAGCCCTGAACCCACGGGAGGTGGCAAAGGGGGGCTCTCGGGCACGGCTGCCAACAGCACCTACCAGGAAAGGTGCAGGGCCGCAGGCTCGCCCCAGGGCCACCGCGCCTGGAAGGAAGGCGCTTCTCTTCCCACAGAGCCGCTCCTGCCTCAGACTTCTGCCTCACTGCGGGTCACTGTGGCCAAGACGTCCTCCTCCCGCTCTCTTCACCACTCCCCACCTCACCTGGTCACTGTGGCATGCGGGTCCCCATTGCCGCGTCCTCTGTCCCAGGGACCATGGCTGTTCTGTGGAGGATCTCGCGGGTGCTCTTCCCCGAGGGGGACGCTATCTGCGTGTTTCCTGGGCCTTCTCTGGAGAGCTGAGCCCATGCAGCGGTGATGGTGAACAGGGTCCCCAGTCCTGCACCTTGTGCTTGGCTCTCCAAGAGCAGCTCAGTGCTCACCGCCACCCACGGCAGCTGTAGTCCCTGCTCGTCAGGAAAGCTGCCCAAGGGCACAGAGGCAGAGCCTCGATCCCCTTGGACAGAGGGACCGGCTTGAAATCAAGGGACAGGCCTTTTCACCTCCTCAGGGGACACCTTCTTCTACTGGTCCTGCTGCTGCCTGGGCCATCTGTGCCTTGAGCTCACCAATGGCCGCCTCCCTCCCCCTCCCACCTGTCCTCTCATCCCTACTGCGGGGGGTGGCAGCTGGGCTTGGGGAAGTCCTCCTCTCCTGGCCAGGGCTGGTCCACTGCTGCGGGTCGGAGGGCTTCGTGCTCGGCCCACCCAGGGGCAGGGCCAAGGGGCCAAGCTCAGTTGAGGCTTCCTCTGCGTCCTGTGGGGAGTGGAGGGCAGGTCTCTGCTGTGGACCTTCGGGGAGCCTCTCTGAAGAGCAGAGGCAGCTGAGGTGCTGCCGGGCCCTTCTTGAAGCTCTGTCCCTCTGGGATGACTGGCTGTGGTTTTGCTGCCACCCTGGGGCGAGGGACGGAGACACAAGCTCACCGTCCCCTGTGCAGTAGCATACAGCAGACGCTCCCCAACACGGCGGAATGTGAGGAGCGGTGAAAACGGGGGAGCCACAGCTACAGGTGTCAGCCAGGTCCACGGGGACGATGTCGACAGAGCAGCCCGGCCCTCGAAGGAAGCATATGGTTCACACTACGCACGACACTGCCCATGAACACAGTTTGAGCCACACAGAGCAATATTAAATGTCACTTAAGCTGCAGAGATGTACAGGATCAGGCAGCATGTGGTTGAGTTTGGATGAGGTGGTTGGTGGCCTGCGAGGTGGAAAGGAGGCCAGGGTGGGGACACGGGTGGCCTTCACACAAGTGTGATGGGTCATTCTTAAGCTGCATGACTTACAATTACTTTTTGCACCTGTTTTTAAACCTTTAGTGTCTTAAATAACGTAGGACACTTTCTAAGAAGGGAAGGAGGGAAGGGAGAGGAACAGAAGCAGAGGGGACAGCTTAGGAACGGAAATGGAGCCACTTTCTGTTGAATTGTTCAGACCCAAGGGAGGGAGTGTCCTCCACAGCAAGTGGGGGCATCCCTGTGTCCACACCTTGGGCCCATGTCCCCTACACTGGGGCATCTGGCAAATCAACTCCCACAGTGAGCGGTGCTTGCCCACAGCAGACACGGGGCTGTCCCAACAGGGTGACAAAGAACAAGTACCCCTCAGGACAGGGCTGCCCGACCTTTCTGAGTTCCAGAAACTGAACACTGGGTCCCTTCCTCTTTTTCCCCTCAGTCCTCTTGCGAAGTTCACTCCGGGCTTCTCTCGGCTGCTGAGACTCGGACGGGCTGCATGGGACGATTTTCAGAGTCTGTTTTGGCCATCGGCCACTGTTGACCTGGGCCCGGCGTCATTTACTCTGCACTGAGTGAGAAAGGATTTTACTGTCAAACGCCGACACCTGAATTCTATCAATTTCCCCGTTTGATTTCCGTGCCACCCACGTCCCCTGGGCTGGAGCACCCGGGAGGGAGCCTGCACGGCTGCCCTCCTCCCTGGCCGGTGCTGCTCCCAGCTGCCCGCCGAGAACACGCTGCTCGATCCGTGTCCAGGGGTGTCCTTCAGCAGGCGGTGTGAGCCTTGAAATCAGTCACACAAATGACCCACCACATATAAAAAAGCCACCGATACATCAACAGGCCTTTAAACCAAGCAGCAGTTAAAATAACTACTAGCTCAGTGGCCGAGGAGCAGGGGGCGGCCCAGCCCGGGGCCCCAGGAGGAGGCGAGGCTGGCCCTGGGCTCCTGATTTATGCTCCCACTTCATTCTCTATTCAAGGCAGGGAACATTCCGAGCAGCAGATGAGCTAAGACGTGAAAAAGATCGCCATAACACGCTGAAAGGCAGGGTGCCCAGCTATCGGGGGGAGGGTATTTATGTCCCTAAAGAGGCCATTCCAGTGACACCTGGTTCATGTGTCTTCCTGGGCACAGAAGGCGGGAGGCGGAGCAGGATGCGCCTGCCTTGCTTCTCTGGCACACGCGGGAGCATCTGTCCTCTGCCCGCCAGAGGGCTCCTCATCGTGTCTGGCCCCCAGGAAGAGAGACCCCTCCAGAGGCCGTCCGTGGGAATCCCGCAGTGGCCTGAAGATCTGGATCAAGTCCCTGCTCTGCCTTCACGTCGTTTGTCCCCCGAGCCTCCGTTTCCCCACATGTGCAGTGCAGTCGGGGATCTCGTCACGAGACGGGGTCCTGTTCTGAAAACAGTCAAAGTGCCCAGGAAGTGGGGTGACGGTCCCCCAGGACTGAGCACAGATTCCTCCTGGGCCCGCCTTCTCCTCTTGCCAACCTGAGGGCCTTTGGGGAGGACCTCCGGGGGACTGGAAGCAGCATCCTAGGGCCTCTGGCCGGGGCTAGACCACCAGTGTTCCTGGCCCAGTGAAGGCTTGGTTCTGGAGCCTTCTCTGCTGGCCTCAAGGGCTCTCTGGGGACATTGCAGCAGCAGTGAGTGGAACTGTGTTCCGTTCCAAGACTAGCTCAGGTCTCAATCCCCACCTGGGACTATGACCTCGTTTGAAAGTAGCGTCCTTGCAGGTGCAGTCAGGTTAAGACAAGGTTGTACCGGAGTAGGGTGGGCCTGGGGGGCCTAGCCCAACGAGTGGCCTTATCAGAGAAAGGACAGAGTGACCTGGACACAGAGACACAGACCCCAGGAAGGGAGGTGGAAATTGGAGGGGCACATTGCAAGCCAGGGAGCTGACGGAGCTAGGAGAGAATGGAGCCAGGCTCCTGTCCAGGGCCTCAGGGAGCATGGCCCTGCCCACCTGGAGTCCAAACTCTGTCTTCTGATAAGGACTTGATTCACCAGCTGTTGGGTGTGTTAGCGTCCTGGGGACTCCAGCGTGGGTGTGCGACCCAATAAACCTGACCCAGGCCCCCTGCATGAGGTACCATGCCTCAGCACAGGTGTGTTTTACACACGGGGGCGGGGGGGGGGAGAGCCGTGGGATCTCTGTGGAACATGCCCGTAGGTCAGTGTACGTAGGTTCAGATCTTGGAGAGATGGTCACATGGCCCTGTGGAGGCTGCCCACCACTTACCCGGGTACCCAGGCCCTGGGGCCACAATGTCACAGGCACTTAAAGGCCTCTTGCTTGTGATACCCCCCAGGAGCAGGGCTGTCCAAGGGGGTGGACGCCTAGGATCAGGCAGGACAGTGCCAGGAACCCGGCAGCTTTGCTGATTTCTGATCTCCCCTAAAGAGGAGCTGTAGGCCTCAGTGTGCCCACAAGGTGGCCTCTTACAGAGAGGACCTGAGGCCAGCTTCCTGGACCTGGTCTTTCTTCCCTGGCCCCTTCCCAGGATTCCTGACTTGCAAACACTCCACCTGGAAGCTGTCCTGAGAAGGCTGAGCAGAGGCTGCGGACAGGTCCTCCCGGGAGGCCTCACAGTGCCTGAACTTCTGACTCTGGGGGCAGGGCCACCTCAGATTGGCCTCCCAGCACCCAAGGGAGCCCCCAGCTGTCAGATCCCTGCTCTGAGAAGCAGGCTCCAGGCCTCTCAGACTCTGGTGCCTGTGGGCGTCTGGGGGGCTGGCTTTGATTTAGGGGGAAGACACCGAGTCACAACGTGTCTAACAGGCTCCAGGAAGAGCTCGTGCCACTGGTCAAGGAACATGTCCCTCCCTGGAACCTTGTGGGCCTCAGGGACCTCGGGTGGGAGTGACCGATACTGCAGGCGAGATGGCTGCACTGGCCCAGGGGAGAGGGTAGCTGGCTCTCCTCGCTCTCCTCCTCTGATTGGCCCCTCCAGGACACAGGTGAAGGGTGCAGTATAAAGTCAGGGCCTGGCAGTCACACCAACCCCTCCAGGGAGCCATCCCAGGCAGCAAAGACCCAGAGAGGAACCCCCCACGCCCCTGTGCTGCTCTGCTCCCCTCCCACAGCCAACCCCGTCCACTGGCTTGGGCAGGACAGGCTTCTGGGCAACCCTGTGGCAGCCCCCACGGACTTGGGCTTCACTGCCCAAGGACAGACGAGTCCTCCCTGGGGTCTGTGGTATTTTTGTGTGTGTTTGTGAGAAAAAAGGAAAAAAAGAATTTCCATTGCTTTGTTAGCAAAGGAGAAACACGGGGGACCCCTGTTCCAGAGACTGATTCCGCCCTTTGGCAGGAACAGGGGGCTTTCAAGGAGGCGACTCAAAGGCTACCTCCCACATGTGCTTTCTTGGAGTCGTTCGTGATTCACTTGTGAATCTGGGAGAGAGTCATTTCTGAGATCTCTGGTACCATCCCCCAAGTCTGGATGACTTCATTCCTCTGGTGGGTGTGTGCTCAAGCACAGATAGATCTACCCAAAATGGGGAAGAAAGGGAATCCTGTTTCCTGTGAGGTTATGGAGGGGAAGAGATTAGGGAAGGATAGGGAGAGAGGAGGAGAAAGAAACATGTCTATTTAAGAGAGAAGTTGCAGGGCCGCGGTAGAGTGCTTGCCTTTCATGCACAAGGCCCTGGTTTTAATCCCCAGCACCACGGAAAACCAGAAGAAGTGGCAGAGCAGCAAGGGCTATATTCAAAGCCCAGAGTGGACCACTGTGACACGTCCCCACTGTCCACTGCTACATTCCAGTTCTGTGGAAAAATGGGTGATGACATCTCCAAGCTGCTTCCTGCTGAAAGAGGACACAGTTGGGGAAAGTAACCTGAAGTCCTTGTTCTCTATCAGGCGTGGACAGTTAAAGGCATCAGAGCAGTCCAGAGGTCCACAGTGGCAGACGGCAGTGACAGGACAAGGCATACCTAGGGCAGGGATGGTACGAAGACAACAATAAACAAAACAGCAAAGCATAATTTTTTAAAAACAATTAGCACAATTTCAGCCAGTCTCTGAAAACCATGAAGACAGTAACTCATAATCATATCGGTGAAGAACTGGTCACGTTTATCCAGGTTAGGAAGATTTGTGGGTCTATGAGATCAAGCTCAGATGTGACTCTAGGGTTCTTGTGATCATTTTTATTGGGCACTCTCATACAAGAACCCTTCCTTTATAGTCTCCAGCTTACTTTTGATAGGGCTGACACAAGTGTACCTCTTAAGTTACACTTATAAAAACATTGTTTTTCCTTTTAAATGTCCATGTAGGACTGTGCTTTTAGGCTATACTCTCCCGCCAGGTGTGTAAGACCAAGTTGGTTAAAACCAGCTTTGCTCCTGTCTACTTTTAACAGTCAGCCGAGATTCCTCAGAGATCACTCTTGGGAATATGCATGAGGCCCCTTGGCTCCTTTACCTTTCCTCTACCAGTGGTGCCATCTGCCAGGATGGGTCAGAGTCTTGCTGCCCATATGTGACTTCTCTTGGAAGCATCAGGGACATTGCCCTCTCTAGTGACCTTCCTTTTTGAAGAATGTGCATTGCTTGGCTTCCTGTTCTCTAGAGTCCTCTCAATCTCCCTGATCAGCAGTTAGGTGACTCCCCAGAGATGCAGGGCTGAGAGAAGGGACCCATTATTCTCTGGGTCCTGGCTGGGTTCATTGTATTTTGCCCTAATTTTGCAGTGGACTTGGGGCCCAAATCTCAGCTGTAATATGTTGTTTCCATACCTCCTATGGCCTCTTTACTGCCCAAATATCCCTTAGGAACCTAGCAGGGAGGAGAGTAGTTGGTCCTAGGAGCTGATCCTGGGTTTCTGGCTGGGGCTCTGTTTGAATAACCCTCCAGGTCATCACTGCTTCCTGAGGGTGGCAGGTCAGTCCATCTGTGCAGGAGGAGCATCGCCCAGGGCAGGTGCTGGGCGCTGTGGCAGCTGAGGCCTGGTGGATGATTTGGAAAGTGGGAGGGGGCTGGAAAACATGTCCAGGTGGTGTTGAAGCTGGACAAGGACCTGGAGACTTCAGCCCTTCTCATCTGAGATGCTGCTCCAAACCAGCTGGACTCTTTATCCACAGGCTTCCCAGCTGCCACCATGCAGGCCCGGGTGGGCAGCTGCATCGACCTTCAGCTCTTTAGGAATTGTATCTTCCCCTTTGGTTATTTTCCACTTTCACTGAAACTTAATTCAGTTTTGTTTGAAAACACAGAACAAGGGAAATGGGAAAGCGGAACAGAAGGTTAGAGATGGAGAAGTGCGGGGTGTCCACTGGAACCACAATGTGATACAGTCCAGCCTCGCAGGCGGCTTCCTTACTGGGCCAGCTCGGGCAGGTTACCTCCCCTCTCTGGTCTGCAGTTCCCCTTCTGGCCCCAAACCAGGCATAGCAACAGACACTTCTCCATGATTGTGGGGAGCAGCAGGGAGTGGCCCAGAGTGGAGGCTCGTGTGTTTGTCCTGAGAATCTTCCTGCAGGTTCTTTGCCAAGTGGATCAAAGGCAGGGATGTTGACGAGAATAACCCAGTGAACCTTCGTGACAGTGGCTCTGCTTGCTGCTCAGAGGTGGGCTGTCCTGTCTCAGTGGGCAGGAACCCTCAAGGGAAGGTAGAAACTTAATCCGAGAGGAGAGGTGAGGTGTCGTCCCGGAGGCACGAGGAGATGATGCACTTTAGCTCAAGAGCCTCCATCCCCCGCAGGGCCCTGTAGCAATGCATCCAAAGGACTTGCCGCCCAAGCCCCTGCCACAGGGCCCTGCGCCCAGCCTCTACCTCACCATCTCACCGGGCAGCGACTCACCTGGGGGAAGTCATGATCACCTCCGCTTTACAGAGAAGGGAGTAGAGGCCAGCACCAGGTACAGAAGGGCCTCCCAAGGTCCTCAGTCCTCATCTGGAGGAAGTGGGCAGCACCACCTGGCAGGAAGCCGTGTGTCCCCCTGGAGGTCCCCACCTCGGCCACACACTCCACCTAAGCTTCCCCCTCCAGTGAGGCAGGAATGTTGAAGGAAGCCCAGGTGACGTCTCTGAGCCCATCCTGGTACTCGTCCCTGTCCTTGGTTGCTCAGTGACTGCATCACTTATGGGCAGGAGTGGAGACCGTGCTTCAAGGTGGACCCCGGGTTCTACCTGTCCTGGCTCCCTCTGTTTGGTGGCAGGAGACCCCTTTCCTGTGCACGAGGCCATCTGGAAGCACTCCTGACCTTCCGGGCCGGTGCCTCCACCTTGCCCCGGCTCCTGACCCGCCCCTCCAGCTGGCTATTGAGTTTGTGTTTGTCTGTTTATTCTGACATGCACAGGGCATGCTGGGCAATCATCCTGCCACTGAGCTGCACCCAGTCCGTTCTCTCCAGGTGACGCTGATGGCCTGGAGGGAAGACCACACTTCCAACAGGAGTCAGGTTTTAAAGTGATTGACAGGAGTCAGCGCAACCTGGCAGTCACCAGGGGGCCTTTAAAAACTACTGATTCCTGGCCCCACGCAGACAAGTGAAGCCCTAGCCTTCTAAGGTGGCGCCTGGGGAATGGGTATTTTGTAAAATGCTCCTTAGGGGAGACTCTATGTGCCGCCAAAGTTGAGAACTGCTATTCCCGACGCAGACCTGGCTCCCTGTGCCCATCTCTGGCCAGGTGGGTAGTGGGCTGACTTCAGTGAGGGCCAAGATTCCACGTGACTGATCCTGCCTACTCCCTCTGCCTCTCTTCTCCTTCCCAGGCACAAGGAGAGTCTGCATCCCAAAGATACAAGTTGCCCTTTATGGAAGCTTTTCTCCCCAAGGAGCTCTTCCTGTTAGGAATCAGACCATCAGGGCTTCCAAGAAACGTTTTTCTGCGTCTTTTGCTTTCTTTGTTTCTTAGTACTTCTTTTCTAGCTTTCACTTCCAGCAGGCCAGCCCTCCGACGGTGGTTCCCCACTCCCTCCCCACGCGGGCTGTGGCGGGAAGGCACCCTCTGCTCCCCTCAGGGGGAAGCCGGAGCGGATCTCTGGGCTGTAGGTGGGGGTGAAACAGGAGGGCAATCTCCCCAAACCTCCTCACCTCCCCCCGCCCCCACTCTCCAGCCTCCACCAGGCTGTAAAGAAGAGGCCAGCTCTGAGCCGGCTCCCTGCCACACTGTCCTGTCACTGGACAGCCGTACAGACCACAGAGCAGGCCACGGAACAGGGCCCTGCCTGGGTCCCTTGTTGCATGGCTGAGCAGGAGGCCATCAGCCACGGAGATCACTGTCCATGTTTGAAGCTGTCGAGGGGGAACGTCCTGCCCTGAATGTGGTCTCCACCTCGTCACTCATGGATGACAAGGAGGGAATGGAAAGGGAAACTAGTGAGCCGTACAGTGGCCACCACCATGTCCAGTGGGCCACGGGTCACTTCAGGGATGATAACGATGCTGACCCTGTGCACGGCAGGGCAGACACAGGGCAAGACCCCCCCAGATCCATAACCACCCTCCAGTCGTGAGAAAATATCAAGCCCACGTGGAAGGACAGTCACCAAACAGCCGACTGGTGTTCTTCCAAACCATGGAGGCTAAGAAAAATAAGGAAAGAGCCGAGCGTGACACATGGCAGACAAGAAGGGGACAGAGACCCGTCGAGTCCTGGGCCGGGTCCTGGAACAGAAGCGGACCTTAGTGGGGAAATCCCAATAAGGTCTGCAGCTCGGGGGTCCTCCAGGGTTAACGTGGGCTTTGGTGATGGTCCTGAGTGGGACATTAATGGCAGGAAGCCAGGGAGGGCACGCGGACCCCTCTGTGCTGTCTGTGAATCTCACACTGTTCCAGAATTAAAAGTTTCTTCAAAAGTCTTGAGGGAAAGCAGGCAGGTGAGGAATGGCCTCTCTCCTCTCGGCCTCTCTTTCAAACACTGTCTGATCTACGAGGTGGAACATGAGGGAGGGAGCTGGACTGCGGCTGCAGGAAATTTACTGCCAGAAAACAGCTCTGCTGAGCTCTCAGCGCTGTGATTTATGTCCCGGGACCCGGACCCCACCATCGATCCCCACTCTGAGCCCCCAGGGCTGGCGCAGGGTCCTCTGGGCAAAATCGATGCCTGGAGGTGACTCGGTGCATTTTACTCCATCACAGAATCCAGATTTATGTTCCTGGCAAGAAGATCCCAGGGCAATGGAGCCCAGCCAGGACCGGAGGCCGGGGTCCAGGTCCAGACCCGCCATTCATGTCTGTGTGATTTAGGGACATTTACTTCTCCTCTCTGGACCTTCATTTTGGGAAATGGTCTCTGAAGTCACTCCCAGCTCCTACCATCAGGGTTCTTTGATTGCAGACAATAGAAAGTGGCCAGGAGTAGAAAACCTTGAGCATGAGAGGCCTTTACTAAAAGGAATCTACCGGAAGGCTGGCGACTCAGAAGGGGCACCCTCCGAATTAATCAGGGTAGAGTCATTTCCGGGGCCAACCTGGCTCTGTGTCTCATAGTGCAGACCCATCAGTCAGGGTCGTGGGGTGCTCTCCCCTGCGCAGTCCCTCCGCCACCCGTCTTCTGTCCTGTGGGCGTCTTCTGTCCTGGGGCCCCACCCTGCTCTGGGTCCTTGGACTCCCCTCTGCTCAGGCACTGGGCTCAGAGCCTGCATCTGGGCGAATCATGGTGAGCCATTTCTTGAAATGCCCATCCCAATTCCACTCACACCTCACTGGCCAGACCCAAGTGGAGGGAGCCTGGGGAACAGTCTGAGCCTGCTCTCGGGAAGCAGTGGAGCTGGGACCCTGGACAGACCAGGCATCCCTGCAGGCCACACAGACTGCTCAGGAATGGGCTGCAGTCCAACCTCCTCCATGGTGAGCTCCCGACCCAGCACATTTCCCCCCTCATCTCTGCGGCAAGGTTGAGTCTGGGCAGGGAGTCCTGCTGGCCAGCTTGGGAGCCCACCCTTTGACTTGGGGAGGACAATGCCCCTACCCAGATGATTCCCAGGTGGCACATACACTCTGGGGAGGGGCAGGTGGCATCCGGAGACCAAAAGACCCAAATGTACATGAAAACGGTCAGTCTGCTTTATGAGTGAGCCCTGAGCTCGACTGTTTCCAAAGGCCTTTGCAAGAGCTTCCTAAGTTTGCATTTTATATCTATTTATTTTTATTTTCATCTTAATTTTTTTTTTTTTTGAGGGATCTCACTAAGTTGCTTAGGGCTTTGCTCAGTTGCTGAGGCTGGCCTCAAACTTGCAATCCTCCTGCCTCAGCCTTCTGAACTGCTGGGAACGTTGGTATTTTAAAATCAGTTCATTTTCGGGAGAGGCTTGATTCAAAGATGAGCCCCTGGTAGCAATCCAGAGAGGGCAGAGAGGGTGACCTCAGCCCTGTCATGTCACTGAGTCAGGACACAGGGTGCAGGTCTGGCTGCAGACAGGACCTGATCCAGGACCCACAGGGCCACCGCTGTGTGGGTGTGGGCGCAGCCCCTCTGCCCCCAGGCCCCCTGACCTTGCCTGGTCGTGCTGAGAGTCAGAGGCCAGGGTTCTAGCTGCCTCTGGTCCTGGAACCCTGCAGTCACCTGGGGTCTCTGCTGACTGCAAGATGGCCACTGGGGGGAGCCCTTGGGCCATCGATCACAGATGGCACCTGGTTGAGGGGCCCTGCAGGGAGCAAGGAAGCAAGTTGGTGGCCGCTGAAGAAATCAGAGTCTCAGTATTTGTTGCTTTTTGGTTTTCTCGTGTCCCACAGCAGTTGGGAACTTGTTATCATCCTTCCAACCTGTTGTGGCTCCTGGGAAACTTCCCTCAGGTGGGGGACCAACTGGGTCCCTTCCCCAGGGCTCCTGTCCTGGAGGTGTCACCTGGCCACAACCCTCTGTCCAAGGATGGGGAGGAGACATCTGCAGGCTTTGATTTCCTCGGTGCAGAAAAGGACCAGTCCACCATGGGAGGGGGTCTGTGTGCTGGGAGCTAAACGTAAGGGATATTTGCCACGTCCCTCCTCTGTGTGGCAAGCTCCAATTTCAGCCCTGCACCTTGAGATGACAGCTGCAGCCTAGCAGTGCCGCTCCCCAGCGCTGACACAGCACATACCAAGTACCAGGTGCCATCCCTCTGCCTGAGGCAAAAATTCTGGGTAGATCCTATTCTCATCCTCACTTTACAGGTGAGGAAACCGAGGCACGCAGGGTGTGTTCTATTACTAGATGAAATGCCTGGGGTTGGGTAACGTATAAGGAGAAGAGGTTCATAGCTGGGATGTGGAGGCTGAAGAGCATGGCCTTTGTCAGTTGGCTCAGCCCTGGGTGAGGACCTCCTGTTGGGAGCGCATGCAGGAAGGGTCACACAGCCAGAGAGGAAGCCAGAGAGAGACTTGGGTCCTGCAGCCACCACAGAGCTGTGTTAACCCCTTCCCAGGGCACGCCCCCAATGACCTAATAATCTCCCCCTGGGCTCCACCTCTTAAAGGTCCCACCACCTCTTGGTATAACCACAGTGGGGAGGGCACCTCCAACACATGAACCCTCGAGGGACACACTTAAATCATATGTGAACCATAGCAGAGTTTAAGTGATTTGCCCAAAGTCACATGATTAGTAAGTCACATGGGGGTTGGAGCTTGGAGGCCTGGTTTTCAGTGCTGCTGCTTTGAACATTCCTTGACTTCTTCACATTTACCTGTTTTGCAAATCAGCCAAATGACGAGCATGCACAGCAGCTTGGAGTCTCCATGTTTCTAAACCTTCCTTTGTCTCTAAAGTGTAAGGACAGCACACTCTCCTGTCTGTAGGGTTCATTCTTACATTACTTTCTTATTTTGCTGAACAGGAAACAGAACATATTATGAAGATGCCACAGAAAGCGCAGCTTGCGGGCGGGGGACGAGATATTTCTTCATTAGGCGCGTTACATCAAGAAGTCCAGAAAGTGAAGGAAAAGTGCATTTACCTTCAAAGGCTTGCCCTAGAGCTTCTGCCAGACTCTGGGCCAGTGCGCAGGAGACGGGAAGTTGGCGTCTTTGCAGGAAACCGACCACCAGAGGGCGGCCCGTGCCTCCAGGAGGCCTGTCGGGTTTGGACTCCCAGCCGGGTTTTTCCAGAGCAGGCTCTTTGCAACACCGCCAGGAGGTGTGGCTCCAGGGACAAGGATTGTATTTTTATCTGCTGCTCATTTTTAGCAATCTGGCCGACGTTTCTCTGGCACACAAAGGAAGTGGCTGCCTCCTGCGAGGCATGAGTCACTCTGCTTGAGAGAGGTGGCCTGTCGCGGTGGACCCACGCCCCAAAGAGCAGTCAACAGCCCTGTGCCCCCAGAGGGGTTTATTTCTGTCCCTCTGCCCGTCTGCCGGGTGTGGCTGTGAGTTTGCCTCTGGCAGGGCCCTTCAGCATGACAGCAGAGCTGGGAGGTCCTGACTCCACAGGCCCCCCCACGCCCCAGCCAGGCAGCGCTTAGGGGAGGCCTGAGTCAGCAGCCACCTGAACGTCCACACCACACGGGGCCGGCAGGGGAAGAAGGGAGGGGCCCCCTTCACACATCCCAGGTGAGGTGGGAGGCTCTGGGGGCTTTGTGGGCAAACCCCAGGCAGCCTCTGTTCTGTCTTGTGCCATGCACAGCCCCTTGGTCCCCTCCGGAATCTGTCCCCTGGAGGAGGGGGTCTCTTTCAGCCCATCTCCCACCATGCCGCACTCCTTCCGAGGCCCAGGCCTTGGTGGATGTGGTCTCCCAGGCACCGTGACTCGGGTCCCACTCAGGACCAAAGCACAGCCAGGGAGGGGTGGCATGGGCAGGGGTGGGCAGGGGTGTGATTTCTATGAGCTGGCTGCTCCCTGGGCTTTGTGTCCCCTGCTGGAAGACCCCTTCCTCACGAAGCCTGCATGGACTCCCTGGCTTTACCCCTGACGGCCAGAGAGATCACAGCTGATGTGCCCAGCTGTGCAGGGACAAGACCCTTCACCAAAGCACATCTCAATCCTCTGTGTCCCCAGGGCATGGACCAAACTCAGGAAGGACACCCAGGAATAGAGTTGAATGAGGCAATTAGGGCTGTGAGCCCTTCACCCCACGGCCACTGCACGTGTGCAAACACACACACACACACACACACACACACGCACACACACACACACACGCACACACACACGCACACACACACACACACACACACTCTGCTATGCGTCTCTTCTCCCCATACCTAGGCTTATAACACACGTCTCCTTCCTCTGCTCACTCCCTTGTTTGAACTTCTGGGGCAGCTCCCAGCCCACCCCTGCCTTCAGCATTGGCCCAGCAAACCAGTCCCGAGGTGGGGGCTGGACTGCCTTTCTTTTCTTCCTTTCTCTCTCTTTCTTCTTCCTTTCCCCGCCCCCCTCTTTCTCTTTCTGGTACTGGGGATTAAAACCAGGTGCACTTTACCACGGAGCTACATCCCCATCCCTTTTCACTTTGTATTTATTGTGAGAGGATCTTGCCAAGTGACTGAGGCCAGCCTCAAACTTGCAATCCCCCTGCTTCAGCCCCCTGAGTTGCTGGGATTACAGGCATGTATCACCACACCTGGCTCCGAGGGGACTTTCTAATTATGCTCCTGGGAAAACCCCTAGTGGCTCCTGCCCCCTGGAGGAGTGGGGTCTCTTGCAGCCCATCTCCCACAATGCCTCACTCCTCCTGCCTTGCTCACACCTGCAGACTGAATCCCACCCTCACCTCATTTCCACCCTCACCTCACCTCCACCCTCACCTCACCTCCACCCTCACCTCACCTCCACCCTCACCTCACCTCCACCTCACCTCCACAGCCGACCACAAGGGACTCTGCTATCATGCCTTGGCAGCTCCAGCTCATCCAGCAATGTCACCTCCTGTCCGAAGGCCCCTGGATTCCTCAGGGCCAATTGCAGGCTGAGGGTCTGCCCACATGGGAGGCAGCTGCCGTGTCCTGGGACTCCTGAGGCTCCTGACAGGGATGGACAGGCTGCCTTCCTCCCGCCTGAGGTTTGGAAATGAACCCTCAAGATTCCTGGGCACCCTCCTTCCCACTGCAGAGAAACCACAGAGCTGGCCTCGTTATCCACCCAGAAAGAGACAGAGACCCTGAGTCCCAGACTCAGACGCCTGCAGGGTGGTCACGTCAGACAGGAGCAGATGTTGGCAGGCTACGAGGAGGGGCTGAGCCTCGTGAGTGCACAAGGGGCAACTTAGTCCTGAATGGCCATTATCTAGCCCAGGAGCTGCCCACAGGCGCATGCTCTGCTGACACTGGACAGCAGCACACCTCAGCTTGCACGGGACGGCTACCACAGCAGGTGTAGGGAGTGTCCACCTCCACTGAAACCTTGGATCAGCTGCTGCCTAGAAGCCTGTTGCTGACCACAGTGTGGTTATATGACAGGATCACCCGAGGAGCCAGGGCAGAGATGAGGAAACAGAAGCCCAGAGAAGTCGAGGGACTGCCTAGGCCCCAGAGCAGCCAGTGCCAGGGCCAAAGTCCTTGTCACCTGCCCTGTGCCCTTGCCCTAATTCCTGCTGGGGTGAGTTACAGGGGCGTCCATGTAGCGCCTGCGTCAGAGGTCCCGAGGCCGTCCTGCTCCTGGAAGTCCAGCCACAGCGGGGTTCAGCACCCACCAGGTGCTGTCCCCTGGGAGCTGCGAGGACTGGGAGCCAGAAACAGCTGCCCAACTCATGCACTGGCTTGAACCGGGGAGTCTCTGGTAAAGGGATTCGGGAAGTTTTGCGCCTGTTTCAATACCCCAGTAGATCTCCCCACTTAAAAGAAACACATGGTGGAATTCCTTTGTAGGGCAAATGCGTGTCCTGATTTATTGTTTGTCAGTTTGGTTTTGGGTGCCTTGATTTGTGGAATTTATTGCACAATCAACATAGAAGAATCACCTCTGTCTACTCTGTTTGTTGGTCTTGGGCTTTTTGGGGACATTTTGTGCAGAAGTTTCTAATTTTTATGTGGGGGATGATTTCTTCCAGAGTCTGAAAATTTAGAAAAGAAAAATAAAATAATTTCCCTGAAGAAGTCATAAAAACCTAATTTTGCTTTTAACTCTTGAGCTTTTGGAAATTGTGTTTGAGAAGTGACTCTTGCTTCTCTGTTTCCATTAGATTGTCACCTCGACGGCCTGGGTAGTCCTTTACCATTAGCTATTTTATGTGGTTTTCTTCTCTCCTTCCTTTCCACTCCCCTCCCAGAGGCAACGTGCACATCCTCTGGCCAGTTGCTCACACAGTCACACATACACATACAAGTATGTGCATAGTGCTACCTTGTGTGTGTGTAAAGGTAGGCTTATGTTATGTGCACACCGCCCAGGACAGAGGCAGACCTGTGGAATGTTCCACCCACTGGCCTCTGAACTACTGAGTTTTCTAGTCTAGAGTTTTGGTTCAGAGGTGAGATGTCTCCCCAAAACTCAGGTATGAGACAATGTGAAAAAATTCAGAGGGGAAATGATTGGGTTATAAAGGTTGACCCTAATCGGTGCATGAACCCCTGACAGGGATCAATCTGTGGATCAATCTAGGCAGGGAGGGCAGGCAGGGTGTGGCTGCAGGAGTGGGGTCCCTGGGGCAGGCCTTGGGGTTTATATCTTGTCCTGGAGAGGAGAGCTCTCTTTCTCTGCTCCCTGATTGCCACGTCCTGAGCCGTTTTCCTCCACCACACACTTCTGCCATGATGTGCCTCCTCACCTCCTGCCCAGGAATGGGGCTGGCTCTCTACGGACCCAGAGCTCTGAAATGCTAAGCCCCCAAATGAACTTTTCCTCCTCTAAAATTGTTCTCATCAGGTCTTTTACGGCAGCAAAAATCCTGGCTAGAGCACCTGGGTCGTAGAACAAGCCCTGCTAGGTGTGTGAGCGCGAGTCCTGTGCCCCGGGTCCCGGGGTGGCTCCTTCCCAGGCCTCGGGGTTTCCTCCTCTGACACAGGCACTTGCTGAACACTCCTGAGCCTTTTGGGGTGTCCGCAGCTCTCTCTGCTGCTCCCTCCCCCCTGCAGGCGTGGCAGCCTGTGAACCCCTGCCCCCAGCACCACGTCCACAGGAGTCTCTAGGCTCTGCCTGGGTCTCGCTCGAGGTGCCAAGGCCGGATTCCTCCCCAGGCGGCACGCTGATGGGATTTGGGGGCTGATTTCATTTGCTTTCTATCCCCAGAAATCACTGTCTTATTTTTTCCCTCAATGTACAATGTCTTAAAAACCAGTGTCTTGAAATTGCTTCCCATATCGTGACTATTTTTAGTTCTTTTATATTGCAATGTCGAAGCAGAGCCTGTCACTCCATCTTCTGGCTAGAAGCAGAAGCTTCACCGTGAGAGAATTCAATTGGTCACAGAGACATAGATGGCAAATCTCCAGATATTTGGAAATTGGACAACACACTTTTAAAACACCTGTGAGTCAAAGAAGCAATAAGCAAAGTTATGAAACAACTCAAATTGATTAAAAATGAAAATATTGTACACCAAAATTTGTGGGATGAAGTTAACGTTGTGATTTAAGAAAATTTATTGTTTTAAATATTGGTATAAGATAATTTTAAAAGTCTAAAATAAATTATTCGAGGTGCTGCCTAAAGATATTACAAAAAAAGAGAAAATTAAACCTCAAATAGCAGAAGAAAAAATAATAAAGGGTAGAAATCAATAAAATAGAAAACAGATAAGACAAAGTATTAAAAAACAATCAGTGAAATCCGAAAGCTGTTTTTTTTTTTAAAGGATCAATAAAATTGACCAACATCTAGTCAAACTGATGAGATAAAAGTGAAGACACACATTGCAATATCAGGAATGTGAGACCAGCCATCACTTTAGATCCCACAAGGGACAAGGATAATAAGGGTCAGTCTGAGCAACTTTATGGCACCTCAGTAACATGGATGAATGGGCCAATTTTTAAAAGACACAAACTATCAAATTTATTTTGAAAAAATAGAAAATCCAATGTCCTTATTCAATTTAAACATTGGGTTTATAGTTAAAAACACATTTCCAAAAAGAAAACACCAAATATTTAAGGGAAAAATGATGGGGCAGTTCTACATGTGATCTTCCAGAAGCTGGGTGAAGGGAGGCACTTCTTATACTATACGATGAAAACAAAGTCTTTAACAAACTGTTATCAAAATGAATACAGCAATATGTAAAAAATTACATGTCATGATTAAATGAGGTTTTCCATAGTGAGGCAAGGTTGGTATGACATTCAGAAGACCAATCTATGTAATTCATCCTGTTAGCCAATAAAATAAAACCATATGATCATCTTAGTTCAAAAATACATTTGATAAACTTTAATATTCATGACAAAAACTCTTTATAAGTAGGAATAGAAAGGAAACTTCTTAATTTTAAGTATATAAAAAACCTACAGATAACATCGCACTTAATTGTCAAAGTTTAAATGTTTCCCCACTAACGTTAGGAATGAGGATAGAATGTCCCCCCCCCCTCTCTTTTTGTACTGGGGATTGAACCCAGGGACGCTTTACTACTGAACCACAGTCCCAGCCCTTTTTATTTTCCATTTTGAGGCAGGGTTGCACTAAGTTGCTTAGGGCCTGGCTGAGTTGCTGTGTCTGGCTTTGGACTTGTGACCCTCCTGCTCCAGACTCCCGGGTCACTGTGACCACAGGGAGGCACCACAGTGCCTGTCAGGGACATGTACCGTAAACGCTTTTATTGAAACTTGTGCTGGAGGTCAGAGTGCATCAGCCTAAGCAAATGAAAGAAAAGACAGAATGGAACGAGAAAGTAAAGTGATCTTTATTTACAGACAACATAGCTGTCGATGTAGAGAATACTAAAGAGTGATTTTTCAAAAAGCTATTAATAGGGCTGGGGATGTGGCTCAAGCGGATGTGGCCGCATGCGTGCGGCCCAGGTTTGATCTTCAGGACCACATACCAACAAAGAAGTTGTGTCCGCCGAAAACTTAAAAAAAAAAAAATTAAAAAATTCTCTCTCTCCTCTTTCTCTCTCTTAAAAAAAAATAAAAAAGCTATTAATAATAAGTGAACAGAGCAAGATCACGGGATACAAAATTCATATACAGAATTAATAGTTTTCCCTCTCTACTAGCCTAAAATAATTGGAGATTGGAATTAAAAGCTTAATGTGGTACCAAATTTAAAGTTGTACCCTTTAAATTTGGTACCACATCATTTAAAGTAGTACCAAAATTATGAAATATTCAGGGATAAATATAACAGGAGATGTGCCAGACTCACATACTGGAAAATACAAAACTGTGAAGCGTGATATTAGAGAAGATCTCAATAAACACAGGGATATACCATATTCATGAATAAGAAAATTCATTATTCCTAAGATATCAACTCTCTCAAATTGTCCTATAGGTTGAAGTCAACTAATCAAAATATTAGCAGATATTTGTAGATATTTGTAGATACCACAAAATAATTTAAAATTCATACAAAAACACAAAGGGTGTAGAGTAGTCAAAACAATTTCCAAAGAGAACAAAATTCGTACTCACACGAAGCAAACTCAAGACTGACTACAGAGCTTCAGCCGTCAGACAGCATGTGTTGTGGGGTAAAGATGGAAATATTGATGAAAGGAAGAGAATGGAGTCTGGAAACTCACACATGTGCAGTCCATGGGTTTTGGGAAAGGCTCTGAGGCAGCTTGATGTGCAGCCATTGGACACCTGGAGACCCACAAGGGGAAAACTCTTCAGTTTCCCTCCACACAGAGGAAACATTAACTCAAATACTGAGCCTGAATCCAAGTGTCATGAGCTTAAATCCAAGAACTGAAACTAGTGCTTCCAGAAGGAAAAAGGGGAATACGTTACTCCCCTTTCCTACACAGAAAGCCCAACTGTGACGAGGAAGCCTTGATATATGAACTCCACCAAGAATCGCAAATTTCTGCTGTTTGAAAGATAATGTTAAGAAAAAAAAAACAAAAAAGATGGTTGATGGTGTAGGAGGAAATGTTTTGAAACAAAGTTCAGATAAAAATTCTTGCAATCAGAAAACAAGTAAAACTCATAACCCGTATTAAGAAAATAAACAGCTCGATTTAAAAAATGGTCCAAATACTTTAACAGATACTTAGCCTGAAAAGTTCTACAGATGGCAAACAAGCAAATAAAAGGATGTTCTACACTAAAATGTCAATTAAAATTAAAGTGAAATACTACTACACAAGCACACACAAAAAAAATAGCTAAGATTAAAGAGACTAACAACATCGAGTCTTAGCAAAGATGTGGAGCAATTGGTCCTCTAATGCCCAGTTCATGATACAGTCACTACAGAAAGCTGCTTGACAGTTTCTTGGAAAACTAAGCATGCATGTAATATATGACTCGGCCACTTTACTCTCTACTCAAGGAAAATGAAAACATGTGCCACACAAAGATCCACACACCAACGTTTATATCAGCTTTATTCATAATATTCAAGCCAAAAACAACCCACAGGCTATCAACTGGTGAAGAAATGGACAAATTGTATATCCACACAATGGAATACTACTCGGTCATAAAAAAGAATAATTTGCTGATATTTGCAACTACATAAGTGAATCTCATAAAGCATTATGCCAATTTTGAAAAAGCTAGACACAAAACAATAAATCTTTCATGATTCTGTTTAGGTGGAACACTTTGAAAGGAAATGATACCAATAGAAATCAGACCAATGGCTGCTGGGGCCTGGTAAGTAGCAAGAGATCACCTGCAAAGAGGCATCTGAGTGCCTTTCCATTTCTCTTGTGATTGTGGTGGTCCCATGAGTGTGACCATGCATTAAACCCATTGAATTTTACAGAGTTGCTAATCTGACATACATAAGTACACCTCAGTGCAGCTGATCAGGATAAAGGTCAGGCTTGCAATGTCCTCTCTCCACGGCCTGTGCCTGCTGCGCTTGTGGAACTCCACTGGAGGGAGGTCACAGGAGGACTGACCTCTCCCTCTGCTGTCTGTGGGACGAAGTGGGGCGCACCCTTCACAAGTGCCGCACCCCTGCAGAAGCAGCACCTGATTTCTGAGGGGGCAGTTGGAGGCCACCACGGTCCCCTTCCAGGACAGCCAGAGGCAGGCTGGGCAGAGCTGGGGGTGGTAATGGACTCAGAGGACCAGGATGAGGTGGTGCTGTGTCCCTGGGGGCAGGACAGTGGAGGCTGAGCACCCCGCAGGGCCCAGTGACATTGGGTTAGTACAGGAGCCACAGCTGTGTCCAGAGGCTGGGGGCCTGGGCAGGCTCGCTGGGGCCACTGTCCTGAACCTGGGAGAGCAGTTTCCTTCCCATGAAACGGGAGTCCCTGGAACCTCGTGGCCCGCCTCAGGGCCATGGCGGGGGGCAGAGCTTTCTACTTGGGGAGCGATGCTTATTTTCCCTTCCTCATAGGTTTGTGAAGAACAGAAGGAAAAGTTGCTTTCAAGAAACTCACTCAGAGGCGCAGATATAAATACGAAAATATTTGTAGGCACATATTGAGGGAGAAGCCGGTGGGGCTGGCTGCCAGCTCCCAGGCACTTTCCTGTTCTAGAAATGGTCCCCACTCGCAGGGACGGCCCCCGGGGCATTCTGGGGCATGTGCCCTTGCACTCACAGCCAGGCTGATGGGCCCACGTCTAGACGTGTGACCCAAGCCAGACCCATCGGATTCCCTGGCCCCGCAGGGTGAGACTGCTGTCCTGAGACACCACGTCTTCCAGGACATCTTTGGAATAAGTCCTGGACGAGGCCAAGGTCACTTTACCCCGGCTCCCCAGAACCGCCCTGGGTCTGACCCCCACCGCGGGTCAGGAGCTCAGAGCCGGGTTTCTGGTCTCTGAGCTTCACCAGCAGCCTTCCAACAGATCCCAAAGGTGCACCAGTGGCCAGTTCTGACCACCCCGTTGGCCAGAGGGTGCCACGGCTGCCTGCTGGTGGGGGAGTGTGGCTCTGCTGCTGGTGCGGACACTCGGTGTGGCTGTGAGTACTCGCAGAAAGCCAGGAAAGGAGGTCCCAAATAGAACTTGGGCTCAGGTGACATCCTCAGAACAAGGACCTGCTGCCCCCTCATGTTATATAACACGTCTCAAAGACTCCTCGCCACATGGACCTGCTCTCCCCGAAGTCAGCTCAGGGCAGCGAATCCCCCAACCACTCTCTTTCCTTCTGCCCAGGGACCTCCAGAGGTCAAGTTAGCAAGGCGGCCCACACTTCACCTGTGACCTCAGCAGGTGGCACCGTCCCTTGGCTGTCCTCAGGAGCCTTTCTCCCCGGGGAAGGTTCACTTCAACACTGGCTGCTTGTGTGGCCCGGGCCGGGTGAGTGCATCACCAAGACTGTCACAGGGTGAATTCCTCTGGCGCCTCCCTGGACCCACGGCAATGATGTGGCCAGGGCTTTGCCCTATAAATCAGAAGTGGGGTCTCTGCACCACAGCATCCTGACAGTTGGCAGCTCTTCTCCAGAGCACACCCAACTCCATGAAGCTTGGAATGGGAACGTTCTTAAAGACGCCCTTCACCCCCACAGGAGTCTGGGGGTGATTCCACTCTTGGTGAAGAGCCGTCTGGGGCGGTGTGCAGGAAATGAGGGGCACTGGGGACCTGGGGTGGCCTTGCCTTTCTCAGATAAATTTAAAGCTGCAGACTCTGTTTCACAGGGGTTGGAGGCAGGTTTGGGATTACATGTTCTAAGCCGTCGATGGGCCAAACAAGTGGCTGGAACCTGAAGACTGGCATCCACCAGAGGCTGGCACGAGTGTTTCTGTGTGCATGTGGTGTGTGTGCAGTGTGTGTGTGTGTGTGCATTCTGTGCCACACAGTGGCTTGTCCATCCCAGGATGGTCCTCTGGCTGCCACAGTTCTGGAGACAGCCTCAGCCACCTCATCTCAGTTAACAAAAGGCCCCGCATTCTCACCCCGCATCACCAGGGGAAGAGGGGTGTCTCTTTCTTGGGTTGGCCAATGGCCACTCCCTGTCTCAGAGCTGCTGACACAGCCACCTTCTTGCCACTGGAGGGATGGGATGTGCTGCCTACACCACCCCCTCCCAACCCAGGACTCCCCCAAGCCCCCTCTGGGGGCTGAGAGTGCAACATGGCGGGGGAGGATGAGGAGACCCTTCCCCAGCCACTGCCCTGTCTTCTACACGAGCTCACGTCCCGAAGTCGGGGGCTGCCTCCCTGACCCACACCAGCACCCTGGTGGGCAGGAGCAGGTCAGGCCACTTCCGAACTCACTACACGCTCCCACACAGTGTGGCTTTGGATGCTCAGAAAAACCCTCCATTGTCTCTGATTTACAGAGGGAGGGGGTGAGCCTGAGACAGGAAGGTACTGACCCAAGGGCACATGGGAGGGGACAGGTGGGAGCCTGTCCCTGTCCCTGAAGGGGAGCCCCTTCCCAGGTCTCCAGACCCTTGCCCTCCCCTCTCTGGGGGGCCACCTCTGCTCCCTGAACCCCGTGACTGCCTGCCCCCTCTGCAGGGCCTTCCCCCAGGCTTGGTCTTCGTGCGGCTCTTCTTGGTGGACATGAGGGTTCTACGGCTCTGCAGAGGCAGCCCACAGCTCCCTGGCCGGGAAGCAAGATCCAGCCAGGTCCAGGCTGGGAGGGCAGAGGAGTCAGACCAGGTTCCCAGCACGGGGAACCCAGAGGACCCTTTCCCAAGGCTGGGCAGCTCTTCTGTGCTCCGTGCTCGGCTCTTCCAGGAGCAGCCTGTCAGAATAAATTGTATATTATGGACTCTGGGGGGCTGGGGGACCAGCTGTTACCAAAATGCCTGAGCTAATTTTAAATCAGTTCATTATGCATGATTAATTCCCAAAACCCTGGGAGAGAAGCGAGCCTGCTCCCCAGCACAGGCTGGGCCACGTTGGGAGTGTCATCAGAGCCACCCCCTTCCGGCATCAGCGTCATTGTTTTAACAACAATTTTCATCCCAAGACAGTCTTCCGTCTACACAGGACTCAGAAAGTGGTAGAGCACACCGAAGCCCACTCCCCATCCTCCACCAGCAGGGACATTTCTCACACTCAACGACCCAGTGCCATTGAGCAAACTCCCTACTTTGTCCACGTTCCCCCACTTGTAAGCTAAGGTCATTCCTTTTTCTCAGGGGTCCACCCAGCGTCCCACACCACCTTTCTTGTCCTGTCTCCTGGGGTGCCTTGGCTGTGACAATTTCTCTGGCTTTCCTTGTTCTCGATGGTCTGGACGTTTCGGAGGAGGTTGGTCAGGTGCTTTGCCGACTGTCCCTCTGTGGGAATTTTCCTGATGCTTTCTCATGAGAAGACTGGTGTCACGGGCTTGGGGAGAGGACCACGAAGGTCCAGTGTCACTCTATCTCCTTATATCCAGGGCACAATCTTATCACCATGGATGCCAATCATCAGGCTCAGCTGGGCTTGTCAGATCTCCACTGTGACAATTTATCTCCACCCTCTTTCCTACTGACTTCTTCTTCTTCGAGAAAGTCACTGTGTAAGTAGCCCACACTGAAGGATTGGGAAGCCACGGTCCACCTTTTGAGAGTGGATATCTACATAAATATCTGCTGTCCTCTGCGTACACACTGTCTCCATTTATTGACTCAATCACCTACCTGTACCAGGATGGACTCACGGGTATTTATTTTATGCTTTGGATTATATTCCAATACTACTAACTTTTTTTTTTTTTTTTTTGCCAGATTAGGAGCTCTTTCAGTTGGTTCTTGTGCCCTCTGATGATTCTGAGGTTCCCTTGTGTGCACGCGTGTGTGTAGTGCTCCTTTACTGCCCTGGAACAAGATGCTCCAGGTGCCCGTGGTCCACCTCCTCACGGTCCTGGAGTCGCTCATTTCTCCAGGAGAGCAGCGCTCTTCCATCCAGAATGGCCTTGGGAACCGAGGTCTGGGCTCGGGCGTGTGCATCACGGTGGCGCATTCTTGGTTCTAGGGCGTTCGGGCTGACAGAGCACAGGGACCTGCGTGTCCTCACTAACCCATGCGTGTGCACATGTGAAGAAGAGTTCTCTGCTTATCTACTCACCTGTGGCTTTTCTAAACTACACCTGGACGCAGGTCGAGCCTCCAATTTCATCTGTTGCTGCAAGGATCATTCCAGCCTTCTGCCCTGGCTCATCGTTACCTTCCATCCAACCAGAAATGACTTCAGGACACCTGTGCAGTGGCTTCTAAACTCCTGTGGGAAGCAGCTTTATCAACTAGAGTGCAGCGTTAGGTACCCTTCCTTTGTCCCTTGTCACCGGCAATGCCTGCCGCTCCCGTTGCTGGCCGTCATGGGTGTTGTCAGCGTGTGGGTTTCTTTTTCCCCTGGCCACCGTAGCATTTTTTTTTTCTGTTATTTTAATCAGAAGAACCTGGGCGACATTTAGGCTTTGTGCTTGGTACTCCCGACCCAGCCTCGTCATGTGCTCAGACCAGAGCGCCAAGGAGGGCTGGGGGCGTGGCCTGAGCCGAGTCTCCCACTTGTGACGAGCTGATCTGGGGACCCCCTGCCTCTCTCCCCCGTTTCTTGCATGTTGACCTCGGTGGGTTTCCTCAGGGCTCCGTTATGTCTTTCAGGGTGACAGGGGTCTTTTTTGAACACCTCCTTGTGCCTAGTCCTGTGTAGAGAGCAGAAATGTGAAGATTAATGACATCAGCCTGACAGAGGGGACAGGGATGAGGACACACACAATCCCCTGGGATTGGTGCTACCGCTCTGCGATGGCACTGGGAGGATGAATGACTGGGGACAGACCCAGAGGGGTTGGATCTACCTTCTGAGACCGGCCAACCAAATAACCCTGAAATCCTGGTCACTTAAAATGTAGCCAGTGGACCAGCTGCCGCAGCGTCACCTGGGGCCTTGTGAGATTGCAGTCCCAGGTCCTGCCCAGACCCGCTGGATCACGTGGACAAGATCCTGAGGTGACCGAAGCTGGACAAGCCATGACAGACTCAACCGGCCAGTCTGGTGGCTAAGGAGATGGACACGTCCAGTGCCCCTGTTCCCCATTCATGTCACTGGAGGAATGACACCCCCACTACAAATGCCAGAGTTGAAACAATGTCAGTTCCATCCCGCTGCTTCCTGAGCCCAGACCTCGATGGCCCATCAGGGAACTTCAAGCTCTTCCCAGGGGACAGGAGGGCAGCCTCCCAACACCTGCAGCCTCTGACTCCTGTCACCCAGCTTCCCCACTGTCTGTCACTGCTGGAAGCTGAGTGGCGCTGCGTCCCTGGGAAGGACAGGGCCTGAGAGCCGCTGAGCTCTGCTGCCCGGGCTCAGGCCCTGGGGGCTCCCTCTGGGGGCAGCTTCTCCAGCTGCAGGGCCTTTCTGCCCCAGGCTCCATTGGAAAAGCTGCTCTCTGTAGAGGCTGAAATCACGCCGTCCCATTGGAAGGTCAGGCTACTTGGAGAATTTCTTCTTAGTGTCTCTGCTTCCCAGGGGATAGAACCCTGCCCACCCACACCCAACACAGCTGACAAGTCTCTTTTGGCTCCCGATTGGTGGGTTGCCATCCTTTCCCCACCACACCCCTAAGTCCTGGGTCTCCTCCAAGGAAGGCTCAGCTTGGTGACCTCCCGTCAGCAGCCAACTTTTGCACCCACTTAAACCCCCCTCCCGCATTTGACACGTCTTTCTTAAACAGAAGCCCCCTTCCTTTACATGGAAATTCTTCCCCTTCTCCTTCCGTTCTCCTTGCAACTTCCTGCAACCCCACCTTCCCCACTGGGGTGTATGCATGCACTCGGAGGGACCTCCCTCCCTCCCACCTACCCAGGACCCTGGACTCAGGAGGAAGGGACTCAGGAGTCCAGGATTAATACAGCTCCTTTATTTTGCAGATAACCAGTGAGGCTCCTCCAGACAGAGACTCAGAGCCATGTCACCTCTCACCAAGACCCAGGGCTCGGCAGAGACCACCAGAATCGCACAGATATTCTACTACCTCTCTCTCTCTCTTTTAGGCCAAGTGGTGAGCAGGCAGCCGTGCTCACTGGCCTTCAGGGGATTGAAAGAGTCCAGGAGCCCATAGGTGATAGGGCCCCACTGGAGCTTGGAGGGAGGGAAGCTTTCTTTAGGTGTCTCTTTCATCCCCTGCTGGCAGCCTTCACACCTTTCCTGGTGTCAAGGTCAGATGTGAAGATACCCCTGTCCTGGAAACTACCAGAATTTCAGGTGCCCACTCTGCACTGGAGAGCCAGAAGAAAGGAAGCTCAGTGTCCCTCTACCAACAAGGATGGGCTTGCAGAAGGCGACTTGGAAGGATCACAGATTCCAGGATAGCCTGGGCAGCTTCACATGACCCTGTCTTAAATAAAAGAAGTACAAAGGCTGGGAATGGGATTCAGTGGTCGAGCACTTGCCTAGGCTGTGGGAGGCCCTGGGTTCCATCCCCAGTACCCACAAAGAAACAAATGCCAAGTGGCTCTGAAGAAGGCCTTGGGAAGCCACTGTGGAGACCTGTTAAAACACCATGCTTCCCTGCCGGTTCTTTCAGTAGGTTTGAAATGGAATCTATCCCCGCCATTTCTATTAAAAACTCTGGGGGTTTCCGAGATGCAGTGCATTGGAAAACTGCTCTGATTGGCCACCTTGACACTAGGAGAATCTGCAAGGGATGATCGGCCAGTGGGAAATCAGGCTAATCTGACCACATCTCAGCCCCCCAGCAGGTGGGCCTGGGGAGCTGTGTGGCCCTGGCTTCTGCCATTAGTGCCCCTCGCTCTCCTGAAACCCCGGCTGGGTTTCTGCTTCCATGGAGCTCTAGCTCCTGGGCCTTTGGAGTTAATACACACAAAGTGCTTCCGGGAATAGCCACAGCCCAAAGCCAGTTTTTATATCACTATGCTGCTAAAAGCACTTGCTACTGAGAATTAGCTAATGTGAGACTGATGGTTAGGAAATCTTTACAGAAAAGTGCAAGTACCCGGACTTGGGGAGCTACCGGCTTTTTGCATTTCCTTCTTTCCTTTTTTAAAAATTCTTTTTCTTCTCTCCCCTCCCTTCCCGTCCCCTCTCCTTCCTTCCTTCCTTCCACTTGCATATCCAGGGAACATTTTAATTTTGGAAAGAAACGCTATGTGAGCCGCAGTCTCTGATGTGTGAGAGTATGGGGTGTGGGAAGGGAGGATCAGCAGGGAATTAGCTTTGTGGAGGCTTCTGGAAAGCCGGAGAGCAGAGATGAGGTCCTCCAGACACTGGACACAGATTCACCCAGACACCAGGGGCAGCAAGCCTCAGCCCAGGAAGGGCCTTGGGCAAGGCAAGGGTGGGGATGGAGAGGTTTGGTAACCCATAATGCCATTCAGTCCTGAATCCTTGTGTCACCCAAGGCGCCCCTCTTGGCTGAGACTTTCAAATCGTGTGACAGGTAAATCTGCAGCTGGTGTGTGTGTGTGTGTGTGTGTGTGTGTGTGTGTCTGGTGCTGGGGATTGAACCCAGGGCCTTGTGCATGCGAGGCAAGCATTTTACCAACTGAGCTATATCCCCAGCCCCTGAATGCTTTGATTGAAAAAGTTTTAGTCAGTTTTCTCGCTGCTGGGACCAAAAGACCTGACAAGAACAAATTTTGAGGAGGAAAAGTTCACTTGGGGCTCATGGTTTCAGAGATCTCGGTCCAGAGATGGCCAACCCTATTTCTCAAGGCCCAAGGTGAGGCAGAACCTCCTGGTGGGAAAGTGTGGAGGAGGAAAACAGCTCAGGACGTGACCAGGAAGAAGAGAAAGAGAAAGTGCGCCACTCAACAAGGACAAAATGTATACCCCACAGGCTCTCCCCAGGGACCTACCTCCTGCAACCACACCCCACCTGTCTACAGTTACCACCCAGTGTTAATCCCTACCGGTGGATCAATTAGGCTAAGGCTCTCATAACCCAATCATTTCACTTCTAAACTTTCTGACATTGTCTCACACGTGAGCTTTTGGGGACACCTCACATCTAAACCATAACAAATGGGGAGAGTCAGGAATATAGAAGGACATTGAACGTCCCTTTCTCTAGCTCTTGGGACTGGCTGGTAGCTGGTAGGTTAATCAAAGGAGGTACTGGAGAGCGGCTGCCATTGGCGTGGTGTCAGCAGGCAGCCTAGAAAGAGAGCCTTCTCCAGGAGCCGGAGCAGGGCGGTCTCTGACACTGGCCCCTCTACTCGCTGGGGGCGGAATGCATCCCAGGATCAGTGGTGCTCGCTGTCGGAACCAAACAGTTTACAAAACCTGATGAAACAAGAGCGCCACGAGAAAAAGAATTGTTTCCATGAAAACTAAGTTTGGTTCTTTGGCAAGGCTCGTTCTGTAAATAGAAGTCACTAAAAATAATCGCAGTTGAATTAGGTGTAGGCGAGATGACTTTGAAAATTCAGAGAACTGTGTACAGTAAAAATACCTGTCTTTTCTTAAGTTCTTGCTTATTTTAAAGAAACCAAAATTGGAAATTATAGACAACATGTTGAGGGGGGTGGGGTTACATAAAAAATAGAGACTGGAAATTCCAAATGAAGGACTCATTCTCAAAGTAAAGCTCTTGACACTTCATGAAATTATGGGTGAATGAATGACAATGGCTTTAAGTTGGAATGAAAGGTTTAATGTCTTGTTTTATGATTAAGGGGAATCATAAATATCACGAGGGATCATCTATGGCCCACAAAGTGCTTCAAGTCTTTCCTGCAGCGACGGGAACCACAGGGGGGTCTTACAGAAGCAGTGAAGGGAGTCTGGTCTGGCTTCTCAGATGGGTCATTCCTACTGTGCTGGGGACACAGGGCAGGGGATGGGGGTGTGGAGCATCACAAAGAGACCAGCAGGCACTCTCTGATCTGGGTGGGTGGAAGGGGACAGAATGGAGAGCTCTCTGGGAGGTAGCACCATCGACTGAGATGACTGCTCCAGGGGTTTGTGGTCTGGTCATGGGAAGGACGGAGGTGCCCGTTCATGTTAGGGTCAATTCCAACAGCAATTCAACCCAGAAACAAAAGGGACTTAAAGAAGACAGGAGTTGGCACATGGTCTGTACTAGGTCTCAAATAAATTTCCCCTTCTCACCACCTTTCCAACTCCAGGTGGCCTTTAGAGTCACCCCAACAAACCTGATCCCCAAATGGAGCTGTACCCCACTCTGTCTAGAGCACTTTACATTACAGCTTACTGCCATGATGAGTTATTTTTCCTCACCTTTCCTTTCCGCTAAACCGTGATGCCCCCGATGCCAGAGGCAGCATCTCCTTCCAACTCGCCTTTGACCCACAACCCAGCACCAAGCCCGTGCTGATGCTCGCCACGTGTGCCATCAGCAGAGTCACCTCCCTAGTGAGTATCTAATTATGTCTGCTTTTCCTTCTTCCCAGGACCCTGCCACCGGTGTCTCTGCTGATAGGGATCTTTCTTCAAGAAGTTAGTTCTACCTTTCCTACCTGCAGAAAGAATGGGATGCAATGTCTGTCCACCACGGACAGCAACGACAGCACTTTGGACACAGGGTCAGCTTGCAGTGATCAGGAGGAAAAGCACATTTATCGGAATCCAAGGTTATTGCAATTTAGCAATGAACTTATACCTGAGATTCCTAAGTCCAGTGTTAAAGAGGAACTTACTTAAGCTACCTACAATGTTGTTTTTCTTGAAATCATGTTTACAAGACAGTGCTCTAGGACATGCACGAGGAGAGGAGAAAAAGGGGCTCGGGGTCTTACTCCCTGATCACTTTAAACACCTGGTGGAGTTCTTTTTTATTAGAAAACATCCTGGGGCTTAGCGTCAAGAAGGCATCCTGCCTCTGTAAGTGGGGGGCTTGGGGACCCCATTGCCTTGCACTGTCTGAGGCCTCTCGGATGCTCTGCAGAGCTCTAGCTTGGGGGCATTCCTGCTGAACATAGACAGAAATGCTACCGTGTAGGAGGAACACGCCTGCTTTAGGAAAACAGTCTGCAAGGACCCCCACAGGTGGATCTTTACCCAGAGACACAGGCTGTGGGTGGCCTGCAGGTAAGAACATGAAATCCAATCCCTATCTCATGATGTACATCAAAATGAACTCCAGCGAGGACCCCGGAGCACATGTCTGCAGGCTGATTGCTCCCCACCTACAGGAAGGTGAACTGGTGCCTGGTATACATGGGCCGATGAATTATCTTTCTTTTATTCTGTGTACTTATCTATTTATTCCATTTTATTTTAAGGTATGATCTACATACAACAGCATTCCCCCACTCGTGTTCATTTCTGCCAGTGCTGATGATCACATCACAGTCAAGAGAGGGAGCATCCTGTCAGCCCCCAGTCTCCCGTGTCCCTGGAGCAACCCTTCCCCTTCTCTGACCCTGGCGATCACCAGTCGGCTTCCTGTGGTGTTTTTCATTGCTGTGAAAAATACCTGAAATAAACCATTGTAGAGGAAGACTGGTCTGGGCACAGGGTTTCAGAGGTTTCAGCCCCTGGTTCCTTGTCCCTGGCACTTGGGTCTGAGGTGAGGCTCAACGTCATGGCGGGGACATCATGGTGGAGCCGAGCTGCTCACACCAGGGGGGCCAAGAAGTGAACAAGAGGGAGAGAGAGGGGCCAGGGGTCCAACACCCCTTCAAGGGCCCACTCCCACTACTTTTCACCAGGTCTCACCTTCTAAAGGTTCCATCACCTCCCCGTAGTGCCCCAGGCTTGGACCAACCCATAAAACATGAGCCTCTGGACATTTAAGATCCCTCTGTTTTGCTTTGCTGGAACGTCCCATCAAGGGCACCGTGCAGTAAGTGCCTTTGGAGTCTGCTCCTTGGCTCCTGTAACACTCAGGAGATGGGTCCGTGTTGCTGTGGGGGACACACATTCCCTGTGTGTCCACTCACTGGTGGAAGAACACGTTTTCAGTTTTTGGTGATCACTAAGACAACGGTCAACTTCAGTGCGAAGGTCTTTGTGTGAATGCAAGTTTTCGAGTTACCTGGGTGAATACCTGCCTAGGAGTGAGAATGCGGAGTCACAGGAAGTGAGGCTTCACTGCACGAGGAAGGACCACACCGTTTCCCAGGGCGCGGGACAGTCGGGGGAGAAGAGGGCAGCGGGACTCTTGCTGTTCCCGTGGCACAGCTCTCCCTCTCTCCCTCCGGATCTTTGGGATCCACATCTGGTGCCATCAGTGGAGAGGACACCCCTGAGTTCCAAGTCCCCTGCTTCTGTGGTCCTGGAGCTTCTGCTGTCTCCCTTTGGGCCACTCGGAGCCCTTAGCAATGGTTGGAATGTCAGCTGGCTCTACTGGCCTGCAGCGTCTGCCCCGTGGCAGGAGAGCCTGGGAGCCTCTGTACTGGGGGTGCCATGTTCCCTGAGCCTTCTGGTGAGTTGGCTGCCCTGTGACCTCTGCTCTCTGTTGGCTCAGGAGAGGCGTGGACTCTGTCTTGGCTCTCCCGTGGTGAGAGGGTGGGAGCCATGTTCTTCCAGCGCTCCCCCTGGTATGCGGAGCCGAGCCCTGCAGGGAAGTCGAAAGCATGTGAACTCGGCCCTGGATTATTACCCAGAACTGATGACTGTCGTCTTCTGTCTCAGAGAACAGGTGAGATCTGCTAGCAGGTGGCTCTGTCCTCCAGTCATTCCTTCAGCCTCATTCAGCCCTCCTTTGAGCCGGGGACTGGGTGAGGTGCTAGAGATTCAGGAGGACATTCAGGGAGTCTGCGGTCTTTAGCTGTGTGTCCAACAATGTGCTAAAACCCCATTGGGGCGGCGTGGTGGTGGGCTATAGAAAATAGTCCCATCAGGGAAAGGAACACCTGCGGCCCCTGTGAACTGCCCTGGGAAGGGGTGGGCCGTGTAGGGAGAGTGGGCCTTAGCCATGCTGGAGCTTGGGGCCTGGGGAGAGACCAAGCTGGTACACTGAGAGCAGACCCACGCAGGGTAGGTGTGCAAAGCTGGCTGGCCTCTGGTGTGAGTGCTGGCCCTGCTGCTTAGCCCCTGGGCAACCTTGAACAAGTCGCAAGACCTCCCTGCTCATTGACCTTCCTCATCTATGAGAAGTCAGCGCGCTGCGGTCGGGAAGGGGCCTCCCTGGGGCTGCCCATGGCGAGGGCCTACAAGGATTTGCTGTGGCAAACAGAGAACCAGCCATGAGGCGTCCTGAGAGCTACAGTCATGGCCTGGAGGAGGTTAGGAAGGAAGCCACTGGGAGATTTCAAGCAGGAGAGGGACAGGAGATTTATTTAGAAATTTAATTATGACAGTAGCACAGGTTGAAGATTGAGGTGGAAGAAAATCTGAGATGAGAAAAGGAAAGTCCTGAATCAAAATTGTGACAGGTCTTTGTGTGTGCTGCTATCACCAAACACCTGAGGCTGGGTGATTTATAAAGAGCAGAGATTTATTGTCCTACAGTTCTAGAGGCTGAGGCGTCCAAGGTCAAGGCACCAGCAGATTCAGAATCTGGTGATGGTTGCTCTCTGCTTCCAAGATGGTGCCTCTGGCTGCATCCTCCAGAGTGGACAAATGCTGTGTCTTCACAGGAGGAAGGGGAAAGGGTCTGGACAGTTCCCTCCAGCTCTTTTATAAGACCCTCCCCCCATCCTATTCAGGAGCAGTCTACACTCGAGACGGAATCACCTACAAATGGCCTTCATGCTATTGCATGTCTGGATTGTGGGATATGCACTGAGATCACAGCACAGGGTCTAGAGAGAGAGGTAGAGGAGCTGGGGGAATGCCTGAGAGACAGAGTGGACACACTTGGTGAGGGACTTAGGTGGAACATGAAGTGGGAGCGAGAAGCCAGCAATGGACCCCAGATTTGGTGAGCATGCTGAGCCCTTACCCAAGGCATAGACATTTTCTTTCATTCCTACCAAGAGGAACTGTGCCTTCGGGACGCCTGCATTGTCCTGCCCTGTGTAGCAGGCAGTGAAGAAAGGGTTTAGGAAACGGGTTGGTGGGAGGACTGGCTTCCCCACGTGGACCCATCATCGAGGTAAGAGGCAGTGGACATCTCTGAAGACCTGGCTGGGACCTCACTGGGCTGCTTTCAACTCTTCATTAAGCCAAAGAAGTAAAGGTACATGCCATAAAGGGCTCCAAGGAAACACTAAACAGCAATAGGTCCGATTCTCTGAGAAATGCCCTGAACCTTGTTAGGAAAATCCCGAATTTTTCTGTGCCTTGTGTCTCAGTCACGGCTACAGTGCAAACTCTTATTTCATGCTTTGGAAGGATTTTCGCTGCTGGGGAAAACGACCAGAACATCAGATCTTTGGAAGTCTGATGAGGGGATATCACGCTCCCTTTGAACTTCCTCAGAGGCCCCCGAGGTACAAAAGACTTTCTTTTCTCTTTCTCTCCCCACCTCCAGCTCCCATTGTTCCCCGCCTGCCAGCTTCTCCAGTCAAATGTTTCAGCTCTAAAATTGGTATGATTTCATGGTCCAAAAGGGCCCATTTTCTCTCTGGTGAAAAGTCACACACACTCATTCAATTTATAAGAGGTGATTATGAAGCTTTGTCCTTCGAAAGGCCTTTTGGCCTATTGTAGCATCAGGAAGAAAATTCCTGAACAATCTCCCTTTGAAATGCATTGTGTATGGAGAGGGATCAAGTTCACATTTTTTTCCAATAGGACATTTGTTCTCTATGTTTCTTGTGTTCAGCCAGAAACTGTCTGGGTAAAGGAGAGATAGAGAGAGATGATAGAGATAGAGAGGTACCCCAGGAATTGAAAGCTCATTTGGTATGTTCTGCACAGATTTTCACTCCAACTTCAAGACCCTGATGGCTTGTTCTGAGGGTTTATTTTGTGCCAGGTGCTATGCTAGACCCATGGGCAATGGGACATACAGGTGATGTGCCACAAGATGCATTAAGAAGTCCCTGAAATGCTGAGAGTGGGATCAGGCATAACCGAGGGTGAAAGGTGAAAGCCAAAATATGATCTGCACAGAGGAGAGTAGGGAGGAGGAAATATGTGGTCAGCTGGGAGAGTCAGGGAGGAGCAAGAGGGGCTCTCAGCTGGAATACCAGTGGTGTGTCGGAGAGCAGAGAAGGGCCTCTTGAGAGCTAGGGATGTGGCTCAAGCTGTAGCGCGCTCGCCTGGCTGCGTGCAGCCTGGGTTCAATTCTCAGCACCACATACCAACAAAGATGTTGTGTCTGCCGAAAACTAAAAATAAATATTAAAAATTCTCTCTCTCTCTCTCTCTCTCTCTCTCTCTTTAAAAAAAAAAAAAACAAAAAAAGAAGGGCCTCTTGGGCAGACTCCACCTGATCCCCATTACATCTCTGCAAAACAGATCTCATTACCGAGCTGAAGAAAAGTAGATTCAGAAAGGGCAAGCAACATGCCCAAGTCCAGCCAAGCTCAAGTTTGTATTTTACAATGTTACTGTGAGGGTCGGCTGAATAATGGCTGTCCAAAGATGTCCATGTCCTCCTCCCTGGAATCTGTGAGTAGGTTGTTATATGACAAAGAGGAATTGTGGTTGTAGATGAAATTAAAGTTGTTAATCAACAGACTTTGAGATGGCGAGATTGTCCTGGATAGCTGAGTGTGTCCAGTGGAGGCACAGATGTCCTTATAAATGGAAGGTGGCAGGGGAGAGAGGACTGGAGGGATGGAAGCTTGAGAAATGCTTGAACAGCCCTTGCTGGCTTTAAAGACATAAAGAGGGTCATGAGCAAGAAAAGGGGCCACTTCTGGAATCTGGAAAAGGCTTCCATTGGGATCTCTTAACTAGTCCACAATAATCTTGCCATCTCAAACCCCATTGATTAACAAGCTCAGCTCCATCATCATCACCACCACCATCATCATCATCACCACCACCATCATCATCATCACCACCGTCATCATCATCATCACCACCACCATCATCATCATCACCACCACCATCATCATCATCACCACCATCATCATCATCACCACCACCGTCATCATCATCATCACCACCACCATCATCATCATCCTACCATTTTATTTTCATCTCATTGTCACCATCACACCTTAGAGCCTGCAGAGGAGCTCAGCCTACTGACAGCTTGGGTTTAGTACAGTGAGGACCTTGTTGGGCTTCTGACCTCCAGATATATAATACATTTATGCTCTTTGAGCATCTCAATTTATGATTATTTTTACAGCATCAATAGAAAACTAATCAATTGTGCCACACTTTCAGCAGCATTTTTAAATTACCTAAATTTCTTTTTTATTGATTTTTTTAAAAAATAAATGATAGCAGAATGCATTACAATTCTTATTACACATATACAGCACAATTTTTCATATCTCTGTTTGTATATAAAGTATGTTGAACCAAATTGTGTCTCCATACATGTACTTTGGATGATGTCACTTCACCATCCTTGCTAACCCTCTGCCCCCTCCTTTCCCCTCCCACCCCTCTGCCCTATCTAGAGTTCGTCTATTCCTCCCATGCTCCCCCTCCCTACCCCACTATGAGTCAGTCACCTTATATTAGAGAAAACATTCACCATTTGTTTTTTTTGGGGGGGGATTGGCTAACTTCATTTAGCATTATCTTCTCCAGTGCCATCCATTTACTCACAAATGCCATGATTTTATTCTCTTTTATTACTGAGTAATATTCCATTGTGTATAAATGCCACATTTTAAAATCCATTCATCTACTGAAGGGCAGCTAGGTTGGCTCCACAGTTTAGCTATTGTGAATTGTGCTGCTATAAACATTGATGTGGCTGTGTCCCTGTAGTGTGCTGTTTTTAAGTCCTTTGGGTGTAGATTGAGAAGAGTGATAGCTGGGTCAAATGGTGGCTCCATTCCCAGATTTCTGAGGAATCTCCATACTGCTTTCCATATTGGCTGCACCATTTTGCAGTCCCACCAGCAATGTATGATATACCTTTTCCCCCACATCCTTGCCAACACTTTTTATTGTTTGTTTTAATAATAGCTGCCATTCTGACTGGAGTGAGATGATATCTTAGTTTTATTTGCTTTTCTCTAATTGCTAAAGATGATGAACCTTTTTTCATATATTTGTTGATTGACCTTATATCTTCTTCTGAGAAGTGTCTGTTCAAGTCCTTGGCCCATTTATTGATTGGGTGTTTTTTTGTTTGTTTGTTTGTTTTTTTGGTGCTTAGCTTTTTGAATTCTTTATATACCCTAGAGATTAGTGCTCTGTCTAAAGTGTGAGGGTTAGAAATTTGCTCCTAGGATGTAGGCTCCTCAGAAGATGGAAAGATCTACCTTGCTCTTGAATAGGCAGAATCAATATTATCAAAATGTCCATACTACCAAAAGAACTATAAAAAATATTGCAAATCTGATCAAAATCCCAATGGAATTCCTCATAGAAATATAAAAAGCAATCATGAAATTCATCTGGAAAAATAAGACCCAGAATAGCTAAATCAATCCTTAGCTGGAAGAGTGAAGCAGGTGGCATCACTATACCAGACCTTAAACTATACTACAGAGCAATAGTAACAAAAACAGCATGGTATTGGCACCAAAACAGACTGGTAGACCAATGGTACAGAATAGAGGACACAGAGACAAACCCACAAAACTACAATTATCTTATATTAGACAAAGGTGCCATAAAGCATGCATTGGAGAAAAGATAGTCTTTTCTATGTGCTGGGAAAACTGAAAATCCATATGCAACAAAATGAAATTAAATCCCTACCTCTCACCATGCACAAAACTCAACTCAAAGTGGATCAAGGACCTAGGAATAAAACCAGAGACCCTGAGTCAATAGAAGAAAAAGTAGGCCCTAATCTCCATCATGTGGGATTAGGCCCCAACTTCCTTAATAAGACTCCTATTGCACAAGAATTAAAACCAAGAATCAATAAATGGGATGGATTCAAACTAAAAAGTTTCTTCTCGGCAAAATTAACAATCTATGAGGTGATCAGCAGAATTTTAAAATTCAATAGCATTTCAACAGACATTTCATGCCTGGGAAGCTGCATAAATTTTTAAAAAACAAAGCAGGTGTGTTAGATGGCCTGACTCAAGTCTATTCTACTCCTTACCAGCTGGGTTACTTTGAACGTGTTACTTGAATTTTACAAACCTGTTTTCTTCTCAACAATAGTGTTTTTAAAGATCAAATAAGTTAATGCATAAAAATGGGTTTAGCTGCCATCTGCTGTAGACTAAGTGGTTAATACATCACAGCTACCATCATGATTGGTGTCATCATGTCCATCACCATCATCATCATTATTCTACCAACAATATTAGTTTCACATCACTGTCATAGCCACCATCATCACCATCATCATCATCACCACCATCATCACCATCACCACCATAATCACCATCACCACCATAATCACCATCACCACCATCATTACCATCACCACCATCATTACCATCACCACCATGATCACCACCATCATCACCATCACCACCATGATCACCATCACCACCACAATCACCATCACCACCTTCACCACCATCACCACCATCATCACCATCACTACCATCACCACCATCATCACCATCACCACCATGATCACCATGATCACCATCACCACCACAATCACCATCACCACCATCATCACCATCACCACCATCATCACCATCATCACTATACTATCACCATTATTTTCACATCATCATAATCATCATCATCATCTTTACTATCATCACCATCACGATTGCCATTCCAGAGTGTTTAGGTGGAGAATGGATGGTTCAGGGGCAGAGAGGGGTATGGAGGGAAAGGAAAACTGAGGAGCTGTGACCTTGCCCATCCCGTCGCCTCTTCTTCCTCTCTCCACACAAGGTATCTCTGTGTGATTTCCTCTAGCTACAATTTGAACCTCTCTATAGGTTAGTTCCAGGTTCAAAGACCTAGGATAGGCCTGGGATGGAATCTGGAGCCTCTGGCATGCACTTTGTGATCTATGTAGCCAGGCTCTGACCATCTGCAGTCCTTCCTCCAAACCCATGCCCAGCCCCAGGACCTGAGGGACTCAGGTTTTCCTTGGGAAGGGCTCAAGCAAAGTTAGGAAAAAGTTACCTCTTCTCATCAAAAGGGAACCAAAGTGCAAATCCTCAGAGACACTCTGTGCAGCTTTCCCAGAGATCACGCAGCTGGACTTGAGTGACTTGAGTCTCCAGCCCCAGCGTCTGCTCCAGCGCTCTCCCACCTCTGGCCCACCCCACACCTCTGTGTGAGCCGGGGACACCTGCGGGTCACTGCCTGTGTTTCCTCCCAGCACACTCTCCCTGGGTCCAAACCCAGAATGACTCAGCAGCTGAGGCCACCAGGCCCTCTTGGAAGCGAGTCTCAGGAGGGGCCCTGGGCCAGGACTTCCAGGGGAGCACTGCTCCACTCACACTGGGGCTTCCGAAGGAGGGCAGCTCTATTATTCACATACCTACGTCCAGCTGGAATATCCTACGCAATTAACTGTGAGCGTTTGACAACGGAGTGGACTTTTTGGCGGAGTGGACTTTTTGACAAAGTCCTCCAGTTTTCCTTAAATGTTTAGAAGGTGTGACCGGCTCAGGAGGCTTTCGAGTTCTGCTCCATTGAATAAGAAGATGAATCCTGGCAGGGAAGAGGGATTTAAGCCAGTTGCAAAGTGTGCTGTATATGATGCTTTTAAACAGCTAAGGAAGACCCCAAGCTAGTAACTGACTTATGTCTCTTTCTACAAAGTGAAAGAGGGTCTTTTTTATCTGAATAAGGGCTTGCTACTGGAGTTGAGGCATGTTTGATTCTTTGCTTGAATAATTTCCCTTTTTGAAATATTTTAAATGGTGCTGGGGAATCCAACCCAGGGCCATATGCATGCCAGGTGGCTGTTCTACCACGGAGCCACATCCCCAGTGTTGCTTGAGTGATTTCTACCAAACTTGTTGGAAGCAGAAGACTTAACAGTCTAAGCAGCTTTTAAGCTTTTTAAGATCTAAGCAGCTCAGCCTGTATCCCTGACTTCGGCTGGCTTGTCCCCTGCTCTGAGTTCAGTTGGTGGGTCAGGGGACATTCTCCCTTTGCCAGGTGGCCCAGGCAGAGGAGCAGGCTGGTTTTCTTGGAGGATATTCTTCCCAAGGAGAGGCCAGGGATGCAGCCCAAGGTGCATGATGAGGAGTGGCCAGGTCAATGACAGTTGGAGCCTGGGTCCCTGAATCCAGGTCACATTAGTGGGAGACAGGAGCTGGGGGCAGGAGGGAAATCTTTCTTCCTCCCCCAGCTGGCTCTTGAAGGCTGGTCAGCAGCTTGCAGAGCAGGAAAAGGGCAAACGGGATACTTCAAATAAGTGAAGATTGAGCCACTGACTTAAGATTTAAGCAAAACAAAGAAAAAAATTCCCCAAAGCAAATCTCTGGGGATGTGCCGAGAAACCACCTTACTAGTCCCAGCACACCTGGAATGGCCGACCCCATCATCCAGAACTTTGGCTCTCTCCTGCTTCAGTGTTGTGCTCCTATTTCCTGCATCACCCTCAGGGTCTCTCCCTGGCTCACCTGGATGCTCCCAGGCTAGCTCAGGGCTGGCTTTTCCCAGCAAGCTTACTGTGATTGCTCTAGAGAGGAATAATATCTTCTTTGAAATCTCATAATCAATTGATCACCCCCCAATAGCTCTCTGAAATTCATATTTAACTGAGTATCCTTTATTTTTATTTTTTAAATTTGATAACTCCATCATGTTTTATTTGTATCTAGATTTGATATTCTCTACTAGAATGTAAGATTAACATGCTATTTTAAAATGTTGCAGTAGATTCACAGTTTGACCTGGGTGAAAAGTCTGGCTCTACTATTTAGTGGTTTGGGGGCATAATTTTGTTTTGTTTTGGGTAGAATTTCAGTCTTTTCTTGTGCATAAATATAAGAGCGCTCTCTTCCTAAGTTTGCTGTGGATGTTTAATGAAACAACTGCTTGTGAAGACTTAGAACATGGAAGGCACATCGTAGATGCCTCATGCATGCTGTCACCTCTACCAGATTGTGATCTCCTTAAAGTGCATGCCACAGCTCTGTTAATTCCACTGCTGTGTGTGTCCCCCACAAGCTCAAGTGTGAGACAATGCAAGAAAGTTTAGAGGTGAAATGACTGGGTTAAGAGAGCCTTAACCTAATCAGCGCCTTAGTCCCCTCCTAGGGATTAACTTGGTGGCAACGGTAGGCAGGTAGGATGTGGCTGGAGGAGGTGGCCACTGGGGGCCTGCCTTTGCTGTATGTATTTTGTCCCTGCTTCCTGGTGGCCATGTCCTGGACCACTCTACTCCACCACAATCTTCCACCATGATGTTCTGCCACACTTTAGGCCCCAAATAGTGGAGTGGGACATCTGTGAACCAAGATCTCTGAAACCATGATCCCCCAAATGAACTTTTCTTCTCTAAAATTATTCCTGTCAGGTCTGTTGATCACAGTGACTAAAAATCTGCCTAAAACCACTTCCATTCCAGCTCATGCCTGTCATGTACCTTGTTCCTAATAGACACTCGGCAACAGTTTCCTGATCCAAGGAGTGAATTGTCAGCTGGTAAGGAAGGTGGAAGAAGGTGTTCTTTAGCAAAATGAAGATGCATCTTCATAGAACTTCCATGACTGACCTTAGATTCTTCACTTCAGTTGTAAGCACATCTGCTTCCTGATATAAAAAAAAAAGCTCAAATAAATAAATCAGCAAGCTCTCAATTGGGCTTTCCCTCTACTTTTCCTCTGGGGAGTCTTAGGGACTCATAGTCAATTTTTAACAATTTGGGGAAAACAATCAGGAAAGAAGAAAGAAACTCATCTTGATTGGGTTTCCACTGTTTGAACTTGTGTGTGGCAGGTTTTTTCCTTCCACATTTTTTATGCAGATAAATAAATAGGGTTTCAAAATCTCAGCAACTTGCTAGGGTCACACAGATAAAAATTGGAAGAGTAGTATTTTATATCATCAAGGTGGCTGGTCACCCCTCACTTTGCTTTCAGTGTGGGGCCTGTGGCAGTGATAAGATAGGCCCTGGCCACCAGAGCAGGAAAGCCGCCCTAGTTCACAGCAGGACTGGCCAGGCAGAGATTCCATCCTCCAAGGCTTGTTTAAGTAAACAGGCAGCAAACAGAGCTGAGTCCTGCGGAAGCAAGTTAGATGTTCTGGCCGGGGTTGCAGTCAGCACCGCGGACAGCTCCCGGCCCTTCCCCAGGCAGGGACCCTGGAGGAGCCTCTGTCTCCTTATCCTGGTTTCCTACAACCAGAGGGACAACTGCCATAGTGAGCCACATATAAAGAGACTCATCTGGAAACCCGGCTCAAGGCTTCCTGGGGAGTGAGTTGATCTCATACCACCCAAAGACTGGTCATGTTGTTACTGTGGGACTGCAGCAGGCATATGGCTTTGTTGGGCTATTTGGTCCCTCCAGGCTGATGGAGATGTTTCCTGAAACCCCTGAACTCTTCCTCAGTGTCAATCCAATGCCCAGGCCTGGATTCACACTCACACACACACACACACACACACACGCATGCACTCACCTCCAGGCAGGGATCCACCCAAGAGCCACTTTGCCAAGAACTTAGCACACATGTTGGGCGTTCCTGGAAGATGATAGAAAAGGGGGCATGAGCAACAAAAGAATCTTTAAATTCATCAAACTGCAAAATGGCATCTGACGACAGCTCTTTAAACAGCACTTCCAAACTTGCTACTCAAATACCCACCACATCTAGAAAAACACAATTGGCCACAACAGCCTTGAGAAACAAGATTGATGAGATGTGAGCTGAGGCCAAAACCTGCCACGATTTATAAGGCAGCTGAAGCTGAAATACCAACCTGGTGGGAAAGCCAATCTCTCCCCGCCCCAAGTGCACCTGCAAAGAGGTGGCTGGCTCCACGCAGAGCCCCTGCACTCCTGCCTGGGAAGCTTTCCACCTCTCCCACCTCCTCCCAGGATGCAGAACTCAAGCATTCCCAGCCCATGAAACACCCTTCCACATATCTGTACCCTGTGCACTTTTTTGTTTTTCTTTGCAGAGTTCCATGAAGACACACTCGAGCATATTAGAAAGTGCTTCAGCTGTGACAGTGTCACAGTGTCACTCAATATACACACAGGGATGGTCAAGGTGGTGCTATGGCCTGAATGTCTGATCCCCCCAAATCCATGGTGAGACCTGATCACTGATGTGGTTTTGTAAGAAGATGGGGACTCTGGGAGGTGATGATGTCACCAGGGCTCCACTCTCACACATGGCTTCAGAGCCCTTGTAGAAGAGACTGCAGGAGTCCCCATCATCTCTCCCACTGTGTGCAGACCCAGTGAGACATCGTGCACCAAGAAGAGCCCTCATCAGACTCTAAATTGGCTGGTGACGTTGATCTTGGACTTCTCAGCCTCCAGAACCATGAGAAATAACTTTTTGCTATTTAGAATTCACTCTGTTGATGAGATTTTGTTACAGCAACCCAAGACAGATGGCAAATTTTATGTTGTATATATTTTACCACAATTAAAGTTTTTTAAGTAAAAGAAAAAAAGAATTTTTTTCAGTTAATTATTGCCTTGTAAGAAGCCACCACAAACCAGAAATTATTGGATTGCTCCTGATTCTGTCTGGGCAGGGCCCAGAGGGGAAGGTTCCTCTCTCCCGCCAGTGGTCCAAGGTCGGGCTGTGCACCTGAGGCTGCAGGGTCCAAATTGACCCCACACAGGCACTTGCCCTGCCTGGCTGAGTCTTGGAGGCGGGGAGTGGTGGGAGGCCATTATTCTTTTCCACATGGTCTCTCTACTCATCCAATAATCCAACTTGGAACTTTTGGTACAGAGCTGGATTCTAAGCCAGGCCTCTTACAGTCTAGGACCTAGACTGGCATATTGTCACTCCTGGCTCCTTCCAGATCTTCTGAGTTGAAGCAGGTCACAGCAAGAGCTGGGATTGAAGATTAAGAACCCAACCCTAATGCCCTTGGTGGGGGGGAATCACACGCACACTCAGGAGTGGGGAATGGTGGGTGGCCGTTTTTGCAGACCACCCCACAGTGAATCTCGACACATTTCCTCCCAGTCCTGCACAGAGCGGGCAGATGAATAAGGACCACAAGGTCTACTCTGGCGTCTCATCTGGAGTGTAATCCACCCCATTGGAGCAATTTTAATTTGGGAACTCAGAGATGAGGCTGTGTGGGTAGGGTGTACACATATTCTCCAGGGCTTGGGAAGAGGGGGGCGTTAAAAGTTATTTCTTCTTACATAAGAAGAAGAAAAAAAGCAAGCCCAGTTGTGATAACTGTCAGTCATTTAGTAAGAGACTAGGACAGCTAAGTCATACTGTACTACACACACACACACACACACACACACACACACACACACACACACGCACCTCTGACACAAAGCCCAGAGCAGGCTTTAGATACATACAATAAAGTCATGGCATCTCTTGGTAATTATGGAGGAACTTAACTCAATTCAAAATCTTCAGGTGGCCATCTAATTTCCCACTCAGTGATCAGCAGAAACGCCAGCTGCAAGCAGCAGGTCAGCCACTTCTTCTCTGTTGACAGAGCTGCACAGTGACAGGTGGTCTGAGTGTACAGAGTAAAGTTGGATGGTGTTGACTTCCAAGGCCCCGCCTTTCCAGCCAGGCCTGAGCAGCAGGAGTAAGTGGCTCTGTGGATTTCCCACTGCCTTAACCAGATCTTTGATCTCCCTGAGGAAAACCCTGGGAAAGAGAATTCCTGAAGATGTTGACACGGAGGAGAAGCCAGATGTGCCCATCACAGGGCCCCTGAAAGACCAGGGGACCATGAAGTTGGCCATCTCTGGACCTGGAAGTGAAGCTGGAGCATATACAATGGTGCAAGCTCCCTGATACTGTTCAGGAACCTGGCACACAGCTGGGGCCCCACAGTCTACACCCAAGCAGAACGTGAGGCTGGAGAGAGGCCATGGTCAGCAGACACCTTCAGCCATCCACAGAGCCATTACCTGGGCCGTCTTTCCCTTATTGGCTTTATTTTCAGCAGTCGTCACCCAGAGTTTTAATAACATTGCCCTCCTACGGTGATCACAATCTGCAGCTGTCTTGGTTAGTTGTCTGTGTCCTGTTCATGGTTAGGCTCACCCTGTGGTACTGGCTGACTTGTTCATGACTGTGGCCCCAGGGTCTGAGATTTGGTGGGTGTTGATTATTTCTTGAACAAAGGAATTGGATACAATTGGATCACATGAACTTGTGCCCAGGGGAAGGGTCTCTGTTAGGACGTTGCTGTAGGAGTGGAGTTTGTGGGTCTTGGAGCAGGGCACAGGGAGTCAATTTAGCACTGCCCTTATGATGTGTGTGGTGTTTAATTGGGCAGTGATTTTAGATGCCAGCAACAGATGAGGGAACAAGCTGACCGTTTATTGAATGGACGTTTGGAGTCTTACAGAACTGGGGGACGGTGCTGGAGAACTGGCTTCTGGGAGCGTTGCTGAAGATAATGCTGCCCAAGTGGCCTGGTGAGAAGCCACACCCACTGCCAACGCGCTCCTGCTGCTCCTACTGCCAGAGCACTGGCTTGTCCACAGCGTCACTCCCCAAAGTCGGCTGCCTCTGTGAGGTCCCATCCACACAGCTGCTTTGCACGTGTCCCATAGGCGGAGCCTGGGTCAAATACCCCTACCAGCTGCCATGGACAGGGGATTTGGGGAGCAAGGCTCACAGGCTAGAAGTTACCCAAACAGAGGAAGGCTGTTCAAAGTGTCCCGGGCAATGAGAAAACTTGACCAGGGCTCACAGCCCCTGCCTCGGGTTCCTCAGAAGCAAAGCAGTCTTTGTGTCCTCAGGAAGTGCATTGGGAATTGTCATGTGAAGAGCTGCCATGTCCTAAGGACTTCTGAGGTGGCCTAGGGTGCTCCGGTGGGAGTGCTGCTCCTAAGGAGAGGAGAAGAAATGGGGAGGGAGCAGGGGCTGGGCCCACAGCAGAACACCTGATTTGTTGAGTGTCGGGGAGGCCTTCCCTGCACCCCACCTGTCCTCTGGCCTGTAGCAGCTGTAGCCTCTAATGAGAGCAGATGGAGCATGTACAGTCTGGATGTCCTGGAGCCGAAGGCTCTGCGTAACTGCACGGCCACCGTCTTCGCTCCTCCTGGGACGTAGGAAATGGCATCTTCATTATGCTGATGAGAGGTCCAGAGAGGTGTGGGAGCTCTCAAACATTTGGCAATTCAGATAAATTGACTAGATATGAATTATTCCTTCAGGAACAAAAAGGACCAACACAATTCTGCCTGTCCTTGGTGGAAGAGGTGGCTTGGAGAGGCCAGATAAAGTTGGGAAAGGAGAACTCTTTCCCACCTCTCTCGAACCTCCACACCCTCCTCCACCAAGGAAAGTCAAAGTCGTTGGTCAAGCCCATGAGGCCTGTTGAGTAAGGAACCCGGGGGTCAGAGGATACAGGGTGAGGACAGAGATGTTCACCACCAGTTCACCCCTCACCCACTACCTGTTCCAGATACCCTCGCCTGGAACCACCTCTTCTCTTTCTTCATCCCCTTCTGAAGCCAATTTAAAGATAGATAGTTAGTGTAGATAGGTAAATCGGGTCTCATATGGAGTAAGATGAATAAAATGAAGGCCATGTTGAGAATGGAAACCAGGAAAGCAGAGCAGCACTCGGGGAGATTGAAATGTTAATGTCCCCAAGGCCCAGAGCCCGTCCTAAGGAAATGTTAATGAAGCAGCTCCCAGCAAACTGGGGGTGCTAATCAAAGCTGCCCCAGGCCCTTCCTGCCCAGATGACTCCTTCAGCCCACCTGTCTCCCACCTGCATTCTATCACTGCAGGGACAAAGGACAGAAATGGGAGAAAGCAGAAAGAAGACCTTAGCTATAAAAAAGCTCGCCCTTCCACAGATTCCAACTTTTTGTTTTTTAATACACACACACACACACACACACACACACACATATTTTTAGTTGTTGTTGGACACAATACTTTTATTTTGTAAGGGTACGGCGAACGTCGGAGGAAGAGACCACCAAGAGACCCACTCATGCAACAGCAAAAGGGGTTTATTGAGGATCCAATCCAGCGTGCTGGGGCTCCAGGCTCACTCAAGACGGGAGAGCGGCCAAGAGCCCCGAGCAGGGGTTGAGCAGTGCTTAAGTACACTTTTTGGGGAGGGCGGGGGCTTTGCATACATCAGAGCAAATCATCATGAGGCGCGGGAAAATTGAACAACAACTCTCAAACATGATTTGTCCATTCATTGGTGGGAACAGGTCGGGCAGGAGTGATAGGTCAATCCTAAGGAGGGGATACATTCAAACTGATTGGTTTGGGCCCTGAATGCCTACGTGCCAAACTGCACAGGGTCCAGGTTATTTAACAACTAAATGGTCAGTACCGGGCATTGTCTTAACTGTCTCAGGAATTTCGGGTTCTGTGTGCAGTTCAGAAACTTTACAATACCTAGTCCTTTACATTTTAACTCAGGCTTTGCAGCTTAGAAACTTTACCCTTTCAATTTCACTTATTTATTTTTATGTGGTGCTGAGGATGGAGCCCAGGTCTGGCACATGCAAGGCGAGTGCTCCATCCTGAGCCACAACCCCAGCCCCCACGGATTTCTCTTTTTTGGTCCCCTTCTTCCTCCAGGGAGAAGTGTTTTCTGCTGTCCTTTAATAAAGTTTTTACTTTCCACTCTACACTTGCCTGGGAGTGCTTCTCAGGTGTTATACTTCACTATTCTGGGAAGCAAGGACTCGTCACCGTCACCGGTCATTTACCCCAGGACATGTTTTGGTTGGGAGCAGGTGCCTACCTTGCCCCTTGGAGGGCCAGGAAGGGATGGACAGGAGGTGTTGTTTACACTGCTTTGGATGAACAGAGGGCACACTCACAGCTCTGGTGACATATCCCTGCTCACTGGGACAGAGGGACAGAGGACCAGACCTTGGGAGTGACTTCTCCAAGGGGTGTGCTCTGCATTCCAACAGCAGAGACCCCTGATGTTTCTGCTGAAGGTGCTGAGCCTTTTCTCAGAGCCTTTGGTAATCCTCAGGGCTGTCCTCCGGGATGAGGGCTCCTGCAGCCGTGGGCGGGGTCTGGACCCTGGTTCCTCAGCTCTGCTGCCACTCCTTCTTGTGCAGCCAATTTCAGCTCATGGAATCGTCTTGTGACTCACAGGTTGCAAGGATCATTTCCATTTTAAAGATAGGAAACTGGGGCTGGATGTGGTTTAGTGGCAGATCATAGCCTGGCATTTATGAGGCCCTGGATTTAATCCCCAGCATAGCAAAAAAAAAAAAAAAAAAAAAAAAGAGAGAGAGAGAGAGAGAAATACGAATTCAGAAAACTGATTCTCAGAAGGGACATGGGTGGTGTCAGGAGCCACAGTGAGCAGCAAGTGGCTGAGCAAGAATTGAGGCAGGTGTGGTTGGCTAGGCAGAGCTCAGGCACTGGCAGACACCCCCTCCTCCATGATTTCCCACAGCCTCAACCATGTCTCCATCCTCACCTGGGTGTCCCTTCTTACCTCTGTCTGGAACCCCCCTAACTGTGTCCTGGCCACAGCACCATATCTAATGCAGGAAGTCCTCATTGAATTCCCAGCCCAGCCCAGTCCCAGGATCTTCCTCCCCTGCACTGTGTGGTTCCTGGCCTGTGCAGTGACCAGTGGTCCGTTTCTGCATCAAAAAATACTCAGTACATGCTGAACAAGATGCTACGTGCAAAGGTGTCGCTCCAGAGCCCGACCCAGAGCCCTGCTCCATGCCTACTGCTGCTGGGGTTCAGCAGCTCTGTTTATCTGCAGGCCCCCACCTCACCAGCCAGAGGCAGGCAGTGACAGCTGTCACTACATCCCAGGACATGCTCAGTGACCTGGGCAGCTGGATGCTGTGAGGCCATCATATTTTGGCATCTAGCTAACCTGTAAGTATTAAAGGTTAAAAGAGAGGGAGAGAGCGGAGGAAAATGTCTATTTTTGTGCCGAGAGGCAGACAGCCTGAGCAAAGTAACAGGTCCTCCTCAAAGTGCTTTGAGAAAATAAGTTTCCTATTTTAGCTTAATGACATTCCAGACAGAGCCGAATGATTAAATATTGAAACAGGACTGGCAATGTTGAGTTTCATCCGGCTGATCAATGCAAGATGAAGGAGCAGAAGAAAATGCAAATGTCAAATTACCAAATCCAAACCGACTCCAAGCTGAGCCTTGGTAAAATGTCACAGGAGGTCCATCAGGGCATTGCATGTTCTTTTGGCCCTGAGGTAAGATGCAGAAGGAAACAGGGTTCCCAGCGTCCGGCTCTGCCCAGGATGCCAGTGCTTCTGAGAAAGGTCATCTGTGTTGATGAACAGGGTGTGTGGTGTAAGGACCAGGGCTGGAGACGCAAAGCCAGAGGTGACAGACCCCTTCCCCTAAGCTGCTGCCTGGGCACAATCCTGGCAGGTCAGAACACTCACCCGACCTCGGTAGCTAGGGTCGCAAACCAATTGCTGTGGTCGCTGGGATTGACAGAGAAGGAGAGAGAAGACACAGCCAACCTCAAGCAACTGAAAACATCACAGCCACTGTTTACAAGACCCAAGGACTGACAAGGCCCAGAGGTCCCCTGAGCGGGGCCACTTAAAGACACTGCAGCGCATGGTGTGTCTTCAATGGAACTTATTGCACAGGGGCTGGAATGGGGCACTTTCCTTATTCAGATTATTATTTTTTTTTTAAATCTGTGTGTTGGGGCTGGGGTTGTAGCTCAATGGTAAAGCACTTGCCTAGCCTGTGTGATGCCCTGGGTTCGATTTCCAGCTCGATTTAAACATTGAATCAGGACTGGCAATGTTGAGTTTCATCCGGCTGATCAATTTAAGATGAAGCAGCAGAAGAAAATGCAAATGTCAAATTATCAAATCCTGAGCTGCTGCCTGGGCACAATCCTGGCAGGTTAGAACACACCCACCTTCCCCTGCCCATCCTTAATCAGGGCACCACTGTCCCTCCCATCCTACAATTTTATTTGGGAATTCGATATAAGGGAATCATGCCTTAAGCAACCTTGTGAGGTTGGCTTCTTTCCCTCGACGTTATCAGAAAGGGAATGTATTTTACCAGAATCGAATCTGCATATTAATTCACAGAAACACGACTCTTTGAACTTCTCTGTGGCTGTCTGGTTTATGAAAACCTCCAATGCGGGGGACTTGGGTGGCCAACCCGCAGGCGAGCCCACCACTGGCTGTGAGGGAGGTTTGGAGGAGGAAGGAGCCGGCCAGGGTACCCATGATGACAGTGGAGACAGCGAGGAGCACGGAGGAGGTGATGGTGCTGAAGGTGACATGTTGAGAATGGAGAAGGTGGTGACAATGGCAAGGGGCTCCCACCAGCGACAGCTATGCCGACATGGATTACGAGGCTGGAGATCGTGGGCATGGGCACAATGACAGACAGCAAGGGTGCAGATGGGAGGATTCTGGCCGTGAGCTGCTCACCACCAGTGACTGAAGCATGAAGGGACGGTGGTGAGAGACGGTGGCCGCCATCACAGAAGTGATCAAGCGGGGAAGGTTTTATGTCTACAAAACACTGTTGTGTCATCCTGTCACCCTGGCAAAGGGTCCGGGGTAATCCCATATTACAGGGGAATTGAGGCAAGAAGTGAGAGACTTGTTGGAAGGTCATAAATAACAAGATAAGATCTTTGATGTTTCTCACTTCAAATCCAAGCTCCTGGGTCTAGCATCTTCAGGGCCTTGCCTTCAGCTGACTGCTAACAAAGATCCTGCGCTCCATGCAGTAGAGAGTCCCTCCCGCCTCCTGAGCTCACTGCAGTTCTCAGAACCACGTGTGATGAGCAGGAAAGCCCTCCCGGCAAATGTGAGCAAGGAGGTGAACCCCTGGTCACTGCTGGGAAGCCACTCTAACCCCAGAGACCTTCAGGGCTCTGTGTCTTGCCTGTGAGAACCACACAGTCACAGGCGAAGCCACCTTGATGACAGTGTGGTGTCCCATGCCAGGGTCAGGGGGAGGGGAGAAATGGGGTCCTCCTCTGGCCCAGAAAGAGTTGGCAACTCAGCCCTGCCCTGCACACACCTCCAAGACCTGCCTTCTGTGACCACCAGTCTAGGGACACAGGGAAATGCAGGTGTGGTTGGGAACAGGAGGGAAGGAACTGTCCGCCCAGACCAGGAGGCTGACCACATCCACCACACCACCCTGCCGGGCCCACAGCCATGCTGGCCAGAGAGAAGCAATGTCCAAGGACCCAGTGGCTTCTTTCTGTGGACATGATGGGCAAGTCGGTGGGAGAAAGAAGGAAGAGGAGGCGTTTGAGGAGGAGGAGCTGGGAAAGGTGCAGGGCCAGGCTGGAGCAGACCCCATGGGAGCATGGGCTGGGGTGTCCAGGAGGCCCCAGCACACTCACCGGTTCCAAGGGGGGCTCAGGGCACACCGGGAGGGGGGTGGTCTCAGGCCGATTTCCCATGCTTGGCCATCATCTGGATGCTCCCTTTGTTACTTACTGATGCAGCCAAGGCGAGTTTGGTGGTTTGAATTGTCCCATGTCCTCAACACCCAGTAGAGAAGGGAGAGGTGGGCAGCAACAGGAGTTTGGTTTTTTTTTTTTTTTTTTTTGACATATTTTATTTGCAATAATTTTAATATTGTGCTTTATTTTTTAATTTTTTTTATTATTAGTTGTTCAAAACATTACAAAGCTCTTGACATATCATATTTCATACATTTAATTCAAGCGGATTATGAACTCCCATATTGCAGATTCACATCATTACACATCCACTTTTTTACATACTGCGATACTAGTGTCTGTTGTATTCTGCTGAAGATAAACAGGAGTTTGAACATGGCCAGTGGCAGACAACAACATTTGTTTAGAAAATGCGGTCTGCTTGCCATGCAGCTGGCCTTAGGGACAGCAGCAGCGAGGGGTCAAATGTGCCGCCCTGCCCCCCACCATGTAGGACATGGCTGCCCCCAGCGGGCAGCCTCCTGAAAGAGACAGGGAACCCCTGAGAACATCCTGAGGCTGGTCTCCCGGCTGCCTCTCCTGGTTAGAGACCACGTGTCACTTCATCTGCAAACATTTCAGCGTGACTCTCTAACAGTAAGACCTCTGGTGTCCTGGGATGGCCGAAATCCCAGTTGCTCTGCACTCCTGAGGCCCTCACCAGCTGCTCGTGGTCCTGAGCTCTGTCAGGGTGGGGGGGCTGCTCATCAGAGCTGGAACCCAGGGACCTAGAGGGGCCCTCGCCTGGGCACACATAACCAGAACTCACAACCGACCCACATGGCATTGAACATCCAGCTGGTGCTTATAGGTACCTGGTGGCTGCGGGCACTTCCTGGCTGTGCCAGCATCCTCCGGGCTCTACTCTTGTCTTCACGCGGTCATCCTCCCTCTGTGCCTCTCTGTCTTCACGGGCATTCTCCTCTCTGAGTGTCTCTTGACGGCTTGTCTCTTTTTGTAAGAACACCAGCCTTATTTGACTAGGGTCCACTGTACCGCAGAACGACTTCATCACAACTTAGTTACATCTGCAAAGACCCTGCATCCAAAGAAACCAGCCTTCACCGGCACCAGGAGTTGGATTTTGACATATTCCTTTGGGGGGGTCACAGTTCAACCACAGCCAAGCCTTATTGCCGAAGCCCACCACAGACCTCCCAGCACCGAGAAGCAATTCTAGATGTCATTTTTGAGTGAGTAGTTGGCGTTCCCAAGCTCCCCTGCCGCGCGCACAGTACTTCGCTGTGAACTCGGTTCTCCCAGTCACACAGGACTCAGGCTGGCCAGGGGGGGTGTCCTGTCCAACCACATCCCGTGGAGATGCTCCCATTCTATGGAGTGGACAAAATGTCCAGTGGAGAGAAAGCAAACTGACTGTCAAATTGGGTGTGAGTTATATTTATGAAGAGAGAAAACCGGAGAAGTTTATTACAGCTCCAGAAATACAACTGTGCCAAGAAAATTAGATTTTTTTTTACTGAGATATAAAATGAAGAGACTAAAAAGCTTGGACAAGTTGGGAGTAGGAAAGTCCCACTGACAGTGTCCCAATCTCTTCCCCTGCAAGACCCTTTTCCTTTGGGGAGAGGCCCATGTTGCTTTCCTCTCCATTCTAATTTTACTGAGGCATAACCTACCCATCACAAACACGCCCGCTGGAATTGTAGAGTTCCGGGATGTCCGAGAAATGTCTGGACCGGTGGCAGCAATACCACGATCACCATCAACACTGCCATCCCATCGAAAGTGTCCCGGTCAACCTCATTCCAAACCCCAGCCCAGCTCACCCCTGACCTGGTTTCTGACACTGTGGATTAGATTCAGGGTCCCCCCACCCCCAGAGTTTTATATAAATCGAGTCATATAGTTTGTGTTCTTTGTCTTTTTTGGTTCCTTACATATTATAGATTCCCAGGCGTTGTGTTTGGGGGGTTAATTTCTTTGCGTTCCTTAGTAACATTCCATCATATGAATGTATCACCATTTGCTCATTCGTCCTCCTGCTGATAGACATTGGCTGTGTTTCTGGCTTCGGGGGATCACGAGTACAGCTGCTGAGAACACCGTGTAAAAACATCTCTGTGGACGTAGACTTTTATTTCTTTTGGATAAAAATCTGGGAGTAGAATGCCTGGGTCATATGATAAGTGTGTTTTTGACGTTTTAGGGAAAATGCTCCTCTGATGGCCAGTGTTTCATGGTTGTACATCAGTTATACATCTTGTGAGTCGTTTCTTGGAATCTCATGCAATTTCCCAAGTTTGGGGTTGTGTTCTATCATTAAGTTGTAGGTGTTCTGGATATAAAATGTTTTTCAAATATATAATTATGAAAATTTTCTCTCATTTTATAGTTTTCTGTTTTTAATTTCTTGAAGATGACTTTAGAAAAAGTTTTTGATTTTGATGAAGTTAAAAAAAAAAGTGTTTTTGGTTTACACTTTCCTGAGAGTCCTAAAACACGGTTGCCTACTTTAAGGTGGTGAATATTTTCTCTCATGTTTTTTAATAGAAGTTTTATAGCTTTCACTTTTAAATTTATGTCAAGAACCTATTTCAAGTTTAATCATTGCGTAGAGAATGACATAATAGTCATTTTTTTCCTGTTTGTGAGTCTAGTTTGTCCAACACAATATATTGCCTCTTGACCATTGATGAACCTTGAAACCTTTGTTCAAATACAACTATCTATTTATAGGTAGGTCTTTTTCTGGAATCCCTGAAGATTGGATCTTTAGGTTAATGTCTTTCATTAACCAAGGAACAGTTCCATCATCATTTTCAAAGAAACTACATCAGAAAAGAATTAAGGGGTCTGGGGAGGAGGCTCGGGGATAGAGTGCTTGCCTAGGATATGGGCGGCCTTTGCTTCCATCCCAAGCACCACTGAAAAAAAGAGAGAAAGAAAGAAGGAAAACTACCAAGTGTCCTACATTAGCAGGGGAGGAATGGAATGCAATAATATTATAAATGCTATAGAATTAAGCAGCTAATAAGGACAAGAAAAACTTTGAATACCTTTATGCCAATATTTTGACAATCTAGATAAAATGAACACAGTTCTTGAAAGACAGAAACTACAAAATAGATTCAAGAATAAATAGAATATCTGAATAGGTAATTAACTATAAAATATTAAGTTATTAATTAAACGTCTTCCCACTATCCCCTTGGACTCTGTAGCAGTAAATACAAAAGCCAGAGGCAGTGGAGTGGCCTCTTTAGAGCTGACGGGCAGGAACAGAGCCATTTGGAATTTTATACCCAGTGAAAAATCCTTCGAACATAAAGGGGAAAAAAGATGTCTTTACACAAAACAAAGAAGGACAGAATTCAAGAATTCAAGAAATATCAATGAAGTTCTTCAGACTATAACAAAATGGAGCATGGTACTGCAGGAGGGAATTAGGGACAGCAGAAATGGAGACTGATCAGCCATTATTTCTGCCCGAGCTACACCAAGATGATTTTGAATGGGTTGCAGATGCTTTTACTGCAGCTTGGTGCTTCATGTAATTGATACTGGAGCGATATTGCTGGTTAAATATTTTCTACCAAAAAAGTAGCCATGGTTTTTGTAACATCTGTAAAAACCGTTGTCATTTTCAGAGGGCTGTGGTGCATGACCAAAATTCTATGGTTCAAATATGTTTCTTTACAATAGTTGCCATTCGTGCAAGATTTAGGTAGCATTTTCCAGGCATGGGTGAATACCTAAGTAATGAAATTCAAGTGTTAGAGACACTTGAATAAGTGGGAGACATTAACTTTGTATTTTCCCATTTGTCTGAAGAGCTTGTGGAGTTGTATGCCTTAATGAACAATAAAAACTAATGCAAATAAAATTGAAAATCTCAATATAGAATAATGTCTCCTTTCCATATAGGTTTCTGTTCTGTCTTTGAGTTTTTGTGGTTTTGTACTTAAAAAGATTCTAAGACTCATGCGTTCTAAAGATACAGAAAAGATTTATGTCAGGGAAGCAAAAATATCTAATACTTTTACATTTTCAACTTTAAATTCCTAGAAGTTGTTTTTTTCAATAAAAATACTTAAATATTTGTTTACTCAACAGAAAATTCATCATATTTCTATGGTGTACTTTTGCTCCCTTACATATTTTTCTATTCTAAGCATCTTAAATTCATGTTTTTAAAAAAGCTGTTGCACATGGACTACATTTGAACTTTACCTTGTTCAAATAAATGGTGTACACATAATACTTGCCTTTTAAGAAATGGTTTGTCATTTAAAAAAATAAGAGTCAACATACCAAAGCTAGGTACACATCACGTTTTTTTTTTAAATGGTTGATTTAAAATGTACATGACTTAATTTCCAAAGTGTTGAGTAATTTGAATCTGTTCACTAACTCTGTTTTTTTTATAATTGCAAATCATACTGTAACATATAGCGACATACACAGAATTGATATTTTGTTTTGAATGAACATGAAATTTTTATGTGTTGGAAAACTTGATTTAGATTTTTTAATTTGAAAATCAGAAAACATAATTTGGCATTTAATCTACAGACTGTAGTTTTTCTACTTAAATGTTCTACAATGATCTCATTTTTGTGCCCATAAACATGAAGCCTCATTGTTGCTGTATCTTTATTTCTTATCAGATGCTGTATTAGAATCATTGTAGTTTTAGAGAGACTGACTTTTTGTGGAGCTGTTTTCCTGGGAGTTGGAGAATTACGTTAGGAAAGCCCTTTGCAGCCTCGCTGCATGTGTAAGCTGGGTAGTGGCGTGTGCAAGGGTTTCCTTCCACACCCACCAGCTGAGTGCAATGACTGAGTGGAGTGTTGAATGAGGTTTATAAAGACTTTCTTTTTTTCCTCTTTCTTTCTTTTAGAAATCTTCAGTGGGAAATAAAACATAAGGTTATGAAACAGGTGAAAGCAAAGGAGAACTCCTGGGTCAGGCAGGCCCTCATGAATAGGGGCTGCAGTGGCTGTATTAGTGGTGAACAAAATTAACTTTGAGGGAAAAAGAAAAGCCCCAGGGATAAAGGAGATCAATGCGAGATGGTAAAGAAAAGCTTCCCTGAGAAGAAGTAAGGATTCTAAGTTGATATGTACTCAGTCATAAACCCTCAACATGTATAACAAAACAAAAACTGAAAGAATAAGAAAATGTCCATCAGTTTGGCAAGTTTTTTTTTTTTTTTAGTTTCATTTTGTAACATGCAGGGCGTAACTGAAGCAGGTGGAACTTGGAATCACTTTGGGAAACATTTTGGTGTTAGGAAGAACAAATCCTCAGCCTGGAGTCCCCTGAGGGGTGCCGCTGGTGGCAAGTTCTCCCCTGGAGCCAGTCCAGGCCAGTCCAGGGGGCCCCTGCGCTGAGAGCTGCTGAGACTGGGGAAAGGGACGGGGCCTACGGAGCTGGTGGGAGGGAGGCTGGGGACTGGGCATGTGACTGACAACAGATGGCAGCCACCGTGGAAGAAGGAGCTGTGGGCAAGAAGGGGAACCAGCCTCGGAGATGTGATGCTGAACAACCACAAAAGTTGTCGTTGCTCTTTGTGTGGCTCTCCTGGGTGACATTTCCTACCACTGGTGACATGGAGATGCCTGGCTTTCCTGGGTAGGTGACTCAGGGCATGTGTCAGATGTCACCAGTGTGTCCCTTGTAGACACAGTCCTGTCCAGAATTTTCCCCCTCTCCCTGGAGCCAATGGAACATGACAGCTTAGAAAACAGGCCCTTCTGACGGACGGATGGGTGCCTTTCCTGAGAAATCCCCCTTAGGAGACTCCCGGGGAAGCCCTGGAAGGGCATTGAGTCTGCACTCCCATTGCAGGTGAGAAATGAGGCGTGGGGAGGAGACGGGCACCTCCCTGGGACAGAGAGGAGCATGGAGTTTGTGTGTCATTAGGCCTGTGCGTGTCATGTGGGTACTGTCACTGTCAGGTAAGGCTGTTCAAGTTCTGTGGCATATTGTGTCTTACAAAGCAGAGCCACTCCTTGTTGTCTTTTTTGAGAATAAAAGAGCCTTTCTGTGAGCAAGCCACAGCAGCACTGTGGTCCAACCTCTGCAGGCTATAGAGGAGGGGGTTCTCCCTCATCCCGGGTTCTGGTGTGGGCAGAGCACCTTGAGCTTAGGAGGTTATCAGGTGAGAACGGTCGGGGAGGGGATGGAGAGAGCAGCATCCTGGGTGGACCCAGAGGCATGAACCTGTCCACACACTGGTCTAGCCCTGAGTAGGGTGGAGTCCGCACCGCCCTCACCTGAGTCCTGGTCAGTAGAGAGGGTTCTAGGACTGTCTGTGCTCCCTTCAGAGACCAGACGGGGCGGGAGTGTGATCCCTGATTGTCCTGGGGCAAGGACGTCTGTGATCTGTGGTGCTCCACTGCCCACCCCTTCCTTGATCCCACGCAGCTCAGTCACTGTTGAAGTGGAGAAGGAGTTTGGGGTGGGCCTCAGGGTCAGGCAAGAAAGCTGAAAGCAAAGCCAGGGCCAAGACACTGGGTCGCCTGCTGCCAGAAGAAGGGGTTTCAAACCCAGCTGGCCAGCAGGTCTCCCAGGGATCCTAGGGACACTCTGGACTGGCAGGGGATGCCTGGAGAGGCGTTATTCTCACTTCGATGGTAGCATCTGGAAAAATATGACTGAGAAAAGTTCCAGAGGAAGTAGGAGGTGTCCTGTGTGGTCTTCAAAATGCCCACAACTTCTCTGGAGTTTAGGAATTCTGTGGGTCACTGACAGCAGAACCTGGCACGGCAGCCCTCAGCTCAGCCAATGTGAAGTTCAGGTGAGCCACACTCACTAAAACCCGCCTGTCTGTTGACTGTCAGGCCTGGGTGCATTTGTAGACTCTGAGTAGGCAGCCTGCAGCCTGCTCCGCAGGGTCCCCACTGCTGCTACTCAGCAGGAGTTCACTAAGTTGGTGGCTATGACCTGCCCAACTGACAGCAGTTTCCAAGAGCAGGTATGTAGCTGACAGGAGTCGACGCCAAGCTCTTTGGAGCCATGAGCAAGCTGAGTTCTGATGTTTCATGGACGTGAAGCCATCTCACAGCTCCACCCTGAATCCACATCTCAAGCCTGAAGTCCACCGTGAACCCACCCATACCCTTCAGGCTGGGACGCTAGTCCTGGTGACTCACAGTGACAGTCTCCCTGTAACAAGGAGGAGACAGAGTTGGAGGTGGGGACAGAAGGCAAAGGGAGTAGGGGCACTCCCAGTGGGCAGCCACCGCCTGAAGCCCTTCCTGCAACCTTACTTCTGGAAGTGAAGGTCCTGGTAGGAGCTCATCGCCCTTGAGCCCTGGGCTTTCTCTGCATACCCGACCCTCTTTGAGATGAAGCAGTCAGCTCCATTCTATGGATGAGTACACTGAGGTGCAGAGAGGTAGTCTGACTTGGTGGAACCATCATGAGTGAACAGTGCAGCTGCTTTCACGTCCCAGGTGGGGATCCAAAGTTTTTGCCACCACAGGAGCAGCGCCCGCAGCACGTCCGGAGTGGGTGCTGCAGAGACCCACTGACAGCTCAAGGATGTGCAGGACCCAGTCTACTCCCCAGGAGCTGGCTGCACAGGTGAAGAGAGGCGATGGTAACTGCTCGGAACTGATGCACTGAGGACCCACTGAAGCTCGGGCGGAAGTGTGACTGGATGTCGGACGCCATGCCCACCTCGGTATTTAGGGAGGGCTAGATGGCATCTAGGGAAAAGGGTGCTTCCTCTGCATCTCTCCACACCAAGCTGGGTCCCCCTGCAGGACAGGGGCCAGGTCTTATGTGTGACCCTGCTCTTGGCACCTGTCATAGTGCCTGGCACAGAACAGGCGCTCAGGGAACATCAGACAAAGTAGGGAACAGGAAAACATCTTAGGGTGACGAAAGCACTCCCCCCGGCTCACCTACGAGGAGAGGAGGCTTTTTCTGTAGACATTTGCATCTTCTTTCTAAAGTGGAAACAATAGGACCATCTCCCTGACTCAAATGAGACAAAAGAGGAGGGAGTGCATGTCACCCCTAGGTTCTCTAAGAGAGAGGCTCACCCAGCAGACCTGCTGGCCCAGGAGGCCTGGACCCGTAGCACAGCCCCACACAGAGGAGACTCCAGACTTGACTCTAAATCCTGCCCGGTGAATGGCCTGGGCTGAGTCTTGCTGATTGCAGAGTTCCTCCAGATCGACTGGTTTCAAAACATATTCAGGTCAGAGACTAGCCCTCATCAAATGCTTCTGCCTCTTCTCCCAACTAGACTCCTAGGGGGCCGGGGTTGTGTCTTGTTCCCTGTAGTGGCTTTGGGATCCAGCAGAGCTGCCACTGCTATCCTTCTGAGTGGCATTCACTGATCTGGGCATTGTGGCTCCATCTAGGCACGCAGGCATCGACTCCATCTTGATTTATTAATTCACTCACTCCAATCATCCATCTGCATCCTTTTGTGATTTGGTTGGTGCATCCTGGCCATCTGCTCTGTGCTGGGCGTTGAGGACGTAGAGACAGACAAGTCGTGATGATCGTCAAGGAGCACCGTCAGCAGAGGAGGCAGGATGCACACCGACCCTTCAGTGCAGGGACAGTGACTCCAGAGCACGGCACTCAGGGGGGAGCAGCCCAGAGCAGGGCCCAGGGTGAGGGTGCAGCCCAGGCCCAACGGGCTGCAGGGGCGGGGATGGCTGCCAGAGGAAAGTAGCATTTGCCTGGAGTCCTGAAGGATGTCCAGAGCAGGAAGGCCAAGCCTGTGGGGCAACACGGAGGTGAGAATGCCAGGTATTGAGCGAGGGACTCCACGGGAGTAGAATCATGGGCTGGCGGGGGCAGGCAGGGCCTTGGCTGCTGGGTTAGAGCCACAGATGCCACCAAGGAGTTTGGACTCGCTGGTGTGGATGGTGGAGGGGACTAAAGGTACCTGGTTGCAGAGAAGGAGGACTCAATCTGATGGTGCTATGGGCAGTGTCCAGGAACAGGAGGGGCCAGCTGGGGGAGGGGATCAGAAGACCACCGCACATGCCCAGGTTTGGGAAGAGGAAGCTCTGCACAGGCAGGGACACTAGGCTGCAAAAGGAAATGGTGCTCTGGTTGCCCGTGGGCGTCCAGGGGCACAGCGAGGATTCCTTCGCCTTTTCAGCTACAGATTCAGGCTGGTCACCTTGACCCTGAACTGTATGAATGGAAATGATCAAAATTGCCATCCTTGACTTTGAGGGATAAGTAGCTTTGGAAACACACAGGCTTGGGCTCTGGGTCCACTTTCTTGTGTGACTGATTCAGTAAGGTTCTCATCGCCGGACGCATTGGAGCCAGGACGAGGGCCAGACATTTGAGAAATGCTTGAGAGTGTCCTAACTGGGTGACACTGAACTTGACGAATTTCTTGTTTCTCCAAAGTGGAAAAGCCTACAATTCTAACCTCCAGATGGTCAAGGAAAAACCTGTCCTGGGTGGGCTCATGCCCTGAAGACTAACTCCAGCCCCAGGGCAGTGGAGCTTCGAGTCTGACGCAGGCTGCACAGGAGAGGCTGTGGAGGGAACCCGGCCACTGGGGACTCACCTACGGAGGAACTTTCTCTGCAGAAGAATGAGATTGAGTCACCCCAGAGGGAGTCGGTCCCCTCCACCCCACTTTTGAGACTTTTGAGGCATTCTTGCCTCCGTCAGCATCCCCCATGAACCAACCATCCTTTGCTAAAGTGAGAGGGGAAGTCCCAGCGGGACCAGGAACCGGGAGTCTCACCAGCTCTGATGGGGGCAGGGTAGTTCCCTTGATAACTTGGGAGACGCCTCTTCATGTAGGAAAGGGGTCGGGGTCATCCGAGAAGAAGCCTCCTGGACACCAGTATCTTGCCTCTGTCCCCGCTGGGGGCCAGGTTGGTTCCCTGAGGGTCCCTGTTTTCTGGCTCTCCCACATGGGGTGGAGCAGAGATGTCCTGATTTGCTCAGGAAATTTTCAAACCTGTGCTGCTGGCTCTTTAGTCCACACCTGGTGGGTGGAGGCGAACTGGACTATCGCCCAGTTTCTGGGAGCACCGAGGGCAGCTCAGCCTATGTCCCCAGCTCAGCTGACTGACAGGCCAGGGCCCTCATGATAGAGCAGATGGGGTGGGGTCAGGGCCCTCATGATAGAGCAGATGGGGTGGCCCTGACCCTGCTCTCTGGCCCACCCTGCCTTCTTCCCTTCATCCCTTTCCTAGGGCCATGCACCCTCCAAACTGGGGTGTTTACCCCCCCACACACACTCTCCAGCCTCTGACTGTGGCTCCCGGGCCTTTCAACTCCCCTGTTACCAACCTAAGGACGCCCAGTCCAATACTCTAACCACTCGGAGGAAATCTCCTTTCTCCCAATGTGCCCAGAGCTTCACCTTCCGTCTTCTCTTCCATGGTTTCCCGCTCTTGCCCCTGTTCACACCCTCAGTGCTTGTCCCTCCTCTGTCCTGTTGGAACATTGCCCCTTCCACGGGGTCTTTCCCGGTCCTCAGTTGAACTGAAACTTCTTCTGGGCTCTTGTAACATGCTACCTCTGTAACAAAGCACCGAGATCTCTCAGCTCTATTATAGTGACCCAGATAAATGTTCCCCCGCCCCTTGGCATCCTGAACAGCATCTGCCCCAACGACAGCTCCCGCAGGGTCCTGGTGTGTGACAGGTGCTCCAGAGGGACTATGGGTCTCTTTTAGTCATGATGACTAAAATCACCACCGCATGGGCAGGACCAGATCCCCCAGAGACTGGAACATTCTATTAAGGACATAAGTGACTTGTGGGCATATTACTGTGGTCAGCTTCCTCCAAAGGCACAGTGGGTTTATCACGAACAGGATGCATGCATGATTTATGTACAGGCACGGGTTTAAAAACTCCTTTAAAAATAGCATCAAAATATGCATCCTTTCAATTTAGGAAGAATTCATTTTTCCTCTCACGTTATGAAAGATCCATTTAAAGACATTCCACACTCCAGGGAAATAAGCCGAGCATAAAGGTCTCTGCCAACACCTTGCGCAGGTACTGGCTCTGCATAATCCTCAACCCACGCGCGCTGCCTTGGTCTCTAGCGACAGAAACAAATGGCCTAATGAAAATGGAAACAGTCTGTCAATTGTCTGCACATTGGGAATTTGCCTAAGTAGATAAAAATATAATTGGCTAAAGTTTTACACATCTAACAAAATGTTTTCTGTCTCGAGCGCAAGGGCGACATTGAACACAAATTGAACATTTGAGGACAACAGTGCCCAAAGTTGGTATTTCCCCCAGCATGAAAAATGGAGAATGATTTAGAATCAGAAAGAAAGAGGAGGAGGAAGAGGAGCTTGTGCCAACATTGGGCAAAGAATTGAATAAAATAAGCCAGCCATAGTGGCCCACACCTGTAATCCCAGGGTTACTGGGGAGGCTGAGGCAGGAGGATCGTAAGTTCAAAGCTAGCCTCAGCAAAAACAGGATGCTAAGAACTCAGTGAGACCCTGTCTCTAAATAAAACACAAAATGGGGCTGGGGATGTGGCCCAGTGGATGAGTGTCCCTGAGTTCAATCCCCGGTACCAAAAAAAAAAAAAAGAATTGAACAAAACAATTCAATTGTCCACAGGAAAACATGGAATATTAGGGATGTTTCAAATAGCTTCCTGATAGTCTCTATTGGCCTACAAATTCAAAGGCTTCTCCCTGGATTTATTTTGCTTCTTCTTGGACTCAAAGCCAGCTGCCTCCTGAGGAGCAGTGGCCAAGTGCTCAGCTGGCACGTGACCAGCTGCCCAGATGAGGTTACACTTAGGGCAGGGTGGACCCAGCTCTAAACTCTCACTGTCCAAGGAAACCTGAGTTAGGATACTGCTACCTGCCAGGGCAGAGGCCAGTGTCCCTGCCTGGGGCTTTGTCACCATAATTTGAGCCTCCAGCAGGGTTTTGCCTGTCTGTGGAGAAGAGAGAGTGACATTTTCAGGATCAAGGCGATCCTCCTTTGCTGCCTGCAGTGGGTAGAAGTGGATGCCAAGCTCCATCTCTTGGAAGAGAACAGGCTCACGCAGAAGTCAGGGCTCAAGTTGTTGGACGTTTTCTCCCCAAACAAGGGAAGTTTCCACGGCTTTCACACCAGCCTCCACCAACGTCACTGGGCTCCCGTGCAGCTCATCCAACTGGTGCCCTCAGCAGGCTGAGCATTCACCCGGGGCCTGTGTTCCGCAGTCGGCAGCTGTTTCCAACAAGTGGTTCTGCCACGGACCTCCTCGAGTGGAACCTTCCTCCCTGGGAGAATGTGGGGCTTGGGGAAGGTCTCTGGGGAATGCAGCATGCCAGGTCTTTGAGGTGGCTCTGTATGGCAGTCCAAAGCAAGAGAAGCGAGTCACGCAGAGGCTTCCTTCCGTGGGGGTTTCTTCCAAGGTCACACTGCAGAGCACGCGGCAGACTCAAGCCACGGAACTGGTGGTGCTGGGAAGACCCCCACTCCTCAGAGCTCATGGAAAGTCAACACTTTCTCTAAGGAACAGGAAAACAGAGACCGCTCGTCCGCTTTCGTGAGGGAGCCCAGCCCCGAGGAGGATCAGTGCAAACTTGCGAATAGCTCAGGAATGCGAGAGCTCATGGCTTCTAGCTGGGGGACAGGACAAAGGGCACGAGTGCAGCTCTGCCTTGTGTGAGTGTAGATTCCTGGCTGCAGCCCTCACTAGCAGAGATCTCACCCCCCCCCTCCCCGCCCCGGCCTCAATTTCCTCATTGGCACAATGAGATGCTAATAACTCCCTGGCGGGGTCGAGGGGAGGAGGAAGGGCTCACATGAGGCAGGGGACAGCTCTGTGGGGTAGCACACGGTGCTCCTGTCCCATGCGCTGAGGACACAGGGCCAGGCCAGGCAGATATTATCCACGTGTGGTGGTGGCTACTCCAGTGTGCTCAGGGCCACGGGCCGAAATTAGGGTACATTCCTCTGTTCATCCAGCTGTTCTTTAGTAAGCACCTTTAATATGCTGAACACACTGTTGGCCCAGGGAATGCGACGGTGAGCAGGACAGATGCTGATCTACCTACCACATGGAGTGTGCAGGCTGACAGGGTTTGGAAGATGAAGCTCTGCTTTTTACAGGAAATTAAGTTATTCTTATTGTAATGTGAAGTGTATTTGAATATTAAGCTAGGAGTCAATTCCTCAGTTTTGCAGGTCACTTTCAAACAACTGCAGAAACAAAATAAATTTACAAATGAAATATAAATAAAACTTTAAAACCAATAACATTTGATTGATTGCATTAATTCAATGTGACAGATGATTCCGTTTTGCTGAAGCTAAGTGTCCAATTTGGAATTTAAAAGTAGAAAGGTATTGCCGTCTCACGTTTAGTTCTATGTTTAATTTAAAATTTTGTCTTTAATAAAATGCATTCACCCACTGAAGGGAGAAAATACTTGCAAATTAAAATAGGATAAGAGATTCTTGTCCAGATACATAAAGAACTTTTACAACACAATAATAAAAAAACCAAATAGTCCAATTTTTAAAATGAGTGAAGAGTTTGAGTAGATACTTCTCCAGAGAAGATACACAAAAGGCCAGTGAACACACAAAAAGATGCTCCAGGTTGCTGGTCATCCAACAATGCAAATCAAAGCCACAGTGCAGTGCCACCTCCCGCCCTCTGGGGTGACTACATCAACCTAAAAAAGAGGAGAGAGAGATTCTCCAAATATAATGGATTCCTTTGGGAATGAACATTGCAAGGCGGATACACATGGGCACATCCAAAGAGAAGAAGGGAGAACACGGTTTTTGAAGGTAAAATGAAAAGTGTTACATGGCTTTACAACTACAGGGATCGGGGGAAAGATGGACAGACAGTGGCTGGGCAGATGTGCTCTCAGAAGCATGTTTTTGCATTTGTGAAGTGCAAGGCTGTGGTGAACCTTGTGCAGTCACCTGTAGCATTTCCTCTCATGGCATAAGTACAGGACAGCCCGTCCTTCAGACCCTCGTGTTTATTTATTTATTTATTTACTTGTGACTCCCTTTTGGTTCTGACAACTGTCACATTTCTAATAATGAAATCAGATAATACCAAGAGTTGGCAAAATTGTGGAACAAATTGGAATCTTACGTGCTGCTGGTGAGAAGGTCAAATGGTGCACCCAATTTGGAAAACAGCTTGGCGGTTCCTAAAATGGTAAGCACAGTTTCCGTCTGTAACTCGGTGGGCCCAGCAATTCTGCTCCTAGATAGAGATTTGAGGGACTGGAAAGCACACGCACAGCCCAGTAGCATTTTTCATAATAGCCCAAGTGGAAATGTCCATCAACTGACAGATGGATGCATAAAACATGGTCTAACCATAGAATGATTTGGAGATCAAAAGAAAGCAGTGTCCAGATACTTGCTACAACATAGGTGAATCGTCATTACATTAAGTGAAAGAAGTTAGATCCCAAAGACCCCATATTGTCTGATTCCATTTGCATGAAATGTCCAGAACAGACAAAGTCATAGAAACAGCTGAAGAGTGACAGCCTAGGCTGAGGGGCCCTCTGACTGTGCCACTCCCTGCTTCAACCGGCTCAGGTCCCACTGTCTTCGGCATCGGGTTTGTGCCTCTCAGCCATACCTGAGGCCTGCCTGGGCCCCCTGGGGTGCTTCCCCCACTCCTCACCCTCCTCATCATGCCACACTCTTCAATTTCCCCAGCCTCCACCTGCACAGCCGAGATCCTGGACTCCTTTCCTAGGCCTCCACTTACCTGGCCAACGGTCTCTCAGCTCAGGTCCCTACTGACCCATCACTCCACCCGCAAACCTTCCAGGCTGTACCACCCTGGGCTGTGACTTTTTTGCTGACCTGCCCATCTCACACCAGGCTCTAAGCCCCCGAGGGTGAGGCTGCATCACCATGCCCACCGTTACATCCTCCAGCGTGGCATCCACATCATGACTGTGGGCACGCACCCCAGAGCCACTCTCTGCTCCACCCTCTGAGGCTGGGGACATGGCAGACCCTTGAGAGCGCTGACACTCAGAGGCAAGGCCACCTCCAGTGTCCCAGGACCATCAGGGATGAACAGAACCGGGCCACTGGGGTTGATTTTATTTCTATTGCTGCTGTAGCCACAAGAATAGAGTTTCCCTTTAGAGGAGGGAAGAGAGAAGGGAAAGAGGATGAAGGGGGAACCCAGGTACCCAGAAGGGTCACAGCTGGACTGTCTCCAGACATGGCCCCTCAGTGGTTGTCATTATCACAACCTTTTTGTGAACAGCTTTTGTTTGAAGGCCAGATGGTTCCCAATGGTTGGGGCCATGCTGATGCCACCACCCCACCAAAGCAGGAAGGGAGCAGCACCAGGAGGCCAGGGGACATGTGGTCACCCAAGGAGCATCACCCCATGGCCACCACACTGCTCACCTGCCTGCTGCCGGCGAGGGCAGGTTCTGCAAGCATAGCCTAGGCAGACCCACCGGAGGGTCTGCTGCTCAGGTGCTTGACACCAGGGCATCCTCTGCACACGTGTTCGTAGGTTATTTCTGGGTAATGAATTCCTGCCTTGTGGTTATTTTTATCTCCATTGTACAAGAGAACAATGGAATTTAGAAAGATGGGCAACACACCCACGGGCTTGGGGCCCCAACCCTGTGCTCTGCCTCCAGGACTCAGGCCCTGAACACAGGCGCTGCTGCTGGGTCTTCAGGGCACAAGAGGCACAGGCAGAGCCACACTCCAAACCTAAAGACCTCTTTTCTCTCTCCCCATGGGGTTCTTTCTCTCCCTTTCTCTGTGTTCTAGGCTGAGCTTCTCCTTTGGAACTGACTGTGAGCTCCTAAGAACACACAGTCACCTGGAAGAGACCCCGTGGCCGTGTGGAAGGGTCCACCCGAGAAAGGGGATTTAATGCCGGGGACTGGCACATTCTTTATTTTGGGACAAGTGGCTGAGGCAGAGTGATCCCTAAAAGAGAGAGACGTGCGAAATGCACCCTTCAGATTCTCCTTGGAGAAATCCTTCCTGCCACAGACTGGCATACCTCTCGGGCCCATGTCCAGCCCCTGCCTGGTGCCTTACCAGGGGTTGCAGGGAGTCTCAGGGCAGCAGATGCCTTGTCTGTCCTTCATGAAGGGTTCAAATGTCAGTGTCATGCAAAGATCCTTCCAAGCTCTGCTGGCTGGAGGGCAGCATCCAACCATATGGAAAGAAGCCAGATTGAGAGACAGGCTGGCACAGCTCACAGGAAGAGGGCCCCGGCCCTGAAAGTGAGGGACAAAACCAGAGGAGAGATCACTCATGCATGCAGGTTACGGGGAAAAAAATCATGGAAGATCTAGGTAGAGGGGCACAAGTTAATAACATCACAAGGGAACAGCAGGACAAAGGTGACAAGTTAGATTTATCCACAGAAGGACTGGCCTGGTATCTTCAAGAAATCTATGACACTTAACTGGGACTTTACTGAGCTTGGAGGGTCGAAGGAAGACGGGTGTGTGGTCTGAGTGGTCTTGCATCCTCAGACAAACCAGCTCTTGAGGACAGTTGTTGGGCTAGTCTCAGAGAAATTCGAGAGTGCTCTGGTATGAGATGGCTTAAAAATATTCCACCCTGACAGGAAAGTGGAGATTGTTTACTGAAAAAAAAATCAGATTATAAAACGTTATATGCAGAATGATCTCATTTGGTTGAAGTTAAAAAGGAATGAGATGTACTAAGGTGTTAAAAGTGGCGATCTCTGGGTGGAAGGAATATGATAACTTCCCTGTTTTTATTGTTGCTTGACTGTGTCTTCCATTTCCCCGGTGCACAGGAAGAGCTTTAGGAGCAATGAAAGACTATTTAAAACTTAGAAACCCATCCATCTGGGCAATGTCAGTGAGTAAGCATGGCAGAAAGGGTTAATGACCCAAGGAAAGTATTCCCACAGGTTACCAAGAAAGAGCCCTGCAGGGATGGAGGTGTGGGCTCAGGAGGCAATAGAAAATGCACAAACAAGGGAATGTAAATGACTGGTGTATTTGAAACCGTTCAGCCTCATTAGTAATAAAGGAAATGCAAACTAGAACAAAGAACCTCATTTCTTCCCATCAAATTAACAAGCCATAAAAGGATAAAGAAGCCCCAGTGCTGAGGAGTGTGGTGAGGTGCAGGAGGGCACAGCCACTGTCACCTCTCCGAGAGCAATCTGGTGACACCAGGACCCTGCAGCATGTCCTCATCAACACTTCTACTTCTGGGATTCTTTCTTAAGAAAAAACCTGTACATGAAAAATGTGATGCTCATTACAACATTATTTATAATTCTGAAAAATCATAGCTGTCCCAACCATCCAGCTCGGGCAGAATGGCCTAGCAGACCACGAGATCCATCCAACGCTACTCCAGGCGGTGACTCAAGTGGCATCTGGCAGAGTTGAGATGCATGCAGAACAGTCTCATTAGCACATTAAATAAAAGAGCCATTGACATTATGATCCCAACTGAGGAAAATGAGGAGCTGAAAAAGATAACAAGGAAATCTCCAAAAGGTGAGCGCCATTGGGCTGAGGAGGTGGGACTGTGGTAGGCAAGGCCCTCCATGTTTCAATATTTGCAAATGCTAATGAATACCCACTATGTTCATGATGAAGAGCTTGGGTTGGGGAGAGAATGGGAGTGTGGGAGCTGATCATGGAGTCTTTGGGGTTTGGGGAAAGTTATAGAATCTAGGAGCACAGAAAGATCAACCCAGCCAAGGGCATGAATGGCAGCCACCAATGTGCTGGTCAGTTCTCACAGATGCTTGGCAGGTTGGCAGGATCCTCATCTCCAGGAAAGGGCACATGAGCACCAAAGGGACAGGAGGCCAGGTCAAAGGCAAGACCCTTCCTGGAAGGAGGGACCTTAGCAGGTACAGGGGTGAGGGGGGTCACTCAGGGAGGCAAAGGAAATGCCTGACCGCAGACAGCCCCGAGCTAGAAGCCAAGCCGCCCAGGCCACAGGATGGCAAGGGGACTCTGCTACCTCTCAGCAAGATGCCTGGGCTTCTAAGCAGTGGCCAGGCTGTGCCCTTCTGCTCTGCTCTGGCCCCAGATACTGCTCCTGCCTCTCCACCTGTACCCTCTTTCTGGTTGCATGACTTTGGGAAAAGTTCACCTGTCGGTGCTGTTCACTCTTGTGTACGGTGGTGTCCCAGGATTGCTGTAACTGATGACCAGGAATGGTGTGTGTGTGTGTGGGGGGGGGTGTCAAAACATCAGAAATGTATTCTCTAAGTCCTGGAGGCTAGGAATTCAAATTCAAAGTGTTGGCAGGGCCAGCTTCCCATGAAGATTTTAGGAGAGAATCATTTCCTGCTTCTTTCTGATTTCTGGGGGCTACTGGCAATCCCTGGAGCTCTTTGGCCTGTGGCCGCATCATCCCAATCTGGGTCCCAAAGTCCCTCTCCTTCTGAGGACTCCAGGCCCTGGATGAGGGGCATGTTCCAGTGCAGTATGACCTCATCTTAACTCAGTACATCTTCAAAGACCCTCTTGAGAAATGAAGTCACATTTTGAGGTTTCAGGTAGACATGGATTTGGAGGGGACACTCTTCAAGCAAGAGCAGGTAGGCCTAGCAATCACGCCTATCTCAGGTGATGGCTTGAGCTTAAATGATTTGCTGTATGAGGCTTGCTTAGAAGAGTCCTCCACATTAGAAAGCTCCATCAGGGTGCTGCAGGTTTCTCTCCAGCTGCAACCTCCAGCTGCCCCAAGACCTGCGCATTCCTTAGCAGATCTTCACAGATGCAAACCCAACATCCAGTCCCAGACATTCCCCAAGCTTTACTGTCCGTGAGTCTCCTCCCTGGGCTGCCGTGCCTTTTTTGGACGGGATCTTCATGCTTTGTGATTGCTAAAGCCTCTGGTCTAGAGGCAAGTGGAAGGTTGAGAGGCAGAGTGTGAACCCCAGGGTTCGTGGTGGCCACCCGAGAGCCTCTTGCTCCTCAGGCCACCCTCCCGACGGTGGAGGAGTGACCCAGCATCTCAGGCCACCCTCCTGGCTTCTTAAAATGCTGTCCTTTCATGTTGGCACCCACCCTGCCAGCAGGGATGCTTCCAGTCCTCAGGGAGCTCAACTGCCCTTGGCCTCCACGGTAAGACAAAGGTCATAGTTACAGCTCCCTAGAAAGGTGGACTTGGCTCTGCCTCCAGGTTCTACAGAGAATCTGATCTTTAAAATGACCTTTGACCTAACTGCTTCTCACCCAATTAGAGTCAACTATGCACTACATCCTGGATTTGAGTGGCTCACACTAGTTTGTCTACCTTCTCTGGGTGAAGCACAAAGCAGCCACACCTTAGGGTGGGTTTCTGAGTGGCACCTCATCTTTCTTCTCTGACAGCCATTCTGAGAAAGAGTCTCGGTGCTGGAGGCATGAGCACCAGACCAGGTGGCCAGTGGGAGCCCCTCCCTGGATTTGTTAAGGTCCCCCTAATGAGAGAGGCTAGCTCCATTCGGAGGTAAATTGCTGGGTGCAAAAGTCCCTGGCTACCATGTGGTCTACCGGACAGTTTGAGCCAGCAGGGAGAAGAACAGTGAGGAGGAAGGAGAAGCAGGGTGCGTGGGGGGAGAAGAGCCCCAGGATCGCGCGGCTGCAGGGCTGCCTCCAGACACCTGAGGAGCGGGGGCTGCACCCCAAGGCTGGGTGGATACCTGTCCTCCCACCTGCTCCCACAGCCTCCTTTGGCCAACTGGTTATATGGGGTTTCTGTCTGCTCCGCACACAAAGCCCTTACTAAAGTAACTGTGTGCCGGTGCAGCCCCGGGGGAGAGCTCCTGTCCTCTTGTGATGGATTTTTTTTTTTTTTTTTGAGGAAGGAGAAAATTGAATAAATAAATTCAGTAACCAGAGTCATAAAAAAGAGACCAGGGCTGGTGAGGTCTGATGCTTCTGTTGGATTTCAGGGTGCACACCTGTTCCCAGGGAAAGGAAACAAACCTGCAGCGTGATAGGCACAGGCCAGAGTCCAGGCTGCCCCCGCAGGATGCTCAGAAGGAGCAGGTGCTGAGGCTCCAGGGTGTACTTCCAGAGCTTGGTGGGGACAAGTGTTCTCTCTGTCAGCTCTCCGTTGACTCTCCCCATGTCTCACCACACGTCGTGGGGACAAAGACTGGGCGGGGCAGAGATGTGGGAGTCACCTTTGGACTGGAGAGGGGCTCATGCCTGCAGGACACTGCCACGTGACACGTTGCCCATGCGGCTGCACATTGACCTGACACATGGTCTCCATTCCCACAGGGCAGAGAGCGTCTGTTGGTGTCCCTCGCTTGCAGATAATGGTGTCCCTCACCTGTTGGGGGCTCTCAGAAGCTTTCCCTGCTGACACCAAAGTCTGAAGCCAGGCTCAGGAGGACCCAGCCTGGCTCCTGCCACGGAAGCACTAGAGAGACCCTGACGCTCTCGGTGGCCCACTGTGTGTTGGCACAGAGCACTCCTCCTGTGGAACAGTGTCCTCCTCCGCAGGACCAGCTCAGCACTCTGCTCAGACGTCCCCTGTCCCTCGGTCAGCCAGCCGCTCTTCAGCAAGTGCTCCCTGGTGAGTGAAGAACGCAGGCAGCCTGGGGACAGGGAGCACAACGATGCATAAGACTGCTCAGGATTCGTGTGTCCCTAAATCTTCATCAAAACTCTGAGCGTGAGCTTCACAGGACACACACACACCCCAGCAGGGCAGGCCTGCCCAAGTCCTCCCCTGTTCTCCGGGGTTGACCTCCATCTCCTCCTACCCTGTAGGTGCCACCAGCCTTCCACAGCTGTGACTTTGATGACATGGGCTGGTCTAATCAGGGGTTTAGAGTCGACAATTGGGAGAAGTGAGGGCTGGGGTAGTCTTGGAGACGCCTCAAGCCTCCTTAGCAACCTGGGCTGGGCCTGAAGTGAAAGAGACCGTGCATTCGAGGAAAGGCAGAGAGCTGCCAGCAGTAGCCAGAAGGCCCTCACTACGGAAAACCCCAGCAAAAACGTCTGCCAAAAAAACAAAAAGAAAAGGTTTTATTGACAGAATAGACCTCTTCAAGTAGGACTTTGTTCTGGTTTGGCCAGAAGACCCAGTGCTGGCAAAGACGGCCCGGGGGCCTGCCCTCGAGGCACCAGAGGGCTTTGGCAAGGACCCCGCCCTCCTGGGCCCACTGCCTGAGCTGTTCTCCTCCCCAGCCCTGCAGGGGAACCTGCGTTTCCCAGGCTAGTTGCTGTGGTTGGTGACTTGGATCAAGCGCTCTTGGGGTGGTAGCGGCAGAGAGGGAAGAGAAGGAGGCTTAGTCCCCACTCTACCACTTCTGCCTGCAAATTAGCTTCTTGGTTAGTTTCCTCACCCAAAAGTGAGGAATGGCAAAACCCTTCACTGACTCCTCTTGCAGGGCAGCAGGAGAGAGAGCAATACTTTCAAGAGTCTTAATGCTTAAAACCTTTCCTCTGATTTAAAGGCCGCCAGCCTGAAAGGTCATATTTGTAGAATCTTCTGAGTGCGACTCCAGAGTCCCTGCATGTGCAGCCCACTGATGTCCTGAGCTGTTCTCTGGCATCCAGGCCCTGCTGGGCCATGAGATCCCAGCTTCCCAGCCTGGCTGCTGCATTTGGCTCCAGGCTCGCTCTCCCCACTCCTGGCTCTACACCATCGCTGTGCTCCTTTCTGGCCACAGCAGTCCTCTGGCCAGTTCCAGCTCTGTTCTACCACCTTGTGGCCCCAGCCGTGGGAAAGACACCATCTCTCTTTAGCTTTCACAGGCAGCAGCTTAGCCAGGAAGGGCACGTTGTGTGCTGAGGTACACAAGTGCTTCCCTTCCAGAGTTCTGCAGGCGCCAGCCTTGCCGCTGCCCTCCCCCAACCAGGATGCCTCTCAGCCCCTGGGCAGCACCAGGAGAGGTACAGGAGATGACATGTGCAAGGTACCTGAACAGCCCTCAGCTACTGAGTAAATCCAACCAGTGGTTGAAAACCTAAAGACCTTCCAACAAGGAAACCACGATGGTTTTGTCTGTGAATTCTCTCACATTTTTAAAAAACAATGCTAATTCTAGAAATTAGGAAAGGAAAAAAACACTTCTCAACTGGTTTTCTGAGGTCAACATTACCTTGCTATTAAAACCAGTCAAAGATATTACAGAGAAAAATACAGATTAATATCCTTCATGAAGCTGGCATGATGGCATCTACCTGTAATTCCAGCAGTTCAGGAGGCTGAGGCAAGAGGATTGCAAGTTCCAGACCAGCCTCAGCAACTTAGTGAGGCCCTGAGCAACTTCATGAGACCCCTTCTCAAAAAAATAAAAAATGCTGGGGATGTAGCTCAGTGGGAAAATGTCCCTGGGTTAAGGATTAAATCTCTAACAATTAAAAAAAATCCTTTATGAACATAAATGCAAAAACCCCCAATAAAACATGAGCAAACAGAATCCAACAATATATGAAGACAAAATACTGATTTTTTTTTCTAAGAATGAAACACTTGTTCAATATTCAAAAATCAATGCAATTCACTATGCTAAGATTAAAGAAGAAAATCACACAATTATCTTCATAGATGACTGCAAAAATCAACATCCATTCATGATACCAATGCTCATAAGATAGAAATCAAAAGGAACTCGTTTGTCTAATACAGGATAGGACATTTACAAATCATCTGAAGTTGGACCTTCTGCTTAAAGGTGAAAGGCTGAACATGTCCACCTATCACCAGGGTGAGGCCAGGAGGCCCACTGTCCGCACTCCCAGCGTAGGATTAGTCCAGACCTGTGAAGTAAGACAACAAAACAAGTAAAAGGCATTCGTGTCGTGGATGATGTGACTACTTACAAAGAAAATCCTGTGGGGTCTTCAGAAATGTTCCTACAAACAATGAAGTTTTGGGAAGTCCTCAGAGTCAAGGTTAATAACAAAATCATATTTATATTAATACATATATATTTGATATGTATATGCTCTATGATATGCATATATACATATATATTTACATGTGACACTCATTTATGATAAAATCCAAGTGAATTAATGATGGAATTATGCTTTCTTAATGTGATAAAGATATCTATGGAAAACCTGCAGCTGACATTACAACTGGAGAATGGCAGAATGCCTTTCCTCTAAAAATGGGAACAAAACAAAGCTTATTCCATCTTCATCGGATATGGTACAAGTCCTGGCCAGTGTAATAGGTAAAAATAAATAAATAAATAAGTTAATTAATTAATTAATTCATATAAGAAAAGTAGAAGTAAAATTGGTTGTATTCAAAATCCATGTGATTATATGTATTCATAACCCAAGAAATCTATCATGCATCCTAAACTTACATGTGACTTTAGCAAGGTCCCAGGATCAAAACTGATACATAAAAATCAACTATAGTCCTATATGTTATACGTGAACAGATAGTAAAATTTACAAAACAATGGTGTATTCAATAGCATCAAAAAGCATTATATATTTAGAGATAAAAGGGATGCAAGGCTGAAAATGAGGAATATTGTTAAAAAGAATCGAACAAGACTTAAATACACGAAAAGATACACCATGCTTGTGAATTTGAAGATGGGTCTTTCCAGCTTAATCTATAGATTCAATGTTGTCCAGTCAAAATTCCAATGGGATTTCTAAAAAATTAGAAATTGGCAAGCTACTTGTAAAATTTATAGGAAAAACCAGAAGACTTAGAATAATTAAACAGTTTTTTTAAAGACTAAAATTACGAAACTTATGCAACCTTAGTTTGGCACTTGGAGTTCTCACTAACAGGTCTCACACTAGTGTTTAAGACTTACCATAAAAGAATTGTATCAAAATATACAAAGACACAGAATGCAATGAAGAGTACAGAAATAGAATCACTCTTACATAGTCGGTGGTTTGACAAAGCTCTGAAAGCAATTCAATGTAGAAAGCAAGTCATATTTAACAAAAAATTCTTGAAAAACTATATCAAGTAAAAAAGATGTGCCTCACCCTTACCTCACACAATACATAAGCATTAATTTAAATGAATCCTTTGCTTAAATATAAAAGTCAAAGCTATAAGACTTTAAGAAAAAACAAATCTCTGCCAACTTGGGTTAGAAAAAATATTTCTTAGCAGAACCCAAAAAAGCATTAATTATAAACATATGGTAGATTGGACTTCATAAATATTAAAAAGTTCTGCTCTTCAAAAGAGACAATTAAAGGCTGGGGATGTAGCTCAGTGGTAGAGCACCTGCCTAGCACGTATGCATGTGGCCATGGGTTTGATTCCCAGCAACACACACACACACACACACACACTTAGAAAAGGAATAGGGAAGCCACAGATTAGAAGAGTATTTGGAACACATATATCTAATAGATATCTTGTATCCAAAACACATCTTAAAACTCCTACAACTCAGTGAGAAACAGATAACCTACTTTAATGCTACTTGCATAGTAAAATTGTACAGACATTTTGGAAAATTGGCATTTTCCTATAAAGTTAAATGTCTATGTAGGTGTTTACTGAAAAGAACTAAAACATCTGTGTTTTTAAAACGAGTACAAGAGTGTCCATAGAAGCTTAATTCAGAATATTCCCAAATTAGATATAACACAGATGTCAATCAATAGGAGAATGGCTAAAAAAATAAACCCCTGTGGTATATTCATACAATAGGTCTCTCCTCATCAACAGAAAGGAATGAGCTATGGAATACACAATGGCATGGATACACCTCAAATACGCTAATTGAAAGAAGCATGGAATGGATGGTTCTATTCCAATGAAGTTCTAGAACTTGCAAGATTAATCTGTGACGATAGAAGTAGAACAGTAGAGAGCTGGGGGCGGGATGGACATGAATTGACTGGAAAGGGACATGGGGAATGTTCTGGGAAGGTAGGACACTCTGTGTCTCATTAGACGTATGGAATACGTGGACGCTGTGCTTACCAAAACTCATCAAATGCTCTGCGTATGACTTTAACATTTCATTATGTAAATCAAGCCTTGGTAAGAAAAAATAAACTCCTAAGATAAAAGGAAAAAAATTGAATTCTGCATAGGGGAAAAATGCTTCTCTTATCAGAGCCATAGCACACAGCGGAAAGGCTCAGGTGATCTGATGGTTACTGGAGGCCTGGCAGAAGCGGGGGCGGAGAGCTTCCTGACACAGGGCAAGAGGGTGAGCCAGGAGTGTGCAGACCCAGGCATCTCCTCCCATCTGGCCAGAGCAAGCCAGAATGACGTCATATGTGGGACCTCACCCTGCTGTGTGCCATCTGGCTGGGAGAGTGGCCTTCTGATGCTGGCCAGTGGTTTTTGAGCAGGTGTGGCCCGGCTGGGCTCAGAGAGGCACCACCTGAGCTCAGCACTCTGCTTCCTGCGACAATCCCCTTACATCTCTGTCATAAGCAAATCATTTAGCTTCCCTTCAAAGTGGCCCCTTGGCGTTCATGCAAAATTAAAAAAAAAATATTTCCCCTGCTTTCTAAATCTTGCTGAGCCCTGCAAAAGCTGAGTCCTTTAGAAAAAGACTTTTACCTACCTCAGCTTCCCCGTGATCCCACTGCAGTTTCTGAAGGATAATATCACCTGATACCACTAGCAAGTTGGACTTTCCCCCCTCCCTCTTGCACACACACACATCCATGCCCCTGCACTGCCCCCAGCAGACCCGCAGGCAGGCTGTCCTTGAATGCATATATTATAATGCATATAGAGAGCCGGTCCTAAAATGCACAGGCCCCTTAGGTGTGATGAAGGGCGAAAGCTGAGCTCAGAGATTGCTCCCACCAGTGCACAGTCAGCCAGAGAAGAGCCAATCTCCCCCACACATCTGCCCACGCAGACCTCGAAAGCTAAAGTGGTGTGTTGCTTCAGCTGCCACGGCAGCAGAAGGGACTCCATTCCAAGCGAGTGGGGAAAGAAGGCTCTCGGATGCCTGCTCTGTCCCCTTTCCCTCTCCCTCTGTCCTTATCTCTGTTGTGACATCCTCAAGCAAATTCACCAGTGAGATTGCCTCACCCACCCACCTCATGTCGCAGATGGGAAACCTGCGTGTGTGGGGGGAATTGTCCAAAACCTTGTGGTCAGTTAGGGTCAGAGATTAGACCAGACCCTGCCTCCCTGCTTGCAGTGCAGAGTTCTGTCTGCTGCAGAGTGCTGCCAACCCATGGTCTCACGCTCTTTGGAAAGTACTGGAAATGGCTTGGGCTGGGGGCTCCTCTAATAAATGGCCTGCTGAGGACATCATCCTACTGCTGCCCTTTTCCTGGGGTGGAGGATTAATAGAAGGACCCTGGAATCACCAGCCAAGGAGGTGTCCCCTTCACTCGTACACTGGTAACATATTCACAAAGGTACAGACCCTGAGAATACCCCCAGGAAGCCCAATGGAGTGAGATGAAGTCAGGCTCCCCATTCCTCTGGGGCAGCCTGTCAGGGGCTCAGTGATAGGCAGGTGACAGGAGCTGCAGGTTTGACAGAGGAAGCGGAAGGCCTGCTTTGAAATATTCCATTTTTCAAAATGATGGGGCAGTTTTGTTGAGTGGTTAAAAGCATCCACTCTGGGAACCAACAGACCCGAGTGTTGCCCCCACTGGGTATGTGACCATGAGACACGGTTCCTGAGCTTGCTAACTGGGAGGAACCAGTCTTTTAGCATCTGCTCCGTACGCGGTAGCTGAGAGTGGTTGCTCTGAAGACTCAGTTTCAGAACTCAGCAGACACAGCACCCGAGGCCAGCTCTGTGCGTCTGTAGCCGGTGTTCACTTCTCTGTGCTTTTGTAGCTGGTGAAGTGAGCAGGAGGCAGTGTAGGAGGAGAGGAGCTGTCCACCATCCCGGTGCTGATCTGCCAGGACCGCAGCGGGCGGGGCTTCCAACCACTCAGGCGGCCCAGACACAGGCAGTGCTTGTGGGTTAGTGGGGGAAGGGAGAGGGATAAGAACCTGGAATAAATGACTTTTCCTGAAGACTCTAGTTCTGCAGGATAAAAGAACAAGCTCTACTGCCTCACTCCTGCCCAGAGACAGGAAATCAGCGAGGCCAGACATCTTCAGAAGTTAGCACAAACCAAGAGAAGCCTCTGTGGACTGGTTTCATGTCTCTCAGTCCAACACTCAGGAAGATCAAACACACACTTCTCTGCTCCCGGAGCCAGTCTGAGTTGCAAATAAAGGAGCTGCTCTGCCACTGGCTGGTTTAATGGATTTCTGGGGCGAGGTGCAGACCTCACTGGCTGTGTGTGTGTGTGTGTGTGTGTGTGTGTGTGTGAATTCAGTGGAGAGAAGAAGCTCTGCATCTGGGCCAGGCCGACTCTAGGTGGACAGCAGTTCTTTCCTTCTAATCAACAGTGGGGCAATCGTGGTGGAGGACATGAAGCCCTGGTCTGAGGAGGAGCTGCATTTCATCTCAGATCTGCCTCAGTCTATTTGAGAGCTTGGGGAAGCTGCTTTGCTGTAAACCTCCGACATGCAATCCACACTCGGGTCGTAACCCCCGTACCATGGACCACAAGAGGGGAAATGAATTTGAAGTGCTTAGCAGAAAGCCTGGCCCACAGTGAGCTCTCAGGCAGATATTGAATTCCTACAGCACTCAGCTGGCCTACAGCCAAGCATCTAGCTTGGGAAGAGAGGGAGAAGAGGAAGAGTGGGAGTGCTTGTTAATTGGCATCATTAGGAAAGACGGGGGATCAAATCTGGCATCAGAACAGAGTTGGGGTCATCTCACTTCCCCGCTCAGTTCCAGGACCCCAGCATGCTGCCTGACCTCTTTGAACCTCTGTTTCCTCATCTGTATCATGGGGTCATTGCAGCATTGCTTGCTCAGGGCTGCAGGGAAGATTAAATGAGACGAGGCAGGGAGCACCGCAGCAGAGCCAGCCTTGGGTGAATGTGGCCACACGGGCTGTGTCCATCAGAGGGGAGCCTCGGCTTCTCCCTGGAGTTTGCAGCGGAGACTGTCAGGCAGCTGGCTCCTTCTTCCCTATGGCTGGGCCTGACACCTTCCAGGGCTGGCCTGTGGGCCGGAGACAGCCACAGAGACTCAGGAGTGACAAAGACCTGTCCCTCAAACCAATTCTTAGGAGAGTAGACAAGTAAGCCAGAGGCCCAATGGCTATTGGAAGAACTGTTCTGTTGATTCTGCTTTCCCAGCATGAGGGCTGGGCTGCGGGTGTGCCTAAAGGGCAGGAGGGCCAATCTGATCTGATAGTGACAGCAGAGAGCACTGGACAGTGAGAGGGCCCTGGTCAGCATTCCATGCCCTGGTCTGCCACTCACCAACCACCTGTCATTATTCAAAGAATGGAAGGACATCTCCTTTAGGGTGTTGGCATCCTTATCTGTGCCACAAGAACACTTGTGGTTCACTCTTGGAAATCCCAGAATTCTACAGGGATCACAAGAAGTAGCAGTTGTGTTAATGCTTTGAAAATGGAAGCCAGCTGATGGCTCAGGTGGAGAGGCTGGCAGGGTTGTGCCCTCAGTGTGACTGAAGGCTCCAGGCCATGGAAGCCAGGAAGCCATCCTCTCAATGGGCCTGAACTTCTGTGCTTAAGCCCTGCCCAGGCTCCTTCCTGGAGGCTCACCTTCTGCTCAAGAGCTACAACTCCACGAAGCTGCCAGACCTCAGCTCTTAGGCATCTGCTTGGGCACCTCCTTCCCCATGGAACATCAGTTATTGCCCCTCCCCCTCAACTTGCACACATCTAGAACTCTCTGCTTTGCCAAAGGAATGTGCTTTGGGTATTCACGTTGCCTCCACAGGACCTCTCTTGGGAGCCCTGGTACCACTCTGGTCCCCGTTCAGTTTATATCAGTATTTCCTCTTTCTGACGATAACTGTGGAAAGGAACAGTGTAGTCATCAGCCCATGTTGAGAGTCGTAAGTGTGTGTGCGTGTGTCATAAAGATACTGGTAGAGTAGAAAGAAGGTGGGTTTTTATGTGCAATGGTGGACCTGGATTCGAACCCTGACTGTGCCATCACAGTCCATTGATGCCAACCTAGAACAAACTACTGGGCTCTCTGGGTCTCGACTCCTTCACTGGTAGAGATGGGATCATGATACAGATGCTGTAAGCATGGGCAATGGCGTGTGCATCCGGCCTCCTCTATGGAGCCCTGCTGATTAAGCCCTCCCTCGGGGCCCAGTTTGGGTATTTAATGAGTCATGTTAATGCTGTCATCAACATTCCATCACTACCGACTCCTCTCTGGCTTGAAGTCACCTGCTGTGCAGCTCTGCCACGGAGCAGTTCCCTGGCAGGCACGCCCCAGGCCTTGTTGCCCCTGGTCCAGCAGGCTGCATTCTTGATTCATCCTGGAAGGTTAGTGCGGACCTGTGTCCAGGCCAGGCCAGGGCCTGCATCTCCCTTCCTCAGTGACCGTGAACCCCTTGCTGGTGTCTAGGACCATGTTAGAACCTATGCTTAGCAAGGCTCAACCTGGCTGAGGCCAGGGTGGCTGGGGACATGGTCTCTATGGAGAACAGTCCTCCCATAGCCCCACTGCGGGTAGGAAATTTGTTTAAAACCCAAAGAAATTGAGCTTGTTTTCTTTAGGAAACTGAGATAAAATATTCTGAGTGTCTGACATTTTAACCTTTTGATGTTGCCTTTATGCAGTCAGGAAGCAAATAATCTTCAAAATGATTGTGTGTGTGTGTGTGTGTGTGTGTGTGTGTGAGAGAGAGAGAGAGAGAGAGAGAGAGAGAGAGAGAGAGAGAGAGGAGAAGAAGGAGGAGGAGGAGGAGGGGGAGAACACATGTATGTACATGTGAAGGTAAGCACAACAGTGTTCACTGGCTTCTGTTGTTGGTGGTCATTATTTTGATATTTCAAAGTTGAGTTTTGTGTTTTTTTTAACTTATATACCCAGAGACATCCAGAGACCTCTGGAATATACAGAAGGAGCCAGTCTGTGGAGCTAGGGTGCAGGCTTCATACCTTGCCAACTCTGTCACTTAAGCTCTTTGGCTTCAGTGCCCTTATCTCTGTGATGTGGACAGTGATAAGCTCTTTTCCCTGTCACTGTTGCAGGATTACAGTGTGATCCTGTTTGGACATGTTCTGTAAATTCTAACATTCTATGAGGATTTTACTTAACACTTTGCATTCAGGCATCCAGCTGCCTGACCTGGCCACTTCTCATACAGCATGATCCTCCAGTGTGGCCATGGACCACCCTCAGAATCACCCGAGGAGCTCATGAAGAGTGCAGAATCCCAGACCCTCTGATTGGGAAATGCTGGGTGTGACCAAGGAATCTAAATCTTTAACCAACACCCAGGTTTACTAGTTAATTCTGCCAAACGCTAAAATGTGAGGATCAAGGATGGAGACAGTGTCCCTCAAATATATTGGTTGATTTGTTTCCTCCATTAACAGTGCTAGAGCACCTATCTTATTTCAGGAGCTATTCTGGGGAGGAACAGTCTTTGGAAGCAGGGGAGACACTCAGATGTATACCTCACTCTGACACCATATTCTAAATGTCTGTTGAAGACACATAGCCAGCCCTGAACTCCATAGGACAGGAGGGGACCAAGAGACAGGGAAGATTCCTGGAATTCTTCTGTTTTCTTCTCTGGAAAGAAAAGTTGCACACACACACACACACACACACACACACACAATCTTGTATACTGCTCACCACAGCTCTAAAAGGTACTTACGGAAACTGAGGCTCTGGAGGTTAAGTGACTGGCCCAGGGTCCCATGGAATCTGTGAGTGATGTGCTGGTAAATGTTTAACGCAGGCTTGGAGGGTGGTGAGGCCTGATTTGTGCAATTTGCTAATTTCTATGGTGCAAGTGCTCCCAGCATGGCAGATTTCAAGCCACCAATGTCCTGTCTTTGAAGGGGGCTGGAGAGGGATGCTGACAATTGGTAGGAGCTGGGCTCCAGCTCTCTGCTGTATACAGTTGCCTTTCACACACAGACTGCTGAGGAGTGCCCTCTGTGGCAGTGCGGAGGGGAGAAGCCACTGATTTCCCTACCCCCCTGCTGTCTCATTTCATGAGCATCTGCACTGTGCTTGATGCTAGATGAGGGGAGGTGAGTCTGATGAGACCTCTGCCTTCAGGGTCGACTCAACAGTGATGGGAAAATGTCCCATCCAGCCACCACAGGCCCTGCCAGGAGGCTTCAGGATAGGATTGTCTGTGCTCAAGACAGAGGTTGCTAATGGGGTGCAGGTGGACACAGGAGTAGGGAGTATCTTGTGGAGAGGAAGGCTAACTGTGGAGGCCGAGAGCTGCCACCTATCTTTCCATCACTCATCTTGCCCAGAGTCTGGTCCAGGAGCAGGAGGGTCATGGTCATGGCACCCTTTTCTGAGGGGAGGTTGAGACTGTATATGTACCTAGTTACTGTGGATGTCAGCCACCATCCTCTCCATTTCCTGAAGAGTTCTGGTACATTGTGTCATCAGGTCCCTCATAAACTTGAACTTGCTGCTTCAGCAGACTCAAAGTAGACAGGTATGCAGTCTTCAGGGCTGACAGAAGGCAGCAGCTGGAACTCAGGGCGAAGATGCTGTGTGTCAGGCCTACCTCGGACATGCAGGCTTCCCAGGTGGGAGCACTCGGGGTCAGCTATTGTCCTCTCCTGGCTAAGGTGGTGCCAAAGGGATGTCATAGTGAGCCTCACTGTCCCCTCAGCTGATCTGAGAATGCTGCTAAATCTCTGATTGACAGGCAATGACAAGAAGCCACCAGAAACTAAATGCCCAACAGTGCAGCAGCTGCCCTGGTGACAGACTGAGGAGGTGTCAGGAGATGCCTGGGCCCCTGGCCATTCAAGAGAGAGATGTGGGCTCCTTCTCCTCTCAGCAAAAGAAGCCTACCCGAGTTTTCCAGTTCAACCCACAGAGGGAGGAGCACAATCCCTGGGCAGCTCAGCAGTGGGACAGGTGGGCTAGGGCTGTACCCCTTCTTCTAGGCTAGCACTGTGGGGGGACAGGTGGTACCGAGGTGTGAAGGCGCAGGCATCCCTCCCTTCCCTGAAAGCCTTTCTTCATTCAGCCTGTCTGACACACAGAAGAGGAAGGCAGGGGAAGGGGAGGGAGAGCCACGGGGAGCGGTCACCCTGCACAGGAGCCTCAGGGCTCATTCCCTCCAAGTGTGTCAGTGTCAGCGAGTGAGAGAGAGTGTGTGTGCGCGTGTGTATCAGTGGGGATTTCCATGACAGAAGCAGTCAGATTCTAGGGAGAGAAGGGGGAGGGGAGAGAACAAGAGGGGAGGAGAAAATTGGGGGTGGGAGAGACAGACGGAGAGACAGCAGAGGGAGAAAGAGGGAGAGGGAGAGGAGGAGGGGGTGGAGGGGAGAGCAGAGGGGGAGAGCAGGCGAGAAGGAGCTAGCGGAGAGAGGGAGGCAGAGACAGCAAGAGAGCAGAGGGTGTGCAGAGCGAGGAGACGGAGAGGGACGGACGGAGCGAGGGCAGGAGCGAGCCGAGAGAGCAGAGCAGAGGCAGAGCTGGGAGCGCCGGTCTTCAAGGATCCCCGGGCGTTAAAGGCTCCAGGTTCAGCAGCGCACGGCACCGCGCGCTTGACCGAGGCCGAGCGGGGTCCGGGGGTGAGCTGAGCGCCCAGCTGCCAACCCAGGAGGTGGCGCGGGCTCCGGGGTGGCTGCGCGTCCAGGTGTCTGCCCAGGGGGTGGCGCGGGGCTCGGGGCGGCCGCGCTTCCTCCAGGGAGCCATGGCGGCTGGGGCCGGGGGTCGCGGGGCGGCGGCGGCGGCGCCGAGGGGCTGAGGCGGCCGCGGGCTGCGCCATGGCAGCGCCGGGTTGCGGACCCTGAGCGCGGGCGGCGGGCGCGCACCATGAACTCGTGGGACGCGGGCCTGGCGGGGCTGCTGGTGGGCACGATGGGCGTCTCGCTGCTGTCCAACGCGCTGGTGCTGCTCTGCCTCCTGCACAGCGCCGACATCCGCCGCCAGGCGCCGGCGCTCTTCACCCTCAACCTCACGTGCGGCAACCTGCTGTGCACCGTGCTCAACATGCCTCTCACGCTGGCCGGCGTCGTGGCGCAGCGGCAGCCGGCCGGCGACCGCCTGTGCCGCCTGGCCGCCTTCCTCGACACCTTCCTGGCCTCCAACTCCATGCTCAGCATGGCCGCGCTCAGCATCGACCGCTGGGTGGCTGTGGTCTTCCCGCTGAGCTACCGCGCTAAGATGCGCCTCCGCGACGCTGCGCTCATGGTGGCCTACACGTGGCTGCACGCGCTCACCTTCCCTGCGGCGGCGCTCGCCCAGTCCTGGCTGGGCTTCCACCAGCTGTACGCGTCCTGCACGCTGTGCAGCCGGCGGCCAGAGGAGCGCCTGCGCTTCGCGGTCTTCACCGGCGCCTTCCACGCGCTCAGCTTCCTGCTGTCCTTCGTTGTGCTCTGCTTCACGTACCTCAAGGTGCTCAAGGTGGCCCGCTTCCACTGCAAACGCATCGACGTGATCACCATGCAGACGCTCGTGCTGCTGGTGGACATCCATCCCAGGTGAGGCGCCCGAGCCGGTGCTCCGGGAACTGGGCGAGAAGTCGGTGGGAGTGGGGCTCTGGGTGTCCAGTGTGGATCGTGGGGGAACAACTCTTCCACCAAGCTCCATTTCCTCCTCAGAAAGCCAGGGTCGGGAGGGGCCGTCCAGGGGACTTAGCAGGTGCCTAAACTCCACAGATCAGGGCCACCAAAAACATGGGTGATATTGGACAGGCCACTTTCTGAAGCAAAATCAGTCAGAACTAACTTGGGCTTCCTTGTCCTTGACTGTGTTTATAGCTGTCAGTGTAAGTGACATGGGAAGGCAGTGGGCTCTGTTTCACTGTTTAAGGTTTGACTCTCACCCTGAGAGGGTGGCCAGAGCCTTAGGAAGCCCTTGAGGCTCTTCAAACTGAGCAGGGCTGCTCCTCTGGGCCTTTCCTCTCTCCAGTGTCTGGCACTGCCTGTGTCCTGATCCTCTGTGTGTGTGTGTGTGTGTGTGTGTGTGAGAGAGAGAGAGAGAGAGAGAGAGAGAGAGAGTCCTTGCCCAGATGGAACCAGGCTGTGCCTTTCCCTGTTGCTCTGAGGGGACGGAATTGTGCTCACCCTCCAGAAAGCTCTGTCCAGTGTCACCTGGCCTCGGAGCCTGGAGACTCCTAAGACAGCCTGCCCACCTGCTTCCATCCCCATCTGGTTGCTGTTTCTCAGGAGGGCAGAGGGAGGCAGCAAGCCCAAGTACTGCTGAGAACCTCTGCCATCCCCAGGACCCCCCCAGGGAGAGGAAGGAACTGTAAGCTGAGCTGTCCTGTGCTCACCTGGCTTTCCTCATGAGATTAGGAAAGCAAAGAGGGAAAGTGCTGGTGTGTCTCTTCGAATGCTGCTGTTTATGTCCATGGAAAGCAGGCTCCCCCTCTGTTGCCTGTGACCCTAGGTGAGGGCTCTGGTATCCCAATAGGTGCTGGAGGTGAGGCAGGCAGAGAGCCCTGGTGAGAGAAGCTAGGGCCCTCCTGCTGTGAGCAGAGCTCAGTCTGTCAGGGAGCTCAGTCCCCAGGAGGCACATGTTCCTGCCCAGCACCTAGCAGACCAGAGGTGTCAGTCTGAACAAGGGTTCCTTGCTAAGCTTTTCAACCATGAGCAGTAATGCGCCGTCCTTGAATCTCACCAGGCCTGCACATCTAAAGGCGTGGAGATATGTGTCCATTGTTGCTCCCAAGAACAGCCACTCCTGATTACATGCTAGAACAATCTTCTCACCACAGAGCCTTCCCCACAGAATTACATGCAAAATGCACCTGCGGCAGCTCTCGCTGCCTGTGCCCGGCTCAGTGTGTGGGAGGAACATGCTGCAGCCACACTCGCAGACCTGTCCCCTTCCCTTCACCCTCCCCTTTAGAAGGTGCATCCCTGGGGCTCAGGCCAGGACTGCTCTTAGAAGGTGCAAGTTGTTTAACTCCAGGACTTGAACAAGCCCTAGAGAGGGCCCTCTCACCATGAGTCTCACGGCAGAGAAGAGATGGAACTGGGAAAAGAATCAGTTCCTATTTAGACTAGTTCCTGTTCGACTTCTAGAAGCGGGGGTGGGGGCGGTGGGGGTGGGGGTGGGGTGGGGGGCGGTGGCAGTGTCTCCCTTTCAGCCCATTTAGGGGCCAGGGGCCAGCAACAGATCTCTCTCTCTTACTCCAAGCCAGACACTGTGGGAGCATGCCTGGGGAGATCTTAGGGAAGGGCCCTCCTCTCCCCACTCCCCTCTGGGGGACCCCGAGGAGCTCCTGTACCTATCACCCCAGGCCCTTCAGGGCTCAGGAGCAGAGCCCGCCTTGTGGGAGAGGACAGGTTTCTGGGCAGCCTCAGGCCCTGCCCAACTCCCAGAGGCCCCACTCACGTCCAGGGTCAGGAGGCCCCGCCCGACTCCCATTGCACCAGCTCCATGGATGCTGTGGAGCAGTAGGCCACTCAGTGGACACTGCCTTGTCCCTCCCTGAGGGCTTTTGCCCACCTAGAAGAGACAGACATGCCTCAGGGGACTCCCTGACAGCTCGTCCTCTGGCGTCTGGCAGCTCCAGATTCTTCCTTCACACCAATGCAGAACTGCACAGCTCACTCTGGGGCTGTCTCTGCAGCCCTCCACTGGGGCCTCCTCACCCAATTTGGTGCCAAGAGCCTGTGTGACCGTGGGTACCAGTCCTGGGTTTTCAGAAGTCAGACTTCCTTCTCTCAGCAGCCAGGGTGGCTGGTGGAGTTTGGGCTCCCTGGAAGTTCTTCTTAGCCTCCTGGGACCCGTTTCAGGATCCCTGAGGCCCAGTGTGGCATTTGTCAGGAGGCCCTGGTGGTATCAGCTCTTCCTGCAGGATATTAATGCAATGTGCGGCAAGCCATGCCCCCTTTCTTCAACACCCCCAAACGGCAGGGACCTTCTCTTCTTTAAATACGGCCCTGAGCAGCATCCCGTGCCCCTGCCTGCCTGTGGCATTTCTCCAGTGATTACCTTTTCGAGGCAGGTTGGAGTCTCCAATGTCTGATCCACACCTAGCCCTCCACCGGCTCAGCTCAGTGTGCACTTCTGTCTAGTCCCAACTCCTGACCCGCTACAGCCACCCCTCCCTGGTGCTGCTAGGCAGGGATGCAGGTGCCTGCTCTATCCAGTCCACTGCAGGGCCAGGCTCATTGGTTTGGGTGAAGGACTTTTGAGAAGCAGGAGGCTGAAAGAGGACTCAACCCAGAAGCAGCCTGGGCTCCCCGCTAAAAATTCAAAGGGTCTGCAGGGCCTCCCCTCTATGTCCTATGAACCATGCCCACAGAGGCTGACTAACAGCTGGCTCTGGAGTGTGTCAAGTGGTGGCATTGTAGTCAGAACCTCACCATGCCCTTGACTTTATAGATGAGGAAACTGGGAGACAGGAAGTGAGGCACTCGCCTGATTTAGCAGATCCAGAAAGTAGCTTGAGTCCAGAATCATGCCGTGGTCTGTGGAGCAGTTAGGCAAATGGAGGCTCACCAGCAGTGTGTCTAGACGTGTAGATGCTCTAAACTAAGCTCACTAACTGGCAAATGGAACATGTTCTGTCCCCTTACTTTGGCAAATACACCTTTCCTGCAAGGTGGAGTTCACGCTTAGCCTCTACAGGCTCCTTGGAGGTCAGCCTTGTTCTTGCTGGGGAAAGGGGAGCTGGGCCACCAGCCTCACCTCCCGTGCTGGCCTACCCAGCACTGCAGGGGCCCTGTGCACCAGAAGCACACTGCAGGCTGCAAAGCCACGAACACACGCTGCTCACCAATGCTGCTCCTCAGGCCTAAAGTGAGGCACTCAGGCCGCACAGTCCACCCTCAGAGGCACGGGGCCAGCTGCAGATGCCTGCACACATTTTGGGAGCAGGATCAAGGCATTTGGGCAAAGAATGCCATGCTCCAAGCACTGAGAATTTGGTCTACAATGGAAGTGTGAGCTGGGCGATCCCCTCTGCCCTGTGAACTGGCCATTATATGGGGAGCAGTGTGGATCCCCAAGATGCAGGATCAGGTTGTACCAGCATCCTGGCCCAAACTTAGGGCTCTTTCCTACTGTGAGTCAGCTTGTCACTTGCCTTAAAAGCCGGAAAACCAAAATAGGTCACTTTGTGAGTGCTTGAGCATGGGCTGAGGCTGAACTACAGTCAGCTGGGGTCACTCATGACCCAGGTTCTGTGTGGAGGGCAGAGAGGTAGTTGTGGCTGGAAGGTGACAGCAGAGGTTGCCTCATTCATGACTCTTCAGACCTTCCCTGAATTGCCACCCCTTTCACCTGGTGACAGAGGCCTGCAAGGAGCCTGTCTTTGACCCCAGGAGTCACAATGCTGGACAGCCTCTCCCCTTTGTCTTGCACAGACTGGGGTGGACCCGCCCCAACCCCGATGCAAAGCTGACTTGCTTGCCCCCTGGCCAAGTTGCCGGCTGTGGGTGGGGGAGGCTCAGCCTCTGCCACAGATTCCTCCCATGGGTCCAAGGATTCCAGGTGCCACCACCAGGCCCAGGACTGTCAGAATGCTCAGCATTGGTGATTTCTATGGGTGACAGTGGGGTTGGGGGAACACCCCAGAACCTAGGGTCATCAGACCTGGGATGAGGTCTGGTCCTGAACCGAATTTCCCGAGTGGCCTTAGACATGTCCCAACCCCCTCTGCTGGACCCCAGTGTCATGATGTGCAGATGAGCACAAGACCGGCTCACAGGCTCCAAGATTTCCAGGAGCTTGGATTGCAAAGCTCTGGAGGGAGAACACGGCAGCCAACGCCAAGCGGTTTCATGATGCCATTGCTTTGGGAGTGGGCGAGGGCGCCCAGGCTGTGCCTAAACCATGACAGTGACAAGCCAGGAGCTGGGCTGCTTCCCCGGGAAAGGGACCACCCTGCCTCACTCATCTCCTGCCACCTCTTCTCACCTGGGAAGTAGAAGATCCCAGGGAGGAAAAGTGGAGCCAGCCCCCTCTTTCTCCAAAGTTCAGGGAAGGGGTGATGAGGTTCCCAACTGCAGCTTGGCTTGGAGTCAGTGGCCGGATGCCGGTCCCATCCGCACACCACTGTCTGGGTAGCAGGATCCTCTTTCCCTTGGGGCTGTGAGCTGGGTGGATGCCGTCATGGCCCTAGCGTCTAGTGGCTCTGGCCCAGCAGAGACACGACCCCAGTCTACAGATGCCCTCTGTGCTGCACACAGCCAGGTAAGGACAGTCGCTTGGGGTCCCTGGAGGCCCAGCAGGGTCACAGTCCTTAGGGAATCAGGACTTAGTCTCAGGCACCTGGCTGCTGGCTCTGCCTTACCGCACCCCTGGGGCAGCCCCTGGCTCCAGCTCCTGTTTATAAATGCTCAGGGCAAGACTCTTGCAGTGGGAGAGGAGTTTCAGGGCAAAGTTGAAACATAGTATGGAATTATTGAATAAGTTTCTATTGAATGAAGAATGAAAATTAATGGCCAGCATTTATTGAGTACTTACTGAGCTGGGAACTGTCCTCAGTACCTTTTGCATTAATTCGGTTATTCCCAGTGTAACACTACAAAGTAGAGACTCATTACTCTCATTTTAGAAATGACTAAGCTGATGCACAGAAAAGCTGTGTAACTTGCCCAAGGCCACACAGTAATGAAGTGATGGTGCCTGTACTTAAATCCTGAGGTCTGGCTCTGGTTTTTCATGCTTAACCACTAGGTGAGCCACCAAGAATGGAGGCCAGGCCAGTGGAGAGGTTTCACACCATGGACCATCCTCACTTTGTCTGATAGGGTTAAGATGCTCATAGTCCACTTTTTAAAAAATCTATTTTAGGATGCATTTCTAGCTCACGGTCATCTCTTTAGAAAAGATCACTTAAAAAGTGACTGAGTTGGGGGCTGGGGTTGTGGCTCAGTGGCAGAGCGCTTGCCTAGCATGTGTGAGGCACTGGGTTCGATTCTCAGTATCACATATTTAAACAAATAAAAGAAAACAAAGGTCCATTGACAACTAAAAAAAAAAAAAGGTGACTGAGTGAGTTTTCCCAAGATGTTCCACTCGTTATGTATTTCCTGGGTGTGAGGCTTGGAGCCTAGAACCATGGTCACCACCGACGTATGTGACAGCAGAGTGCTTGCCCTTTCATGTCCCCTGCTGCCCAGGCCTTCTGGAAGCAGGAAGTTATTTTTACAGCACAGGGAGTGGCCCTGGTCATCTGAGCCTGTGAAGGGTCCATTTCACTCCTTCAGGTCACCAAAGTGCTACTGTCCTTCTGAAGGCCCTCGAAGCCTTCCCTATTCCCAAGGATCTCTTGTGTTTTGGGGGAGAGGTTTTCCATGTGGCAAGGTGAGGGGGCTGCTGCTCACCTGGAGACAGCTAGGTTCTCGGCCCTGAGTTCCTCCTGGGAGGACCCAAGGAGCTCTGTCCCCCGCAGTGGCTGGCCAGCCCTATCCGTCCCTATGACGAACAGCAGCTCTCGTTATGCCTGTTGTGACAGCCCCTGAGATAAATGAGAAACTGGGTTCAGGGAGGTCAGGTGACTTCCAGGAGGTCACACAGCTAAGGGCAGAGCTTCAGACCCCTAAGCCAGAGCTCCTTTCCCTACAGGGTTGTTCTAAGCCCCTGGGAGCTGGCAGTCTGTCAGGTCACAGATGGAGAGGGCCCAGCCCCAGTTGCTCTGGGGTCCTCTTCCTGAGTCCTGTGTATGAATTTGGTGCTTCTTTTCAGGACATGCCCAGAATGCTCTGCTTGTCGTGGGGGCAGTGTGCAGAGATGGCACGGGACACCTGGCTTGCGTCTTGCAGCACACCTGTCATGGATAGCACTGAAAGTCCTGGGGGAAATGCATGCGTGGTCAAATGAGTGGGCCTCCGTGGTGGGGACTAATGCTGAGCATTGAGCAAGACAGGATCCCCATTTGCCTGGGTCTCAGGGCTTCCCAGGCTTGGGACTTGGAGTTTTAAACCAAGATAGATGAGTTGGTCACCTCCTTACACCCTGGCCTGAGAGGGGGGAGGCGCAGGCATTCCCCCCTCCTCCCTGCAGGTGTCACCTGAGCCAGAGGACTTGGGTAGAAAACTTGCAGGCACTCAAGTGCCATCAGAAAGTCGGGAGATTAAAGCCCATCTCTGGGGATGTGACTTTAGCCCCCACTGTGTGCCTGCCATGTTCTTCACGTGTCCTGGGGGGAGAAATCCGAGTCCTGGTGCCTCCCTAGGAGACATAGTGATTCAGACTGTCAGCAGGTGTTGCTGAAGGCTGCAGAGCCAGTGCCTGGACTCCTGCCACCACCCAGGGTCTTGGGACTGAGAGGGGCTCCCAGACATGGGGCTTTCCTTTTAAAACCAGGACAGCGCCCTGCAGACCATTGAGAATGCAGGACTGTCGTGTTTAAACAGGACATCTGCCACCACTCACCAACTGTGTGATCTTGGGAAAAAAAATCACTTAACTCCTCTGAGCCTCGGTCTCCTTATCTGAAAAATGGGGACTATACTGACATCAGCCCTCAGCTTGTAGAGTTGTGAGTATCAGATAAACAAATGCACGTGAGCTCCTGTCACAGGGTCTGGCGTGGCACATACTGAAGACTTGGGAATGTGGCTGTTGTATTAGTGATTAGGAATTGATGAGCAATATTAGTCATGAGCAGTGCATTTTCAACCCATATGAAACCTGTTCCTACCAAGCTCAGCTCCCAGTTCCTCTGTGAATTCCTGGAAAGGCAAAGTCAAGGGAAAACAGTTCCGGGCGAATTTCAGGACCTGTCAGTCCAAACCTGCACGGCGTTGTCCATCTGCGCCGACAGGAAGTCTGAGTAGAAGAGTTCTGAGCACGTAGTAAGATGATGGGTGCCCTGGAAGGACAGGGGCTGCCTGGGTGCTGCTGGTGCTCCTGGACCTGGGTCTCCAGAGGGGTCTCCGCTGCTTGCTGTGGTTGAGCAGGGGGCCTATTTTCAGACCAGGTCACTGGCAGCTGGTGCCTGGCTCTGCCAGGTTATCTTTGCTTCCTGGGAACGCTGTCCACAGTTTCCTCCTGGCCATCTTTAGTCAGTTAAATTATTTAGAACATACACATTAAAAGAACCTGCCCAGGTTGGGTGCCATGAGATGGAGCCCATGGAGCCTGGGCCAGCTTTCCTTCCGGGGCCTCCTCACCGTGATAACAGGCAAAGTAGCTGTAGCTCCCACTCCTCCTGTCGCTGCACACAGTGGGTCACAGAGCCTCTGCTTTTCGCAGGCCTTTGGTACCAGTTCTGGGCCGGCCCTGGAGTGGATCAAAGCAGGAGCAGGTGTGGCCAGAGGCATTGGTGGCTCCCATTTCCTTTCTCCAAACTGCTCCCTGATTCCACGAGGACTTGGTGGTCTCCTTGCTGCTCCAAACGCCATCTCTGGAGGAATCGGTGACCCAACTAGATGGGCTCTCTAGCTCCTGGCAGGGTTGAGGTGTGAGGAAGGAAACAGGCTGAGGATGTGGAGGAAAGGAAGCCCCAGGCCATGCCGCGTGCAGGGGCGCGGCACCCCGGGGAAAGGCCAGCTTTGAGTCACATGGATGGGGTTCAGCCCCCCTGTCGGCCAGCCGAGCAGGCTGTTTGGCCTCACAGAACTCATGGTGTTCATTGAAAAACAGGGCGGATGAAAAGCACCCCGCGGGCCTGATCCACTGATCGGGGTGAAGTTGAGAACTAGAAACTCTGCTCGGTAAGAGCGGTTCCGTGGGCTGGTGCGTAGTAGGTGTGAGTGAATGATGCAAGTGTAGCAGGAAGAATCGATTTTATTGGGACTCACTTAAGCACAATTGCTCCTGCTTCACGTGCTGTATGGGCTGAATGCATCTCACGCATCTGTGTGCTGACCTGGCCTTATGGTGCGTACAAGAGAGCACACACATCCAACAGGCACTGGGAGTTGTTATATTACAGACGATGGCCTCAGGCTTAGCAGTGTCCCACAGCCTGCTCACGGTCAGGTCACACAGCTGCAGCCAAGTCTCGACCCCAGGTCTCTTGGGCTCTGTAGCCCAGTGCCTACTCTGGAAGTCACTGTGTGGGTCTATCAGAAGTACCTCAGTGTGAGCTGGCAGGCTGCCTGTGAGTCACCTTCCCTCTCTTCCACACAGTGTGCGGGAGCGCTGTCTGGAGGAACAGAAGCGGAGGAGGCAGCGGGCCACCAAGAAGATCAGCACCTTCATAGGGACCTTCCTCGTGTGCTTCGGCCCCTACGTGATCACCAGGTGAGCTGAGCCCTGGTGTGAGAGGTTGGGGCTTAGGAGAGCAGAGCAGGCCGGGACCCTTAGCAAGAGCACCCTCTCCTGGCCCCAGTTCTTCTCCAGGATGCAGTGGGGTCACAGGGCACTCACCTGAGTCTGTGTGTGCTTTTCCTCTTCAGCCTTGGATTCTTTTTATGATTATTAATTATTGTTTTCATTGTGCCCAGTTATAGGGTACAGTGATAACTGGATGCATGTGTACAATGTGGAATGATCAAATTGGGGTGCTAACATTTCCATCTCCTTAAACATTTTTTTGAATTTTTTTATTACTAAAGTAGGAATTGAGTGTGTTTATGAGGGACAATGTGATGTTTCAAAATGTGTCTTCAGTGTGCACTGATCAAATCAGGGTCGTTAGCAGTGCCGTCTCCTCAGCATTACTTCAAGTCTGGAGGCTTTGAGCTGTCTCTTGTAGTTGTTCATGAAATATGTAATAGGTTGTTGGGAACTGCAGTCACCCCACTGTGCTGGAGCGTATGACTGCTGTCTGCACTGTTTGGGGACCTACAGTCCAGCCTGTGATGTCCCTGCCCCCTTCCAGCTTTAGTAATCCCTATTTCACATCCAGATGGACTTAACATCCGTCCATAGGAGAACGTGTGGATTTGTCTTTCTGTGTCTGACTCATCTCACTCAACACAATGTTGTCCAGTTCTATCTATTTTGTTGCAAATTTCTTTTTTCTTTTGGGTACTGAGGGTTGAAACCAGGGGCATTCAGCCACTGAGCAGCATCCCCAGCCTTTTTTTTTTTTTTTAATTTTAATACAGAGTCTTATTCAATGGCTTAGGGCCTTGCTAAGTTGCTGAGGCTGGCTTTGAACTTGCAATCCTCCTGCCTCTGTCTCCCAAGCCACTGGGATTACAGGTGTGTGTCACTGTGCCTGGCCAAATTTCATTCTTTTTATGACTGAAAATTCCACATTTTCTTGACCCTTCATGTGCTGACCAGCATCGGGGTTGATTTCCCATCTCAGCTACGGTGAACAGTACCGCAATAAACACGGGTGTGTAGGTGTCTCCTGGGGATGCTGGTTTCATTTCCCTTGGATGTACACCCAGAAGTGGGACAGCTAGATCATGTGGTAGATCTCCTTTCTTGAGGACCCTCTGTACTGTTCTCCGAGTCCAACTTGAATTATTTCAGGTTAGACTCAGAACCAAAAAGGCGTGAGAGACCCCTCACCCCCAACTCCACTGCATTCCAAATCACAGCCTTCCAATCCTTTGCCTAGGCCCACCACCCCAGGAGGCCTAACCCACGGAAGCAGGAAGAAAAGCAACAGAGGCCTGTTCTAGGCCTGGGCTCCTGCTGCCCACTGAATGCTGGTTAGTGCAGCCCCGGGTGTCCCCAGCCAAGACACTGCAGGCTTGGGGAGCAGGTCCTGCACCCAGGTGGGCCACCTCTGCTGGAGCTGGGACGTTTCTCATGTTCTCAGATGGTCTTGTGCTCCCCAGAGCTGCAGCCCGAGCTGGCCAACTGCAGGCCGCTGTTCTCGGGCTCACCTTCCTCAAGCCAGCCCGCCTGGGCCATGACATTGCCCCGTATCAGCCTCAGCCAGAAAAAAGAAAAAGATGACTTATCACCCAGTCTGTTCTGTGGACTGAAGGCCAGTGGCTCCACAGTCTGGGAAGTGGATGGTAGCCAAGAACTTCCGTGTTCTCTGAGGAGGTGGACAAGGAGCTTCTGTCAAGCCTAGAAAGTGGGGTCTGTACAGAGTTGTGTGTGTGTGTGACAGACAGAAAGACATGGAGACAGCACAGCCCAGCATCCCAGTGAGCCCCAGACCCCTCAGCTGCAGGGTCCTGGAAGAGCACCGCTGCCACACGGTCACCTGGCACTCTGACACCCTGGGAGAGGACCCCACTGTGGACAGTTCTCTGCATCCTCCCTGTGGTCCTTACTCACGCTGAAGCCTGGTTTGCTCTAGTGTCAGCCGCTGACCCCAGTTCTGCCCTCTGCAGCCCAGGAGAAGGCGCTTTGCTCCCAGACCTTGCAGATGGGCAGGGAGCCGCCTCCCTGCACCCAGTCAGTCCTCTTTTCTTCCTCAGACCAGGCTCCGGTGCCCCCCGCTCTCTCTTCCCTGGTGTGCTGCTTCCTTCTGGGAGACCCAGCTGGCCTCATCCTACCATGAACACAGGACCTAGAACTGCCTTCGGGTCTCTGGACAGGTTGATCTGTGCAGAGCAGACTCACCAGTTCTTCCTTCTGGAACTCTCTATTAGAACTCAGCGTCACGGACCTTCTTTGATGTTTAACAGCTTCCTGGGCTCCACACACTGGATGTCAGGAGGGTGGCTCCCCTCTCCAGCCCCCCAGTTTTAATAACTGAAAATGCCTTCAGACATGGCCCAAGATCTGTTGGGGACCAGAGTTTTCCCTGGCTGAGAACCATGGATGGAGACCCACTAATCCAGCCATGGAGCCAAAGCTTTCACAGAACAGAGTTCTCACAGGACACAAGCCCCTGCACAGTGACAGAGGAGAACAGGTCCCCTTGCCTTCCCGGGAGGTGGAGTGTGTGGTCAGCAGCGTGGCTGCGGTGTGTGCCTCCCAAGCCAACCCCAGCTCCGCCCCTCCACTGCATGACCTCGGGGCCAGTGCCCTGGCCTTGCTGGGCCTCCAGAGGGAGTGTGGGTCATGAGGGTACAAGGTCCCAGAGCACTGGTGTGGGTGGCTCAGGCCTGTGTGGATGACATCCCTGGTCATGGTCCTCCCTCCCTCTGATATCAGGCGTGGGCTTCTATCAGGGGAAGGGAGGTGTGGGCTCACGAGGTGAACTTGAACGCTTGGAGAACAGGTCATAGCTCCAGCTTCAAATAATCGGATTTTTCTCTGGGTTAATCTCATTTTCCAGCTTTTCCCATTTTTGTTTGTGGCTTGATTCCTTCAATAGTGCCCAGCAATACTTTTTTAGTAAAATCGATGGTAGGTTCACAAGTCAATGTGGATGGATGGATGGATTTTCAGTTTTCTGTTGCCAAATGGGTTTGATGTATTTTGAGTTTTAAAAAACATGCACATAACTGTTCATCCTTCATGGGGATAAGCAGCAATCTACTAGGAGAAAAGCCGTGCACAGGAGTCCTCATGAATACAAAATATGGCTCTGGTGAAGCCATGCTGGCCCCAGCGCCACCACCCACTGCTCACACGGGAACCCCCAGGGACTCACTTGGCCAGTGGCACTGAGGGCACGGCTCCGGTACAGGCGCCAGTGCTGCTCTCTGCCGCCTTCCTGTCCACAGAGATGAAAATCAAATCCAACTGAGGCAGCAACAGACGGATGTTGGGGAATTCAGAAGGAAAAGCTAAGAGCAAGCTCTTGTCTCTTAAGCCAGCCCAGGACTGGGCTTCCCTGCCGAACCCTGCAAGTCCCACTCGGTGCCTGAGGCTGTGCCAGAGCTGGACAGGTGCCCTCTTGACCTAGTTACATGCCCCTCATACAGACGAGGAAGCCGGGGCTTGGTCAGGCTCCGGGCTGGCACCCTACCCGTGAGTGATTCATCCAGGGTGACCCTGGACGAAGATCGGATGGTGGCTAGAGACTGTGGCACCTGGCAGGATGGGAATACTGACACAGAAGGGGGCTTGTGCTGTGACATCTGTCACCCTTTGAGCCGATTGAGAAGATCCATCTGACCGGGGGAGCTCCTGCTCTTTGTCCCCCATCTTTTCACATCTGCTTGACGACTTTCTCAGATCAGGAAGCCCCGTCTCAGCCTGGAGCCCAGCGTTGACCAGGATCGTTCAAGTCTCCAGCTTTTTACTGGAGATCACAGTCTGCGAGGCCATACCTGCCACCTGGGGAACACCTGTCCTGTGTCCAGGGATATCGCCACATACCATGCCTCACCTGGGACAGCTCTCCTGCAGGGTGGGAATACTGAGGCCCCCGGGGGCTCGGATCCTCGTCTAGGTTCAGAGAGGTGAGCTGCCCAGGGACACATGAGCAGGAGTGGCCAAGCCAATGGTCAAAGTCAGCATCAGCCACTCGGCTATAATTTATCCTTTGGCCCATGCTACAGCTCCAAGACTTGGGGACCAGGCACTGGAGACACAGAGATGCCCCTTGGACAGGTTTTATCCCCTCCTACTATCAAAACACCAGCACCTTGGCATGAACCCAGACAGCACCCAGGCTCTCCTGGTAAAGCAGGCACATGGATTTTCTGAGTAAAAATGGCGGGTCCACATGACACTGTCCCCATCTCCCACCTGACTGGCAGCATCTTGTGTGGCTGAAGCAGAGCCCAGGAGGCCATCAGCGCTGGTGGCAGAGCCGTTGGCAGACCTGGTTGGTACGTGCTGACCAAGTAGTGGCTCTCATAAAGATGGTCTCAGAAAGCCCACGGCACCAGCTGGAGAGCCACCCGTAGCTGTGCTAGGGGGTGTGCGATGACAGCGGGGGACATTGGCAAAGGTCTTAATAGGAGTCTGACACCTCTGCTGCACAGTCACACTGGCTCCCGTGTCCTCAGATCCGGGGTCAATAGGACTCTCCCTGGAGCGACCGAGCAGGACCACAGCAGCCTCCTCGAGAAGCACTCGCAAGTATTTTCTGAACCGAAGTTCACGGATCTAGAAGCAGTTGTCAGGCCGTCATCTCTGCAGTGGTCTATGCTTACAAATAACTGTGGCCGTCTTAAATCATTGCAGTCAGGCTTCGAGGCATTTGCAGATCTGACAGCTCCATTATTGTGGCTTTTCAAAGTAATGGGATCATGTGGCTGGGAGAGAGGTTCAATGTGCAGGTGGCTCCTGAGTGTTAATATTCTATCAATAAAACCGCTTTTCCATTCTCATGCCTCATGAAAATTTCAAGCATCAGCTTATGACTTTCAGGTCTGCAAACATGAAGGCTAAGTTCTCCAAAAGTCTTGGGAAGACAATGAGCTGGCTTGCCGGGGAGTGTTCTGTGGCCTGTGTTGTGAAATGCACAGTGTGTGTGTGTGTGTGTGTGTGTGTGTGTGTGTGTGTGTGTGAGAGAGAGAGAGAGAGAGAGAGAGAGAGAAATGGGACAGACAGATCATGAGCACAGACTGTAGGAAGAGAGGGCTCTAATTTACTGCTTTAAAATCAGTATTTGAATGCAAAGGTACTTGGCTTCTTGGAAGCAGAAACTGAGTCCAGGCGTGGGCAGGCCCTAGTCACTGGTGCCCACGGTATCGGTTCCTGTCCTGGTTCTTTCATGTCCTGGCCCAGAGCCTGGACACAACACCGCTTTGGCTTTGTCTCTGTAAATTTGGGAGAATGATATGGTGGGGTGGGTGAGGCTTGTGGTCAGTTGGCAGATCCTGAGCCCCGGGGGCCAGGAGGAAGTGCTGGTCGGGGGCTGCTGTCCTCCCCCCAGGACTTGCTCTCCTTGGGGATTCCTGTCATGGAGAAGGTGGGGACATCAGTCTCCCCAGGGTCCAGAGAATGCCTCAGGGTTCTTGAAGATGTGTCCCCATCTTCCTTCCTTCCTTGCTGCGTGAGGTGAGAGGACCCGGTGAGTGAGGGGCCATGGTGGGCGGCCTCCTGTGTCCAGTCCCTCTGCTCTGACAGCCAGCTAGGAGTGGCTAGCCAGCAGCCTCGTGGGGCTTACTGCCAAAGAAGAGCTCTGGCTCCCGGGACACATAGAGAGCAGGGGTGTAGAGGTGCAGGCAGGTGCACAGGGCTGGGGGCATGAACTGGGAGGCACTTTATATCCCCAACACACACACACACACACACACACACACACACACACACACACACACACACACCGCAGCCCAGAGTTCTTCCATAAAGGGCAAAAGTGCTGGCACTGGAGTTGCCTGAAATGCCTAAAAAGCTGAGCACCGCCCCTGCCTGTCCTCTCCCATCCCAGTGCTGTCCCCTCACCTGGCCTGCTCACAGGGGACCAGGGGTGGAGATGCGCTTGTCGTGTGCTCAAAATGCCTGTCTGCTTTACACCCAGGGGCCACGTGGGAAGCCCTCCTGGTGCCTAATGGGCAGGTCTGGCAGGTAGTAGGAACAGTGCGTATGGGGACAGGCCCTGCTTCCTGGAGGCTGGGGAAGGAGCTTTGGCAAACCCCCAGCGTCGTCCTTGGTACACACAGGGCTCTAGGAATGGGGTGGGGCGAGGTGCCATTTTGATGTTGTGGCCAGGGACTCCAGGAAATCCAAATACTACAACCATCCCTCACCCCTGTGGGTGCCTTCGGGGTCTCAGTCTGTTAGGGCTGCCAGAGTAGTACCCCAAACAGAAGGGCTTAAACAACAGGAAGGCACTTACATGTGGTCCTGGAGGCCCAGGGTGGTGGTGTGGACAGGCCCGCTTCCTTCTGGGACTGTGAGGGACAACTGCCCTGGGCCTCTCCCCTGGCTGTGGGCGGGTGGCCTCTGGCATTCCTTGACATGCCTCTCCCCAACCTCTGCCTTCGTTGTCACCTGCTGTCCTTCCTGTGTGTGTGTGTCTGTGCCCAGATTCTCGGCTTGCCTGAGGATGTTAGTCCTGTGGGTCAGCCGTGCCCACCCTCTCCCTCAGACCTGCTCTTCATTAGTTACATCTGCAATGACCTTGTTTTCAAAGGTCACAGTTCTGAGGTGCTAGAGGTATGGCTTCAACGTATGAATTGGAGGGTGACACAATTTAGCTCATCACAGGTGTCGTGACAAGAGGAAATGCTGTCTCGCTGTATTAACACCTGAGCCCAATAACTCCAGGCCCCGTGCTAGATGGCAGCCGGGGGGCTTGCACCTGTGGGGGGGGGGGGCGCTGCTGCTCTGCAAGTTGCCCCGTCTGTCAAATGCTGAGGCCACCAACCCACTCTGACCACCAGAGGGAGGGGTGGGCAGGGGACTGAAATACGCCACTCGTGTAGCATGGAGGAGTGTAGAGTGTAGACTGGGACTGATCTGAGTCACGGAATCCTGTCTTGTCGAGGAGGGTGTAGGAAGCGGTGTAGGAAGCAGTGGCGGAGGGGACTTGGTGTTAGAAGATGGGCTAAAGTGTTCCCTCTCTAAAAGGTCATCCGGGAGGGACCCTGTGGTCAGCCCCACACCTACCCAGATCTGGAATCAGGAAGAAACAGTTGGGCAGTGTGGACACCCTCGCCTCTTCTCAGCCCCCATAAGGAATGGAGCCAGGATGGGGCAACGTCCTCCACGGAGGGGGACATCCCAGCGCCCCCTGCTGGAGACCACAGGGAGCCTCGTCCAGCTCTGCGCTCACCCAGCTTCCCTTTGCCTGGGGCCTGACGAAGGAGAGACCTGGCTTTTCAGAGCAGTCCTTGCCCTGTGCGCTGTAGGGAGAGGCCAGAGGCAAAGTCAGGAGAATTGTAAGATCAGAGATTGTCCATCAAGGGCTTGACCCAAAGAGCACCCTAACTGGGGAGTGTTCGTGTGGAGCCGACAGAGGTTTCCAAGTGCCATAAATAGATCATCTCCATTTTCCAAATGATGAAATTTAAAACTGCTCTGAATAATTTTATGCTGTGAACTCTTCAGAATCGTCCGATGATGATTTTGCTCTCGCTGGATGGGTTGATGATATGCAGCTCTTTAATTTGGGGGAGAGTTAGAAAAGTTACCCGTAGAAGGCTAGGCACGCTGGGGCACGAGTCGGCCAGGCTCAGCAGCCGTGTGCTGGCCCCCAGCTAGTTCTCTGTGAGCATGAGCTGTGGATTCTAAATTCAAGGATTTTGTCTCTTTAAATTCATCACTTCTCAAAAATAGGTCTCATAAAGAACATATTTCCCAAATGCGCACAGTCCCACTTCCTCATCAGGCTCCCGAGGACCTGAGAGGAGACGTATCCACTGTGCCCTGGGGGCGGGGGCAAGGGAGAGGGAAATGGAAAGGCAGCCAAGGGCCTCGGATGGACTGGCTGGAGGGACTCGCTGGAGATCTGCTCGGGAAAGGGGCAGTTCCGGGGAGGAATGGAGCCCCACAGTTCCCTGGGGATCAGGACGTCCAGCTAAAGCCGGCAGCAGAGTTCAGCTCTGGCTCAGCTCTACTGAGATCCATGCTGCAGATACTCAGGTAGAAGAAGGTGCCAGAATCTCAGAGTAGAATACAGGCCTGGACCTACCGTGGCCACTGATGTGCTGTGTGATATTGGGCAACATCCTCCCCTCTCTGGGTCTTGATGACAATGGGCAGGGGAGAGGGTGGTTTATGATCTCCAAACTCTCTCCCAGTTCCGAGTCTTTGTTTGTTTGTTTTTAAATCCCATGTTCATGCTGGACCATGGCCAGATACGAGGGTGCTGAACACTAACGTGTCTGTTTATGCAGCAGGAGGCTCTCACCCCTCACAACCTGGCATTGGCATCATTGACTCGTGCCAGGAGGACCCTGAGAATTGTACTCTTGGACACAAGAGCTGTGACTTCTTTTGTCCTCCCCCAGTGAATGAGGGTCATTTCAGGGTACCCGGACCTTGGTCTTATCAGAGCCCCCCAGAATCCCAACCTTCTCAGCCAGCAGGTTCTGTCCTGCTTTGAGCTTCAGGCAGTGTCACCAATGACCCCCACCCCTTTCCTGCACGGCCTTGCTAGGAAGGCAGAGCAGGCTCGGGGCAGTCGTGCCAGACTCTGCCGCTGGGAAAGATGACGGGACCATCTTGCCTACACTTCTGGCTTTTCATATAAGACCTGAGTTCCAAGGTGTGGAGAGAGATTCCCAGGGTCACACCAGGTGAGCCGCGGAGCCGGAGCCAAAGCGAGAGCACCATGAGCTATCAGTCTGTTTCATAGTGAAGCTTGGGATTTAGAGTTGATCAGAGCTGAGTTCAAATTCTGCCTTTGCAGTTGGCCAGCCATGCAAAGTTGACCGGCAAATTATCTGACCTCCTGGGACATGTTTCTTTATCTGTGAAATAGAAATAAAGCTTTCACGGTGGTACACACCTACAATCCCAGCGCTCAGGAACCTGAGGCAGGAGTTCAAAGCCAGCCTCAGCAACTTAGTGAGGTCCTAAGCGACTCAGCAAGACCCTGTCTTTGAATAAAATGCAAAAAATAGGGCTGGGAATGTGGATGAGTGGTTAAGCACCCCTGGATTCACTCCCCAGTATTAAAAAAGAATAAAGGAAAAAAATAAAGAGATATGTCACGTCCCCCAAGTTCGAGGGTGCAGTATCTAGAATAAAAGAAGAGCCTGTGGCTGCCCACCATCATGGCTGTGTTGTCCTTGCTGCCTGAGAGGTGGTCTCTGAGCAAGGGCCCGTGGCCAGGAAGCCGTGGGTGGGTGCAGACTGGAGCCTGCCTGTGGCTGCCCACGTTCGTGCATGGCTATGCTGTGAGTGACAGTGACGTCCCCGTCTCTCCGCAGGCTGGTGGAGATCTTCTCCGCGGCGCCCATTGGCCCCCACTGGGGGGTGCTGTCCAAGTGCTTGGCCTACGGCAAGGCTGCCTCGGACCCCTTCGTGTACTGCCTGCTGAGACACCAGTACCGCAGAAGCTGCCGGGAGATTCTCAACAGGGTCCTCCACAGACGCTCCATCCGCTCCTCGGGGCTCACAGGTGACTCTCACAGCCAGAACATCCTGCCGGTGTCTGAGTGAGGACCGCTCTCCCGCCGGAGGGTTTGGAGGGAGGTGGCCTGGAGAAGAGGGAGGCGGCTGGGCTCCTGGGCAGACACCCTGCCACCGCCCCCTGGCCAGCCCAGGGCTGTGTTTCCCAGGCCGTAGGGCCCAGGGGCTACTCTCTGGCCCCTGAGGGTGGAGGCTGGATTGTCCTGTGTATCACCAAAGGATGCCACAGGGTGTGCTCAGGCCTTTCCTCCTGAGAGGCCCCCAGTGGACGACAGTGTGGTCACTGTCGAGGATGCAGAGTGCTGGTGGCAGTGGAGAGCCATGCGTCCACCTGCTTGCTGACCACTGGATGTGGGGCTCCTCGCAGAGGAAGAGGGACGGTCTCCATGGGACATTTCAGGCCTGCCCAAATGGAGGCTGCAGTGACCTGTGGCCCAGACCTGGTGACTCCTTTCTACTTGGTAGTGGTGGCTGCTTTAACCCAAATATTATCCAGCTGGGACCCTTAGCAGGGACCCTGGGACTGTACACCCATGGGAAAAGAGTTGGACCGTTGGTGGCTACTGACGGCTGCCCACCCATTGTCTTAGGAACGGTATATTGGATTCAACTTTTATCCCCCACACCCAATAAAAAGAACTGATGTTTGTGTGTGTAGACAATCTTAGCATGAAAATGGTTTAAACAGGCAGGTGACACATGTACTCGGTTCTTTGAAGTCTGACCAGGAAGTCACCTTCTTGTGAGTTACATGCCATGAATGTGGAAGGCAAGGAAAAGCAGGAAGAAGGTGGCTGATGGGTCTCTCTCCTCCCCATTTGTGACCTGAATTGACAGGAAATGTTTTGCCTTGTTTTATGCATGTGGTCCAGCACACCCTTGAAATGGACAGGTGAGGACTGACCAGAGCAGGAAGCCAGCCTTTATTTTTAGGCATTGGGGCCCATAACCCTAGGGGCTCAATCGCCTAGTTTCTTTAAGTCTATCTGCAGAAAGCAAAGGGTGTCCAAGGTCATCCAGAACGTGCCCTGTGCTACTGATGAGAGTGAAACTTTGACAGAACGTGTAACCGTGATGCTTAGCTAATCCAGGACCAACCCCTGTCTTGATCTCATACAAACCAAAATGCGTTGGCATAGGTTTGGGCCATCCTGTCTTTATTTCCATTTTAAATCCGTCTGTGAATGCACAGAGCAGTTATTGCTCAATCCTAAAGTGATCCTTCAGGGTGGAAAGGATGCAGCCGCAGAATCAGGTGTCCCACTCTCTTACATCCTAGCCTGGGAAACACTGGGGCAGGACACCGCCCACCAGGGACCTGCCGGGAGAGCCTGTTGGCATTCCCTACTGGGCAGCCCCAGTATTTAAAGGCAGAGAAGGGTTTGCAGGGCTATCTGGAAAGATACCCTCTTATTAACACTTAGCTTCTCATTGAAAAGGCAGCTCAGCCAGGCCAAGTGTTGTCTGGTTCTAAGGTTTCCATGGAGACCAGAATGGAGACAGATGAGCCTTCCCGGTGCTGGCAGAGGCACGTCACGCCTGTCTGGGGGAGTCACTGGGGCACATCCCTCCCCTTCTGTGAGTGGGGTTGTCATGTTGGTAGTTTCCGATCAGCCATGGTGGAAGTTTCTGTACCATGAAAATCAGCTTCAAGTCAGGCCTCTCTCCCCAGGAGCCGGCTGTTAAGCATCTACCAGCACACCACTGCCACAGTGACGGTGTGTTGATGAAACGAAACCACTCTGTTCAGAGCCCATTTGGCCACTCAAGTTCAAATCGCAACAGACACACCCTTCAGAGCTTTCCTAGTGACAAGCAGCTGTCCACTCACCATTGTCCCAATGCCAAAAGTGCTGTTGAGGTTACAGTCAGGCAGGGGCCAAGACAATATACACAATTGAACCTGACGGGAGAATCTCCCTTTTCTCATGACTACTCCAAAGCTGCGCGGGAGGAGAGGGTGAGCCTGGGGATGCGGTCAGTGGGCGGTCAGACTCTGTATTCATCAGTCATTGGTTTGGAGTGACGCTGTGGCAGATCCTCTCTGCTTGCTCTGCACAGGCATGAGCTGTACTTCTGGTGGCAGCTAGGTCTCTCTTCCTCTTCTTTAGCTAAGAAGCAAGATCTGTCACCCACAACACCACATGTCTTGGAAGAGACATTTCATAATTGCCGTTGTATCTCTAAAACTGCTTAAAAGCTGATAAAAACCAGTTGTCGTGGCATCATGTCAACAAAACCCCAGATACGTCAAATGTGTGTGTGGGGGGGTCATTATCCTTTAGACACAGGTGTTAAAACCCACGAGGAAGCCCGACAAAACTGCTGCATCAGCGATCAATGTCATCAATTCTCCTATGATTTACCTTTGGATAAATAGTCATCTATACCCCCCGCCCGGCTTCATTATTCCAGACTGAATTACTACCTCATTTGGGAAATTGAGTTGATCAGATGTCACATGGTTTTCTCAGGTATAACATGTAGGACCACCAGGATTTCAGGCACTGAGCCCAAGGGCCTGTGTTTGCTGGACTCCAGCCAGGGCAGAGCTTGACATGCAAGGCCCACCCTTGGGGAGCAGCAGGACAGGGTGAGGACATTTTAAGAAGCTTGGTCATAACACCCGCGAAGGACAGGCTGTCTGACTCTGCAGTCCCCACAGGCTCCTTCCCTGGTCCTGCACCTCAGAATTTGCTTGTGGGCTCACTCTGCCCTGATTCCAAGTTTTTCTCGGGTTTCTTCCTGAAGGAGGGGATTTCAGAGCCCTGGGGACCCCCGGGGCACAGTGCACTTGATGGGTGCCTTGGCATTTGGGTCATGTGCCCTGTGGCCAGCTCCCTCCCAGATGTCTCGCGGTGGCTGCTCACCCTGGTTCACTTAGAAGGCGGGCGGGGAGGAGGCTGACGCCTTGCACCGTTTCTTTCTCTCTGTGATTATCCCGGGACTCTGCTCAGGCTCCTGTCTCCCTGAGCAATAAAGCTCTCTCCTCGTGTTTGTGAAGCTGGTCCTTTTTCATGTGCCTTTCTTCCTGAGAGAAGATGGAAAGAATGGGGCCACCCTCGTGTCCTGGTTTTACCTGTGTATATGCTTGGGTGCAGGGAGGTGCCTTTGTCTGGCTGTGACGAGACCCTCAGAGGAACCCAAAGGCAGCACATTGTTAGGATTTAACCCGAAGGCAGGATAAAACAATTTGCTTGATTTTAATGAGGACATTTTATTTGCCAGAAATCCCCTGGATCAGCTTACATTCTTTGGCCCATGCACACCACAAGGAAGAGGGCTGGGTATGTTTGGGGCTCCCACTCCCTTTCCAAAAGCCTGGCAGATCTGAACGGAGTCATTGGCTCAAAATTTTCTATCCCCTAGTGTCACCAAGGGAGGTGATTGAAAAATGCAGATTCTGATGTCCCCGCCTTCAAGAGCAATCTAAGAGGACAGATGGGACTTGGGATTCTGCATTTCTAACCATCAGTGCCCAGGTAACTGACGTGGGTGATCTTCAAACTACTCCCTCAGGAAAGATGATCATAGGTATCTGGTGACTGTGCAGAGAACTGGATGTTTCTGGTAAGTCTCCACTGTCTTGTGTTTTCCCAGTTCTCCAGTAGTCCCATCTCTGACTCTATTCAAGGGCTGGATCATTTTGTTCTCAGAAGGACAGAATGGATCTCTCCACGAAAGGCTGAGACCTCCTTTTGGAAGACACCAGATCCTGCGGGGCAGCCCACCCTGGCCTCCCAGGGCATTTGTGAGCGGTGCTGCCCCTCCCCAGGGTCTCAGGTGGTGAGCAGCAGATGTGCTTGGGTGTTGGCAGAATATGGAAGAGTTGGGGACCTTGTCAGGGAAGAGGGACCTGGGCCCTCAGACGGTCCCTTTGGATAGACTGGCTATGGACGGTGGTGACATCTGATGCTTTGTCCCTGACCAGAGCTCCCCCACCATCCCACCCTGCCTCGTAATGGAAGTTGAGCCCTCTGAGCCAGGGCCAGGGAGAGATGGTTCTGGATACCAGTCCTTGGGTGTGGTGCCCTTGTGGGTTCACAGCTTCCTCCATGATGGCCACCTCTGCCAGGCCCCCAGGAGCAGGTAGTTCAAAGGCATTGTCCCCAACAGCCGGTGCACACCTAGGGAGCTGGACACCAGGCCCTGTGCCGAGGGCTCGGAGAAGTGTTTCCACTGCTCTCTGTCATGTCAGTTGTGTAGATCCAGGAAGATGTGTGGGTCTTGGGGGCAGAGAGGTTTCCGGGGGTATGCAAAGCAGGACAGCCCCCAGAATGGCAGGTTGGTGATGTTGGGTCCCCCACCTTGCCCAGCCTAGGCTCTGTGGCTGTCTCCACTGTCAGCCATACCTCTCACCCCACTCCCTGTGGTCTTCTCTCCTCTGTGTGTGTCTCAGGAATCCCGAGGGAAGGAGCATAGCAGCCACCTACATACTCAGAATACTGGCCCAGAAGCCCCTGTCCCTGCAGGGAATCTGTCTGGCTGACATTTTAGATATTGTATGGGAGAAATGTGCTTTGAAAGTTCCCCGCCTAAGGACCGTATCACAGTGACTGCTCAGACCTGGTCAAAGGACAGTGGCAGGGGCCAGACGTGGTGGCACACATCTGGAATCCAGGCTGCTTAGGGGGGGCCGAGACAGGAGGATTGCAAGTTCCAGGTCAGCCTGGGCAACATAGTGAGATTCTTTGTCAAAAATTTTAAAAAATAAATTAAAGACCTGGGGATGTAGGTCAGGGATCAGAGCAGCCCTGACTGCAGCCCCAGGAAGGGGGCAGGGCTTGCAGGCTTCCTCCTGCCTCTTGTTCTCAGAGGCAGCCACCAGGCTGAAGGCCTTCTAGTGCCTCCTTCCCCAAACACAGGGAGGAGGGGCAGGAGCCAGATGCATTTTTGCAGGGGCGGGGGGCAGGGGTGAGTTACTAAGTGGGGAGGAGTCAGATTCCAAGGAATGGGATTCTCCAGCTTCCCAGGGATCTGCAAGAGGGAAGGAAATGAGTAGGATCTGTGGTGGCTTCACTGGGTAGGGACCTGGTACCACTGTGCAGAGGCCATGATCTTCCAGGGGTCCAGAGAGCAGAGTCCTGGAGCGGGGACAGAATGACCAGTGGCACCTGCCAGCTCCATCCCTAAGCTGTGGAAGTGTGAACTGTCACTCCTGGGCTCTGTGTGCCAGGCCCTGTACTGCATCAAGCCCTGGGGTGTGGCACCCAGTGGTGGGGTGCAGAGAGGGCTGGAGGACTGGGCTGGCAGGAAGGAGGGCTTTGGAAGGCATCACAGAGACAGCGAGGTTTGGGCCAGAGAATGAAGAAAGAGCAGGTGAGTGAGTAAAGGAGACCGAGGAGGATGCAGGGAGGGAGAGGGGCGGGCAGGGCCAAGGGAACGGGTTCATCGGAGGGGCACCATCTTTCTTAGGAGCACAATTCACTCTTACACCAGCCATTTGTCCAGGGCAGTGCTCTCCCTGCATCCAGAGTGGGCACAAATGTGGCTCTTCGGGAGGGGAGTGCCACATGTTTAATGTCAAGCTGGGTCTGAAAGGTCACTGCCACCTACCCCCAGGGACTGTGGAAGCACTCACACAGCAGAGGCCACCGTGCTGCCCAGTTGTCCTGGGGCCGCTCAGCAGTGCAGCAGCCTCCATCTCCTGGGGCATGTGTCTCGGGGGTGCAGGGCCTCCTGCTGGTGTGTGCCCAGCATTTAAAGGTCAGATGTGAATCTGGTCCACCTGAGCCATGCTTGCTTACCATGTGCACCATAGTTGAGGGCTTTTTAGATGGTCTGGACGTTTGGTGTGCAGTCAGCATCAAACTTCTTCCCTGGTGCAGAAGTTGTTGTGCGTGTTTAATAGAACCCAAGGCCCATGATGGCGTCCAAGAGCCCCAAATCTGCATTTGGAGATAGGAAGTCTGCTTTGAGTCATGGTTCAGAGTCCCACTGTCAGGACCCAGGCCTCAATCACGCCCCATATCATGGAAAGGGAGTGGTGGGTGGGGGAGAATCAGATACCATTGCAAGGGACCCTCAATTAACGGGGTGATAGCATGCTCCAGCTCCCAAGGACCATATCATGGAGACTGCTCAGGTCTGGCCCAAACACCCAACACCCAGTCCCCCAAAGCCCCCCTGCGGTGCCTTCCCTCGCTCACTATCGCAGACCAAATCCTTGCTTGAATTATTAATAGTAACCAAACCCCCTGCTTGGAAAGACTTTGAATGCCAAGTTTCCTCACAAACTGAAATCGTTCCAAACCTCAACAGTCCTGTTTTACAACAAATGTGTAAATACACCCTCTCTTGGAGCACAGGGGCATTTGTGAGGTCTGGTGTCCCGCCAGCCCCCCAGCATCTCCCAGGGGAAGCCCAGCTGGTTACAGGAATTCCAACACAGACAAAAAAGGTGCCTTGCCTTCCCCTAGTGACCCCCTTGGTGGTCTTGCTAAACATGGGGACGAGCCTGTCTCATATTCTTGGGCACACCTGGAAGGTTTCTGAAGCCTAGCCATTTGGGTGTGCCTTTCTCATTTTGGTGAGGAAGCGCCTGAAGCTGTAAGTCTCTCCCTGTGCTACAGTGTCTAGGGCAGAGGATGACAGCAGACCAGGCCAGCCTGCAAATCCTCCCGCCTGGACCAAGAACAGCAGCTTTGCCCAGCCCTGTGTCCCATGGAAGAACTGTCACTTCCCACTAGGGAGGGGACAGCTGAGTGAATGTCACCCTGAGAACTCATGGGGCTCCACATCACCAGAACACCAAAGTCCAATTCTTTGCATTCCTTGAGTTTTCATGTATTTCATTATCTTTTGGTGTCTGTGCAAACCGAGGCAGGGGGACTCATGTCATCTGGAGCTTGGGACACGGAGACAGTGGCAGGGATGACAAAAGGGAGCCCACGCTAAGGAACCGTACAGTACGTGCCAGCTAGTTTAGTAATCCACACAGAAAGGCCCTTTATATTTGCCCACTTGAGGATCACTTTTGGAAATCAGGATTTAGAAAAACTAAAAGATATTTTATTCCTGGGGACAGAGGGACCTGCAGATGATGCCTTCTATACAGGGTCTCAGTTCCTGAACATCAGATCCATAGGAAAATGGGTGATGCATTGTGCTGGAGCAAAGACACCCATAAATGTGTGCACCCGTGACAGTGTGCCCATGAGTGTGCACATGTTCATGTCACAGACATCTGCACAACAAGGATAAAACAAATGAAGCAAAAGATTATCGTCTTCTCATGTTTCTTAACATTGTAGCTTTAATTCACTTTCTTCTAATTAATGAATCAGAAGTACAGCTTTGCTTATTTTTTCTAAATACCAGAAGCCTTCCTACCATGGCAATACGACCTGTCATGTACTACACCTGCCAATGGCTGTTTTCTGTTGAAATGGGACTCAAGGTTTTTGAATCCAAGGCCAATGCTGCCTGGTCTGTTTACAATGGCTTGTGTCTCGTGAACACATATCAAATGTTGTAATATATTTTTATGATAGAATTGATGGTCAATACAGGGGGAAATATATTAAAATATATGCATATATATTGTGATTCTGTCCAATAAACGCTCCCTTTATAAAATCTCATCCATGTTTTACTGACTTGTTGTGAACACATTTTTATGTCTAAATTAATGATCAGAAAAGTCGGTTTTCCGTGATTTCACCCAAGCTTATACTTCTTTCCCTCCTGCCTTCCAATATTGTACATTCTCTTCTTTCCTACATCCACTGCCCAGGTGCTCCCGGCCTCACCCAGCCTTCTGAGTGGTGGGTATTCCTTCGTTGGAACCATCTCTTAATTTATAGACACCTAAGCAAACACAGCTGCTTGGACAGAGGCTTATTTCCCTCCCAAATACCACGTGTCTTAGTTCATTTTGTGTTGCTTTGATGCAATACTTGAGACTGGATAATTTATAAAGAACAGAATTTATTTGTCACAATTCTAGAAGCTGGAAAGGCCAAGGTCAAGGAGTCTGCAACTGGCAAAAGACTTCTTGCTGTGTCATAAAGTGGAGGAAGCCATCACAGGGTGAGAGAGAGAACGAGATTAAACCTGGTGAGCCTGCGCTGTGCTGTGCTAGGGGCCTCATCCACAGTTGCTCCTGCAGAGCTCCAGGGGTGGGGCTTCCTCCTTCCATGGCCAGGGGGAGGGACTGGGCTCTGACAGGTACAATGGCTTGTGAGGACCACGCAGCTGGTGAGGGGCATTGAGACTTCAGTGCCGTGTCACTGATGCTACATCCCACTTCCCCCAAAGCCATCAGGTGCCTCCTGAACTTAGAGGTGACTCGGCAAAGGCTCCCCTTTCCCAGCTGGAGGAACTGAGGTATAGAGAAATACAAGCCTTCCCAGGAGCAGTGGTTAAGACACAGCTCTCCTGGAATCTTAGGAAATCTAAGTCATTTTGTTCTCTCTTTCAAAAACCACTACTGTTTTCTGGTACAGACATCGGATTTGCCACTTTCTGGCTGTACCCAGCAGTGCAGTTGGCACTGATTTCTCCTCCTAATGGGCCTGGGCCACCCTGGGACCCACTCAGGACTAGTGCACTCAGTCCTGGTATAAAGAAGCAGGAAAGCAGCTGTGCCTAGGAATGGGATGCCCTGGTCATAGGGGCCACCCTCACCCCTCACCACGAGGGCTCAGCTCTGGGTCCAACTCCAGGGGTGAAGTCCCCTCTGCTGAGTGAAGGCATGGACAGCTATAGACCCCTGAGCACCTACAGTGTCCCAGAGGCTATACCATACACTCTAAAAGTATCGTCTCCACCAATCCCCGCCCTGTTCATGCTCCTGTGACAGTGGCACTATCCTTACCCACACCTTACAGCCAGCCAAGGAACCTATAGGGATGGAGGAGCTTGTGCAGGTGTCACGGCTCCTGCATGAAGAACCAGTTCCATCTCCCTGCCTCCTGCTGGCCTCTTCCTTCTGCAGGGACCCTCCAGGCAAGCTGGGGCAGGGTCCCCCGCATCAGAGTCTACATTTATTACAGCAGTTCCTCCTGATCCTCAGTTTTGCTACCCAGTTCATGACCACCAGTCAATCATGTTCAAAAACCTTAAATGGAAAATTCCAGAGACAGATTATTTGTACATTTTAGACTGTACACTGTTCTGAGAGTTGAGTGAGAAAATCTCACACCATCTTGCTCATCTCAACTGGGATGTGAAGCATCCCTTTGTACACAGCCGCCCTGTGCTGCCCAACCTGCCCAGGCACTTGACCACTCCTCCGTTAGCAGATGACTGTCACAGTACGACAGTATCCTCAGAACATAAGAGTAGCAAAGCTGGCAATCTAGATAGGCCAAAGAAGGGGTATAAAGTCCAAAATGAAAGTGAAAGTCCTTGACTTAAAGAAAGAAAAATAAATCATATTCATAAGAATGAATCTTGAAACTGTGAAGAAGGAGAAAGAAATCCATGCAAGTTGGGCTGCTGCATCTTCAACTGCCAAAGCCCAGGCACAGCATGTGATAAGAGCTGAGTGAAGATGGAAAGGCGTTAGCTGGCAGGGTCAGTGCCGTTTGAACCCACTGGGGGTCCGGGACATAGTCTCCCCTGTGTTTCTCTCCTCGCTGAATTCCAAAAGGGTTAAGAGGCCTTTGCAAGAGCCACCTTGCAGCCTGGCTGCTAACTTATTTGGTTTGGCCTTATACAAAGATCTTCACTCTCTCAGTCACAGTTATCCATCTTTAAAAATAAAGCCATAGTGTAAATTTAGACACGGAATCAATATAAAAGAATGGAATCCAGAAATAGACTGACACACACATTGATTCCACAAAGGTGTTGAGACGATTCAGGAGGGAGTGTGGGACAGTTTCGTCTTATAGGGCTGTAGTCTGGATATCTGCAGACAAAGATAAGTAAAAAAAAAAAAAAAAATCAGATCCACTCCCATCCCATGCACTGAGCTTCCCTTGAAGTGTTTCATAGGCCCAGATGGAAAGACTAGAAATATAAAATCCCAGAAGAAAACACAGGAGAAAATTTTTTCAATTTGGGGGGGAATGCAAAAACCTGTATTTGACAGAATGCAAAAACCATGACCATAACATTTAAAAATCGATGGATCAGATTTCATTGCAATCAAAAACTTCTGCTCCTTAGGCACCATTAAGAAAACGAAAAGCAAGCCACAGAATGGAGAAAATATTTGCAAATCCTATGTCTGGCAAAAAGAACTGTATCCATAACATGTAAGACAAATGCCCAATAAAAATGGGTAAAAGATTTAGATACTTCCAAAAGAAGACACAAATTGCCAACAAGCACACAAGAATGTCTCAGCACCGTGAGCATCAGGACAGGGAAAAGCAAAACATCCTGAGAGACCACTACACAGCGCTGGAGAAGCTAAGATGAAAGACGGGCAGTGCCGTGTGGTGGAGCACATGGACCAACGGACACTCCCATCACCGCTGGTGGGAATGTGAAATGATACAACTAGTTTGGAAAACAGTTCAGCGGTTTCTTATAAAGGTGAACATATACTCACCACATGATCCAACGATTCTACCCCTGTGTTTTCTCCAGGAGAAATGAGAACGTGTCTGCAGAAAGACCTGCAGCTGAATGTTCACAGGGACTTTATAATAACCAAAGGCTGGAAACAACCCAGACACCCACCAGCACATGAAACAACGACTGCAGTATGTTTTCTTTTACTCCATTTAAATGAAATTGTTTTTAAAAAAAAGAGACTGTATTAACCTATAATGAAAAAAAGTGATCAATGGTTATTTGGGCTCAGGGCAGTAGAGATTTATGTAAAAAGCATGAAGCAAAATGGGGGCTCTAGAAGAAAAATTGTGGGGTGTTTTTTTTTTTTTTTTGGTGCTGGGGATCGAACCCAGGACCTTGTGCATGCAAGGCAAGCACTCTACCAACTGAGCTATATCCCCAGCAAGCTTTGTGTATTTTAATTGTACTGTTGGTTACACAGTGTGATACATTTAGTGGAACTCTCCTGAAAGGGTGCAATTTGCTGCATACAGATACATCATGGCTGAATAAAGTTGGTTGAGCAAGTAAATCTCCTGGAAACTCTGACAAATACTCAAAATCACCTTCCCACATTATTGAAACTTGTTCACTTTTCCACACTGCTTAAACTGCCCCACCAAAAATGGATGAACTTCATCCACGCTGACGAGTCCTGGGCAGCAGGGTCTTTCACCTATTTTCTGGCTACAGGCTTACTGTCTGTGAAACCTGTGGACATTTCTTTTTTTTTTTTTTTAATGAAAAGTGAAATACATAAGATTTCAAAGGGAACCAATGATATTAAAATATAGTTGCAAAAATACTCTACAGGGGACCAATCATGTCAAAATATAGTTGCAATAAAGTAATATATGTTCTTTGTTATTAACCCACCAAGTGGCAAGATTCAGTGGCAGTCTAAAAGTTGCCATCTTGAGCATCTTAAGCTTAAGTCTAAACAATCTTCCAGACGTCTGCAGCAGTCGCAGAGCAATGTGGAAATACCTGTGATCTCAGTTGGTAACACAGCCACAGGTGGGCTCACGTCCCTCAAGTGGATTCTTCATTTATAATGAAAGGTACTTCTACATTGCTACATTTCCACCAAGGGTCAGTGAAAATGAGGACGTTTTTTTCCATCCGTCTCCAGAGACTGAGTTCTGTCGGTGGAACCCAGTTGAGGACCAACAGTTTAGCATGTGACTTTTTCTCTTTTCCCCTTTATACTTTTGTGTAAAAGTTTTAATCAGATTTCTTTCAGTTGACACGGAGATTAGCCCCTCACCCACATGAAGGTGGAGAAAGGTGCTAGGAGCCCTTGGTACTGAGGACAAGGAGGTTCAGAGAGCCGGCAGAGCTGGGGTCGGGGATGGGAGGTCCCACCTGGAAGTTTTATGGGGGGCTGGAATAGCTTCTCTCCTCCACACAGTTTTAGAAATATGGGGCTCAAGGGAGGGTATTTCCTGGGTCCCACAGAGTCTTCAAGACTCAGCTCAGCACACTGATAGAGGAGACAGGAAGGTGGGTCAGCAGAACCCAGATGACCATGAGCCCCAGGTGCCACCTATGGACAGTCCTAGTCTCCTGGGGTCAGGACACAGAGAAGACCTCCCTCCATCACCACCACAGCCCCAGCACCCAGGCAAGACTGTGTGGGGGTGGCAGGAGGTCCCACCACCGTCCTCAGTCCTCACTGCCCTGATGGCCACCTTCCACCCAGGTCTCCGGCTCTGCTCCCGGGTGCTGGGTTCTCTGCCCTGCCCAAGTGCCTCAGGGAAGGAGACACAAAGGTGCCCTCCTGCTGGGACTCCCCAGGATTCCCCCTGAGCAGCGGTCACAGGAGAGGAAGGGCGGGCACCACACCAGGCCCGGGCCCCAGCTCTTCTCTGCAGACCTGCTTGCTGGGTGCCACTGTGGGCACCCAGGGCAGCAGCAGCAGGGGCAGCCACTGGTCACCTGGGGCTCACACAGGCTGTTAGGGGCACAATGGAGCTCTGACATCACCAAGTGTACTATCACAGACACGAACACTGTGGCCAGAGGAGAGGGATGCCCTTGCCACAACCTCGGCTGGCAGGTGATAAGACAATCCCCGAGCCCACCACACTTCAGAATCACAGGGACCTCCCATTCAGCCCAGGACCCCTGACACCTATCCCAAACGTGCACCATCAGCACTTCTGCAGAAGGGCCATGCATGGTCAGCGACAGCCCAGGGAGCTCCCTCAGGGGCCAGGCCTGGGGCCCTAGCACTGATCCATTCCCAAGTGTACCTCTGAGAGAGGTTGGGTGGAGACCCCTGGCCCCATATTGGCTCTGAAGAGAGGGAGGGGGAGAGTCAGGAGAGTGCCAGGTTCAAGGAGAACCTTAAGCCTGATTTACTCTTTTGGAGGGGGAGGGTATATCTAAAAATAAAGAGGATGGGAGGCAAGGGGCAGGGGAAGGGGATCTGGAAGGCTAGTCTTAGCTCCTCAGGCCAAGCTGAGTGTGGCCTGAGGCTTGGGCAGGGATATGAGGTGGGACTTCCCATCTCCCGCTCAGTGACTGTGGGCACCCAGGTCACAGGGTGGTACTTTTGACATAAAGCCCAAGAGGCAACTGTTACAGTTTGAATCTGGAATGTTCCCCCAAAGCTCATGTTTTGAAGGCAATACAGCAATGTCCAGAGGTGGAGCTTTTAGAAAATCACCAGATCAGGACTGTAACCTCATCAGGATTAATCCATTTGATGGATTAATAGTTTGAATGAACCAGGAGGAGGAAGTCGGTCAGCGGGAGGGCGCCCCTGGGAGCTGTATCTTGTCCCTGGCCTCCTCTCCCTGCCTTCTCTCGCTGTTTCTCAGCTGTCATGAACTGTCATGAACTGTCTCTCCCATGACACTCTCCATTGTTGTGTCCTGCTTCACTTGGGCACAGAGCAGAGGAGCCAGCTGACCATGAATCGAAACCTGAAATGGGGAGCCAACATGAGCCTGTTCCTCCTTAAGTTCTCGTCAGGTATTTTGATCGCAGCAATGAAAACCTGCCTGACACAGCAATTCTGGGCTTGGCCCCCAGACCTCAGCCTCCATAAAAGCCAGGACTAGCAGGATGGGGTTTATGTCCACCAGGTCTGTCCACACTGTGAATCAGTCACCAGGGGGTTTGCAGGGATGTCCCGCGACATAGCTCCACTATGAAACCTGCTGCGTCCTGCAGTGGCCCTTCAGGCCTCCCCACCATGGCGTCTCGCCGACAGTTTCTGCCCCCCGGGTCTCAGCTCAGTGTCTGGGTTCCTTCTCTGGATCCCCCACAGGAGGTAGCCTCTGCTTGTTCAAGGCTCTGCTTTCCCTGTGGAGCTGGTGGTGCCGAGCTCTCTGGTGAAAACCCCTTCCCACAGGAGGTGGTTTGAGGAGGGTGGGTGTCCTTCAGAATCCCCTGTGTTAAAGCAGGAAGGGAGACGACTGGATTGTGAGACCCTCCTAGTTCCAACGGGCTGACCAGGAGATCCCTGCAGGCAGCTGGGCTGTGACAGGAGGAGGTGGGTCCCTGGGGCCTGCCTTGGAGGGGGACGGCTTTCCTCCAGCCCCTTCCTCTCTCTGTGCTTCCTGGCCACCATGCACAGAGCAGGGCTCCCCGTGTGCCCTTCTACGTCATGTTCTGCCCCACCCTGGGCCCAGAAGAATGGAGTCAGCTGACCAGTGACCAAACCTGAAACTCTGAGCCCAAATAAACTTCTCCTCCTCTAAGTGGTTCTTTTCAGATATTTTCATCACTGCGACTCACAGCTCACTTACACAGTGGGATGTGCGTGTCTGGGCACTGGGAGCGACTGTGTCTGTGGACAGATTGTCATTTAGCCAAAGACTCTGGGATGAGTCCAAGCTTGTGCGTGGGTCCCTCCTCCTAGGAACGAGTTTGCGTTTTTTTCATTAGAAGATGTTTTAATCAGTTTTTTTTTTTCTGTTGTGTCTTAAACCCCACCAGCACAACTGTAGAGGAGGAAAAGTGTATTTGAGGACTCACAGTTTCAGAGGTTTCAATTCATAGACAGCAGCTCCCTTTCTCAGGGCTGGAGGTGAGGCAGAACATCATGGCGGAAGAGTGTGGCAGAGGGAAGGGGCTCACAGTCAGGAAGGTGAGAGAGACTCCCCTGGCCAGATACAAAGAGAGACCCCAGAGCCATGCCCCCAGGGCCCCACCTCCTTCAGCCACACCCCACCTGCCTCTAGTCCCCACTCAGTTAATCCCATCAGGGGATCAATTCACTGCTAGTTTCAGGTTCTTGCAACCTAATCATTTCCCCTCTGAACCCTCTCACATTGTCTTACACGTGAGCTTTTGGGGGACACCTTACATACAAACCGTAACAGAAAATTTCTCAAACAAGTTTCCTTGGCTTTCAAGTAACTTAGCAATTGATGCTAAAAATCAGTTTAGGGCTCCCTTGATATAGGGGCCATCTGTTCTCTTTTATCTTGAGCATCACTTTGTCATTCACCCAAAATTGCAGCTTCAAAACTTTTGACCAACTGCAGGACACGTATCTGAAATTAACTCCACGGAAGTGCCAGCGGCTGACAGAGGGACTGAGGGGGAGGAATGTGAGCTGGACTCTCCCCACTTCCCCCGTTCACCTGACCGCCTTGTGGACACCGTGCTTTTGCAGCTGAAGGACATTTCCCAAGAGCAAAGCTTCATGCGCTGGGTCTAACTCAGTGTCCATTGAGGGTAGTGTCCATCTCCCTGGCAGATAGCTCCCGGGGTCTAAGTGTAGGGGTGGAGCTGGCCGGCCGTCGTGTGGCAGTCGACCAGCACTGTCAGGTGGGGAGAAGAGCTGAGTCCTCGTCCTTCAAAACCAAACACAACGCTGACTTTGGAGCCCGCAGGCTCTCTGCAGGAACAGGAAGGACACTGCACAAGTCCCAGAGAAGCCCAGAGCTCTCACTGGAGTGGACGCCTCAGAGCTGCATCAGAGCACCTGAGCCAGCCCAGGAGTGGGGTCCTGGCTGTGTGAACCCGGCAACATTCTCCCCTCCTCTGAATGTTGGTTTCCTCGACTATACAAAGGAAACGACAATACCTCCTTTACAGGTTGCTTGTGAGGGTCAGATGTGACCCTTTTGTCCTCAGCCTCAGCCCCTGTGTTTACTCGTTTGCTGATCTTTCTGTCCCCTCCTACCCCTGTCCCCCTTACCATGTGTCCTTGCCTTCTTGGTTTTGCCCTCCCAGAAGAAAACGAGCACACTTCTGGGGAGAGAGTTTGCATTCTTGGGTGTTCTTCAACCTAGGAAAAGAGTCCACACTGGGGGTCGGTAACTGGTGGAACCAGACTGATTAGCAGCCGACCTCTGGCTGGGAATGAGGTAGGGGCTGCTGCTGATGCTGGAAATGCTGGGTCCCATGTCCCAGTCTGCTTCCCATACATGGGCCATTGTCTGCCTTCTGCACGGTGCTGGTATTCACCAACATTGCTTCTCCTGCCTCCTCTCACATCTCTCCTCCCATATCCTAAGTGCTCAGCACAGTGCTAGGTACACAGCAGGCACTCAATAAATACTTCTTTTCTGAATTCCCATGATAGCTGCACCGTGTGAATGGTAGAGATAGATTTTCTTGTCACCCCTTGAGTTTCTGCAGACATCAGGCATTGCTGAGAATGCTGCATTCCAAGTCAAAATATTCATTATGACACATGCTGTTTGCAATTTCCACAGTTCAAGTCATTACACCATCATGTGCCTTGGGAGGAAAATAAACCTCTCTTGGGAATGCCACTGTGCAGCGTCTGAGGTCAGAGCTCCGCCTCCATGCTTTGTGACCTTGCTCAGGGCACCTCTCTGCTGACCATGACAGAAGGAATTGCAGGCCTGGGGTTGTATCCAGGGGGCCCCCAGCTAGAAGAGATCCAGTCACACATCTCAGGTGAGTTCAAGAAGCCCAGGACCCCAGGAATGGCAACCCATCAGACCAGTACTCCATGCAGCACCGTCTTTGAAAGATCGGGTACCCTTTCAGGCATTGAAGCCACATGGAAATGCCTCTGTTTGACATCTTCCCCTGTTTATCCCATTAAAAAAAATAGCTGTGCAGTGCAGAAGTTTGCTCCTGTCTCATTAGGTGCCTCCTCGTAATTGCAGGGTTTAAATCAAGCCGAGGCAGAGCCTCTCAGGGAAATTAAACCCAACGAGCAAGAGAACAAGAAAATGCGTAGGCGCAGGATAATGGCATGCCTGGGTCTCCAGCAGTGGGCTCAGGCAGACAGGCGGCAGATGGAACTGGAATTGAAGGGAAAGCTGAAACGCAGCAAACCCAGACAAAGGGTGATCAAAGCAAGCCTGAGAACGTTCCGGACAAGTCTCCGGCTGGTTATTGGTTGGGTGATTTTGCCTGATAATTGGCTCTGTCACTTTTACCCCACCCTGATGCCTCTTGCCCATGTTCCTTCAGTCCTCCTGGTGGGGGAGGAGCTCTGGCAGGACTCAGGGGGCTGCAGGTCAGTGGACAGTAGCCAGGGGATTGTTCACTTGCACTGTCTCCCGATAGCTGCATGCGCTTGAATCCAATCAGCTGCAAGCTCCTAACACCCCACCGTCCCACAGCTAGTGCTAGTTTTGTTTTGTTTTAGCCTAGACTCATGTTTGATGGCTCCTCCAGCGTGGGTGAGGAGGGACACGGTGGGCTTTGGAATCAATGACCCAGAGAGGCCATTGCCTGCTATCTTTGGCCTTACTCTCAGAGCTGTATCAGTCAATTGGTGACCATGTAACTAAACTGTTGGGAGTGCTGGACGGCGAGCTGCCCTGGGAGCTGCTGGCACACAGTGGGTGCTCCTCTCATTCTAGCTCCCCAGTCTTTCTGGAACCAGGGCAGATTCTCCGGCATGTTCAGAATCCCTAGCCTTATGCAGCAGCATCCCTGGAATGATGACTCAGTGCGAAGAACTCCCAGAGTCTGAGGCTCTGCCTACCAACTGTGTGGATTGCTCATGGCCCCAGTGCCTCTGAACATATGTCTCCCAAGGCCATCAGGATGTGGAGACACTGTCCCAGACCTGCTCAGCTCAGCTGACGAGGCTATCTGGGATTCTGGTTAAGGCATGGGAATAAGTCCTGGAAACTGTTGAAAGTGAACCATTCCTCCAACCCAAATGGGTAGCTTAGGACAGCTCCAGAAACCCACAGAGGAAGAGGGTGCTAAGGACGTTCACTCCCAGGGTGTTGGTGGCATGACTCTCAGGCAGCTGGGAAGAGGCACGGCTGTGGAGTTGGACCTCACTGGTCCTCATCTGCAAGTGCCAAATCCCCAGCAGCCTCAGTTTCCTCCCCCAGAGGTTGGAATAATTGTCTGATGAGGGATGGGAATGTTCCTTATAGACTGTAACACGCACATCCATGTGTTACTTCTTGTAACTCTTCATCTAATGCCAAGGATGCTCAGGTCACCATAATTACACACCGGCTGGCACTTAGTTTAAAACGCCCAAAGAAGGGAAGGCACCCAGGTCCTCTCCGACACTTGCTTCCGTTCGAGCTGCACTTGAAGCATAACCAGATGATACTTAGTGAAAATCGTGCTGGGAGCATAGTGGCTGCCTAACACGTCCCCATCCTGCTTCCCAGGACTTAGAGGCATAACCTTACTTGGCCAAAAGGACTTGGCAGATGTTCAGTCAAAGAGCTTAAGATAGAGATAGTGACCTGTGTTATCCAGGCAGGTGATGCAAACACAGGGTCCTTAAAATATAGAAGCAGGAGAGTCAGAGAAGAGGATGTGACATGGAAACGGGACAGTCAGGGAGAGTGGGAGGTGCAAGCTCTAAGGTGGTGAAGGGGCTATGAGCCAGGAATGCAGGTGGCCTCTGGAACCTGGAAGGGCAGGGACCAGTTTCCCCTTTAGAGCTTCCAGAAGGAACACAGCCTCGATTCTAGCCCAGTGAAACTCCCTGGGGACTTGGAATGGCTGAACTGTAAGATGATACATCTGTGCGATTTTAAGATTGTGTATTATTAAAGATTATACATTCGTGGGGATTTGTTCCAGCGGTGGGAAATTAATACACAGATAAATGGAAACTTCTGCAACTCGTGTACAGAAATCCCGGGTACAAAATGGGAGAAACCCGGTTTTGCAGCTGTGCTTCTAAAGAGAGCTCAGTGACCATGTGTCTGCAAGGTGGCTGTGTCCCATGGCGGGTTCAGAGTTGAGTTTGTCATAGGAAGCAGAGTGACTAGAATAAGAATGGCTCTGAGATTACTAGGGCAAAGAAATAGTGGGTCCACATGGGGGCCAAGCCATCCCAGGAGGACCTTGTAACCTGGCATGAGTCCTGAGAGCACCCAGACAACACCACACATTGGTGCCGCCCGTTAGACAGCTATGTGGCACTGTGTGTTGAAGGTTTGGGGCATGTACCCTTCACCCAGCTCCACGTCCATGTTGCTCTAAGCTGATCATGAAGGTGACCAGGGCAAAGAGGCATAGACCCCCGCCCCCGCCCCCAAGGAACTGACTGCCTTATTTGTCCTAGTAAAAGAGTGGAAAGTGCTCATGCCCATCACCAGGTGACTGGTTTAATAAACAACGGTATCACCAGACCCTGGAAGACCGTCCTCTTTTTAAAGAGTCAGGAGGGGCTTTATGTGCTGATGTGGAATAATCTCCAAAGTGTACGCTGAGGTTTTTAAAGAGCTCGGTGCAGGTGAGAGCCCGTCATGCTTTTGCTCAAGTGTGTAGACCTTGAAAATGCTGAGCCTTCCATGGACAGGGTAGCACAGCTGGCTGAAGGAGGACTAGGACCTGTGGCCCGGCGCGGAGTCTCACTCCCGCTCTCCACTGTGCTTCTTCTGTGCTTTCCCCTTCTGTGTGTCTGCATTTTATGTATCAAAGCAAAGAGAGATGAGAAGGGCGTGACTGGATCCTGGCCGGGGTGGGCTGTGGAAAGGACTGCGTTGACTACTCTGCAGAGAGCAGGGCTGACAGGGGAGGGGTTTGGTGGAAGCACAGACCCTTCCCGCCCTTGGGGAGGCCAACAGGTCTAGGGAGTCTGGGGGGCCTGGCTGCCCTCTAGGAGGGAGTGCTCTGTACAGAAGAAGCACAGGCAGAGCCATGGTGGGATCTTCAGGTTTGGAGGACTTTAGTAGCCGGAAGAAAGTCTCCTATTAAGGTGACGTGGGAATGTGTGACTGCAGATGCCTCGGACCCTCGCCCAGCTCAGCCCGACTGAATCAGAACAAGAAACCTGAGCTCCACGCTGGCCCCACCCAATCCTGCCCCAATGGGAACTCACTGTGTTCTTCTAGAACATGGGTCTGATCATTTCACAAGCCCTCTAGAGCCTCCTGTGGTTTTGCATTGTATGCAGAACAAGGATGTTCACTTACCCAGGTCCCCCGAGGTGCTGCCCTGCCACTCACCAGCAGACCCTCGGTGCTGGCTGAGTTAACCCCTTCCCTCCAATGCTATGCTGGAATCCCCTCTCCCAGGGTGATGCTCAGACGGTGGAGCCTCTGGGATTACTTCCCACATCACTTCCCTGGTTACTTTAGGGCAGGAAGGGGGAGCTCCGCTTCATGGCATCAGTGGCCTCATAAAAGAGATGTCAGAGAGAGCCCCTGCCCGTTTCCATGTGAGGACACACGAGGAAGATGCTCATTTATGAACCAGATACAAGACCTGCCACTGCCCCTATGTTGGAGAGTCTCCAGAAATATACCTCCAGAAATGACTGAAGCCCCCTGTTTTGCTGTTTAACTACATCAGCACCAGGGGTCGACCACCCATTCCGACGGTTAGCATCGCAGACTTACCAGAAGCACCCAGCACATTCACTGTGCCTCTTGACAGCTCCTGGCTATTCGTTTTACTTTGATTAAAAACACAGGTGCACATATTGCTTGTTTCAGGTGTTATCTAGGGCCAGAGGCAGCCAATTATCCCATTACAGAAATCATGTACTATACTTGGAATGATGATTACCTTCAGAGTGATCCAATTTCATCCACCTGAGTAAAGCAAAAGCATTTATATTGCTCTGAAGACTGGCTCATTCTTAAGGGATTCTAGCGTGGGTGGATGGTGGGTGGAAATTCTTCCAACTGAGATCCGGAACATGGGGGTAGGAAGGATGGGTCCCTGTGGGCCATGGGAGTCTCAGTTTGGGACATCCCGTTGACTGTTGGGTAGACGACCTTGAAGGCAGAGAGTTCTAGGACGCAGATAAGGGGTTTGGGAATCACCCGTTTTTAGGAAACAATTGAAGCTAAATGTGTGGAGCCATCAGACACCAAGGGTGTGTAAGAAAGACCCAGAGAACGCCGACGTGGGCACGTGAAGAGAGAGATGGAGACAGAGAGGCACAGTGAGGGCCACGGTGAGCACAGAAGCCAAGGAGTGAGGAGGTTTCAAGAAAGACAAAATGTGGTACCAAGGACCAGCAAGGTGAGGCCAGCTCCATGACTGTGGCTGGAGGCAGGAAGTCAGAGCAGAGAGTCAGAGCTAGAAAGGGGAGATGTGGAAGGGCCTCGCCAGGCTGATGAGAACTGCGCCTCCCTCTGTGTGTTAAGTAAAGTTTAAAAAGAAAGGTAAATCCCCCCTGTGTTTCCCGGCCCCTCACTGTCCAGAACATCCTCTTCCAACCTCAAAGAGTAAGTGTGTGTGTGGGGGGGGGGGTGGGTCTGTTTTGCTGTGTTTGTCACTTTGCTTTCAGGTTTTGCTTCAAAACTATTTAAAATAGAAAAATAGAATGCCCCCCACAACAGGGAGGGTTCTCCAGAAACCCAGAAGCCACGTCTATTAGGACATTTATTTTAAGGAATCGGCTCACGTGGTGTGGGGGTTGGAAGTGTGAAGCGGAGGCTGGAAATCCAGGCGGGAGTCGCTGCTGCAGTCTGGAAGCAGAAGTTTTCTTCTCCAGAAAACTCAGGTGCTTGCTCTAAAGGACTGCATCAGATGGGAGGAGCCCCATCCCATCCCACCACTGCACAAGATGACCTCCTTGATTTAAATGCAGCTGACGGTAGACATTGGCCGTGTCTGCAAAATGCCTCACAGCAACACTGAGACTAGTGTATGAAGAGATAACTGGCCACTCCCGCCAAGCCTCGCCGACACATAGACCACCATCACGGACCCTCGATCACATGAACAGCTGGTTTCCTGTCCACCCTGGACCCTGGACCCTGGACAGACTGTCATTTCTGGTTAATGATCATTGGAAAATGGAAGAAGGAGCTCTTGGGGTCCTCCTGTGCCCCCAGTAAGTCATGAAGAAGCAGAAAGTGTGACAACCCCACTTTTCTCCGGCGATTTCACCCCACACAACCTAAGTGTCTTACACAAAGAAATGCCTTTTTATTTATCCAGCAGATGTGGTCCCAAACTGACTTTCCCCACAGAGGGTTAGCAAGCAGGGCTCCTAATGGCAGCCAGGGAGCGGATAAAACGCCCCTCCCACACGTGGATCTTACCTTGTATTTAACAAGGTCAACCTGTCAGCAGCTCCCAGGGCTGCCCTGGAGGGCCACCCATCAGTCACCACAGGGGAGGTGGGATGCTGCAGAGAGGCCCACAGAGCCTTCTCTGGGAGAGCCTCCTCCCCCAGCTGAAGGTGGCGACTGGAAGTGGACCAGAGGGCAGGACCAGCCCCCTGCTGTGCAGTTGAGCCTGGTACCAAGCGCTGAAGGGCAGAGGAGGTGCCTGGGCTCCCCCACCTGCCTCCCTTGCCTGTGGGCTTTTGGCTTTGTCTCTCTGCAGTGGTTATTCTCTCCTTGGCTTGGTCCACAGTGACCAGCATCCACCAAAGGTGTGGCTGTAGGGTCTACCTGCCAGGCAGATGCGCATTTCTCAATCGGACGGGGAGACTCTAGATTTGGGAAAGGATCAGCCACTAGCAACTGAGGGCTCCTCGGCTGATACTGACACCTGCGGACCTACCTCTTCCTTTGTGGACTGTCTCAGTGTTAAGAGCAGAGTGCCCTTAATTCTTCTGCCATCGAAGGTGTGACATGCTTGAGGCAGGGGCGAGTCCACTAGACGGGGGCTCCATGGGGCTGTTTGGGTTCTGCGAATTTGAATCAGGGAAAAAATTCCTTTGCTTTCACTAACTTCTGAGGTCTAACATCCCTCAATTATGGACATAGGTAGGGGACACTTCAAAGTATTATTGGTAGCACCGTGACTTGTCACCACTGATCATCACAGACATTTCCATAGCATATTACAGTTGCAGAATTCTAAAAATTGCACTTCTGCTCACTTCTGCTTCACAGCGTGGCCACTCTGGGGTCATCGGTCAGACCTAGCATCTCATGTACTAATAATGATGAGGACTCTTACTGTATCACACACTTGTTTATTAAAATATTTTTATCATTTTATCTCAGTGTAATAGGTTTCCTTGGCAGCCCTACTTACATTGTCTTGTGCACTGAATAGATGATCATGAGAAATTTGTGCCAGAGGAGGATCAATAATTTTCAAATGGTGGGAATGATCCTAGCAGCCATAGGTCAAAAATCAACTTAATGGGTTCCAATTGCCACTTTCTCTAAGGAAAACTGAATAAAATAGAAAGTATAAGAGTACAGTTTGTGTACTAAAGACACACCCAAAGTTTCTTATTGTGGGGTGTGTGATTACTGACTCACAAGGTAAAATACAGTTCTCATTGTGCTATTGTTGAAGTGTGTGAAAGTCCCAGTGCTAAACAGCAAGGCTGATGGGGACAGGATCGTGCTTGCAGTTAATAAGGGGGTTGGCAAATACCTGTAGGATGGAGAAGTGGAAACCGAAGAGTGAGAGCCATACGACACACTTCTCCATCAAAATGTTATGAGCCATTCAAGAAACACTTTTTGCATACTTCTGCCTGGGTAGCGTGCCTGGTGGTGGAATTTCATAGCAAACAGTTAACCCTTGTGAAGTTTTATTCTAGCAGAATGAATAACTTTTTGAAGTTTTGGCAAGAAGAGAGAAAGAAAGAAAGTGGGAAGGAAGGAGAGAGGGAAGGAAGGGGACGGATGATGAGTGTCATCTTCTGCTGCGGCAGTTCCTGATCTTAAAGCCTTCCGCCAGGATCCTATTTTCTTCTCCTATATTTTCGATTTCCAAGCTCGAGCTTGCATCTGGTTATTCTGGAATGGGTCTCTGCGTCTTCCTCCCATCTGCAACTCCCTCTGTGAAGCTTACTGTCTAAGCTGCCACAGACAGTTCTAGTATTTCCCACCACTGTTCCTTGTTTGTATGACTCGGACTCAGATAGATTGGTCTCTTATACATTTTATAACTTTTTATAAACTTGTAGGCTGATACAACTGGAACTCTCCTCCTGGGAGCTCAGCACAGTTGCTGGACAGTGTGCTCCTCGGGGAGGATCGTGTTTGCTCCTCCTGGCTCCTGGGAGCATGAAGGACCTACCATCACTTTTTGTGAAATATTTTCCTTGAGCCTCCCAAATGATATGATTTCATATCACACCGATGATATGATCTCTCGTTCCATGGGTCAGCTGATGGTGACAATATTGTAGGAGAAGCTTTTTAAGGATCTTCTTTTTTTTAATATTTAGTTTTTTAAAAAGTAGCTGGACACAATACCTTTATTTTGTTTATTTATTTTTATGTGGTGCTGAGGATCAAAGCCAAGGCCTCGCACATGCTAAACGAGAGCTCTACCATTGAGCCACAATCCCAGCCCAAAAGATTTCCTTCTTGAAGCCAATATGAGGTAGACAGATTTCCGTGACATCCAGTACCGTTGGGCAGGTCCCTGGGGGCTTCCCAAGCCATTTCCCTGAAGGGACATGGCCTCCGTGCAGCAGGGGAGCCCAGGCACGTGGCGCGCAGGGCAGCACTGGGTTACCTTCCTGGCCGCCCATTCCCTGGCCTCAGAAGCTCCTTTCGTTCTCTTGGGATCTGTCTGGTCATTTTAAAAGGATGTTCTGTTGCATTCTCAGGTGCCTTGAGCCTGGGGGAACTCAGGGTCTCTGGTCCAGGGCACTGGCAGATCCTGGCACTTAGAGGCATCTTAGAAGATGAAGACAGAACATGCAGCTGGGGACCCAGTCTCCACAAGCACCTGCTCTGGCCTCTGTTGGCCAACACAGCGTGTCCTAGAGCTTTGGAAGCTGGGTGGACATGAAGAAGAGCTGACCCGTCAACTGTGCCTGTGATTCTGGGCACAACTCCTGGAGTCAGCAAAGACGTCCCCGCACCTGTCCCCTACCCACATGACCAGACAGGCCTACTTTCCAGGAGAAGGGGAAGGACAGAGAAGTGCAGGGATTACAGGGGGCTGCAGGGCAGACACCGTTGGGCAGAGGGCCATGCGGCTGCGGGGAGGCATGGCTGTGGTAGGTACTTAGGAGACACCCCCTGGAAAGAGGCCATTAATCTGAACCCTCCTGAGGCCATGGGTCATGCTGACTTCTGGAAGAGGGGACAACAGCGGGAAGGCCCTGCGGTGGGAATGGGTTCGGCATCCCTGAGGCTAGAGAGAGGAGTGAGAGGGAGGTGGTGTCGCAGGCGGCCAGCCGGAGACGTAGAGGAGACTGGACCACGAGGTCCCTGCAAAAGACAGGAGCCATGGGGGCTGGGGCAGAGGAGTGCCAGGGCGTGGCTTAGACTTACCAGAATTGGTGACAAGATGCCTGAAGGAGGTCAGTGGGCGTGTCCAGGAGCAGGTGGAGGGAGGGGCCGTCTGAGGTCAGGAAGAGGCCTAAGTTCCCGTGAGACTGGGGCTAGCAGGGGTCTCAGACCTGAGTCCTGGCAGCTCCTCTCCCCACCCACTTGCCACCTGGGACTTGGAGTACCCAGCGCAACAGAATCTGGACATGGATAGTCTTTAAAATAATCCAAAGACTGAAGCCACCTGATGTCGTGGCAGACAGCAGGCGAAGACTGGGGACTGCTGCTGAGCAGCTCCGCTCCTTCCACTCCAGCCGGTGCCCTAGCCAAGTGGCTTGGGCTAACTCTGACGCTCCCCTTGCCTTGAGCTCCTCCTTCCTTGGGCAGTCTCAGCTCTTAGAAGGGCTGGCTCCATGTCAGCAATGGAAAGTGCCACCTTGCTTAGGAGGCAGGTCCCAAGCCACCTCCTGGACTGGCTGACTTGTGGGGCTATGAGTACCAGGACATTCATCTGAGGCCAGGACAAGGTGACTGAACCACAGGAGGAAGGAGAGGTGCCAGCCAGTGTCGGATCCCACTGTGGTCTGGTGGGCGTGTGGACAGGTGGAAGTCCCCTCCCTGTGCTCAGGAGGGGATGGTGGCAGAGGAGCTGCCCTGGGTCTCCCCACCAAGCCCTGGGCATGGCGGCGGCTCAGTTCCCCAGGCTCCCTGGGCTCTACAGCTCTCTCAGCATCCGTGCCATGTCTGCGGCCCCTGGCCTACTGGCCCACTCCCCCACGTGGACAGTGAGCTCCTCTCCATCAAGAGCTGCAGCTCATGCAGCAGCATGTGGCCCGGTGCCGGGAAGAACTCCAGGAAGAAGGAGCTCCAGGAAGTTTTACATTGAGAAGAGACCCCCAGGCGGAGAATGTGCCTAAGAGACACAAAGACGCTTCTTGTTCCCAAACCACGAGGCACAATCCCTATACCACAAGGAGCCCCTCTGCCTATGACAGCAACAGCCCCTTCCTTCGCCTCACAACGGGCTGAGTCCCTGCTCCCAGGCCATTCTCTTTCAGACGACCGAGGCTGGGATGTGGTCCAGATGCAGCGTGCCTGCCGAGATGTCAACTGCAGCTGATTAGTTCTATCTCTACACACTAACGGTGCCTCCATATTTTGGTGCAGCCACCAAGTAGCCCCACCAGCCTTAGCAACGAGGCCTTGTTCAGACAAGGATCTGTGGTTGGCCAGTGTCGTGGAATCCGGAGCATTGTAGAGATTTCTGCAGTGTCACCCCAGGCACGGGTGGCAGCTTCTCACTGTAATCTCCAGGAGTCCACTGTCTGTTGTCAGAGGGACCCCCGCTCACCCACATACCTAGAATGTCAAAGCTCTAACGTGCGAACCTGTGCACGCGCACGCACACACACACGCATACCACCTGCCTGTGAGCTCCCTGGAGAGTCCCCCACTGTCCCCTGACTGCAGTGGGAAGGTGCCAAGGCTTTGGAAGCTCCTTCTGGCTTCTTTCTGGTCTCCATGGAAACCTTGAAATGAGACAGTGCAAGGTCAGCCTGAGTTATTTGTCTCCCAAATGAGGAGCCACAGTGGAGCTCAGTCCCTGGGGCTACAAGTTAATAAGACAAGGACTTCTCAAATAGACATGCACAACATCCTTAAAATACTCGGGCCAGGTGGACTAGGGACAGTCCCTTCACACAGAGCCGAATGTATTCCTAGGTGAGGTGGCCGGTGCTGGGACTGAATATGGGCTGATCTAACCCTTCAGTAATATTAATAAAAATAAAATGATGATAGCTATTGATAATTGAGGACTTACTATGTGCCAGGCACTGGGTAAAAGGCTTTAACAAAATCATCCCCTGTAAACTGCACAACCTAGTGATCTTTCTGTGGCCGTGTGACATCTCCAGATGCCCCGCTCCACTCCTTCCTTCCTCTGCGGAGCGCCTCTGCAGTCGGCTGTCCTGAGCACTGGCTTTGAGCTGCCGGTCCTCTCCTTGCCCTTCTTCTTACTGCACTTTGATTCCCTTCTCCCCACTCACTGGCCAGCACTGACTGAGACCTGACAGCTCCAGAGCTGGGCAGGTGACCCTGGTGCTCTCTGGCCCCCTCCTTGGCCAACTTCATACTAGTTCATAGATGGACACTTGGCCCAAATCAATCCTGTGAGGAATAACCTCAGGATATTTTCAGGAAGTTTGACACCAGCGTCGAGGCTACTAGGATGCAGGCTTCAAAGTTCTAGGAACTTAAAGGGTGAGCGACGGCTCCGAAGCAACCCACCATAAAACTCGCCGGCTCACAGCAACAACTGTGTGACCTTCTCTCATGATTTCACAGCTCCACTGGGATCAGCTAGGAAGTTCCTCTGCTGCACGGGATGATGCTTGGGCTGCAGTGGAACATTCAAGCACTTGATGCTGGCTGCTGGCCCAGAGCTCAGGGGTCCGCTGACCAGGGGGCCTCTGTTCTCCTCTCTGTGGCCCCTCATGTGGTGAATGAGTCCCACAGTCGTGCTCCCGAGGAGAAGTTATGGTGTGCAAGCACTAACCAAGCCTCTGGTGGTCATCACGGGAGGTCTGTAAACAGAAGGATACCCAACTAACTTTGTGATCTTGACGTTTCTCACTCACCTAATGTCTTTGAGGTCTACTCAGGTCATTATGAGAACTGATAGCTCATTCCTTCTCATTACTGAGCGTATTCCATGGCGTGGATGTACCCCATTGTTTGAATCCATCCACTTGTTGATGAATATTTGGGTCCTTTCCAGTTGGGGGCTATTACACACAAGGCCTCTGTACAAGTTCATTCATGTACAAGTCTTTACATGTGCTCTCATCTCTCTACCAGTAGGATTGCTGGACTATTTAACAGGTCCATGTTTAACTTTAAAGAATCCACCAAACCCTCTTCCAATGTGATCGTATTCTTTATATCCCCACGAGTAGAACATGGGAATTCTAGTTCCTCTGCATCCTCACTAAGTGCTTGGTAACACTTGGTTAATTTTTTTGTCTTCAATTGTAGTCATTCTTGTGTGTTGTAGCAATTCATTGTGGCTTTAATTTGCCTTTTCCTACTTAATGGTATTGATTATATCTTCATGCGTTTATTTTCCCTCCATATATCTTCTTTGGCAAAGTTTGTTTACAATTTGTTGTCCATTCTTTAATTGAGCTATTTGGTTGTTTATTATTATTATTATTATTATTATTATTATTATTGAATTCTTAGAGGTCTTTATATAATCTGATCATAAGTCCTTCATCAGAAATTTCCTTGCAAAGACTTTCTCTGAGCCAGGGACCATAGACCCTAGTGTAAAACCTACAACATAAGACTTACAGAAGACAGGAAAAAATGCCTGCGACTTTGGGTTAGGCAAATATTTCTTAGATACGAAACCAAAAGCCAGCTCTTTGAAATGGCGTATTGATAAATTGAACTTCATCAGAATTAAAAGTGGATCCTCATAGGACAATTTTAGGAGAATAAAAAAATTTGAAACTACTTTTATTCCATTTTAAAGAGGAGCATGTGTCATCCCTTAACAATGAAGTAATGTGCCTCACTTGCCCAGAGTGAGGATCCAGGCCTTGGGCCCAAGACAGAGTCGTTCCAGGCACGTACCCCTGGCCAGCTATGTCTAGTATTTCCTGAGAATGTTCTACGGCCTCTGTTTAGAAAACAGTAGCAGACTTTAAACACTTTCCAATTACTCAGACAGAGTGAAACCTTGGACATGTTTCCAAAGTCCAAAAAGCAAAGGAAAAAACAGAGACATTTTTGGTGCAGTGAGAACACACAGACACGGTTAAATCCTAAGGGACACGCCTCAGATTCCAGGGCTGGAGTCTGCAGCGCATCGGTTCACCTCTGAGGAGGCAGCGACCAGTCTGTTTGGAGAAGTGTCTGCAGCCGGGGCCAGGAGGCCTCCCTTCCCCAGACTCCCTGGGCCACTGTGCTGGCCGCGGGAGTTGACTAGCGCTCCAGGCTCTTGACAGCTGTGACCGATCTGCAGGGGAGATTCGGAGCATGAAGTTTGTTGACTCCCTGATGGGACCTGCGTGACATGAGGGGAGCCTTGCTGGCTGTCCTTGCCCACCACCTCCGGCTTCTCAGGGCAGAGCTAAGGCTCCCTGGATGAAAAGGCCACACTGCAGGGACCTCTTTTGGGTGCCTTCTAGGTGTGCTGGCGGCCCCCGGGGAGGCAGGCCAGGGTGGGGACATGAACCCGAGTGGGGTCCTTCGTTTTCCCCCACAGCTTCTGCACAACAACGATGACAGTGACCATACCAGGTTCCGGGAGCCACCAAGGCGAATCTGAAACGGAGAAGGGCCTGGCGAGGAGCTCCTGGGCAGCCTGCGGAGGGAAGGAAAATGCCCACAGCCCTGCGTGGGGACCTCAAGGGAGCTCGCGACACAGTAGGGCTGGGGACGAAGGTGTGCTTATCTCTTAGCATGGCCACCTTCCTGGACACAAGCACTTCAGCCAGCGCCGCCCGGCATTGATGGGCTCTGTACCAGAACTCACAGCGGTCGATGTGTTTTCTTTGTCAAGTGCTTTGTTAACATTCATGTCCTCAACAGGCCAGGAATGCGGGCGGCATCATCCCCGATACAAGATGGAAACGCTTAGGGTCACCAAGATTAGTGCCTCAGACTGGCTGAGGGGTGGACCTAGACTCCAATTCAACATCCCTGCACCTCAAGGAGGCTTGTGTCGCAAAGTGGGGCAAAAGCCGCCGACACAGACACGTAGTCAGGGGTCCTGCAGACGCTGGTTAGCGTGGGAGGAAGAGAAGACTGGAGGTGGGCAGACCTCAGAGCAGACGAGCAGGGGAGGGGTGCCTGGGAGTTGGGGACAGGCTTCCGCAGGAAAAGGGAAGCAGGAATTTGGGGGATGTCAGAGGGTGCTGAGCTCTGGTCATACCATCTGCACCTGACAGGAGGCTGGTGACAATGGAGCTGTGCGGTGACTGACTCACCTGGAGGCCAGGCCAGCATGGGGGTGCTCTGGGTGCTGGCCACAGTCAGACCTTCCTGTGGTGGGAGGGCTCCGTCATGTGGGCAGCCTGGCCCAAGGTACTGACATGTGCACGCATGCCCAACCTCCCCAGACCTTGGCTCTCCGCTGCCAGCACACAGGGCACCTGGACAGTCCTCTGCTCACCTGGGCCCTGCTGATCCTGAAGCAGAAACAGTACCAGATCCCCCTGCCCTGGAGGATCTGCTCCCAGCATCTCCGAACAGGGTCACAACACTCCCATGGGATCACAAGGAGCAGGTCTCTTGTGCTTAAATCTGAATCCACTTTTGGTGAAGTTCAAGGTCAGGAGAGAAGAGAGAAACCAGCAGGGCACAGAGGAGGCCCACCCACCTGCTCTGCTTCAGGGCTGAGCTTTCCTTCTTCACTAGGTCCTCAAGTAAAAGCCCTGTGCTGCACCCTGCCCCAAGCGGGTCATCTTGACATGGCAAAGCAGAATTTTACACAGAGGTTCTTAATTAGAAAAGAAACCCCACAGCTTGAATCTAACGATAGCAATGTCCTGTGACATGTTCAAGGGTCTCCTCTTGTCCTCATGTTTCAGACACTGATCAAGAAGCACACTCAGCCAGTGGTGCAAAGGCGGGCGAACGGTGGATGGGGTTTGGAAAACACGCAGGAAGATGCATCTGTGAGCTGAAGTCTCAAGAATGACCCAACCAAGAAAATGCCACCTGAGCTCATTCCCTTTATATCCGGCAGTATCCAGGTCCCGGCTGCCCCCTCTCCCAACATAACATTTCCTTTAGGGCCATCAAACATCAAAGGGGGAAGGATTTTCCCCAGATCATAAGGGCCTGGCAGAGAGAAAAGCAGAGCACTATCGGCCCACAGTTGCTGCAGCTATGGAACCAAGAGAGGGCCCTTCTATTCCAGGGAGTGGGCCATGGGAGTTCAGTACCGACAGCCCCACACCTGGTGCAGGCACGGGGTGCACCCGCCAGGGAGGAAGGAAAATCTCCCGGGGGTGGGGGGGGGCTTGTGGGGTCTTATTAGTCAGAATGAAAGACTCAGCGCTTGAAGGGAGACAGAGACCCCTCCACCTATGGTGCTTTTATTAAGTCAGTTATAAGAGCTCCATGCAGCAGTGACCAGATCCCATGTTCCTGCTCCCAGTCCAGTGCCCACTCACTCAGCCCCATAGCACCAGTGACATAGTGGTCAACAAAGCAGCAAGAATCCCTGTCTCACAGAGCTTATGAAAATCTGCTGTTGCCCTGACTTCTCTCTGAAGCTCAGTTTGAGAGCCACCCACAATGAAGCAAACTCCAAGGAAAACAGAGGCAAGTATAGAAAGCGGCACCCAGTGACATCATCTGCACCCAGATCCAGCCACACCTGATGTCCGATACTCCTTGAAGTTTCAGTCACATTATCCAAAGAATTTCTTGTATCTGAAGCTCATTTCAGTTGCTTTTCTCTCCTTTTCAGTTCAAACAGTCTGAATCTCTATAATGAGGATGACCCTTTTGTACACACTTCAAATGAATCTACTCTGACAAGCAAAGGCAAGGTGCCAATCAAATCCCTTCCATCCACTGCACCCCTGAGTTCCATGCCCGGCTGTTCATTCCTGCCTCGTCTCTGGGTGGGCTCAGACACCACTCTGCTGGAACACAGGGATGGGAAAATCCTAATTCAAGTCATTTTTAAACTGTGCAGGAAAAGAACCTCCATAGCCCGTGACACAGCTCACAGTCACAGACACACAGCTGCATTTCTGCGTGTTGCTGAGAAGCTCACCTGTTGCCACCTCGGCCCTTGAATGCATGAAGGAAAGCAAGATGGTGCCTCTGCTCAGGGACCACCGCCTGGCCACAGGACAGCAGGGAGGACAGGGTAGGGCACAGGGAACTGCAGAAACCACTCTCCTTGCCCGTGCCCACTGACGTCAGCTTCCCCGAGGTCCTTGGTTTTGGGGGAGCAACTCCCAGGTGTGGAGGCCGGGAACTGGCCAGTGACACCAACAAAGGAGGCCCCTAGGAAGAGCCTCACATTTCTCTCCCCAAAACTATTTTTCTATCCCTAATAAATGTCAAATACAGAACTCAAGTCAGAAAGAAGCCCATAAATCAGCCTCTGGCATTGTGCTGCGGGGGATGACTGATAGCCATCTCACTGTGTGATCCGATCCTGTGAATTTCCCATTAGATTGACGCCTCCCTGCAAGAGCGCGTAACTCCTCGCAGGACAGAGTCAGCATCAGCAGCTGTGTTCTTTCCTGCAGAAAGCACACTCCTGCTCCAGAAGAATCTTCCTTCTTTTGGGTAGGAAACCTGACGTGGTATGTGGGGGGAAAGGCAAGGACCGTGGGGCTTCCCTGATCATGTCCTGGCTGGTGGTGTCACACAGGACAAACCTGTGGCACTTCCGGTACCGAGAGGCATCGTTGGGAACCGGCACACCTTGGAATCCCTTTCCAACCTAGAGAGAGGCATGTCCCTCGACAGCAGTGTAACCAGTTATGAAATGTGATCGCCTGCTCCTGTTCTGAGCAAGCGAGACCTTCTGTCTCCTTCTCTTCCGTCCAAGGAGGAGGTCGAGGGGTTTTGCTGAGGACCCTAGAGTACCGGAGAGTCTTTGGAAAGACAAGCTATTGGGACGTGGCAACGGTGTCGGGCTTGTTTGGCTAAAGACTGTGGACATCATGAGAAAAATGTCCCCAAGTATGGGCGAGATGGCCTGGGGATGTCCATGGCAGCCTGGCTGATTCCAAGGCCTCTAAGAGTCCTGGTCTTGGCCTCAGTCCTCAAGAGGGAGGAAAAGGACCCGCTTGGGAGCCCTGGAGTCCATGGCTACCTTCAATATGTCCTTGCTACCACCGGGCAAGTTAGACGTGTTGGACCTGAGACCAGACGTCTGCATAGGAACCGCTTACCTGGACTCCGCGAGAGCAGGCCCTAGGTAAGACCGGACGTGGTACCATCCGTGGCCGCCCCGTCCTAGACCTGGGCCGACTCTCACCTGCATAGAGCTTCCCAAAGACTCCTCTATGAAATTTTCCCGCCAACATCATCCTTCCCAGGCCGCTGGAGAAGGGCCACCTGTCCTCGGCTCTGCGGCACCCTTGCAGCTCAACCACACCTGTGTGTTTGTGGAAGGACTGGAGTGCTGTGTGTGGACGACCTTGGGCCCCACCGACCTGGCCAGACTTTTCAAAGGCCTGAGGTTGACCCCCAGCCTCTAATCTTCTTTCCTGGATGGAGATGTTTGTATCCTGCAGACTTTTCTCCAGGCCTCCTTCCTGGCCGAGCACATCCCTACATCTAACAAGGAATTGTCTCACCAGATTCCCTCCATCGGTGACCACAAGGCTCCCTCCATCTTTGCTCATCTGCAGGAAGCCCACGGAGGCGGAAACATCCAGGGGAAACTCGAAGAACACCTCAAAAAAGCCATGTTCATGAGGCCGGAGACATTCCCTGCTTTCTTCCTGGCTTTGCCCTCTGATCCTAGCACAGTGTCTTGTAAACAGCAGGTGTTCAATAAATACCTGTGAAGTGAATGAGCCACTGAACTGGATGTTCTGCCCAATCACCAGCTCACCTCCTGCCCTCCAGTTCCTGGAACCTGGGATTCCTTATAACCAACCTGCACCTGGGCGAGGAGGGGGGACCTGGTCTCCACAGTCGGGGGCTGAAGTGGTGACTGTAAGTAACCCCTCCTCTTCGGTTGTTTCCTGTTTGGAGCATTTTCCTGAGCCCACCTTTCAAAGATGACTTCAGGGTGTGCAGATGCTCCTGGGGAGTGGAGCCCACGTCCCTAGGTCCACCTCTGATCCAGCTCCTCACTTCCCACTGGCGGATTGGCTCGTCCTCTGCTGTGCTCACTGTTTACACCAGGCCCTTTCCTGGCCCCCTGGAGCCCATGGGGCCTCACACAGGGGCCTTGAGTGTGCAGGGGGTCAACACCCCAGGGACAACACTTGACCAGCAGGAAAGGAGCTGGGGAACAAAGCTCTCGCCGCTGTCCGCGTGGAGGAGAACAGGGCATCTGGACGCTTCTTAAATGTCCCAGGTCATGAGCCACCACTGCTGCGCACAGGCTTCCGTTGGCTTCTCTCCTCCATGTCCCCTTCCCTGCTCCCACCCCTGCTTCCTGGGACCACCCTCAAACAGCACTGAAGTTCTGGCCTGGGCCTTGACACTAGGGGGACCCCAAACCCACGCACACAATTAGGCAAAACACCTAATACTTTTCTGCTCCAAATACCCATCTTCTGAACTTGTCAGTTATCCACCCTTCACAGAGTCCCAGCCTCTCAGGATTTCTGCTTCTTGTTAGGGGTCAAATCTTTGGAAATCCCCTGACTGGCACAGGCCTCACGGCTCCCTGTCACACAGGGAGAAGGACACCTGTCTCCCCAGTCCTGCTGCTCTCCTGGGACAGGAGACAGGACAAGCTGGTGTGTGGCCCGTGACGGCAAAGCTACCAGATCTGGTAGATGTAAGTTTGCAATTAAATGGTGAAGCCCTTCCTGCAGTTGCTTGATTCTTTAAAAGCCTATTTACCCTCCTTTCTTAAGAACTCAACATTCTTTCCACTCCATTTATTAGAAAGAAGCTTTTTAATGTGCCTATTTTGAGAAGGAAGTAACCACTCTGGATGGCCCCATTACAGCTTCGCACAGAGCTGCGCTCCGGCTCCCGTGGCGTCCCTGGGAGCTGCGTGCGTGGCCCCTGCTGCCTGCTGCTGGCCTGGAGCTCCCACAGGGCACTCGGGGCCTCCCCGGGCAGCAGGGCCTCCCTCTTGCCCTGCTCTCCTCTTGGCTTATGTGGCTCTGCTCATGGGATTTCCCCTCTACTGGGGGCCTTCCTATGCTCCTGAACATGACGCACCCATGTCCCTCTCTGCCATCCCTACCCCGGGCCCCTTTGCCACCCGTGTCCCTCCTCCCTGGAGAGGTCAGCCAGCTCTTGTCCTCCCCTGCCTGCCAAGTAACTCCTCCCCCTCCAGGGAAAGGGCACCTTTTGGCCTGATGCCACCTCTGGTCCTCAGGGAGAGCTGACCCGTCTCTGAAGCACACATCCAAGAGCATCTGCAGGTCGCTGGGGTCACCTCCCTTTCCCAGAAGAGGCTGGGGACTTGTCCACCTGAGAGTCCCCAGTGCCTCTCAGAGGGGGTCAAGCAGATGCTCAACAGGTTTTGACACACAGCTTCCTGTATGGGAAGCCTGCAGTTTCCGGGCTCCTGCAGCCCCGCTCACAGCAGACAGACGTCCTTCCTGGAAGGAGGTATGATAACTAGGTCATTGGAGCAGTTAGGGTCTTTCTGATCACAGGGCAGGATTCTCCGATTCTTCCGAGCCCTCCCCTCCGCGGCACCGCCAGCTCCTGGTCTTCCTCCTCCTGCCGCCCTGGCTCCTGACCTCACGGCCTCTCTCTGGATGGCTCACAGTGCAGCCGGATCCTGCAGAACCAAGAGCGGCTGTGCAGCTCTCCATGGTGTGAGGCTCCAGGCGAGGCGGAAATGCGTGAGTCCTCCCCTGCTGGCCACCTCTGCGCCCTCCTTAGAGGCTCGGGGAGGCTCCAGGCAGGAGCGAATGAGGTGGAACAGGAGTCGAGGCCTCCTGACCCAGAGCTCAGCCAAGGAAGGTTTCTTTGGTCACAAAACGAACCTTTTCCCACCCCCATGGCAGAAGATTCAGAGGTGCTGACTGCCCTGCTGGAAGAGGGGATCCAAGTGGGGCTTGCCCGTCCCGAAGCACTGGACCTGCCCAGGCCCAAGTGAGGGACCCAAGATCAAGGGGGAGCAGCGGTTCCAGCCCTCACAGTGCAGCAAACCACCCACTGGGAAAAGTGAACTGGGTTCTGTCCCATCAGCTCAGCCTTCAGGAGGTGGTAGATGAGCCAGGAAAGGAGATGCACGGACGGCGTCAAGGGCAGGTCATCTGTGAATGCCCGGAGTCCTTTAGAGGTGAGAACTGAACCCAGGGCTTCGTGCATAGGAGGCCAATGCTCCCCACTCAGCCCACGCCCAAGCTCTCTCTTTCATTATGTATTTTATATTCTCTGTCTCCAGAGGTTATGAGTAAATCATATTAAAAGTCCCTTAAATTAAAGAAGTTGCCTTCTGATTGGTGTAAAGAGATAAACACAGAAATTAAATTTCCTAAAATTTTCAGAAAACAAGGACATTAACCTTATAATACTTTAAATGTTCCAGCAAAGCTAACTTACAAGTATTTTAGGAATCCACATAATTAAGGTAAATCTTTGGTAAATGAGACTAGTTGAATGATTGTGATTTCATAAAAATACCAATGACTTCTCTAATTAATGCTATAAATAATATGAGCAATATTTTATTCTACTATGTGTGCTATTTCCTAAACTTTTTCATATTTGCTGATCAAACAAGCCAACATTCTCAATTAATGTTGAGGGCTACAAAAATCAAAGTAAATTTGTGTTCAACTAAATTGAATCAATATCCTGAGAAACTCTATATTTCAATAGAAAATCCATCTCATGATGTGTCAGACTGAACATAATTTCTAAGATCTTTAAGCAATTTAAATCTTGGGCTGATATTAAAGTGCGTGAATTAATGGATTGTCATCAGATGCCCAGACCCTTCCTTGGTGAGATGCATCCTGAAACACTGACTATTAAGCATGGATTTGAGTCTACAGGCACTTGATCCTTAGGTGTGTATGCTTTGAGCCATATTCATGAACATAGGGTTTGGCTCTTTTAGAGGTTTTCTAAGGGGGTATGAACATGGAGTTAGGAGGTTCAGAGAATTGGCCAGCTCTGTCAGGTGGCTGAAATGCAGGTGTGTGGCAACAGTTCTCCGTGAACTGCCCTGCAATTTGCTCAATGAAAAAATGTTTACTTTGATCAACCTGATAACTGATGTAAGTGGTTATGACTGTACCAGACATGGGTAAAGAGCAATACAACTGCGTATGTGCTTCTGTTTTTCAAGAGCAAATCGAACAGTACTTTTGTCCTAAAGTGACATTTCTCAGGTTTTTTTTTTTTTTAATTTCAAGATACCTTTGAGTTTGAAATTTATGGAGGACCCAGGGAGCTTTTGACTTTTGGATTATAACTGTTAATGCTTTCTATATGGGAAATTAAAATTGAGAATTCAGTTTTTAAAAGTTTTTTATGGATGTATTGAAGAAAACAACCACGAATGCTCTGCATGTTGACAGCATCTTAGTATCATTATTAAATCAGTCCTGGCCTCAAAGAACCCCATGACCTGTCCTCAAGCAGAGGGTCAGCTTATTCCAGAGTGTGAAGGTGCTAAACAAGGACAGTGGGTTGGATTTGACTTGGCTTTTGATCCTGACTTCAGAACCTCTCCTGAGTCTCCCTCCTCAGGATGGATTTATGTGTCCATTTGCCTACATTCAATAGAAATCTGTCCTCCTCTTCACTAGGATATAATCAGAAAAATTGCTCATACAACCAAAGATCTTGCCTGGAATGCTGTATTTGAAAATGATTCAGTATGACCCTATTTTTTTTAAATAGCTTTATTGTGAGTTTATAAGTTTAAAGTGTATGAATTTATACATTAAAAGCGTTCAACTCTGGGGTTTTTCACCACAATCAATATTGAATATTTACCCCAAAGGAGACCCCCTGACTTATGTGGGCTGCACCTGTCCCAATCTCCCTGTTTCCCTAGACAACGGCTGGTCTACGGTGTCCCTGTGGATGTGCCCACTCTGAACATTTCACAGAAATGGAATCATTCATGTGGCCTTCCGTGATTAAGTTCTCTTGCTTGATGGTTTCCAGCTTCTCCTGGCTGGTGAACGTGACAGCACTCTCTCCTTTTCATCGACAAGTTAGGTGCCACCACAGGATGACCACCTCTTGTTGACCCATCGCCCAGACCATGGGTTGCTGGCTATCCAGAGCATGTTGCTGCTATGAACATTCACGCTGGGTTTTGTGCTCACGGTTTCCAGTTCCTGGGGCGTGCACCCTGGGGTAGATCTGCTGGATTCCCGGAAGCCCCCAGGGTAAACTGGAGGAGAAGCTGCCTGTCCCTGCTAAAGCAGCCGCACACTTCTCTAACTACAGCCCATTTTCGCTTCTAGGTCACTTCAGTGTTTAAGTTCTCGGTGTTTTAAATAGATTACCCTCAACCAAACCCACACAACCACCCCAAAAGTCAGGAGTGACTGTGCGCACTTTGGAGATGGGGAATCAACCCTGAGAGGATGATGTCACTTGCTCAAAGTTGCTCAGATGGAGAGGCCGTCCGGGGTTCCAGCAAGCCCACCTTCCCCAAAGCTCCAGCCCTTTGCTCTCAATCCCACTGACCCCCGAGGGGTGCAGGGACTGGTGGGCTTCTTCCTTCCTCTGAAGACCCTGGGCTGCCTCTCCTCAAGGCCTCTGTCTCCTCCCCAGGCTTACATGTGAGGTAAGTTACTCTGCCCATTTTACACATGAGAAACTGAGGCTCATAACTCACCCACAGCCGTGCAGGGAGCAAAGCAGGGCTGGGACTCAAACCCAGATCCCCGAGCCCCAAGGATGAGACTCTCAAACACCTGGCTTTGTTGAAGGCTACTCGGAAGGACCTGGAGGCAAGTCCAGCTGGTAGGTGGTGGACTCCCAGGATGGACTCACATGTCAGATCCTCCCTGCTCAGGCTGCTCCAGAGGGGTTGCGGGCAGCTCCAGGGAGAGGCCCTCCCACGGATCCGGGCAAGTGCACGAGGCACGATGTTGCGTAACCCAGCACCAGTGAGCCCCGAGCAGGGCCACCATCCCCTCCCGAGCCAGGTTGTGCTCACGACGCTGCCGTGTGCTGCTGACCTCCTGACACACGGGGGTGGACAGACCAGTGAGGGATGCGGAAGCTGCACCTCCAGGAGCGTCACCAATGGAAAACCAAGTGTGACAGGCAGTTGGGAGATAGCTGTCAGGTCCTCCCACCCGGACCTGGAGCTGTGACACAGGAATCAGGCCCGATCAGCTTCTTCAGGGCTTTGCTGCGTGTGTAACCTGCTCCTTGCTGGTTTCCTGCACATGCTGAGCCAGCGAGGGCTCCTTCTTCATTCCTGTCATTTCCAGAGGGGCCTGGGGCCTGGGATGCTCTGTCACTGCCTGGAGGCATGAGCTGCTCCTGAGAAAGTCAGGCCCTGCAGGCCAAGACGTCGAACCCCAGGGTTGTCAGGACCTAAAGACAGCTTCCCAGGCTGCAGCTTTCCTGCCCTTAGTGGAACATGCCTTTGGGGGATCCATGGCCCTCCCAGGGGCTCAGTTTTCCTGTCTGGAGGGGGGCGGGCGGGGGCTGGACCTAAAGGCTGCCTTCCCGCTCTCACCCCTTCCCATACCCAGAGCACGTGGCTAATGAATCACAGCAGTCTTTCCCACGGAGCCAGAACTCTGCCTCAGAACCCTCCTTAACACCAAGTTCCAAGTAACTATGCTGATGAGTCAGTCTGCAAGAGGAGGCCTGGCTCCATACTTGCCGGCACTGGTCTCAGAAGTGGCCCTCAGCTCCAACTAAGGCACTCTGCTCTCCTCTGCACTCACCGAAGCACCCCAAAGATTTTTTCACCCCGTGTTTCAGTTCTTGGATTTTTATTTTCCTCATTTTCTGGGGACTTTCTGTGCCCTGGACACTTGGGGATGTGTTTAAGTGAGGGGGATCCACAGTCAGGAGAGGACCAGCCGCCACAGCCTCAGAAGAGGTCAGCCCAGGAACCATAGGTCTCAGCAGCAGCTGGCTGGTCCCACTGGGCTGTGGCTTTGCGGGTAGCAGCCACCCCACTGCTGTGGCTGCCCACTGGGTATGGGGACACCAACCCAAAATGGTATGGAAACCCAAGCTTCTCCAGCAGGGTGGTGCCACCCAGAGCTTATCCTGAACCTGCAACTCAGGGAGACCTTTCTGGCCTTGCCATGCAGAATACCACTGAAATCCAATGCCACTCACACCCGTGCTGATTGCACAGGGTAACCACGTGTTGCAGTTCTACAGTTCTCTGTAACATCCCTTTGTGCAGGGACTGAGTCCTGTGAAAGACTGTGCCCCAAACTCAAAGAAAACGAGCTGTGATCACTGAATAGTTCTGATTTGAGCTTCTGCTCCACGCAGCCCCTCAAAACCCTTCAGTAGGGCCAGGCGGGGGTGCACACCTACAATCCCAGAGACCTGGGAGGCCGAGGCAGGAGGATTGCAAGTTCAAAGCCAGCCTTAGCAACTGTCTCAAAGCAAAAAGTAGAAAGGGCTGGGGATGTGGCTCAGTGGTTAAGCATCGCTGGGCTCAATCCCCAGTCCCATACCAACAGTTTCAACATCAAGCAGGGGTGGCAGTCAAATGGCAGTGCAGCCACCTGGGACTTGAGTGGGGAATATAGATGACAAACACTTATCCTTAGGCTGATCTTATCCTATAGAAGGACATCTGAAACAAAACAGACCCCCCATCTTCTGAATGGATAGTGTTTCTACTCAGCGAAGTCCAAGATTGGCTTATACAAGTGAAAACTCAAGAGGAAAAAACACACTCGATAAATTCAAATGACCGACTTTCAATTTCTAAAGTCACATTTTCTCAACTTTTAAGGGAATCTTAAAAACCAAGGCTCCGGGTGGCATAGACTGCCCCCCCCCACACGTACTCACACCTGCTGTGAGCAAAGCGTGGCCCTGGGGGACAGATACCAAGGGGTCACTGCTCCTGCCCTTGGGAACCCAGACCTGGCCCCAAGGCCTGAGCTTTCAAATGCTTTGTATCCTGAAGGCTCTTCTGAAGGACTCCAGGCAATGGGGCGGATGGTTGCTGACTCCCAGGGACAGCCCACACCCCAGCGGACCTTCCTGGCCCCGCCTGGCTTCCAGACCCAGGGCAGAGAGGCCTGCAGGAGGACCACTCCTCTGAGAGGTGCTGAGGGCAGACTGTCCCAGGGCATGGAGGTCCTGAGAGGAAGGAGGGCTGCCTGGGAGAGCCGGAGGCGAGGCCCGGGAGCACAACTCCGCCTGAGAATGGCAGGTAGGGGCCAAAGCCCCCGGGCTGGGCCCAGGGAGGTGGCCCAGGTTGAAGGCCCTGCGAGGAGCTGCTGTGCATGGAGAGGGCCCAGGAGAGAGGCCACTCCCGACTCCTGAGAGCAGAGCTCTGGAACCCGGGCTCTGGCTTTCTTCCCAAAACCAGCAAACATCCCAGCCAGCCTGACCTTCAGAGTCCATCAGACCCGGGGCTTCGCTTTGCAGCAGCAAATGAGAGACCGTGACTTCCTGAGACCACACACCCACCGGAGGGCACTGCCAGCCCTGGAGGCCAGAGCTCTTCTTAGAGTCTGTGGTGCCTGACGGAGAAGGACTGCAGGGAGGACGGAGGCCTGCGTAAAGGCTGGAGACCGTGCGGTGGCCCTGCACACTCCAAGCTCCACACTGCTGATGAGCCTGAGGCTCCGTGGCACCCAGTGCCAGGGCTCAGCTTCCAGGTCAGGCGTGGCAGAGACCCCACAAATCCACCATTTCCTGAGCAGATGTGGAGCCGTTGACCTTCTGAAGTGCAGGGGTAGGAAAGGGGTGGGGTGGGGTTACAATTTTAAATGTTTTATAGCTGCACCTACAGCTCTAATGCTGAGGGGTGGATTTTCTTAGGAAGGGCTTGGCTGAGAGCTGTGTGGCCCAACATATAGCCTCCAACCACAAATGGCCACTCAAAGTTAAATTTAGATTAATTAGAATTACATAACACGAGAAGATCCTGGTCCTCAGTCTCACCAGCCAACGTTCAGGTGCTCGGCATCCCCCCGGAGCTAACAGCTACCACATTAGATAGCACAGAACAGAGCATGTCCACCATCTCAGGAAGTTCTGTTGGACAACACGGGTTTACAGCAGGAGTCGATGATGCCCCAGCCTGTGGGCCAGATCCAGCTGCCACCTGTTGTAGTAAATAAGGTGCACTGGACCACAGCCATGTCCACTCATTGATGTATGTGCACATTCAGAGCCGAGCACTTACACAGAGACCACACGTCTGGCACAGCCTCCCATCCTGATGATGTCACCCATATCAGAAGTCAGCCAAGTCCTGGTGCAGATCATACAAAGCTGCATGAGGACTTTACTGCAGAGACACTCACTGGCATCTGTAGGAGGCACTTGTGTGTCCCCACCACTTGTCTGTCCTGGGAACGGGGTGGGGAACATAGAGCTATCAGTGCCATTGCTGTTTTACAGGGTCCAGGTGGCATCTCTTCTAGGTGACTGACCTCAGAGACAGGCAATGGCGGTAGCATATGGGTGGCCACAAGACCACCCAGAAAAGGCACACCGGGAGACTCTTACCATTTGTTTTCTTTATTTTTTCCCATTCTTCCCAGATCAATGAGGCAGCAACACGAATAAAAAGTGACACATAGCTGTTTGCTTGTTGATAACCCAATAACCCCCCCCACACACACACTCTGAGGCTCCACAGGTAAGCCTCGGGGTTTCTCAGGGACTTCGTCTTAGGTGGAAGACCTGCATTCCACACATCAAAAGTATCTCCCAGACAGGTCAGCTGGGGAGGCTGAGAGCGGGAGCAGAGAGAGGCTGGGAGGCCGACCTTCTCCTGCTGTTTGCAAGTCCCAGCAGACCACAGAGGAGACCAGACTAACTCATTCGGCACCTCTGGAAGGCCGGCACCTCTGGTTCTCCTCCGCCCCAGATACTGCCCCCATGCCTGCTGGGCCAGCAGGGAGTTGGGGGCTTGGGGCCCAGTTTGCACGCGACAAGCCCAGTGCTGCCTGGCTCCCAGCAAGCACTTCTGTCCCCTTTTGTGGACACAATCTTTGCTGAAAAGGGATACTGGGCTGACCCCGAGGCCCACTGATGTTCACTTGGTAATGTCCCTATTGTCGTCAGAGTGCAGCATTTTTTTGTAGCAGCTCGAAATGTCCTGGGGCCAGCCAGAGAGGGCGGGTTCTCTAAGGGCACCCAAGAGCATCTCGAATGGTAGCACTGGGGATGGGCAGGCTCCAGGAGGGCTGCAACATCAGCTGTGCCAATCGCAAATGCAGAGGAAACTCCTGCTGTCACGCGAGCGGGGAAGCCCTGGCCCCTCGACACGCAGCCCAGCCGGGAGGCCCTGAACCCAGAGTGGCTCCCTCCGCTCCTGGGGTTCACTTGGCGAATTCTGCCCCCTCCAGCCCTTCTTTGCTGCTCTGTCCAAGGTATTTGGAAAAATGGGAACAAAGGAAAGAAAATATCCTAAGCCTCCAGCATCGGATCAATCTCCAATGCACCCCCCGCCCCCCCAGACGCTTCTTGAATTACAGAGAAAACAGCTTGAGCGAGTCTTCTACAGGCTACTACTAGGTGGGTTTCCTTGCCAGAGTCTGGGACGAGTCTCAGCCGTCCAGGAGGGTCACCCGTGCTGCCGTCTCCTTCTCCCCCGCAGCCTTGGCCGCCGGGCAGGCAGGCTGACAGGCTGCTTCCCAAACTTCTCCATGATCTCCCTGATCCTGGCCAGGTTGGTCTTGCTGAGCGCGAAGTCGCACCGCGTGGCCCCCATGTCGTAGCCGACCATGCAGTTCTTGGTGGAGGTGGTGAAGCCCTCGGCCTTGGCCGTGACCACGTACTCGCCAGGGTTCAGGAGGCGCCAGTAATCCCCATCGCTGGCTGGGAAGAGAAACCAGGGCGGAGGCTCAGAGCAGTTCTTTTCTAACACAAATACCAGCGGCCTGTTCCAAGACTGCCCCCCGTAGAGGCCTCTGAGCCCAGCCAGAACCCAGCCTGCGGAGCAAGCCCTAGTGCATGCTGGAGGCCAAGACCTCTCCCTCCACTGGAAGCTGCCATAATGGGTTTAACAGGAAGGGGCTTGGGATGCACGATATCCCCAATGATCCTGACCACTCCTCTCTCTGTGGCAGTACAAGCCATTCGTTATGAACGCCATCAGGCCTCCTGATGCCCTTGGCATGGCTACAAACACAGGAAAACCATTTCTAAAAGGGCTGGGGTTCTTCACTTCTGAAAAGAGAAATGGACTCACCCGGAGGGCCTGGTACCTGCGGCCACTCCACAGCCACCGTTCCATGGCTGGGGCTGAGGGAGACAGAGCCGGGTCCTCACACACAGCTGCCATGAGGCAGAGACGCCCTGAGCTCACAAGCTGTGGCTGGACCCAAGGTGGAACCCTGACCCCAGTTAGGCCACTTACCAGCAGGTACTAATTGACCAGCGTCCATCCCTGGCTTCCTGTGCCTCAGGACAGCCTTTGGCAGGGGCCAGCTCAGGCCTTGACAGATCCCTGTGAGCCCCCGCTGTACTGCAGACTCCCCATATCCACCCGCTGTGCTAAGAGGGCGTCTGGCCCCCATTCCCTCATGTCTCTCCATCCCATTCAATGAGGGCACTTGGCAGAGTGCTGGACACACACTTGGAAGGACTTCCCAGCCTAGCAATGGGCCAAGACAGGAGCAGGAGGCCATCATCACCCTCAAGGACAGCGCTGGTGAAGGAGAGGAGGGTGGAGGTCCCGGGAAGGAGGGGCTTGCTCAGCTCGGCCCAGGGAGCAGTGGGAGCCAGAAGCGTCTCCAAGGGGACCTGCCTGAGCTCAGCGCCAGGAGAGCCCCAGGAATCTCTCACCTGCTGAAAAGCCAGGAAGGCATTTTGTGTTGTAGAAAACCCTGCACTTTCACAAAAGGAAGAACAGGGGAAAACGGGGAGCCACCTCCCTCCGTGTGTGTGTGTGTGTGTGTGTGTGTGTGTGTGTGTGTGTGTGTAGGGGGCACCTGGCCTCTCTCATGGAGTCCCCATGTGGCAGACCGCATGCACCTGTGGCAAACAAACACCCCTGTAATTCCCTTTTCATAACAACTTGTGCTCCGGAGAGCTCACTGCGTGGCACGGGGTGTCTTGATGACTGAGACCATAACGTGAATTCAAATCTGATGCTGCGAGTGTTGTATGTGTACAAGGGACTCGTCAGCTTAGTACTCCATAAAATCCAGCCTTCGCTCCCAGAGCTCTAGACTGGGTGTCCCAGGACAGACCTGCTAGTTACTAGCTGAGTGGCCTCACACACAGGTGTCCACCTCTCCGGGCATCACACTGCACGTGTGGGAAAGGGAATAACCCGGCAACCTCCATCATGAGTGGCCTGGAGGGTCTAAGGAGTCAGAGCAAGCCCTGTCCTTCCATGTGCCAGGTTCCCCAGGGTCTCCTCTTCTGTCTCACAGCCTCTGAGGTGCCAGGGCCTGTGTTCCCATCAGGCTGGAGGCCTGATGACTTCAGGCAGATGCTACGTCTGTCCAATAGGGAGATCAGACAAGTAGCCAGGGACTAGGAGACAGTGTCCCTGTCAGCTGAGGAGTCCCTACTCACGTGAGAGCTAAGCACTCAGCAAAACCCCGCTCAGGCCTGTGGCCCTGCCCACCTTATCGCGGCCACTGCCCACAGTGGCCACTCCAGCCACACAGCTTCTCCTTGCTCCCAGATTCTTGACTCAGTAGCTACCCTTCCCTCCAGCTGCAGTGCTGTTCCCGGCTCTTCCACATTCCCTTCTTTCCTGGCCCTGATTACGGTCTGCACTGAACTTGAAGTCTGTCCCTTACTCTCACTCGCAGGCCTCCATGAGAAGGCGCATTGCTGGGGAGAGGAGTCCCCCCTTCTTTTCTCTTGCAGCATTTCCAGTCTGGCACCTAGTAGGTGCTCAGTAAGACGTGTTGGAAGAATGAACGGAATTATCAGGAAGATGTGAACAGGAAGTGTGGCTCTGTACTCTGACAGTGTCCACTTCTGAAACCTGACCTGCTTGATTCTCACCTGGGCCGGGCAGGCGCTCTATCCCTGGGAGCTCCTGGCCAGGGGTTCCCCACCTTATCCCCAAGGTTGTTATCTCTGCTCCTACCCTTGACAACCAGAAATGAACATATACTGGATGAAATGTAGGGCACAGTGGCGGGTTCCTGTCCCCCTGAGTGAACCGCTGGTGTCAGGGGTGAACACCCCAAGCAGCCACAGTGGAGAGGGGATAAGGAGTGGCATCACTGGGCATTTGCGGACAGCAGGGGCAGCCCAGGCCCGTGAAGGTCTATCCACTAACAGGTCAGGTTGGTCTCAACTAAACAAGAACAGTCCACAGTGGAATTCCAAGTCAGGTGTTTAGCAACACGTTCATGTGCATTTCCAAAGCATCCTTGGGCGCTTGGCTCCCTGTGGAATTTGTCTGTTTATTTTATGCAAAATCCTCCTGAAACAAAACTTGTCAATAAAACTGGTCAAATAAGTGTCAGATAGAAATCAAGGCAAATTCAGAGCTTTTGTTGAGCTCCCAAAGACAGTGAGACCAATAAAATGAACAGGAGATGTAAAGTATGGAACACGCCTGTCAGGAGAACACAGTGGGAAATCGCTTATGGGGGGAATAAGAGCACGTCCCATCAGCTCATCCAAACTGCCCCTTGAATACAGGGGCTTCAAATGCAGAGCTCAGCCAGGCTTCTGTGGCCCAGGGCCTCCTCCCTCCCACTCAGTTGGAAACCCTCCCATGGCCTCCCAGGCACTAAATAGTCCAAGGAATGACCCAGACGCCTTTATGAATCGCTGTTTTAAAGGATCCCTTAAGGGATATTTAAGATACCAATCCTAGGCAGGCCCAGACCATTCATAGTGACCTCATTCATAGTGACCGCCAGCGACCCGTCTCTAGCACCTTACGGTCCTCGGTTCACATCTGTTAACTAACAGATGAACAACTGAAGGCAGAGCCTCTGTGGGGCTGCCGTGTGCAAAGTCACGAGCAATGAGGCATGAAGCCTCGGGGTCAGCAGCTGTCGGATCTGGGAAGGTTCCGAAAATATGGAGTGAATAAGTCCGAACTAAATGGGAAGAATGCAATTTACGGCCCCACAAGGCCCTCTACCACGCGGTGGCGCTTCAGACATAATTCATCCATCTACATCAGTGGCACTGAACCCAAGGCCAGGGTGGACCCCGCCTGTCCTCCTCCTATGTCCCAGGGTCTGTGTCTCCTCGCAGTTGAATGGACCACAGCTGGAGGACAGGATCCGTTGACAGCTGTGAGCGGTGACAGCCACGTGGGTTCAAGGATAGTATGTGAGAAGACAGAAGTTCCCCAGACAAAGCTGGGTGCTAAGAGGGACCGTCGGGGTGGGCGGGCTGGTGCACAGTGTCAGGTCGGGGTCACGGCTGGCTGCCCTGAGTGGTGACATCTGAGCAGCCTGGGCAGGGCTGGGGGAGGAGCCAAGGACTCCCTGGGGAAGAAGGTCCGGGCAGAAGGAGGGGCTACGGTGACAACCCTGACGCGGGCTCAGTCCAAAGGAACTGTGAGTAGCCAGGTGGAAGGAGCCGTCACCCCTGTTTGCCAGGGACTGGGGATTCCTGGAACCTGGCATCTCCAGTTTTGAACTGAGGTCTCCCAGGTGATGACCGTGCTGGGACCTGAGGGCTCGAAACCCTGACCGTGGGAGTACCTTCTTTCCACCTCACTTTCAAGTCACCAGCAGCACGGCAGCGTCCCCTGTGTGGATACTACGGAACACCTGCAGGTGACACTTCAGCCCGGCCTGGAGCAGGGACCGGAATGCCAACCCAGATCATCTCTGGAAACTCCATGGGGCCAACTCGCCTTCTGGAGCTTCTGCTTGTCACCTGAACAGGGGAAAGAATGGGCTGTCTCCCTCACAGGGATAGCACAAAAAAGAAAAGAAAGGACATGTACGGATGTTCTCAGGGAGGGGAACAGGTCACATGAGACAGCATCGTGCCACCGCTGCAGCTGAGTGACCCGGGGGACTTGGGGAGAGTCAGTCCTTTGCTCTCCTGAGACTGTGGGGTCACACCATGAATGCATTTGAAAGTGTGAGGTTAGCCGGGAGCAGCGGCACACACCTGTAATCCCAGTGGCTCAAGAGGCTGAGGCAGGAGGATGGCAAGTTTCAAAGCCAGCCTCAGCAACTTAGCGAAGCCCCAGGTCACTTAGCAGGACCCTGTCTCAACATAAAAAATAAAAAAGGACGGGGGATATGGCTCATGGTGAAGCACCCCTGCCAGGCAGGTTCAATCCCAAGAGCCAAAAAAAAAAAAAAAAAAAGAAAAAAGTGTGAGTTTACTTTGGTATTTTAGGAACTGGAAACCAAGTTTGCAAGACTGGGTATTGCAAAAGAGTTGGAACAAGATTTCAGCACTGCCTTTTAGATAGCATCTTCTAGCCCTTAGAGCATCCAAGATTCTGAATTCTCCACACTCACTAAAATGGAAGTCAATGTGTGGTCCCTCAAGAGTTAACAGCCCAGCCCCTTTGTCCTTCAGCAGATGGGAGCTGGGTCTCCCTGCTGCACTTCTTCACGTGCCTCGTCTCCTCGCCTAGTGACCAGCATTGTAAAGACAGGAGTCAATCCACGCAAAGCTATGGAGAGTGTCCAGCAGGCAGGAGATGCCAGAAAGCATGTGGGCTCACTGTGATCCTCCGCTTTACATCCGGGAGGCTGGAGTCTTCCTAAAGCACTTTGGTCATTTCCATGGTTCAACAAAAAAGCTGCATCCTCTCTGATCTGCAGTCAAGGCCAGGTTCTTGCCCCACCCCAGCTGCTCCCTGGATGCGTCCTTTCTGAAGGCTCCACCCCAGCCCCACCAGGTCCTCCATGAGCAGGAACACCCAAGTCCACAGCGTCTCCCTTTAGGGGCGCCTGCCTGCCCTATCCATCAGGGCTCATCCTGCTGACCTGGGTGCCAAGCTGCTGCACAGGCCATGACCCAGGGGAGGAGGAGCTGCTGCCTCCTCCACCTCTCAGAAACTTCCACTGCAGCCAGAAGCCAAAGGCTGCTCCAAGCCCATCCCAGAAAGCCAGAAGCAGAGGCTGAAAACCCGGCTCCCCGGGGTCGCTTGGGAAAGGGAAAGAAGGAGACTCTACTTTAGCTCTGAGCAAGGAGTTTCTGGCACTCGGGTCATGATTGGAACTGAAGTAAAGCACCTCAAGAACACAGGTATTTCTTATGGAAAGACAGTTTACAGACATTCCGCGTTACCTGTTCGGACGTCATGGTTAACGCCTTCTACGGAGATGATGGCATTTGGGATCCCCTTTCCATGTAAATCTCTCACCAGGCCTTTGATGCCGCGATGAACCTGCTCGGGACATGGGGAGACACAGTGAGCTCTGCACACTCAGCACAAGGAAGTGGCCCCAACTCCAGCCAGCCCCGTCCGTGCCAAGCAAGCACGCTCCCTGCACCAGGCCAGCCCCAGGACCCTGGCTCTGCACGGACCCAGTGCATTTTCCTGAATTCCATTTAGGGGTCCATGCACCAGAAAGTCTCCCATTAAAATTAAAATATTCCACAGACTTAAAAAACATCAGGATCCAAGAGTTCAAGACCAAGACCCACCCAAAATGAAAACTTAATGTTGATAAGACACATTTATTTGGATTTCCCTGGGCTCTGTGGACTTAATGACTGAAAAGTCAGAGAGGAAAGAAGAGAACTGAGGCCTTTCTAGAAGGGCCCACTGTGCCTGGACACCTTCTGCTCATCAGCTGTATCAGGAGACATGTCAACTCTGAACCTCCTGCCTCAAGCCCCCGGTGTAGGATGACGTGGTGATCCAAGGTGACATGCCCTCATTTTCCAAAGACATTCTTTATGCATACAACTGGGCCCAGGCTTTGTATCCACAGGAGACTCTTTGGCTAAGTCAGATCACTGCTTCAGAATGACGAGTTGCTGCAGTCAAGTCTCGAATGCAAAGGGGAAGGCGCCATCCCTCACGAATTCCCCGGGTCGGGACAGACGTGTTTTCATGGCTTCTCAAGAGAGCAGACTGGCTTGCATCTTTTATGCCAGGGAAGCTATAGGGCTGTGCTGAAGCTCCTGGGACCTCGTGGGGCAGACTGAGAGGTCAGTTCCAGGTGCAGAGGTGCAGCCACAGGCACCAGGAAGCTGGCACCCAAGCCACGGGCTGCCTGCAGCTTCTGACTCATACACAATAACCCACAGGAGGGCACCTTGTGTGCAGCCCCAGGACTGTCCTTCCTCCAGTGGGGGATAACCAGAATCTAATTGGTATGCTGGCGGAGTCCTGGGCTCACTGTGCATGCTGGCATACCCCCTGATCTCCAGGAAGTCTGCTCCTGATCTCCAGGAAGTCTGGGCCTCTTTATGATGCAGCTAGCTTTAGCGTTAGACCTGGCTGACTCACTAATGCTCCATCATGGGTGTGTCTTGAGAACACGTGGCAGGGAAGGTGTTCCAGGGGTCCAGTGAAGAAGACTCAGGGCCTCATCAGTTGCAGGACCTTGGTAAAAGTGCTTCCAGTCATCTCACGCCACACCCTGCAACAGTGACTCTGAAGGCCTGGGAGTATCATGGGCTGCACTGGACCCCCCCCACGTTTATCACGTGAAGCTTAGTGCCTCCGACTGAGGCTGTCCAATGAAGCCATGGGCCCTAATCCAGCAGGACTGGTGATCTGGACATGCACAGATGCACATGATCAGAGGAGTGACCTCCTGAGGCAGCAGAGGGCCACCATCTGCAGGCCACAGAGAGCAGCATCAGAGGAAACCACCCGCTGACCTTGCTCTTGGGCTTCCAGCTCCAGGACTGCCACTGGAGCCCCCAGTCTGTGGTATTTTCTCCTGGTGAAAGCAAACTCAGACACGGCCTGCAGGCACATCTGCTCAGACAATGTCACCCACTCCCCACACAGCCCCCGAGAGCCCTGCTCTGGCTGTACCACCAGCGTGTGGAGGAGCCCCACTAGTTTGGAGCATTCCCCCACACCCCGCCCCGGGCTCTGGCCAAGTGCAGACAGGCCAAGGTTCTGGGCAGCCCTGTGGCTGGCCAGGGTGACGGCCAGGGTGATGGCCGGATCCGGAGCACTAACTCAGCCCACGCCCTCAGCCACAGGCACAGCCCCGTCCCCGGCTGCCCCACCCCAGCCGTGCGCCCCGCCACACCTGCTCCATGAACACGATCAGCGATTCCCGGTTGTTCTCCCACTCCTCGGGCAGCTGGCTCTCGTGCGGGAACTTATCGCAGCCCACGTAGATGGACAGCTCGAAGCAGTTCGTGTGCAGGTAACTGAAGTCGTTCAGACCTGCCAAGCCAAGGGACATTCTCGCTGCACTAGGCTCCTGGTGGCAGGGGAGCCAGCAGGGGTATTCCCGAGCACTCGGAGGACGACGTCACTAAACCCAGAGGCATCGAGCACCTACCACTGACCAGCACCTGCAGGACCGAAGAAGTGAGGTCTGCAGAGAGTGGGCAGGGAGTAGGGGAAGGGCCCAGGGGAGGACACTGCCCGAGGCGGCACTGACAGAGGAATCGGGGGAGTAGGTGCTTTGATGTATTTATTTTATTAAGGTGGTTTAACCCACTCTCAGTCATGAACACTGTGGGCTTTTAAGTGTTGAATTAAATCTATCTCCACAGCCACACGGACCTCAGCTTCAGCCATTTCCTACTCTGAGCCATAAAATGGGCGTAATTCCATGCCATGTTTTACTGAGTGCCTTCTGTCATCCAGGGCCTGTCCTAGGTCCCCTACATCCCCTAGAGGGGTCACTGTATCCCCCCCACCCCCACCCAAGCGCAACAGAGGTACGCAGCAGGGCACATTTTTACACATAAGACAGTTGAGGCCACAAATGATCAGAATCGGGTCTAGAATGTGGGCCTGGGTCTGCCTGGTGACAGCCCCTGCTCGCATCTCCAGACCATGTGTCACTTCTTGTGGACTGCAGGGCCATCATGCCCACCCCACCAGCCCCAAGCAGACAACCCCCACATCCAACATGGCCACAGTAGGACTAACCAGGGAGCCAGCGGCCGCCCGGGCAGGGGACAGGCTCTGTACCAGGTTCCCGGCCTGCAGCCGCTAAGGGCCTCAGCTGGCTTAAAACGGACTGGAGCCCACTCCCCGTGGTTCTAGAGGCTGGACGTGTGCCATCAAGGTGTTTGTACTCCCCCAAAGCCTCTGGGGGCTCCCTTCCTGCCTCTCTGCTCTTGGTGGCCCAGGTGTTCCCCTCTCTCTGCCCTGTCTCTACACGGTCTCCTCTGTCCCTTGTAAGGACACTTCTCAGGGTTTAAGAGCCCATCTGGGTGACCCAGGATGACTGCATCTCGAGGCCTTTAGTGTAATCAACTTCAAAGACCATGGCCCCAATAAGGTGACATTCCCAAGTAGGGGGGCCACGGGTGAAGCCACCGCCTCACCTAATATTTGTGAAAAGCCACTCTCTACCAGATTCTGGGTTCCAATCACTCAAAAGCCAGTAGCCATGGGCTTTGGTCACCGATTGTGATAAAAGAAGGAGGGACAGGAGCGGTGGACGGCGTGGCTGTGTCAGGGAATGCGAGTCCTCCGCCAGGGCCTGGCCTGGCTGCAGACAGCTGGCCCCGTGCCCAGTCAGTTCACTCAGGCAAGTCCTCAGAGGGACTGCAGAGGGCCTCGGGGCCGGGCAGTGTCCACTAGGGTTAGCATGGCTCTCCACCGGGGGCTGGACATCTCAAGGCACACAGAGTGTCTGTGGCCACCCTCTCGGGCCTTGAGGAACTGATGGAGTGATCAGGAGACGTTTTGCAAATGTCTCTAAAGGTCGGGAAGCCTGAGCGGTAGGATGAGAAAGCAGAACTGGGGGAAGCTCAGGCCAGGCCGGCTTTGCTGCTGACGCCAGCCAGGGCCAGGCCCCGTGAGGCCGGCTCCCACAGCCAGCTTCCTCCACCTGAGCACAAGGGACGAGGCGCTGCGGCATTGGGCAGCGCTTGTCAGGCCTCCAGTGCTGGCCGGGGCAGGGGACATCCCCTGGTGTTCTCAGACTAGACCAGCTTCATGGGGGACACAGGGCCACACAGTCCTCAGAGCTCTGTGCACCTGCCTCCTTGGAGGACAAGGCACAGGACCAGAGGCCTGGGACAGGGAACCCCACGTCTATCACCGTGGTGCTCGATGCGCACCGTGCCCACGGTGGCTTTGTGAAGTTGACTGAGCCTGGCTCTCAGCTGTCCCTCCCCCATTAACCAGGAAGAACTGGACAAAAAGTGAGAGTGAGAAATCACATTTCACTAACCTACAAAGGACACGCCTGCAGACTGTCACCCTTTGCGAGGGAGGATGATTAAAAAGGCCCCAGCCACCAAGAGCTCCGTCACCAGGTCCCAGGAATAATGGGAAATATAACTGAGAGAGAAAACCACACCCCTGATGGCTGCCTAGACCCTCCTTTACTCCCGCCTGGGTCTGGGAGGTGGTTGCTCTCCTTTTATAAGTGAGATAACTGAGCCTTGGAGACTGACCGGGGTCTGCCCAGCAAGAAAGGGGTCAGGCACAGCTGACTCTGCGGGACGCTGCTGGTGGCCCGACCCCAATCCCACTGCGACCGCACCTGGCGTAGTCACCGCAGCCCCTGAACCGCTGCACTTGAAGGTCTCCCTAGGTAGGTCCTGGGGCTAAAACTGAGCGTGTGAAGTGTGACTTGCCCCTAGGGACTCTTCCTGAGAGACGGGGATTTGCAGCTCTTAAACATTTCATAGGAGGTAAAAATCATGGTGGAGACGAGAGGGAGCACCTCCACTTGGTGCACAACGGAGAAGGAGTCGGGGAGGGAGGCTCTCTGTGTTGTAAAATGGCCATGGGAACACATACTTCTACTTTTTTCTTTCCCAACGGTGGAAATATACGTGAAAATTATGTGAAGGCGAAATTTAAAGCAAAGTCAAGTCATATGAAAGCTCACTGTACAGTGAACGGAGAATAAGAAGATAATCAAAAAAGAGATTCACAGTGAATCTGCCCTGAGAGAAGAAAAGGGCAGGATGGGAACTTGCCCTGAGGGTTTCTGAGAAGCCAGACCTTGAGCAGCCCACTCCTCCACCTCCTCAAGACACCCCTCAGGGGACATCACCATCGCCACCACCATGACCACCATCATGTCAACTTTACTAATGGAAAAAATATAGGGGTCCAGAGGGGTAAACTAACTTGCTCAGGGTCACACAGCCTCTCAGTGATAGAGGTGAATTCGAATCCAGGTCTTTCTGACGTAGAGTGTTATTCAAATCCATCATTGGCTTCACCAACCTTCACAAAATCAAGAAAATACGCCACAAGAATTATGCTGGGGTCTTGTAATCCAACGCCGGGGACCTTAGGGAATATGCCATCCTTATCTCTCCTGGATTAGGAGCCAGAGCCAGGAAGCAAGGTGGACCATGTGGACCATGGGGTCCTCTGGGCTGCCAAGCAGTTCTCGAGGTTTCTGGCGGAAGCATCTCCAGGCCTGTTGGATTCTAGAAGGAACACCTCACGGTCCCCACTCTGCACACGGCTGCTTGGACCACGTGCAGTGGTGCGTCTGGAGGCCAGGCCTGCTGCCTGCAGTGGACAGCAGATTCGGTCTCTACCATGCAGGGGTCTCTGGACACACCTGCAGCCCACTCACTCCACACCGGAGCGTGGGATCAGCACCAAGCCCTTCACGGGCTCTGGCACAGCAAACCCCAAACCAGAACAGCTCTGGGTAACAGCCCAGCTCTGTGCCAGTGAGCTCGGCTTCCTCATGGGGGGGCTTTCTTTGGGGTCCAACACCACCACTAAGTCCACTTTCGCTCCTCTGTGAGCCTATAACAGTCTGCATAGCTCCGTGGCCAAGAGCAAGGTCAGACAGACCCCAGCTGACCCCTTTCTTGCTTGGCAGACCCCCACGGTCTCCGAGGCCCAGCTACCTCACTTACTATAGGAGAGTCAGCACCTCCCAGACCAGGCGGGAGCCAAGGAGGGTCTAGGCAGCCATCATTGGTGATGGCACTGAGGGTGGCCTGTGCCCTTCCTGTGGGGCCAGCCGTCTGTGAGTGCGTGGCCTGGTGATGCCCCCAGGGCCATGAGACTCACTTCCAGCGACGGTGTGCCAGGAAGCCCCGTTGACGGTGCCCTCCTCCTTCTGGAAGTCCTCTGTGTGGCACACCCTCCTCCTGGCGTCGGTCATGAGGCGGTGGGTGGAGGCGTAGGAGTAGGCCAGCCAGCGGAACACGTGGTCGTCGGGCGTGGGCGTGTGCTCCTGGGTCTTCCAGGGGGAGCGCACCATGTCGTAGGGGTAGGCCACCACCAGCTCGCCCCCCTGCAGGTTGCCACCCAGCACGAAGGGGATCTTTTCCATCCAGGCAATGACCGCTCTGGTCTCCGCGGCCACCTGTGAGCGTGGAAAACCGATGGGTACCATGAGACAGAGATGGCTTCACCCCGGCTGGCTCTCAGAACAGCCGCCTGCTCAAAAACACAGCAATCTCCTAGAATAACCTTAGAATTGCTAGAATTTCAAAATCTGTCCTGGGGAACCTGGACTTGTGAAAACAGTGGATTAAAAAAAAAAAAAAAAGGAGGGGGAAGCCAGGGAAGTGTCTGATTTCCATGGTGGGAATACTCCAGTGAACACCATTGTGCGAAGCCCCGGCTGGGTTCAGTCCACAGTACTGCAGCTACATTCCCAGACCTTTTTATTCTTTATTTTGAGACAGAATCTTGCTACGTGGCTGAGGCTGGCCTCCAGACTCCTCCTGCCCCAGCCTCCAGGGTCACTGGCAGAGTGATGATTCACTCCAACACCATTGAATCAGTTCACAGGCAGCACACTCACCCATGGCTACCAATGGCATGAGAGACCGGCACCCCGAGTGTGGCCGAGCCCCAGCCCAGGGGTCTGCTGTCTCTCTGTGCAAAGGGCCAGAGAGTAAATATCTTCAGCTTTGTGGGCCTCACAATTTCTGTCACGATTACTCAACTGTGCCCTGCGTCAGAGAAGCAGCACAGACAAAAGGCCAATGTGCACCCACAAAAAGCCATTTACCTCAGCAGCCCTGGTGGCCTGGCCCCCCCCAGGCCCGCCCACCTACTCTGTCCAGGTTCAGTCCCACGCCAGCTGCCTAGAGGTGCCAGGGAAGCATGTGTGACATCACGGGACACAACTGGCTGCACCAGAGAGCAGAACATCAGGATCCAGTGTTACAGACCACGGGATCCCAGGGGAATCCCTCAGCTTCAAGGAGACTCAAAAGACTTCAAACCCATGAAACCCATGAAACCCACGGCTTTCTGTGGATCTTGACTTGAGCAAGCCGGAGGATTAGGTGGGATGAGAGGGGCTCAGAGAGGACAGAGGAAGAGTGGAAAATGGGGAGGAAGAGAACTCACTGACCAGTGTAACAGGGGGAGTGTGAACACTGACCAGACACTGTATAATATTAAGACATTATTCACTTGACATAACAACGGTAATAGATCATGGTGCATTATTGTCTCATTATCATTCAGTTTATATAGTTGGTAAATACGGCTTTGAAAAAGAGTCCCCATTTTTTACAGATAGCTGTTGAAAAATTGATGGGTGATTGGCACAGTTTCTGGGACTCACTTCAGTCAGTGGGGAGGAAAAGAATGGAGGTGAAGGTGTGGACAAGTCATCACTGCCAAGTGACAAAGTCGGCCCCGGCCCCCGAGGGGCTCCCCAACTTACTGGGATGGTGCCTGTTTGACGGCTCACAGCTCCTGCGGATTCCACCCGCCCCAGCCCTGGATCCCACTCAAGAGGGAACAGCCTCCTGAAATGAACCTCATTTTCTCTCTCTGTTTCATCCCATAGGCAAATGTCCAAAATATGCGATTGAGTTTCATTTGCTCTTGATCTAAAGAAGAGGAGGGTGTGACCACGCCGACGGCTGCCTGGTACATCTTTTCCACTCAACTGATGTTTCTAACGCTCAGCCCCAACGTCGACTCAAACCATCGTTCGGTCTTTGTCACTTCAGCACTAAGATCTCAATTGATTCAAGCTTAAAAGGACGGCATGAAGTAACCTCCGATCTTTGGCTGCGATGGACAGTGTGCTTTGACCTTTCTGGCGCTGTCACCTGGTACCCACCTGCTGAAATTTCTCCTCCCTGTATCACAGCATTGGAATTGCACGTCACATCACAGGATGTGGAAATGTCCCAGTTTCACAAGGTAATCAGGCTGGTCCCCAAAGTCACGACTCTCACCACCAAGGTATGACGCTCACTGGGCCCATCCTGTCTGACATCTGGGTGTTGTTGGGCCTCTGATTTTGCTGCTCATCCACACTTCCGGTGAGACCAGCCCTACATCTCCTCCTCTGTGAACCGCCTTCCGTGTCTTTTCTACGGGGCTGCTTACATTTTTCTTGAAACTCTTTATACATATTTTGAAAATTCTACTTCTTTTCAGCTACATAATTTGCAAATAACATCTCCCAGTTTGCAGCTTATCATTATAGTTTATTAAATCTTTTGATGAGTAGATTTTCTTATTTTGAGGTAGTTGAATTTATATTAATCTTTTATGATTAAGCCTGTGTGCATCTTGCCTAAAATAGGCTTTCTCACCCGGAAAGCTAATCATGTATACCCAGAGGTTTACTGAAGATTTTACTGTGAATTATTTTCAAGCTTTATCAAATGCTCCTTTCTGCAGACAAATTACTTCATATTTGTGTTTTTTTAATCATTTCATTAACTTGAGTTTCTTGTTATCTTTTTGATAACTTCTCAAATTAATTTTTGGCCTTTCTTCTTCTTTTGCAATAAATTCATTTAAAGATACACGTTTCTCTAAAGCACTATTTTGGGCTGCACTCCACAAATTCTGATATATGATGTTTTTGTTACCATTTGCTTAATATTTTTTGAGTTGCCAGTATGATTGTTTTCTTCTGGTCTATTACTTAGAAGATTTTAAAATTTTTTCTAAATACATACTAATTTTTTCGTTCGTCTTATCATCATCTTCCAGTTCAGACAGAAGGTGATGAGATTGTGTTTGCCTGAGTTCTATTCTCTGAAATTCCATCATAGCTCCATTCACCCTCAATTTTTGAAAATATTCCAGGATTAATGAGAATATTCTCTAATTGTTGGTTGTAGAATTCATATGGGTTCCTTACATAAAGCCTATTGGTCTTGTTAATTAAATCTTACTTTTGCTGATTTCTCAACTCTAACCTGTCCATAATTTAGAGAGGGATTGGTGATGTGTAATTCTCCTGTACTTCTGGAGAATGAGAAGCTTAGAAAACTGAATTCCAGGCTTAAAGCAAAGTCTGAACTCTGGGGAGCTGAGCCTGGCTGTGCTGGAGTAATAGGATGCCTCCATTCTTTGATCTCATACGTCAAAGAATGTTTTCGGGGGGACCAGAACTGGCAACCAATTCCAATTTTGATCCAAGTGTTCCCAAAATATAGCATCTCTTGAATTCTTAAGTTTGCCAGGTATCATTGGGATGTTATGGACCAACTGGGTTGGACCCAAAACCAGGAGAAAGATTGAGAAGACCTGGAGCTCATAGCCAATGAGGTCAATCTCATCCCTGCATCAGCTTGTGGACATCCTCACCAACCACAGGGTGCCACTGTGATCTGTCCCCATCAGTCAACTTCTGGGGACCTGCTCGGCCCTGGGCTGTGGGCCACTGAAGGAGACCACATGCTGACCCTCCAACAGTAAGAGGCCCAGCGTGCTGTGCTGCATGGGCAGGGGCTCGAGGCAGCATCCCCCTGGATTAGCCCGCAGCATGCTACCTAGACTACAGCTTCCCAAAGCAGCGGATGCCCTGTGCAGAGAAACTGCCCAGGGAGATTTCAGCCCAAGTCTGCAGGGATTCTAGGAAGGACTCCTACAGGACACTGAGCTCCCTGAGAAGGGGACCTTAAAAAAACACAAACAAAAGCAAACACAGGAAAAAACCTTTCTCTCCTCTTCCTTCATAGTCATGACAGCCAGAGCACCGGCTGCCACCCTGGATTATGACCTTGAGGGTGAAAGTCACATGGCTCCATGGTAGAGGCAGAAAGACAGATGAATGCTGGGTTCCTGACCACGGGGTTCAACTACTTAGGTTCCAATCAAGGCAGACCTGGTGAAGGACGGATGAGATCAAAGAATAAGGGAAAGGAAGGGAGTTACCACGGGCAGTGAGGGCACCCCAACAACGTACGGTGCTTTCATGAGAACGTATTTGAAACAGGAACAAAGACATTTGGTGAAAACATTTCCTACAAATTTCATTTTTGTTTCCAAAGATGTGACACATGCAATAAATGCACAGGGACTTATTCAAATAAAATCAGATGCATCAAGCAATCAGTGAGGGCTGTGGGTAATGTCATGAAAGATGGACGGGGGGACAAGGATGACAGCAACCAACAGGTACAATTCAGACACGTGTGCTTTGGTCTTTGCAACACTGTGCGGTTGTCAAGAAATGTAATTCAGTGATTTCTAAGAAGAACCTCCAAGTGCCCCTTCAGAGGGGGCTCCTTCCCTGCCTACTTCCCTGCTTCTGGAGAAAGCAAAAGCACCTGGCTTTGCCCTGCTCCTAAGTGCCAGGCCTCGGCCACAGCAGGTGGCCTCTGGCTGCCTGCTGCTCAGCAGATCGGGATACTTTTACTCACTGTGGCATTTTCAGACAGAAACCACTCGGGGATGGCAATGTGGTGATTGGGAACTTTCCTGGGGACGTTCTGCCGATCCTCGGCCTCCCACAGCAGCGTGTTCAAATCAGGAAAGTTGTTGTTGATGTCAATCCCGTCGTGGGTCCAGCGCCCCAGGGACCAGCCTCCCAGCTCCGAGCCCTGAGAGAAGATTCAGAATGTAAGGAACCCACAGATGTAGGAAAACCAACCCCTGCCCTAGGAGATGCCCATGTCCACCTCCTCCCGTGAGTCTCGGAGCCTCTGACACCCTCTGACCTAAAGATGGCATCCAGGAGAGTCCTGAAAACCTGCTGCTGGAATTTGATGGGTGACGATGGGTAATACAGCAAGGTCACTCCACAGAGGGCACCCAGAGAACCACCCTGCCACCTGGCACTGCTCAAGAGGATGAGACCCCTCCTCCCACCTCTTCCTCCTCTCTCCTGCACAGCTCGGTGGGACCTCTGAGTGACCACGAACCTGGGACTCCACCCCTGCAGGGCGACACGAGGCTGGCACAGCCTAGAGTGCTTGTTCTGCCGCCTGCCCGGGTTTGGCTCTGCAGAGCCCCAGTGAACAGAACCAAAGCTCTGTAACCTAAAGCTTGTGTTTGATAGGTGCCACTGTTTATACAGGGGTCCAATTTGTCCCCAGATACTGTGGTAAATCATCGTGGACCCACAACACAACACAGTTCTACCGTCAGCACCTATTTACATCACGGGCTTGTTTTACATCTACCGATGACCTACGGAAATTCTGCATCAGACTTTGAACAGGAATCATCAATAACATCTCAAATAATAAAAGCAGCTCTCCTTACAGGGCTGTGGAGAGGGTAAAGGTGCTGCGCGTGGCTGGCACCTGGTTTCAGGGTGCAGTCAACACAGGGCAGAAGTCTGCCGTCATTTCATCCTATGTATGTTATTATTCATGTACTCTCTGTCCATTTTGTGGGCATGTCCCTCTTGCAGGGTCGCCATGGTTTGCATCCCCCCTAAACCTCGTGGCTTCCTGGCCACAGCAGGGAGGCACCAAGAAGAAGCCTCCTGAGGGGCCTCCCGTGGCCTGGTGGCCGAGCACACCCCGGGCTGGGCTCACTTTACCCCTTCGTAGGCCTTCTCGTAGCCGTCGGGGTTGAGGGAGGGGACGATGTGGATCCGGGTCTCCTCCACCAGGCGGACGATGCGCGCGTTCTGGGCCAGGTACTCCTGGCACAGGAACTGCAGCAGCAGCAGCAGCAGCTCGCGGCCCAGCACCTCGTTGCCGTGGGCGCCAGCGATGTAGTGGAACTCGGGCTCACCTTCACAGAGAGAGAGGCACAGGCTGGGCGGACGTGCGCATGGCCAAGGGCGCCTGTCTGTCCCTGCCTCTGAACGATACAAACTTAACCATGCAGCCCAACCTGTTCTTTCCAATAAGCCTCCCAAATTATACTGGGATAACTTTTAAATTCCAAAATAGTCAGGTACGTAGGCAAAGACAGAAAAACCCTGGGCGGCACAAGCCACAGGCAGTCCTGCTCATTCTTAGGAGGTTTAAGGGTTACAAGTCACAGCAACCATATTCTCCTTTTCCATGTCTTACAAAGACACAAAGATGAAAGGACACAAGCAGAAAAGAGTCCCGCAGGGCAGGTTAACAGTGGTACAGTTGGCAAAGGGGCTGAGCATTTTCTCTTTCAAAGCTCAGCTTCTGAAATACGAGGGGTGCTATGGTTTAATGTGTCTCTCCAGAATTCAAGTGTTGGAACTAAGACTCATGTGATCGTATCCAGAGGTAGGGCTGCAGCTGATATGAGCTAGTACCCTTTAAAAGGGCCTGAGGGAACCAGCAAGGCCCTCTTCCCCTTCAGGCTTTTGCCCGGAGAGGACACAGCAAGAGGGAGCCTTGAGAGAAACAGGCCTCAGCAGACACTGAACGGGCCGGCCCCTGGTCTTGGACGCCCAGCTTCCAGAACTGTGGTAAACGGATTTCTGTTGCTTGTATGTGATCCAGTCTCTGGGATTTTGTGACAGCAGATGAACAGATCAGACACGGGGCCATCTGTGCTGGGCAGAGCTGACAATTCTCTGTCCCTTATTGTCCTCACCGCCACTGAGGACCATGCGATTGACCAGCAGAGCTGGCATCTGCCCTTCAAAAGAAACTCCTGGGATTCAGCCGAATGCGAGGGTTGAGTGAATCTGACAATCTCTCACCTACATGGCAGTGGATTTCTAAGCAGCTGGCAGATTTACCAAAAAGGAATCCAGAGAATCCCACCCTACCCGCAGGGGCTGAGGATGGGGAGCAGGTGAATGGGAAGTGGCTGAATGCAGGAATGGGTAAAGATAGGACTGACGTGAAAAACTAAAAATAAAAGAGGGAGCCAGCCAGGTGTGGTGGTGCACACCTGTAATCCCAGCGGCTTGGGAGGCGAGGTAGGAGGATCGAGAGTTCAAAACCAGCCCCAGCAAAAGCGAGGCGCTAAGCAACTCAGTCAGACCCTGTCTCTAAATAATATATAAAAATAGGGCTGGGGATATAGCTCAGTGGTCAAGCACCCCTGAGTTCAATCCCCAGTCCCCTTCTCAAAAAAATAAAAAAAAAGAGTGAAGCCCTGTAGCTTGAGCCATCAGTGAGCAGCGGTTCCTTGGCTGCTGTGAATGGCCTTGGGGGGACACAGATCAGGTGTGGGCTCCATGGAGAGAAGGAAGGTGTGTCCAGCTTAAATAACCTGCGGCCTGTAGCACAGGGCGAGAGGCTCTCAGGTCTCCGATCTGTGTGCCCTGCAGAGTCCACCCTATGAGACGGCTGACGATGGCCAGCACAGGCCCTGCTTCCTGAATGTTCTCAGGGATGGAACATGGTGCCTGAGGAGGCGCCGTGGATGAGGCGAATCACCGCCACCCCCCAGGGGCCCCTCACCGACTTCGTGCTCGCCGGGGTGGTCGGAGATCTCCACGGCGTACAGCTTCAGGCCCTGGTGGCTTTTGCCAATGTTGTAGATCCTGGTGATATTGGGGCACATTTCGTTCACGACCTTCATCAACTGAAAGACAAAGTCCATGAACCATTTCAAGTAATGACGGGGCAGACATCTCAGGAGGACAGCTGCTCCTGTTCCCCACAGGGCTGCTCCACGGGGACGCTCCTCCCCACAATCATCCCCCCAAGGCTCTCAGCACCCACCTTCTGTGCCAGCCTGCCCTGGGGTCATCTCTAAGGAGGCGCTCCTGGCCATGGCCCACCGCAGCTCTGGACGCTGAACGCCCCTGGCTGTGGTACCACCTCCTGCCGCGGCCTGAATGTTTGTGTCCCCCAAATGCATGTGCTAAGACCTAGTCACCAAAGCCACAGTGTCCAGAGGTACAGCTGGCGGGGCCACTAGGTCCCAGGGCAGAGGCCTGGGGAACAGGGGCGGTGACTGCGTAACTGGGGGAGCTCGCTTGCTCCTCCTGCCACGTAGGCACGCGGGGACAGCGCGCCTGTGAGCTGGAGGGCGAAACCTCGCAGACACAGCTCTGCCACTGGCTTCCTCCAGAGCCGCAGCCTCCAGAACACAAGCAACAACCTGTGGCCAGCAGCTCCTTCATGGTGCTTTTGTCACGGTGGTCCTGTGAGCAAAGAGCTCTCCCTGGCTGTGGCCGTCACCTCCCTCCAATAAGGCTGTCACCTCCTCGACTGTGGCTGTCACCTCCCAGGTTGTGGCTGTCACCTCCCAGGTTGTGGCTGTCACCTCCTTAGTTGTGGCTGTCACCTCCCTGGTTGTGGCTGTCACCTCCCTGGTTGTGGCTGTCACCTCCCTGGTTGTGGCTGTCACCTTCCATGTTGTGGCTGTCACCTCCCTGGTTGTGGCTGTCACCTCCCTGGTTGTGGCTGACACCTCCCAGGTTGTGGCTGTCACCTCCTTAATTTTTGTGGTTGTCATCTCCCTGGTTGTGGCTGTCACCTCCCTGGTGGTGGCTGTCATCTCCCTGGCTATTCATCACATTTGTCATCACCTCCTTGATTGGGTCATTATTTTTCACTCTGATTTCCTGCTTTCTTAATAAATATCCCTGGACATGGAGGGTCCACCTGAGTGTCTCTTGAATACCATTTCTCATGACCTATGTGCGCGGTGCTAGGATGGGGGACACTCCCCGCTCCGCGCTCCTGAGCTGCTGTGCCGACACAGAGGGGCTGAGAGCACCACTCCTGTGAGTGCTGAGTGAGGACCGCACGTGTGGCGTGGTGACCGGTGTCACAGGGAAAGGGCGCAAGGCAGGCGGCAGCCCAAAGTGAAATCCGTCTGTGCCGCTTTCCGGATCTTGCCGTGGGAGTCGGCTGGTCAGACTGACAGCTGTGGTCTGCGAGGACGACGCAAGTGCCAAAGGAGTCACCAGGCTCCGCAGTCACGCGGAGCGAGCTGCCCTGGTGGGGGAGGAGCAGAGACACCTCTCCCTGGAGGCTGCCTTGCCTGGACCACTCAACAGGGCCCTGCCAGTCTGCTCTGGGGCGGCTTGGGCTTCCAGCTTGGTTCAACTCGTTTAGCCACCCCAAGTGCAAGACGCCCCGATTCAAGGGACACGGTCCCTTAACTGCATTTTTATCGAGAAGCCTGCCCCTTACCAGGCCCCGTGCTCACGGTGGAGGCTTCACTCCTCATGGGACAGCTGCACCACCCTCTGTCAATGGCAGGAAGGGTGCTGGGGGCTTCCAGGGCAGGGAGAAGCAGCCCAGCCAGGTGGTTGGCAGGCAGCCATGAGGAAGGGCTCCATCTTTCTGAAAGATGAGCTGGACTGCTCAGCAAGGGAAAGGCACAGTCCCCGAGGGACAGCAGGGGCCTGCAGGGACTGGAACCGTCTTTCAAAGGTTCCTGGTCAGCAGAATGATCCACTGAGGGTCCTTGTAAATAGGCTGCTGCAACTTTTATAGTGGGTGAAAATCTGTTCAAACTGGAAAACTGATATTACACAGAGCCTCTGATACAGGACAGGTGTCATGCTGTGGTCATTGTCACCTGCATAACACAGTATTCTGCCATCACAGGGCAGAGCAGGTTAAGGAGCATTCCTGAGGGGCCGAAGGATTTATCATCACCATCTTGGCTTCCAGCACACCTTCGAGGGGTGACAGGCGCTCCTCTGGTTAGGAATTCAGGGTCTGATTCTCTCATTGATCCTGGGAGAAAGTGTGCTTCACTCTGCAGGGACTCACTTTGTGTCACAATATTCAGTTGAGAGAAAGCCGATTGCTAAAGACCTGTGTTTGCAAGACAGCTGAGGCAGACACCTGCCACAAGGGAGGTGCATGAACATCACAGGGGCCACACACAGGTGGCACCAAAAATGGCTACAAGTCAGAGCACCCACATCCCTGCCAACATAAAGGAGACAGCAAAAATGTGTCATCTCACCATCAAGACCTCCAGGTGACGTAGATGAGGCAGAGAGACTGCCCCCGTTCTAAAGACAGGCAGACGAGTCGCTACGGGGTGATATGCGGAAACCTAAGATCCAATGAGATGGTCTATAGAGATGGGCCTTTAGTGGGTGTCCTCATGAATGAAATTAATATCCTTTTGAAAGGTCTGTCGGGAACTAGCGAGGCCCTTTCCCTCTTCCATCTCCCACCACAGGAGTAGAGCAACAAGGTGCCATCTTGGAAGGGGACAGCAGCACTTACCAGACACCAGATGTGCTGATGCCTTGACTCCAGAACATGAGAAATGAACTTCTGTTGTTTGTAAATTATCCTTTCTCTGGTGTTTTGTTACCAGAAGTATGAACAGACTGAGACAGGTAAGAAAATGTCAGGCTGAGACAGGTAAGAAAGTTGGAGAAGGATTTATCTGTAGGTTTGGGGTCACACATTGATACAACAGTGTTTGTCCAGTGGATGAAAGTGTTTAACGAATAAATACAAGAAGGCAGAGGAGAAAAAGTTCTCTCCCATGGTTTTTCTTCATTCACCTGGGAAACAGACTGCGCCTGGTCAATGGGAAAGGAATTCCACAGGGCGGGAAGAGGGAGAGAATCGCTGAGAAGGGGACCTCGTGGCTCAGGGCTTTGGTGTGTCTGGACCCACAGGCCGCTGCCCTGCCCTGACTCCCCCCACCCTGACCTCCCCCAGGCCAGGCTCAGCACGGAGAGCGTGGGCACACTCAGTGGCCGTCCTTTCAGCCTGATGCCCCTGGCCATCAGCTGCCCTGGATATCAACTTCCCTGCAACTCACGTCCCGTCCCTTTACCTCCTCCGTCTGCCTGCACCTCACTCTCCACAGATCAGCCAGAAACCAGGGCTTCCTGAGCCTGGGGCCCCGGCAACACTGTGCCCCCAAACAGAGTCAAGGTAAACCCAGTCCTCAAGATCACTCTCTCCTTCCTGGGAAAGCACCACCCCCCTGCAGGACAAGGCCAGAGGGCCTCAGAGATGCCTCCCTCCATCTTTCTCCAGGCCCAGGAGGCCCCTGTCCTGGGGACCCAATGGCTCTTATTCACCTTCTCTCCACACGGAGAAGAGGCCCAGCCTTGCTCAGCGAGGAACCTCAGAACCCGGCTCCTTCCCAGCCCACTGCCCGCTGTGGCAGACACTCCCTGGACACCCCACCTCCACGCGGCGGTTCCTGCTGCCCTTGCTGCTGGCCATGCCCTCCTCTGTTGCCGCCTGTCAAAGCCCCCAGGGTCTCCAATGAGGGAGACGGACAACGTGTCTGTGAAGGAACAGCAGCTAAGTGATTAGCAAATTGGGACCTGCTCTAAGGCCTTCTGCTTCTCCTGGCCCGGCTCTCCCACTCTGCCCCCGCCTTCTCCCCTGCTTCTCAGTTCCCCCTCCCACCCCTGCACCTCCCCGGACAGAGCCTCCCAAGTTGGTGCTCAGGAGAGTCTGAGCCGGGAGGGCCACACACCTGGCCTCTCCCTCTCATAAGGAGTAAGATTTTCACTTTCTCTTCTTGCTTTCCGCTGCTGTTTCTCTTTTCTTTTTTTCTCATCACAAACGTCTCTTTCAATAGTAGGATAAACTAACCATTGTCCCCAAGGTAGAGAGATTTCTACAGTAACCAGTCGATGCCAGGAGGGAATTGCTAAGCTGCTGGCTTCTCCGCATCTCCAGAGTCGGGAATCCAAGTGGCAAGTCACACTCGAGAACTTGCCATACAATGGAGAAACGCTCCCTGGACAGTCTCCAGTTGAGCACTACCAGGCAGGGGGACCCTTGAGGACTCAGTGTCCCTGAGGCAGCTGACTGATGATTCCATGTCCTTGTAGTGGCTTTGACACCCCCCCCCCAAGTGACAGTGACTTGCGTGATGAAGGCTGCTCCACCAGCTCTCCTTGAGAGAGGAGCCCCGTTGTCCACATGCAATGGCTACTGACCGACACCAGCACCCACACACCTCGGTGCAGCCTGCTGCCTTTAAGTGCAGATTTATGGCTCAAATTTACGGCTCTTGACGTTCATTGCACCAACTCAATTGATATTTGCTCTCTTCTGGACTCAGTGGGATGTCTGAGATGTCCAGAAAGCAGTGCTGGGTCAATCCACGGTGCCCCTGTGATAGAACTAGGGGCAGAGCCACAGACACCCCAAGAATGCATAGCCACAGGCACGAGTCACGGACCTCAAGTCCAAGGACATTATCTTGGTTTCTGAAGAGCAAGAGGCTCAGCACTGCCACCTCCCGAGTCAGTGCTGACAGGTGTCTGGAAGCTGCCTGTCAATTAAATGACACTGGGCTGCCGGGCGTGTTCCCTTCATGGACTGGGCTCAGCCTAGAGGCTCCGAGCTCAGACACATCTTCCATGTTTGTCCTGCGTCTGCTCCTTCCCTCTGCTCCTCCAGATCTCCTTTGAGCCTCAATAATTTGCCCGAGTGAATCCTTCTCTGAAAATACATTCTCACAAACATTCCTGCTTGTTCTGACTCTTCAGACTGATGCTTTGATCTCTAGGGACTTCTTGTCTGCCCACACCCCTGTGCATTTCCAGCACACTCGGGGGCAGACATGGAACAGGATGTCAGGGGCAATGCGCTCCACCCAGGGGCTGCCCCTTACCTGTTCTGATGAGTGGTGGCCCTCCCCCGCTCCTCAGCCAGCAGGTACAGGCTGCCACTGCTCAGACTACGGGCCTCGCTGATTCAACCTGGGGAATCTCCTCTGATGGTCTTTTCCTGCCAACTGCACCCCCCACTATGAAGGTGTCAAGCAGAAGCTCTGAGACCTGGCTACACAGCAGAAGCCCAAGGCCAGCTTTTAAAATCTTGAGTCCCCAGGTCCTTCTCCTAAGGGTTCTGCTTTACTTGTTCTGAAGCGAGTTCAGGAAAGTGTTTTTTTTTACAAATTCCCCCAGGTGACTATAACAGGCAACCAAGATGGAGACTGAGAACCTGCGTAACACAGGGAAATGCTGTGCAGTGGCTTGGTGACTTGGTTTCCCCATCTGTAAGAAAGGATGACCACAGTGCTACCCTCCTGGGGCGTGAGAGGACTGAACGCAGTGACGTGGGCTCCAGCAGAATCCTGCCAACAGCAGGGTCCCCATGTGCTTCCTCTTCTTCGACTCTGCACATGCCTGACTTCCTCCGTCCCTGACCTGGCTCACACACAGGAACTGGAGTATTAAATGAGAAGAGTCTGGATATCAGTCCCATTTCAACCCTGTGCAGTGGGAGAACCTTCCTGGTCACTGAATCCCAGAAAGACCCCTCAGCCTTGAGGCCACGAGCATTCAGTGTGTCTTCCACAGCCAAAGGGACCATTCAGGTTCCTGTCCCTTGAACATGAACCGTATATACGAAGTGCTTAGGGCATCTGCCCTGCACAAACTCCTGGCCTGAGGCTACAAGCTCCGTTTCTCGTTCTGTTCTGTGATTATTTTGTGAGGTGCTGGTGTTGAACCCAGGGCCTCGTGCACGCTAGAGGAGAGCTCTACCACGGAGCCACGGCCCCACTCCCTGTGTCCTGGGTCTTACCTGGCGCATTTCCTTATAGTTGTGGTGCTTAAAATCCAGGTCGTCCGTGGTGGTCATTTCATTCCGTCGGTGGTAATAGTTATTAGGATCTGGGGACAGAGAGATGACCTTGAATTCATTCACACCATTCTGTGACTTGTGGTAACCCTGTCAGGGCCTGACTCATGCAAGCTCCGTGGGGATGGCAAAGCCTCCCCAGCCCAGTCCAACCTCGCGCTCCTAACATTGGCTCAGAGGCAGAGAACCGAGACACAGGGAGCAAGACAGGGGTTGGAATCACCCAGTGGTTAAGGGTGTGGAGCCATGGTGCCTGGGTCCAGATATTTTCCATTTATGTGCCATGTGATCTTGAGCAAGTCACTGGTCAGTCTTTGCCTTCGTTTTTCACCCATAAACAGGGAATAGAGTGGTTCCGGCCTCACAGATCTATGTTAGTGGTAGAGGGGACAGCCTACGTGCCTAGCAAACCCCCACTCTAAAAGACATAGATGCAACATGAAAGCTGCGGGCATATGCGGAGACTTTAGGAAGGGTGTGGACACTGTTGGGCTCTTAGACACATTCCTTTTGTTCTTCCTAACAGAGGCCCCACATTTGGAAATCCCCTCTTCCCACCTCTAGAAAACTCAGGGCCCCAGCTCCAGGCCACCAAAGCACGCCCCCCCACCCCCACCCCGGCCACTCTAACTGCTCCAGCACTTGGGCACAGAGGAGGACAGGGAAAGTGTGCAGAAGCACATCGCCTGGTTGCCACAGTGGGCATCTGACTACAAGAGGAACTAGCCCCAGGAGGACCTCAGGGACATGGACAACCAGGAGCAAAAGACAGAGAAACCCAACTACATCAGGAGCTACCAATTAGTCAGCCCCGCAGCCCGGCCCTCCCTGGACTTGCACTCACAAGACACAGAGTGACCAGAATGCTGAAGTCTGTGAGTTCCCTTCACAGGAGCAGAAGTCCCTTGGAAGGTGTGATCAGACCATATTAACCGCGGTGACCCTGAGGACTAGGGCTTGGGCTCTGGGGAGGACATGCCTGCTCTTTGCTTGATTCCCTTCCAGAAGTATAAGTTGATTTTTACCCTTTAATTTCTTAAGCTTGTATTCTGCATATAAATATAAAAACCAAAGAACACACAGAAAGAAGGGGACACGGAGGAGGAAGATCAAGGAGGACGGCAGGAAGGGACATCAGTTGGTGCTGAGGTCCTTCTCCTCATCTGATGATGACTGGAAAGGAGGGTCGCAGGCCCCAGCAGCCTGGTAGCGTCTCCACCAGCACCAGCTCCCGACAGGAAGAACATGGGAGCTTTGGAAGCCGACGGACAACCCTAGGAGCATGTGAGCAGCTGGAGAGCCACAGCGGCCTCGGCTTGATGCAGGAGGCTCCAAGGTCATTCTGGAAGCAGAGCCAAGGTAGGTGGCAGAAGGACGGGCACTTGCTCCCTAGGGTGGCAGGCTGGGCCCTGTCTCTGATCCGAATGTGCAGCACTGGCTCTTTGTCAGAACCAACCTGACAGAACCTTCTGACTCAGCAGGTCAGAACCACACTTTAACAGAACGCCAGCTGACCCTGCAGGCCAGGAGGCTGAGAACCGCCCAGTTGTGTGGCATGAGGAGGAGGCACCAGCGACCTTCCACCCAGCCGGTCAGCTGAGCCAGCCCTGCGCCCTTGAAGATGGCTTCACCCTTCAGAACTGAGGTCGCCTGCCACAAGGTAAGAATCACAGATGGACCCAAACACTGAAAATAGAATTTTAAATCTTCACAAAAAGTTTTCCAGGATACGATCAGATACGAGTAACCAAGGCGGAAAGGGAGTGTCTCCGGAGGCAGGCGGGCATGCTGGCCAGCAAGAACAGAGAGGCTCAGCCAGAGGCCCACTCATTTCTCCAACACTTTCCTTTCGGGAGTGGGCTGACCACACCTCTGGCAAGCTGCCTTCCCTTTGAATTCCAGACCTGCAGATTTCAAAGCATTTTTTTTTTTTTTTGCATTCATGTACACCAAACCTACCCAGTCATCTACAGTGAACCTAACCAGAGTTGCGTGCTGAGAGCTATTCCACACCCCGCCCCAGTCTCTGGGGCCTCTTTCCAAAGGACTTGAAAGCCCCCTTTGTTTTCCAACACAAGTTCTGCCTTCAAGGTTGTGAAAAGGAGTGAAGAAAAACTGAGAGCCTCCAGGACAAAAGAACTCTGTGTCTGGGATATTCTTCCTTCCTTATGACGAATCAGTGTGCTGAAAGGTTCAGGTACCAGTTCCAGAACTGTCTCAAAGCCATGGCAAGTTTGCACAACTTTCAGTCTCCCTATCCTGAGAAAACTTCTTCTTTCCTGTCCATTTATTCTGACTGGCCAAGGTTTTAATTGAGGCTCTACTAGGAGCCACGCACTGAAGTAATGAGTGCACACAGAGCAATTGGCATCGGAGTCCATCCCCAACTTCCCTCTGTGGACAAAAGAATTCCTTGCCCTTGTGAGTTCCCAGGGAGCGGCCCTGCCATGTGACTCAGGCCAGCCAGTTAACAGACTTGTTCTGGCCACAGTCACTGGGTCCAGTGATCCCAGGACCCACACGGGGCCACCAGAAGACCCTTAGCCCAGAGCTGTGCAGTCTCTCCTCCTGGAATCTCTCTGAAGAGAGGATGACTTTGGGTCATCAGTGGCCACCTGCCTGTCTGCAAGAGACCAAGAGAGCCCTGACCCAGAAGGCCCTGAGACAGTAGACCTACCCCAACCTGAAGCCAAAGTCAGACCCGCTCCTGAGATTTGACATCAGCTCACTCTTTTCTCTTCAGCTGGTTGGAACCGCGCTGCTCCCATCTGAAGCCCCAGCTGCCTCAGTCTACAAGCCCGACTGCCTCAGACGGAGCTTTGGCTCCTGTCTCCTTCCATGGGGCACATCCCATATGCTGAAAAACAGCTGATTCCTCAGAGACACCCGAGTTACAGGGACAAACTCCAGACGTTGGTACCTAAAGCTGTCTTCCCAACCGACTCCCCTTACTGAACTCCCCAAATCCTCTGTTCCCCTGATTCTGCTGACGGAGATGTGGTCTCACCAGAGAGAGGCCACCATGTGCTGGTTTGCTTGGGGCTCTCCTGGTTGATAAGTTGAAAACTCCATGTGTCCCAGACAATTGGGATGGGTGGTCACCCGTCTAACCCAACAACTCCAGCAAGCACATCTCCCTTTACAAGGCAGTATACTCCTGCAGCTTAAAAGCTCAAAGCAGACGCACGTTTTCCTATTAAATAATTAACTGTTAATTCCTTGGCCCATTGTTCACTACCTCCATGACCACAGTCAATGAGAGCCATCTTGTGATCTCATCTTCAGTTGGATCTGGCCTGTGTCCGGCTGACGCCCTGTGCTTGATGGAGACATGGCTTCCGTCTTGGAGCGAAAGGCCTTCCCTCGCTTGGTGCCGTTGTTACGGAACACTGCTGTACGCCCTGTGCTTCACACCATATGCGCAGCGCTATCCAGCTACAGAATGTTTTTCATCTGGCAGACCCGAAGCTCTAAACCCATGCAACTACAGATCCCCATTTTCTTTTACTTCTGAGCTTCAAAAACCCTATTAATAGTCCATGGTCTATGGTAATGCACTTTCCAACTCAAAGATTTCTGGAAATATTCACCGAGTCTTAGAAAGCAACCCGCACCCTCCAAGTCCGCCTCCACCAGAGGCCTCCCAGGAAGAGGAGAAGGGAGGGCATGGTTGGAATGCAGAGATGCAGAATGGAGGTAAGTACATTTTTCATAAAAGAATTCCAGGAAGCGTGGAACTGGTGGCTGCATTTAGACCTCAAAGTCACCATGGGTTTGGGGAGCTGCATTGTCTGCACAACTCTGGCTTCCATCTCATTAACTTTCATGAAGGTATCTTCTCTGCACAGCCATGATGAGAGGCTCATTTTGGACCTCTGTGCTGCCCTGGTCCTTGGACCTGACTACCACCAGGCAGCATGTGTGAACACTGGTGCACCTCTGGACAGAGTGCTAAGTAACTTCTAGAAGAAAAATGGCCCTAAATATTTAGGGGGTGGACAGCAGAACCCTGCTGAGGCCATACTTGACAGCCACCCAGATTTCACAACGCAACTGTCTCTGCGAGTGATTCAACAGCTCCCAGGACCTATCTTCAAACACACCCCAAGAATAACCTCACAGGGAAATATTTATTTCGTGAGACTCGCACAGGCTGCCCTCTGCCCTTTGCTAACAACAGATGAATTCCTGCCTGCAGAGAAGAACCATGACCCTTCTCTTTAAAGCAAACAGACTGAGAGTGTGCTGAACAAGAGTCCCAGGTTCATGTAAAGAGGGCCAGGGCCCATGACTCCCCCTCTGCAGATACCTACTGACTTCGGGACCTTAGAACACACTGAGCCCGGCAGGTCCCACTTGGCAGCAGGCTGGATCTGGACAGCAGTGCCCAGTTCCAACACAACTTGCCCCAAAAGGAGGCTTCAATCTCAAACCAGGCAGCCTCTCCCCACGTCATCCTTGACAATGGGCGCTTCCTTTGTCCCAGCAACTCCACTCTCCCCAAGGCAATCCTGGGAATTAACCGTGGACATGCACACGTGGAATAGTGACGTGGAATGGTGACGGAGGAACGGGGAAGCCCACTGCGGGTGTTCACAGAATCAAGATGCTGGAAACAACTCAACTTCCAACTCTCCAAGGCAGATTAAAAACACAGGATCTCTCCATGGATTAGGAGAGAAAGCATCAGTAAGACAGTGGTTCTCTGCCAGTTTTAATGACATAAAAAAAAAGTAGGTGTGAACAATTATAAAACAAAATATCTGACATGAGGGAAATTAAGTAGGTACCTAGATGCAACTTGGTCTCTAAAAATCCATGGTTGCCAAAGCGAGTTCATAGAAACTATGGGATGGAGAGGAAAAGAGTACAATGACATAAACACACTTGAAAACACAGTAAACGTGAGTTCACGGTGGGGGTGGGGTCATGACAGACTCAGCCTCAGAGCTGGAGGTGCCAGGCCCCCAGAGCACTCGGAGGAACTGGGGGTCCAGAGAGAGCTGGGGTCAGCTCACTTCTGCAAGATCAAGTGCAGGGAGGCTCCCTGGAGGAGCAGCCTGGGAGAGATGAGACATGGCTCGCTCCTGGTCCTCCCGACTCAGGGTGCCCAGGAATGAGAAAGTTCCTGCCTGCTGCCTTCCCTGGAGAGGTCTGGGCAGGAGGAAGAGGCTGCTACCACAGGTCCCTGAGCACACAAGCCAACCATCTGTGAAAGCCAGCTCAGGCCAGCCTGTCCAGAGCAGGACAGAGCAGGGACCCAGCTGGCTCAGGAGTCCCCCCTCCCCATTCTCCCTGTTACCCTAGGGTCACACACTAAAACCATCATGTAGAAATAGGGCCAAGAAAACACAACCAATAAGAATAAGTGACCCAAGACAGCGGCGTCCCATGAAGCTCTCTAAACAAAGACCACATCAACGGTCAAGTTTAAAGTGAACTTCTGCTGCTGCTGCCCTACCTCCTCTACCTAGAAGAGTGGGATCTGAAGAGACAAATAAATGTGGCCTCCAAAACTCTTTTTTTTTTTTTTTGGGGTAGTGCTAGGGATGGAACCCAGGGTCTTGCCATGCTCACAAGAGTGGTACCCCAAGGCTCCAAAAACCCTTTATAGTGTCTCTGCTCACCCTTGAGATATGCACAATGGGAAGAACCTCCCTTGGCAAGAGACCTCGATACCCCCAGTGGTCAGGATGCTTCTTAGCAGGATGATGGGAAAGTTTTACTTGTTTTCTTTTGGGCTCTCCTGTATTTCCAAAATATTCTAAATAGACACATCTCTTCTTTTTAACACCAGAAAACAATTGCACGGCTTAATTTTACTCACCCCGGCTGGCACCTGTTTTGTGTCAGCATCCTGCCCTGCAGGAAGTGCAGGTGGGTGGACTCACCTGGCAGTGGGCAGCCCAGGATCTCCATCCTCAGACAGATGCTGCCATTGTCAAGCCAGGACTGCGGGTTGATGCGGATGTAGCGGGCCACCATGGGGACGGGCAGCTCGTTGAGCACAGGGATCTCCTTTTCACTGTTTCCTTCAAATATCTATTTATGTTCAAGAGGAAAAGGAGGCTCTTGTAGGGTTTGATTATTGGGGGTGCGAGACTGGCAGTCCACTGGCTCAACAAGAGGCTGTTGAGGAAGACCTAAGGTTGTGTGGGGCGCTGAGGGGGAGGGAGAAAGGAGTCAGGTCCCAGGAAGCCCCCATCGGTTGGGGCCTGGGGAGAACCTTTGGCTGTAGGATAACTATCAAGGTCAGAGCAAAGGGACACCACAGAGCTTTTGGATTTCAGCAGAAGAAGACCAAGCCAAGCTGTGGGGAAGCAGTTGCATTTGACCTGACCTGGGGGGAAAGACATTCCTATCTTGGAATATTCTAGAGAAAGACACAGCCATGGGTTCCCAGGTAGAAGAGCAGCTGTCACCCTTCTACCAGGACACAGGGATGTGGGTGATAAGGAATCTGCAGGCGGTGTGCAAGATGGGTGTGGGACAGGGACATGGTGCTGGGAATGTGCCCTTGAGGATCTCAGTGTGACTGCAGCGTGAAGCTGCCCCACATCACAGAGCTAAAGATCCAAGGTCATTAGAGAAAGTTGGGAAACTCCTAACTGAACAGCTCTGAGGGTCCCTGCGTGCCCTGCCTGCCGTGTCTCTCCAGGGCTGGCCTGGGTGTGGGTAAGAGGCTGGGTTCAGACCCTGCAACAGGAGGAAAGGCGGGAGTCCACATCGTGCCCAAAGGTGACCACCTGGTGCTAAGCTTTGGGCCATGGAAAGGGGTCACTGTCCATCACACTCTCAGGGTTGGCTAGAGTGGACCCAGCAATGGTAAGTCCCAGGTGACTGGGCCTATCACGTCTCTCTGCAGGGTCCCACACAGCCAGAGCCAAGAAGAGACTCACCATGTCTCCAGATCCGTTCTTGACAGTGACCCACGTGTGGCTGTCATTGCTCACCATGACCTTATAGGATGTCACCCAGTCACTCCTAGGAGAAAACAAAGCATCACTGGAACTGTACAATGTTTACCTCCTCCAGGTGGGTGCAGAAGTAAGACAGCAGAGGCTCTTGTAGGGTTCTATTATTGGGAGTGTGGGAGTCGGCGGTCCACTTGTTCAGCAAGAGGCTGTTGAGGAATACCTAACGTGTGTGCAGTGCTGAGGGGGAGGGAGAAAGGAGTCAGGTCCAGGAAGCAGAAACTCTTCCCAGCACTGGGCCAAACCCTGGTTCCAAGACACCGGCTATGCAACCTTGGCCAGGTAACTGACCCATCTATGCCACTGGTTACTCATCCTTAGGATGGGAATCGTGGAAGCACCTACCTTAAAGGATTTGGGGAGCAGAGAACAGTTTGATACCCTCTAACATGTGGGACCATGCCCAGCCCCAGGCAGCGCCCAGCACTGACCACACATAACAGCGCATTTGTTTGTAGTCAACAGTGACGTCGCCCACAGGAAGAGTTTGGGGAAATAGTCTCAGGACAGGCCAGAAACTGCTTAAACATTTCATTCAGGAAACTGACTTGGGAATGTAACAAACCAGATCCTGCAACTGCAAACCAGATCCTGCAACCGTAAACTGAACTGCTTGGGTCTCTGAGAGACACTGAGTCTCTCCCTGGCTGTCCTGGCCACACAGATGATCCCCACCAGTGGTGTCCAGACCAAAGCCAAACCTCTGTCAGTACATCCTACTGCCCCAATGTCACTGGGGACAAAGCAGCTGTAATCTGACTTCCCGGAGCAAAGCTCAAGATGAGGGACTCAGCAAACTCAGAGCAAGAACTTGCATGTGGAGAGAACACTTCTTCCCTCTGCCTCATTTTTTCATAATATTAATTCTTAGGCAGGGTAGAAAGTTCCCCTCTGCCCTCACCCTTCCTCATTTTTTAAATACTGGCCCTAAGCACCTTCCCTGGTTTTCTAGAAAACTCTGCCCACTGAACTGCTTGGACTCCTTCCCGTGCTATAAAGTCCGCTTGGTCTCGGGGTCCAGAGCTTTCCCAAGAAGGTTCTGAGCTTCCCGTCGGAGTCAGGAGTGGCCAGTGAGTCTTCAGACACAGCAGCTGGTTTTATTCATTCTGTTTCCTCTGACAGACGTGGCATGAAAGTTCTTCTCAGGGGCTTTCACACATGCTTGGAAACAAACCCGTACCTGTCACCTTCTCCCCTCTCCCCTGCTCCCCACCAACTGCTCCAGATCCCTGCAAGAAGCCAGAATCTCCCGAGCAACACGATTTCCCCTGCGAGCCCCAGGCTGGAGCCCACCACTGCAGTGGACATAGCAAACAGGCCGTTGAGAAGCACCTCGGCTCGGGTGTCCTCTGCTGGACAACCACCCTCCCCCCAAACAGCAACCCCTTTACCCCATCACGATTCCCAAATGACTCACAGGAGGTGCCTCTGACTGTCAGCTGACCCTCCCCACTGGGCTCTGGAGGCAGAGGACAGAGGTGGGGTCTGCAGCTCCTGAGGGAGAGGTGGCACATTTAGGTGACCCTCAGGCAAAAGAAACACACACTCCAGAAAAGGGAGGTAGAAAGAAAAATGGAAATAAATCCTCCGAAGAAGGAAAGAGAGGGAAAAAAAAAAACAAGGGAATGAAACAATTTCTCAAACTTAAAAAACACGTAGATAAAAACCAATCTGCTACTTGTGTTTGTTTGAACAATGACTCGGTGATGCCTCAGAACTCTGGTCTGAACTGCAGAGCAGCCCTGTCTCCTGCCCATCTGATCCTCTACTTGATGTCTAAGTGACATCTCTGAGCCTTTCTGCCACCGTGCACCCCAACATGGTGGCCTCGGGGAAAGTACCACCATCCACCTGGGCGGCAGGGTCCAGGAACCATCCTTGGCTCTCACACCCCGCCCCCTGTCCTTGGATCTCACATCCGCCCCTCCCCTACATTCCAGTCACCATGTTTAGGTATTCGACCACCCACATCTTTGCAGAAGGCTCACAACTCTGTCCCACCTCCTGGTGACCAACCCAGCCCATTCTCTGGGGCCAGGACTATTACAGTGGCCTCTACATGGTCTCCTGGAATCTAAACTGCTCCCCAGTAAATCCCAGAGTCAGAGGCTCACTTTGCTAGTGAAATATCATGTCACCTCCTGCTTGAAATACCTCTTACTTTAAGCATCTGGCATTCCAACAGCCGGTGTACCCTCATCTTAGCATGAAGACCAAAATCTTCACCATGCTGTGCAAGACCCTAGCTTACCTCTTGTTTTCTGTGTTCTCTCCTTCAATTCCCAATATGGAAACACACTCTGCTGCCTCAGGCTCTTTAACATACAGTTCCATCCGTCTCAACTGCTTCTTCTGTTTGCCTCTAAATTATTCAGAAATCAAACTGTATCAAAAAGCCTGTCCTGGCCTCCTATCTAGCCAACTTTTCATTGTATGTCCTTTTCCTTCTTAGTTTGGGTTTGGGATTTTAAACTCCTTTTTTTTGAAATCGCCTGATAATGTCCTTTATCCCCTACTGGAGTCCAAGCAGCTCACAGATGGAGAAGAGAGACCATGGTGCTCTGGAGGCCACACAGGAAGCCTGGAGCACCCCGTGAGGGCCAAAGGGGCAGGGCCAGGCCCGGTGGGCTCTGGAGGCCATGTGGTGGGAGCAGGGCTTCTCTGCCATGCAGTGGGGAGCTGGCCCCCAGCCCTGAAGGCCAACTAGAAATTCTCCTCTGCCTCCTAAATTTGCCTCATCATAGGATGCTTGCTATTTGGAGACGTAGTTCCCTGTTTACACTGTAAAGCTGCCTCTCCTTCCCCGACCTTTGAACCCCAGCTGAGGTGAACACACCCACAGAGGGATCTTCTGGCCCCAAGTTCGTGAGGCCTTTGCTCATTTTGTCTGAGACTTTGTCTTACTGTCGTCATGATGCAATGCTGCAGATGCAACCCGGGCCTTGCGGATGCAACCAGGGCCCTCGCGCTCCATGGGTGAGTGCTCTGCCCTGGGCCATGCTCCAGCCCGCTGTCTCCCGCGGTTCCTATTATCACCTACAGCCATGATTTTCCTTCCACTCTCCGTGCTTTCCAGTGTTCCTCTCTGAGCAGATACCCCACCTTATCTGCCCACTTTACTGCCAGTGAGGATCTGAGTCGTTTGGGGTCTGGACTATTAAAAGCAGTGCTCCTGTAAATATTTTTGTATGTGTCTTTTGGCAAATTTATATAAAATCCTGTTTGGTGGATAATTGGGAGAAGAATTTCTGGGTCACTGAGTCATAGATGTCTATTTATATACGTCTGTTCAGCTGCAGCCATTTTCCAAGTTAATTGGAACTATTTGCACTCGGGCCCCAGAGAGTCCCCACTGCTCTGGATTCTCGCCAACACGTGGCACGTCTTCCCCTTCATCTCTGCCCTTCGGGTGAGTGTTAAGTGAACTACGTGGCAACTAACTAACGAAGCCATAGGTTTCACAGGTCTATTGGCATTTGAGTAACATCTGGGAGGTGCTCACATTCCCCCCCTTCTCCAGTTAAGTTGGCCAGTTTTTTTATACAGGTTTTCAAGAGTTCTTTCTGCATTCTAGAGATGAGATTTTTGATTGAATATATGGTCTGAAAGTATTTATCTCTGATTTCTTCATTTCATTCACTTTCTTTGTACTTTTTGATAAAAAGATTTTCTTAATACCAACCAATTAACTATTTTCCTTTATTATTTTTTAGTATTTGTGCCCTTTTCAATAAATTTTGTTTCCTCTTGAAAGCTTCATTGCTTTATCTTTCACATTTACTTCTGCAACCCATCTGAAATTGATCATCGTATGGTGTGAAGTGGGGGTTAAGATACATTAGGTGCAGGGTCTCTATTCTAGTGCCTAAGTCTTTGATCCACTCTGAGTTGATTTTTGTGCAGGGTGAGAGATAGAGGTTTAATTTCATCTTGCTACATATGGATTTCCAGTTTTGCCAGCGCCATTTTTTGAATAGGCTATCTTTTCTCCAGTGAATGTTTTGGGCACCTTTGTCTAGTATAAGATAACTGTATCTGTGTGGGTTTGTCTCTGTGTCCTCTGTTCTGTACCATTGGTCTACAAGTCTATTTTGGTTCCGTTTTTATTACTATAGCTCTGTAGTACAGTTTAATATTTGGTATTGGGATGCCGCCTGTTAACTCTTCTTGCTAAGGATTGTTTTGGCTATTCTGAGTTTCTTATTTTTCCAAATAAATTTCATGATTGCTTTTTCTATTTCTGTGAAGAATGTCCAAATCTTCACTATGTTGGCCTAATATCTGACTTCCTTAACAAGATCCCTAAAGCACAAGAAGTAAAATCAAGAATCATAAATGGAATGGATTCAAATTAAAAAGCTTCTTCTTAGCAAAGAAAACAATAAAAAAATGTGAGGAGAGAGCTTAAGATTGGGAGAAAATCTTTACCACATGCACCTCTGATGAAGCATTAATCTCTATAATATATAAAGAACTCAAAAAATTTAACACCAAAAAAAACAAATAACCCAATCAATAAATGGGCTAAGTGTTAGAGTCTGTAAACAAGTCTGGATGGCGCCTGGCAAAATGCCAGAGGGAGTGGTTTGTGAAGTAACGCCAGCGAGCCATTAAGTGTGGAGATTTCTTATTGGTTGACTGATGTATCTAGTTTATGCTAATTAAGATAAGCTGTGTGGAATGTATAAATACCCCTCCTGACCTAAAATAAACGGCTTCCACTCCTGCTGTATCAACATACACAAGTAGTTCATCACCCCCCGGTTATTTTGCCCAGCCAGCCGGGCTGCAGCAGCTAAGCAACTGAACAGACACTTCACAGAAGAAATACAGTTGAGCAATAAAATATATGAAAAAATGTTCAACATTTCTAGTAATTACAGAAGTGCAAATAAAAACTACACTAAGATATCATCTCACTCCAATCAGAATGGCAGTTATCAAAAACAAAAGCAACAATAAATGTTGGTGAGGATGTGGGGGAAAAGGTACACTCATACATTTTTGGTGGGATTGCAAATTGGTGCAACCACTATGGAAAGCAGTATGGAGATTCCTCAGAAAACCTGGAATGGAACCACCAATTGACCCAGTTATCCCACTCCTCTATTTATATCCCCAAAGACTTAAAATCAGCATACTACAGTGATGCAGCCACATCAATGTTTATAGCAGCTCAATTCACAACAGCTAAACTATGGAATCAACATAGGGATCCCTCAATAGACGAATGGGTAAAGAAAATGTGATATATATATATATATATATATATATATATATATATATATATATACACACACACACACACACACACACACACAATGGAATATTACTCAGCTTCAAAGAAGAATGAAATCATAGCATTTGCCAGTAAATGGATAGAGGTGGAGAATATCATGCTAAGCAAAATAAGCCAATCTCAAAAACAAAGGCTGAATGTTTTATCTAATATGCAGATGCTGATTCACAATAAGGGAGGGGGCACTAGAGAAGAATAAAGTTACTTTAGTTTAGATAGAGGAAGTAAAGAGAGGGGAGGGGATGTGGGGAGAGGAAGGATAGTAGACTAAAACAGACATTATTACTTTATGTATCTATATGACCGCATGACCATCATGATTCTACAACATATGCACTCAAAAAAATGAGAAATTATATCCCATCTATGTATGTATATCAAAGTACATAATACATTCTGCTGTACATATAACTAATTAAAACAAATTTTAACAAATTTTTTGAAGATGCATTGTTTTCCATATGGGCTTCCAATTAACTCAGGATATTTACATGATGATCTTACTGCTGTTCTTCTGTGGCACTTATGTTATAAGTCGTATTACCATTCATGTGGAGGTATGTTTCTAGACCCTCTATTCTGCTCCCTTGGTCTATTCCGTATCTTATCCTGAACCTGCCTTAATTTCTACAGATTTATAACATATCTTAATATCTTGCATTGTGTTTCCCCACTTTGATTTTGCTTTTCCAATTTACCAATCCTTGGCCCTCCCATATAAATTTTAGAATCAGCATGTTAATTGCCAAAACAGAGTCTTCTGGGATTTTAATTGGAATAACATGACACTGAGTATAGAAATGAGTTTTTATTTGCATCTTTACAATATTAACTCTTCCAATCCATAAACATGGTATACCCACCTATTTATTTACATTGATTGCCAGATTTGCTATATTTATTCTTAAGAAGTTGATTTGTCAATGATTTTAAATATGATATCACTTTAAATTTTATTTTCAACTTGTTTATTGTAAAGATATATAAATGCTTTTTTTGTATCCAGCTATTTTGCTAATTCATCAGTTAATTCTAATAGTTTGTAGATCCCTTTAGCTATTTTATGGATGTGATTATGTCATCCAAAAGCAATGGCAGTTCTGTTTATTTCCAATCATTCGGTTTTCAATTTCTTTTTCTTGCTTTAGTACTTGCTAAGACTTCCAGTTGAATGCTGAAAGCCGTGGTAATAACGGAAATCTCTGCCTCCTCGCTGGGACTGAAGGAAAGATTTCAACATTTCACCATTGAACAAGACCACAGATGCCCACGTTTAAAACCACTTGGCATTTAGTAAATGTACAATAATAATATGAGCAGAGAAATGAATTCTAACCATTTTATTAGCTCTAATCCAGTTTTATTCTTTGCTAACTTCATGAACTTAAAAATCCACCTCTTCTTCTGAAAATAATAGCTACCAGGAGAATGTGTATTCATTTTTAAATTAAGAGATGTTATAGTGGAAGGTTAAGACTGCTGGTTCTGAGGTCAAGAAGCCAAAAGTTAAATTCTAGTTCTTCTACTTCCTGCCCTGTGACTTCTGAGCTCCACTGTAAAAAAAGACACCAACTCTACCTTCTTGTTCAGTAAATGAGATGGACCAAAGCAGTAGGGGCTGAGCTCAGAGCCAGATGCATAGCACGTGCCCTCTCTAGAGGGGCTGTTAGTAAGGATTCCCTCCTACTGGGCACATGTCAGACCCCAGGCCGGCCCTGGGATGTCAGGCTGGACGGAAGCACAAGCGGAGGCTTCTCCATGTGCTCTGGGGAGTGGCTCTTCAGGCTTAACCTTCCTGCCCTCATAATGGGAATGAGCTGTCAGAGACATAAAGAAATTAAGAAGGAGTTGTTTTAATTAAAATTAATAGGTTGATAATGCAGGGTGAGAGAAGAGCCAAGGGCCCGTCATTGAGACGCTGGGACTGACTGTGCCTTCCACAGGAAGAGGCTAAAGCCACGGGATGGCTAAGTCCTGCTCCCAGCCCTACAGCTACAGCACCCCTGACAGCACGTGGCGGAGGGAGGCGCCCGCAGCAGAGGCGGGGAGGCGGGGCAGGCTGGCCAACACACCTCACCCTTGTCCACTCCAAGGCTGCATATTGGATTCCTTTGTCAGGGCTCACTCATTGTGTGGAGAGCTAGCCGGGTAGACTGCAGCCACAGTGGCCCTGCTCTTTGGTCTCCTAATCCTTAGGGAAGGCTTGAAATTCATAGCACTTTTGTGGCTTTTCTTCCACTTCCCTTCTACATCACAAAGCCACCTTGATATTCAATCCTCAGCACTGAAGGCTGTGACTCAAAGCCCCAGGGTCCAAGCCAAGAAGCCCTGCGTCAGAGGCTTCTGGAGAGCAGACAGGGCCCTGGTGACGCTCCTCTGGGCCACAGCAGCTCCCTCAGCTTGGAAATGTGAAAACACAACAAAACCCCTCCTATGCCATTATCCCACCGCCTAGTCCAGCCTCCCTTAAAACCAGGGAAACAGGAGTGGGCCACAGAGAAGAAGCGGAACTCGGGGAGACAGGACTGCGTGGTGAAGACCTGGTGTCCATACAAACAAAACCACCGCAAAGGCTCACGGAGCCTCCACGGAGGCTCAGCCGCACCCTGGTTACCCTGAATCAACCCTCAGAGGGCAAAGAAGGGATGTCTGCACGCAGGGCCATGCACAGAGGCCAGGTCAGGAGGGGAGGAAAAGAACAGCCAGCAGTGTGCCAAGGAGACACCTGGGCGGCGGGGGAGGGCGTCCAGACAGTAAGCCAGAAAAGCTGGACTTTTCCCAGGACTCTCAAAGGGACAAAAACGGCCTGACAACAGGAGCGCCTACTCGGTTCCCGGGGAGCACCCCGGAGGCTCTCCGAGGTGTCACTGGCTGGGATCTGGAACAGCTGGCAATCTTAAAACATCATTGAACGTACAAGAAAACATCCCCTGTGAGAAACAAAACAACTCATTTAGATCCCAAAGAACTTCAGATTTTGAAACTATTGCCTACATATTTTTAATTTTCTTTATCAAAGATGCAAACAGATGCTCCTCCACTCAGGATGCAGTCACCTTCCCACAAACCCACGGTGAGTTATAAGTGCCTTACATACAGGTTCTGACCTACTGTGCACCACGGCTTGGTGACTCGGCCCACTAGAGGCCACATGGGCAGGGCCATAGCTCACTGCCACTGCCCAGCATCAGGAGAGAGCTTCCTACCAGCCCAGGAAGAGAGACATCCCCTGCACCTGCACTGCCTTCGCAGCCCTGGCGGGGTCTGGCTCAGTGGCACGGCGGGCTCATGGTGTTGGTTTCATTGTGATGCTTCATGCCTTACAAAGAGATTACACTCATCTTTTGTATCCATCAAATGTTACAGAAGGAGAAAGAGAAAATATTTTTTTGAATGTTGTATAATAGGCTGACGGACAGGACAGCACCACAGTTCTCTTGCAAAAAGGGTGTATGTGAAGATGCCACTCATCTCCTAAAGGCAGACTTTAAGAAAAAAAAGATAAATCTTCTATAACTTCTGATATGCAATTTTTCTGTCCTTGAAAGAACAATTCTATTAAGATTTCCTAGTCATAATTCAAATGGCACGTTAGTCTTCAAAATGCCTTTGCCTACTTGGTCTTGTTTCATCCTAGAAAAACAGGCAAAGTTCCTCATTTGGCACGTGGTTGCTAACTGGCTTGGTAGGAGGAAAGGGCCATGTCACTTTTATTCCTATACATAAATGCTCCAGTCTCTCCTCTGGTCTTCATCAAACTTCTCTCGTCCCTTGGTTCTGGGTACAAGGTTTCAGTATCCAGACCTATCCAGTGCTCTAGGGGTGTGTGAGCAAGCTATCGTAAGCCACATGTGATGAACAGTAGTTGTTCTTCTCAAAAGAACCTATCACCAGCACTTCTCAGTCATTTGCAAATAACCTCCCTTTCTACAAACACAGTCTGGGGCTGAGGCACCATCACAAAACAGTTCCCAAATGTAGCAAATGGAACACAGAAAGCACCAGACAAACATGGAGTCTAGATCTTGATGAATTTTCCTAAGGATGGTTCAGTAACATCACTGTCTTCAGTAACCAGACAGAGAACCTCAGATATCTGAAGGTGTGCCGAAAAATGGTAGTAACCTTGCCTACAGAACTGCTTTGATTGTATCTGTATGGGACACCGTGGGGACGTTCAGCCCTGTTGTTTTGAGCTACATTTCCACTTTGACCCTTATGCATGGTCACATTTGAAGCAGCTGTTCCACGGAGCATGACCCTGCACCTTGCCAGGCTGAAGAGCCTGAAGGTGGTCACCTGACAGAAACCAGGACAGTCACCGTCGACCGGCCTAATGGAACACCTGACCCAAACAGAGCCAAGACATTCTTCCCTGGGATTCTGGATCTGAGTGCAAGAGGTGGCTGGAGTCTGAAGCCACAGCCCTCGGAACTGCTAAGGGCAGTTCCATTCCTCATCCTGTGGCCAGAGAGGCAGAGGCCACTCTATAGAAGGAGATATTCAGCCAACTCTGGATGCTGGGACCCAGTTACACCCAAGGAGCTGCCTGAGGCCTGCTGGTACCCCAGAGTGTTTCGAGATGGGCCCTGTGACTTTCAGACAGGGAAGCCTCCTGCTCCTAAACTGTAACCAACGGTTCAGGGGTCCTCATATGTGGACTCTGCTGAGCCTGAGTGAGACGGCTTAGGAGCCCAGGTCAGGAGGCTGGAAGTTCTGGCTGTACAGAGGCAAAGCAGCCAAGCCATGACCAGCTGCATTTCATGACAACACAGCAAAAGCTGGGATATGGAGCAGGCTGGCTACTTCCTGTGGCCTCAGTAAGGAACTCACCAAAGGGAGAGGCTCTGGTCTAGGAGGTGCAACTGGAAGCAGGTGAGCAATAGTGAAGCCAGGGCGCTGTGTGGCTGGGCAGCTCCTTGACCCCACCAAGAATCAGAGCCCACTGAGGCACAGATGACCAAATGCCCAGCTGGACAGCAGCGGTCACTTTCCCCCACGTGGGCATTAGCAAACAGAGATTGCTATCACGGTAATGAGGACATCTGAGAAGAGCCAAAAGAACCCCCAAGTCCCTCCCAACATGCCCCTGTCTTTCAGCAAAACTGGGTACAGCATGTGGGTAGATAAATGTGAGCTCCCCACCCCAACCATGGTGGCCGTGCGGCTCAGTGAGATCCGAGGACACTCGCCTCAGCCCTGGGGCTCAGGAACGCGGTGGGTGAGACCTAGTCTCCGTCTTTGTCTTTTCTTATATACATTTTTTTTCTTTCTTAAAATAGTGACTATTACTACTTCCTAATAATTCAAGTGGCATTTCAGTTTACGGGGTGCTTCCACAGCACGACCCTGCTTCAGCTAAGAAGGAGCCACAGTCACCTTGAAGGATCATCCCCAGCAGATAGGTTCAGATGGGGTAAACACAGGCCCTCTCTTCACCCAGCGTCCTTTGCTTAATTACACTGGCCAAGTCCCTCTTACCATGTAAGGTCACATATCACAGATTCTGGGGACTGGCATGGGTGAGTTTTGTGGGAGGACATCTTCCACCTTGGGACCCTCACTCTGATTCTGGCTTCCCCCATAGACCCTCCAGAACCCCTTCTCTCTTGGCGCAGGCCTGAGAGTCCAGGCCTGTCCTGCTAGCCAAGTCACAACAGGACAACACGCTGTTTCCCAAATTCCAGTCAATAAACGGGAATCTTCAGTCTTAGCCAAAAAACCACAGCCAAAGAAAACTGCACCACTCCACCCCAGCCACCGCGAGGCTCTCTCCTGAAGAGCCAGAGTCCAGGGAAACAAAGAAAATTCCGTCCCACCTGACAACTCATGATCGACTTCTCCACCCACTGACTGTAATTAAAATTCCCTGGTATTTCTCAAGATATCTGACTACTTCTACAGGGTCAAAGCTGTGTTCCTGGAAGAGGCGGTCCACTCCTCACCCAGAGTCAGCCCAACTGGCAGAAGACATAGTGTCAGCCACTGCAGATTCCGGAAACCCCTCCCGTGCCAGCCCAGGCTCCCTGCACTCCTCTGGGCACCCAGCAATCATGCAGGTGTAGCCCATGGCTCTGCAAGTACAGCGAGGGCTCTTCAAGAGGGTATTTCTGCCCCCGGGGGCGTCTGCAGTGTCTGGGGCCATTTCTGATTTTTATGACTGTGGGGCTAGGGTAGGCTGCTATTGCAGGGTGAGGAGCATCTCCTGGGTAGAGGCCAAGGATGCTGCTAAACATCCAAAAATACACAGGAACGATTCCCATAGCAAAGACTTATCCACCCCAGACTGCAACAGTGCTGGGGTGGAGAAGCCCCATTCTGAACCATTCAAACAGCAAGATGGGTATTCTCCACTGAGGTTGTTCAAAGCTATACTGAGGGAAGAGCAATGTCACCTGCAATTTATCAGTGTGGAAACTAAGGCACAGCATTGTCAGGGGCTATGACACTTTAGAGACCAGAGTGGATATCAGATAATACAGGCTTCTTCAATATGCCTGTTGATTTGCCTGAAAGAACAGGAAGGACTCAGAACCAGGTATGCGGTAGCGAGAGCAGTTTTTCAGAATGTGGCTCAGTTACCTGACAGACACGCGCAATGAATAGCTGTTCAGTGAACAGAAACTGGTTCTTCCAAAATATTTTCAAATGTTTTGGACGCCCTTGCACCAGGCAACCCTATTCCTCTCTTACCAAAACTTGTCTTTTCAGACAGCCTGGTGTGTAGCCCAGAGCTGGCTCATATTACCCTAGAAGCCACAGTGTAGACTCGTGTTATGGTTTGGATGTGTGGTATTCCCCGAAAGCTCAGGGGTGAGGCAATGCAAGAAGTTTTGGAGGAGAAATGATTGAGTTATGAGAGCCTTAATTCAATCAGTGAATTAAGCACCTAATGGGATTAATTGAATGGTAGCTGAAGGCAGGTGGAGTGTGGCTGGAGGAGGTGAGGTATCAGGAGGCATGACTTTGTATCCGGCAAATGGAGTCCCTTTCTCTCCTTCTGATCATCATGTGAGCTGCTCCCCTCTGCCACACTCTTCTACCATGATATTCAGCCTCACCTTGAGCCCTGAGGAATAAAGCCTTCTGTCCATGGACTGAGACTTCTGAGACCATGAGCCCCCAAAAAACTTTTCCTCCTCTACAATTGTAGTGGTTGCATCTTTTAGTCACAGCGGTGAAAACCCCGAATAAAACAACTCATGACCAATACTTGTCAATACCAAGGACAGGGAGTGGGCCAGCCACTGCTCAGTGACCCTGGGCACAGGGAGTTTACAGTCTAGTGAGGAAGGCAGAGATTGCATAATTAATCATGTAATTAATTATGGAACTGCCATTGCGATATTGTTCAAAGGAGAAATACACAAGGCTTTTAAATGGGGCAGGGGTTGACTTCGTCCAGGGCTGGTTGGGGAACGCATTCCCGGGGAGGCTGTTTTTGAGCTGAGACATGAAGAGCAAACACGAGTAACTAGGTGAGGATCAGATTCATTTTAATCCAGTAAGAAAAAAAAGCTGAGATTTAATAGGTAAATAATAATTCTAAAAAAAAGCAGAAGAAAATGGAGCAGAGATTAATAGTAAGAACAATAACATAATATAAATAGAATACCTTAGAGCTGAAAAGTATGAGTTCCTATATTTCAAGGTCACATCAAGTTTCAGCTATAATAAAGTACAATATCGTGTGGGTTTTAGCACAAGAGATATAAAAATAACCCTAAAAACTTCATAGAGGAAGAATTATTCAAAGGTTCTTAGTAAGTATGATGTCCTCAGACAAATATATCATTAACATTGAAGGTAAAGAAGCAACAGAAAAATTCAGGACTTTGAGAGGTAACATGGTTTCTTTCTGGCATAATGGAAATGTTCTAAAATTGGTCACGTGATGATTGCACCATCTTGTGAATATATCAAAACACTAAATCACGCCTTTAAATAGGTGACTGTACGGTATACGTTATAGTACAGCAGATGACCTGGCTGTAAATAATAACTTGATATGACCATGATATAAGAATTAAGTGCTGATTTCACAAAAGTTTTTTTTTAAAGAGAGAGAGAGAGGGAGGGAGAGAATTTTTTTAATATTTATTTTTTAGTTTTCGGTGGATACAACATCTTTTTTATTTTTATGTGGTGCTGAGGATCGAACCCAGTGCCCTGGGCATGCCAGGCGAGCACACTACTGCTTGAGCAACATCCCCAGCCCCACAAAAGTTTTAATATAGCTCCTTAGGAAGAAGGAAATGAGAGAGGGGGGGTAGAATATGCTGGACACAGGTTATTAAGAGACTTCCATCCTTACTTTTCATAGCAGAATGTCAGCAGATAACTAATTTAAAAGATTAAGAAAGAGCACTGAGAACATTTTATTTAGAAACCTGGGGATTAAGAAAAATAAAACACAAGAACTAGCTGCCCCAGAGACTAGAAGATGGAACTGCTGTTTGTAATTGTCATTAGTGCTATTTGACTTTTTAAACAGTAAAATAAATTTTAATTAAAGAATAAACCCACATTTTTCTCATTTCCTCTTCACTTCTTTGACACTTTTTTAATTCTTCTCTCATTCAAGGTCTTTTTCTTCCAACACATGCAAGAATTGAGGCCAATTTATATGTTACAAATTCAAAGCAAGACGAAAAAGCAGAATTTCTTTTTTCCTTTTAAGAGTTCACATTTTACTATGCTGTGAACTCGAGAGAAGGTCAGTGGAATTTTATGAGAACAATTGGGAAGCACGTGGCCTTTCGCCCCTGTTGGGTGCCCTGTGTTCTGAAGCGCTGCCAATGGACTACTTAGCTGGCGGCACGAATGTTATTTTTTCGATGGACTTTAAAGAAAAACTGGAGAACCGAAGGTTATTTTAAAAGAATAAAAACAAAGTCTTCCGTGAAACTTAGCCAAGAGTTTACTTTCAAAAATGCTGGGAAAACCTTGTACTTGATGGCTCCTTCAACCTGGATGGACAGCTAGCATAGTACAAAAATTCTGCAGCAGAAAGAGATCTTAGTAGAAATAGGAAGCTTCCTACCAGGCATGGAAGAGGGGATCAAGTGAGCAAAATGCACACCATGAGAGCTGCCTGCCCCTGAGCCTGCTGGAGAGGGACAGGCACGCCTGCTGCGGAGGCTGGTGTTGGGGAGGGCCTCCCACAAGGCAGCAGCATGGGGCTCCAGGATGCCCCCTGACCCATACTGACCATGCCACTCTGGCAGGTACAGCTCTTTGCACCAAGCTGATAAACCGAACTTCCAGAGGTGTTGGGAGGAACGATGACCAGCACTTGCCATGATGGTAGCTCAGGACAGGCTAGCTGTTTCCATCAATACCGTTTCGTGATGAAACATGCCATCTTCCAGCATCTTCTATCCTGACAGCCGTTTTTCCAGGACCACAATTCTCCTAATTGTGTCTCTTTTTCCCTCAAATCAAAATTAGAGGATAATGATTTAAAAATTTCCAAGGTGACAGCTGAACATGTGCCAAAAATTCTAAGACCCGAGTTTTGTGGTGTAGAATTAAGAAGGGAAAATTTTCCTCTTCTAGACCTTGATGACCAGTGCCTTGACGACTTGGAGTGGACTTCATGAACTTGGGAAGCCACTGGCTAGATGTCCTGTAGGTCTCTCACACTTTGGCCCTATCCAGATACACAGCGTGCCTATACTCCATAGAGGAAAGAGAGAGAGAGAAATAATGCCAGCAAAAATCCAAACCACCATCAACTCCAGCCAGCGTCACTGGCATGTCACTGACACGGCAAATGGGCAAAGCCAGTCACGCACAGGTGGAGGGAACCTGGTCTGGAAATCCAAAATCTGAAACTCTGAGCACCAATGTGACAACACAGTGGAAAACCCCCCCCTCACCTGATGTGATGGGTCACGGTCACAGCACAAGCATCTAAAAACGGAGGAAACTGCCTTCAGGCTGTGTGCTGAAGGTGCAGAGGGAATCAATGAATTCTGTGTTAGACGTGGGTCCCCTTACCGATGCACATAATGTATGTGCAAATATTCAAAAAATAATAATAAAAAGCCCAAATCCCAAATACTTCTGGTCCCAAGCATTTCGGATAAGGGGTACTAGGCCTGCTGCAGGATCACCACTGGCCCTTGGCCCCTGGTGGTGACCAGTACCAGGTGTCACCCACTTCCACACAGAAGCAGGGCCAGCAGCGCCAAGTTCCTCTTCAGTGAGAAGAGGGAGAGTCCCAGGGCTCAGGCCTTTGTAGGCCAACTCTCTGCTGGAGCGGTGAGGAAGCTGGCAGCTCCCCGTCCGTCACCTCACGAGGCAGCGTTCCAGCAGCCTGGCAGGCTCGAGTCTTGCTGGAGGCCAAGCTGTAACTTTGGGCAGGAATACTGATCCCAAGAGGCCTAGACCGCCTTCAGCAGCTTCTGGAGACAATGTGTAAAAAGCTAAGTCCTATCTCTTGTCTACAACAAGCAGAGGTATGCACAGCAGCAAGAACACAGTGTCCTCATTCTGCCTGTCTGTCCATCTGTCTGTCCCCCCCCCCACTTTTACTCCCCAGCCCTTCTCTGCTGGAACCACTCTCAACAGCTGAATGGTGCTGCCACATCCTCAGAAGAGCCAGACGTCGGACACGGTGTGAAACATCAGCCCACTGATTTATTGGATTTCTCACTTTGGGCTAGTTACCATGGCTTTTTGAGACAGCAGGAGGGAATGTTATAAGCTTAGAAATACTATCTATTTTCCATTACCTCCAGTAAAAACGTCTACCGGGAAAACGGGAGGGGAAATGCCACTTGCAGAGCCAGGTTGCCATAAATCTGGATAAATGGTAAAGTGTTAAAACCCACTGTAGAGAACTAATAGTAAAAAAAAGGTATGTGACCCCCACCTGGACCTGGAACAGTCACGTGAGGGGCCAGGATGAAAGGAACAAAAGAGTGAGACCCCTCTGAAGGCCACAGGATGGAGCCTCCAGAGGACTGGCCCCCATCCTGCTCCCTGCCTGGCAAGCACTGCCCCGGGCCAGAGAGTGCCAAGGGGCGGGGCCTGCTCAGAGAGCCCAGGGCTCGACCCAGCTGGATTTGCAATGTCCGTGGGGCTGAGGCGGCACTCTGCATTTGTAGGCACTGTTCATAGTTTAAATAGCACAAACTTATTCTCTCACAATTCTGGGGTCAGAAGCCCTAAAATCAAGGCGTTGGCAGAGCTGTATTCCTTCTGGGGGCCTCAGGGAGAATCTGTTTTTCCTTGTCACTCCATTCCTTGGCCATTGCCCCTTCCAAGCCAGCAGGAGCGAAGGTCTTCTCAAGCCACCGCCACCGTCTCTCTGGCTTTCCCTGCTGCTCCCTCTGCATTTAAAGACCCTGGTGATTCCCTGGGGCCCATCTGTATGATCCAGGATCACCTCCCATGTTCAGGCCGGCCACTCAGCAGCCTCAATCCCAGGCCGACCTCGTGCCCCTTGACTGTGCAAACTTGTGTGTTCACAGGTTCCAGGAATCCGGTCACTGACACGGCGGAGGAGGGTCTCATCCTGCTGACTGCTCCCCCTTCCTCTGTAAACGTCATATTCTACAACTGCACCAGCACCAAGACAAATAGATTAACATCCTCAAGTGATTTCTTCAACCTAAGAGTTCATTTTTTCTTCTGATTTTAAAAGAAATTAAAAACTTCACGGGCTCCTGAAGGTCTCATGGCCCCAGGTACCATGACTGCTGCTCCAAGGCCCCAGCCTTGGATGCCCTCAGATGCAGTCCACACGGTCCAGGTGCGGCCTCCACATTCACCCAGCCTGTAGCAGGAGGGCAGACCCTGAGCACTGGCCAGGAGGTGGGCAGGAGGAGGAGCAGAGGACGAGCATTTTCACTGTGGCAGACCAGCTCAGAACACGTTACTTAGGCTTTCTACCCCTCAGTTTCTTCATAGTCCATAAAATGGGGACAAAAAAGGGCCCTGCCTGGCACGTTGCTGGGGTCACGGCAGGAGGTGGCAAGGTGAGGTGCCCAGCAGCCCTGATCTAGAGCCAGCGTACCTTTATTTAAAGAAACTTCCTATCCACCATCGTGTTTTAAAGAAATGCAGATGTGTGGCAGGATATTCTCACATAATGTCAGACTCAAGTTCTTGGTGGCCACATGATCAGTTCTGGTCTTTCCTCGGCGTGTCTGAGGAGAGGCGCTGGCCACACTGGCGGTCCCTGCTCGGGACGCTGGGGAGGGGCTCCAGGCTGAGGCTGCTGGGTAAGGAGCAGCACCAGCTCGTGGTCTCAGGCCTCCCCCCTGCAGCCCAAGGTCTCGGGCCTCCCACTGCAGCCCAAGCTGAGAGTGCAGAAAAGGCAGCGCCTCTCTCAGCTCAGGGGGTGAGATGACCTACTTGGGGCTGGTGACAGCAACCTTCTGGTTAAAGACACTGAGAACTGAGGATGTGGTCTGAGCACTCCAAGAGGCAGAGTGCACTTCAGATTGGCTGGAGAGGAGAAAGAAGGAGGGCAGGCACCAGTGTGTGAACGGGACTGTCCTGGGGGGGGCGGGGGGAATCTTAAGACAATCACAGCAACAGCAGGGCACCCACCGTGTGCCAAGGAAGGACGACCTCAGCTGCTTGACATGAATGTGCTTGCCCAGTCCCCACGACACTAAGCCAACGGCATTATTACTACCCCACATTACCATTGAGGAAACTGAGGCACAGAAAGGCCAGAAACCTGTCCCAGGACATGCAGCTCGGTAGGTCTGGAATCCTGATCTCAGTCTGGGCTCCAACTCCAGGGGAGCCCTGATCAGCCAAGGACCAGGGCTGCCCTGGGGAAAGGCTGCTTCCTTCCCCTTTGGGCAGACTCTGGGTGGCTGGCCTCTGGAGGAGGGTGGGTGAGCAGGGGCTGGTTATGCAGTCCTGGCAGGACACTGACCTAGCACTGGAGATGCAGCGGCAACAGGCTGCCTGCTCCTCAGGAGTGACCAACACAGATGCCAATCCGGGCCAAGCCGAGCGGGAGGACTCAGAGCCACAGGGAGTGGGTTTCCGAAGGTGGCCCAAGGAAAGCCCCTGGGTGCAGAGAGAGTCGAGTCTTCAGGCGGAGGGCAAGGCCACGCAAAGACCCCTGGCAGGAGCATGCCTGGTGCATCTGGGGAAGGAAAAGAGGGTCTGGCTCCACACACAGTGAGCAAAGGGAACGAGGCCACACAGGGCCTGTGGGCAAGGGGCAAGCTGACCAGGGGCGGCTGCAGGAGGCCCTCTCCACCAAGAAAGAGAGAGAGAAAAGCCTCTAGAGGGTCTCCCAGGGAGCCAAAAGGCAGGGGGTGCTCAGAAACCATTCAGAAGCATTTCCAGGGAGCCAGGCTGGGGCGTAAAGCCCCCGAATAAAGCAGGGTGAAGCTTGCCACCCAGGAACGAGCTCTGCAATTGTTTCCACTTCACACATGGTATCCCCGGAGAACTCACTCTTCAGTCAACACCCAGAAAACCACCCAGGAGCCTTGGACGCCATCTTGAGAGCACGATTTGATTTCAAGTAGCTATCTCTGCATCGCTGAAGTCTCACATAAGATAGAGGAAATGACTTAGTGCCTGACCTCATAATTGAACTTGAAGATGTTTTTGCTAAAATCCATTTCCTGACAAGCTCTGCTGCTCAGAGTGACAGTTCTCAAAGAGGTTAGAAAGGAGTTTGGAAACTTCTCTCTCCCCAGTCCCCCTCAGGTGCCAAACTTTTCATCTCACTGTGAAGGGAGGAGACGCAGCGTGACAGTTCTGCATACACACCCGCTCTCCAGGAAGGTACCGTGTGAGTGAGAAGCCTCCGCTGAGCTCTGCTTCCTGAGCTCCCGCCTGGCCCTGGCGCCTCTTCCCTCCGCACCTTGGCTGCTGCGGTGCTGGGACCCAGACCCACCCTGGAGGATGACCCAGCAGCAAAGGCTGGGAGGGGTCCTCAGGGAGCAGAAAGCAGATCCAGCTGAGCACTGCTGGGTGGGGAAGTGGGACCCCCAGTCAAAGAAGGAGCTTGGTGAGATCCCTGCTGGTCCCCAGCTCCGGGCTAACGTCCTCCCGCTGCTCATCTGCCACAGCCTCTGGTCACCCTCTCTTTTCCTTCTGCTACAGCCCTACTGTCCTGAGCAGCCGCCTCTGCTGAGCCCTGTCCAGCCTGCCCTGCAGACCCCCCGCCCCCCGCAGGGCCAGCACAGAGCAGCAACACCGCAGCCTTGGGGTCCCAGATGTCTGTCCTCTCTGCCCTTCGGCTCACTCCATAAACCCAGGGCACCCTGACTCCAAACATCACCTTCACTGCCTCCGGGAGTCCTCAGATTGGCCTCTGCCCTCCGAGACCAAGTCTCCATCACGTCTTAAGCCCTCTCTCTCCCAGAGATTCCACGAACCCGACTCCTGGCTTTAGCTCCTGCACCCCAGCCTCCCCTAATACAGCTCATGTTCTAGAAGCACACAGTGCCTCCTTCCTGCCCTCCTCCCCTGCAACTGCCCAACTCTACCGCCTCTGAGGGCATAAACCACCAAGAAAACCCTGTGGGACAAGGACAATTCTGTGTCCCCTCTCTAGGCACACACTGAGCCCTCTCTGCAACTGAAGAAACTCCCTGTGCTTTTTCTCAACGTGGATCTTACACTCTCTGCATTTCCATTCCCTAAACCTGCTACTGTCCGACAGGACCCGCCGCTGCCTTCTCTAAGACGGTACGGCCCTCCAGGAGCAGGCCCCGAGCCCCTCAGCACCGGCTTCCCTGCCTGGACTGCCTCCGGGGACCAGGCCCCTCTTCCTTTCTAGGCCAAGCTCTCCACTGTGGGTGTCCCTGTGCCCCTCCTGCACCTGTGCCATCACAGACCCCCCTCATATCAAGGTCCATGTCTCTCTCAACCTGATGGTCCCCTCCAGGGCGTGGACGCTGTCTGACCAGAAAAGGGCAACTTGCCTTTCCTGACCTTCTTCTTCTGACTTGGGTACCTTGGTCTTCTCAGAGTCTCCACTTTGAATGGCACCAGCTCCCCGGGGCTCTGCCAAGCCTCCCTCCTGGGCACCAAGCCTGGCTCCTGGCAGGGGCTGTGCTCACCCTCCCTAACCAGCCCAACTACTTTACAAATTCAGCAACTAGCCAGCCTTCCTCAGCCCCCACCTTGCAAACCCAATGCTGGCTTGCTGGGAGGCGAGACCGTCCTACCTATTAAACAGTTAAAATTTAAAGCATTTGGCTATTTTAAGTTGCCTGTATTTATTCTGAGTTCTTAGAAGCATCTATTCACCTCAAGAAGATTAATTAACTTTTCAATCATCTCACTGGTTATAATTGTAACTCTCATACATCTAATAAACTTTCTGTCATTGGGGAAATAAAAGATTGGTTTTATTAGTATACTAGCATTTCACTCAAGTGCAATGCAGTGGGAAGGACGATTTATATTGGTAAAAAAATATAAAGCATTCAATGTCATTAAAACAATTGCATTTTATTGCTTTCAAATATCTGAAAAATATTAAAACTGGAATTGTAGGCTTGTCAATTTGGCCATGAACTGGCAGTAGGACTATGGTGGCCGAGACTCAAGACCTCACTGCATCTCTGTCTCAAGTCAGTGGCACCAACAAGGAGCTGGACTGAAAGCTCACTGCAAACAAGACCCCTTTTTTGCTCATGCTGTATAGCCCCAATGCTTAGAACAGAGCATTCAGTAGACATCACACGGGTTAATTAACAAACACATAAAGAGGATGTCAGGAAGAAACATCCATCGAGCAAACTCCAAAGGACCAGCACCCTCTTTCTCTTCCATGTCTATGAACGTTACCAATCAAAATGCAGCACTCTTCAAGAATGGATCTGCTCTGCATGCTTACTTAGAAAAATGAAACTCTAATCCCAGCTCCGGCACGGCTTGTCTTGGCTTGAATCCTACAACTGTCCATGATCTGCAGAACAGGGATGTGGCAATGGGCATCTGGTGGCGGTCCAGGATTATCACCTGCATGGAGGTACCTTGGCTGTCCAGGATGCTTTCACACAGAGACACCTGCATGGATCTGTCTTTCAGGGGTGTCCCGTGCAAGGAGAGATGAGGGCCAGCAGACAGCATCCCTACCACCCAGAGATCCACACAGAGCCACCTCACCTGTCTGTATTTTCTAAATATTTTCAAGAAAGATCTTATTTGAGAAAAAGATCAGTGGCTAAAAATAAAGCTAGAAATCCAATGTTGTACATAAACCCAAAGAGGTGCTGAGGGAAGAACCTACCATTTACTGAGTGCTATGTGCTGGGTAATTTTCACACATTATTAATTCCATCTAACCCTCATCACATCTTGATGAGATAAAGAATAATTATCCCTTTTTAGGGAATTGAAAACTGAGGCTCAGAGAAGGGAAATCTCATAACCAGCAAGAGCCATGACATGATTTCAAATCCGTCAGTTCTGCAAGGCAGCCATCTCTATGTCTCTTTCCGAGTCCCTCCCTTCTTCCCCCTTACATCTGACGCCAGCTGTCAGTCATGTATGGTCATGGGTCATCTCGTTACTATTCAGTGTGAGTGAACCTTCGTGAACTTGCTTCATGCTGGTATTCATTCATTAGAGTCATTTATAGAGCACCTACTAGATGCCTGGGACCAGACAGGGTCCCAAGGATGCAGAACCTCAAGTCCTGCCTGTATCGTCAAGGTAGAGAGAGAAACAGAGACCAATGAACTAGTTTAAAACTGATGTTATCTGCCAAGAGCAGAGTGGGGACAGGACTTGGGGTGATAGAGGAACAACAGCTCTCTTCTCACTGTCAGTATTTAACGGTATCTATTATTGACGCGCTTTCTGGTGCCGCTGGGTAGTCCTGTTGCCTCTGACATGATTCATGCTCCCAGGAGAAAAGAGCTGGGTACCACAATGTACCCGTGTCCACTGCGGCAGTCCTGGGTGGAGGCAGCCATTCCATGAGGTAAGACACACTGGGACGCATCAGGTTTCTTCTTTCCATTATCCCTGAATAATAATTCAACTCGAAATACATTTAGACACTTTTAAAAATCTAACTCTGAAAAGAAATTCTATGCCTTGCCTTCCCCCTTAGATGTTTCTGTCCTGGCCAAACCAGAGAGATAATGCTCCCTCACCGCCTGCCTTGCTCTCCCCAGGCCCTCTGGTGCCTCCAATTGAAATGGAACATGAGCAACGTTCCTACCTTACTCTTATTTCCTAATGCAATAAACCGACTGCTGGATCTCCAATGACAGGGGCCAGACAGGTTAATATCTATGCATGAAGGTAAAAATCTCTGCCTCATCCCCTTGGAGAATCTCAAACCTCTCTTTCCATCTGAATCTTCATTTTCCCTGAGCAATCCAACTTCCGTGCCCCCTCCCCCTTCGAAGACTCCCGTCTTTCAGAATCTAAACAGTAAAGACAAGTATCCTGGCAGTAAACCACCGAGGAGAGCAGAAGGCAAGCTGCAGAACAAAAGCCGGCACCCAGGCACACGCTCAAAGAGCCACTGCAAAGCCGAGCAAAGGAGACGCGTCCGCCAGGCAGCACAGATACGCCACCAAATGCTGTTCAAGGGCACGAATGACTCCCGCTCTGGAAATTCATTTGAAGGAAATAATTTAAATGAAGAAAAGTGCAATGTGCTATGTGACAGCAGAAAAGGCATGGCTGAGTAAATTACAGGCCATTAACAATGATCATTATGAAGCCACAGTCACAGCACGAAAGCCGTTACCGAGATATTAAGTTAAAAATAACACCACTGGATACGCAATGTGACGGCCATATGTAAAAAAATCTGTCTGCATAATGACAGTGGGATCCGCGGTAATGTTTTAAAATGCTGCGAGATGCTACAATATCCTCTGAATAATAAAAAGAAATCGAGAAGAAAACAGGTGATGAGTCATGGCCTGACAATTGTCGCTGTGTGATACAACGTCCCCTTTGCAGGGACAATGACAGGTGGTTAAATGTGAGTACAGAGACCGGGTTTAGCTCTTTTATCCTGGGTTATTATGAACGTCGACCTCTCCAGAAATTAATCTCACTGGCAAGTTACACGCTGATCTCACCTGGTTGCCAACAGGTAATTCATAAATATTGAAGAATGCCAAGAAATGGAACTGGAGAGTGCGGCAGGTTTGTGTGAGGGGGAGGGCACTGCAGCCAGGGGGCCTTGGCAGAGGGTCACGACCAGTCACAGTGTCACCGTGTAGGCTTCTGTGTCCTTGGTGTCTCGGCGCAGGCCCAAGGTTAGGGGAACCAGAAGCATACTCATTTAAATCCAGCAAGTGTGGAAGTCCTTCCCAGGCCAGCATGCCCAGGTCCCTGTATGCCCCTGTCCATGGGGTGGTGCCACAGGCGGTCTCCTGAAGTGTCAGCTCCACTTCCACCTCCACAACTAGCCCAGGGCTGGGCAGAGAGGAAGGTGGATGGTTTCATGTGTGTCTGTTGTTTGTTGTCATAAAATATACATGACACAAAATGAATCATCTTAACCCCTTTCAAGTGTGGGGTCTGTGGCACTAAGTGCGGTCCCAGTGATTTGCAACCGTTGCCATTTCACCCTCCCCACGTGAAACACTGTACACTCAGCTCCCAACCCCACTGCCAGCCCCTGGCAGCCACAGTCCACTTCTGTCTCCATGCATCCCACTACGCTGGGTCCCCATGGAAGAGGAATCGCAGAGCTGTTGCTCTTGGTGACCCGCTGATTGAACCTAGCACAAGGGCCCGAGGTCCATCCACATGCAGTGTGTGTCAGCATTCCCCCCTCTCTAAGCTGAACACAGCTCCCCTGGAGGCACATGCCATGGGATGGGGACTCTCAGGGGCTGCTCCTCTAGGAAGTACCATCAGGTCACACTCATACCGCCCCAGCTTGACCCCACACTCAATTCTGAGAAACGGCCTTGCACCTCACTCGGGCCTCAGGCCAGGTCATCCTCACTGGTACTACTTCTCGAGTGTTCCTTCACTTGGGAAGCTGTCAAGACTTCTGGCCCTTCTTCTCAGAGTGTGAACGGTTCACATCCTCCAGCCCAGGACAAGCTCACTGCTTGTCCAGAGTTCCCACTTGGGCCTGTGCTTGTGCACCTGTCTGGATCGTGCCATGGATCCAAGATGGCAGCCACCTGCCTACGGCTTTGTTTGGACTGTACGTTTGCCTACTCTATCCTACCTTCCAAGTGGATCCAGCTCTCTGCTCTTGTACATAGGAAGGTGTCTTTCTAGGAGATGGACCTTTGATCCAGTCCACACTTCAATTTTCCTTTTTTGCATTACCCATTGCCAGATATCTTGCTCCAGCCTCCCATCTGTCCAAACCCTCCAACACTTGACTGAGGACACAGAGCCCCAAAAGCACAGATGCAGGCCACTTACAGCCAGAGTGAGTTCCGTCCCTGCGTGATGACCCCCGTGAACCTGGTCAGGCGCCTGGCGTCCACTTCAATCCACTGATGAAGGTCATTCCTACCTGCGCACCATGCACCGTCGTAAAAATCATTTTCATTAATGCCTGCCTGGAAAGAAAAGAAGGGTGTGTTTCAGAAAGACCTGAACTGAAGAATAGTAAGACAAACATTCTCCTGAGGCTGAGAGGAGGAAGGTGAGATAGGAGAAAATTATCAAGGGGATAAAGAGAAACAGCCGTTGTGCCCTCAAATCCTCGTTCTAAGTCACAAAAGGGAGTTGCTCAGTACTAACAAGTTGGAACTATCTCAATGTGGTATGTCCTCTTCTTGCCCAGTGTGAAAGATGAAATTTAATGAGTTCTCCTATTACTCATTCATCCAACACACAAAAAAATGTCTCCCACACCCCAGCCCACACACGCCAGGTGCTGGGGAATCAAAGGTGAATCATTCCATCTCAGAGTTTCACCATCCAGGCAGGAAGGAAGACGATATGAAAACATAAATCAGAACCCAGCAGGGCAGGTGCTATTCCAGGAATATGGACAAACTCCTATGAATCTCAGGAGACTACACAGAAAGCCCCAAGGTGAGGGGGTACTTGAGCTGGGTGCTGAGCGGGTGCTGAGGTTGTTTACCAAGTGAATAGCTGTCTGGTAGTGTCTGACTTATTTGATGTGCTCAGTATCTGTTACTATCATTACCAAAAAAATCTTTGGCTCTGAATTTCCAAGGCAGGTGAAGTTTCTGCTCTGAAAATTCCCAGCAGTATTACCATTTGAAGAGATGAGACCTTGACCAAAATAAATAAATAAGGACATTGAAGCCAAAAGAAGCATCCCGGTTTACCAGACCATTCTGCATTGACTCTGCTTCTCCATGGCTGTTTCTCAAGGACCTAGTGAATGAGAAGTCTAGACAGAGAATGGCAGGCCAGCTCATGCTCCCTGCCTCCACTCCAATTCTGCACACGGCCTGACTTTTCATGGGCATCAGGAAGGTGCAGTTCACCGTACAGTGACATCACGGCCAAGGGTTCCTGCGATCCAACAGAAGCTTTGTATCAGGACCACCCTGCGGCCTGCGCAGTCCCAGGCCACCCTGACACCCACCTGCGTGAACTCTGAGGGCAAATGCTGGAGTACAAACACAGCGCTGACGCCTCACACGAGGGCCCGTGTCAGAAGCTGCTTGTCAACAGAAACCCGCACTCTCCATAACCAGATGGCCTTGGAGACGTCCGTGAGGACCCCGAGGGGCTGCAGGTTCTGCCTTTGAGAACCGTCAGAGAAAGGCTGCTCTTATCACGTGTGGGTCACAAATGCTCCCGTGTGCTGGTGACATGCTGATTCTTAGGAAGTGGTGGGGCCTCTACTCAGCACAGCATCTCGGCTCCCAGCCCGTCATCTAGCAAGGAGGCCCAGAATCCAGCCGGAGGGCTGTGATTATGCCCCTGCTTCCTTTCTGCACTGGAAGGTAATTACCCTGCTAATGACAGAGATTTGCAACACATTAATGACCTACAATATCACAACTCAGCTCCTCTCACGAAGCCCTAACATGCACTTACTGTTTGTTGTGACTCCCCTTTCCTCATCAACCACAGGCGAGACTGCAGTGTAGAATGGTCCCATTCATTTAGCAAAGCAAACCTTCACTAGGTCTCTACCGTATGTCAATGATTGGTCCAGGGAACAGGGACATAAAGGTGAAAAATGTGTGCGGCCCTGTCCCCTGGTTGGCACATGAATTAGTCTACCCATACTGCCATCTTCAAATTAGCCATCACACAGAGCTCTGGCTCTGAGGGCCCACTACCTGGCCGGCCAGGAATCCTAACTTGGCCACTTAAATGCAGACTCAGGCACTGGGCCCCAGCTTGTGCCTTGGTTTCTCCCTCTGTCAGTATAGAAGCAATGATCATTTTTCCCTGAGGATGTTGGTTGTGCTTACAACTGGGTCTGGCACATTGGGTGAGCTCAGAGTTTGCACTCCATACACATTATTTATCAAAATATTTAAAGCAGTATAATTCAGTTAGCCCTGGCAAAATGTGGAAATGTGGATGGTTTATGAATTTTCTCAAGTTTCACAAAATTCCAGGGAATTATGCAACTAATTCCAGTTAACTTCTGCCATATTTTCTACAACTTCAAACACCCAGAACAGAAGTATACAGAACTTTAAAGTCCTTCACAGGAGTCCAATGCTGCCCCTCTGGGGTGTTTAGAAATGTCTGGAATCATTTGTGACTGTCACTACTAGGAGTGGGGGTGTCCCTGCCTCCACTGGGTAGAAGCCAGGGATGCTTGTTGGACATTCTACAGTCACATCCTACAGTGCACAGGAAAACTGCCACTGTGCTGAACAGCCTGGGTTAAATGTCCGGGAGGCCAAGGTTGTATAATCCTGGCCTAAGGCAAAGTCAACTAGCACAGAGCTGCCCTGTGGCTTGAGATGTTTACTTTATGGAATCCCAGAAGCCTGGATGGAAGAGCTATCCTCATGCTATTAAATCAACATCTACTGAACAGGATTTGCAATTAAATTTAAGGTTCCTGGTTTGCCAGCTAGGATATTTTGCCTCCGCTGCCAGTCTCAGTTCTTTCTGAAGACACCAGTCCATTAAATGCAGTTCAGTGTCAGGGGAATGGAGAGCCCTGCCTGAAGATGACTCATTGCAAGAAGACAGCCACCTCTGCAAAATCAATTACTGAACTTAAAGGACAAGCACCTGGGAGAATTTAGTGAAGGAGGAGGTACCAGCCTCAGAGATGTCACCAAATTGTGCCACACTGCAACATGCAATATTTATAAGATGTCTCTGGGGAACCAGGAAGAGAGCACATTCGTCCCTTTCTGGTTAATAATACAGGGAAATACTTGAAAAATTTAGGAGAAATTTTAGTTGAGAGTTGTTGAAATAAAAGGTTTGATTCTTAAATGTATGATTTAACACTGTATGATTCATTCTACTATAGCAGCAAATTAACTGAGGATTAATGTAATTTTCTCAAGCTGATGAAGTTAGGTGCATCATTTCTTTAACTTAAAGAATTGATGCACCTAACAGAGTAAGTTTTATGTAAGATAAATGTGGCAGTCACTAAGACCATAACAAAGAGAAAACCTGACATTATCTATTTAAGATCAACCAAATAGAATTTCTCCGCTTCAAGAGGATGGAGGAAATATCTTATTTTTTTTTCCGTGTTCTTTTCTCGAGTTTCCTCCCAAAGAAAAAAAGATATAGAAATAGAACCTCAAACTCTGGTAAAAAAATAGAAGGCATTTATAATTCCTAAATTACAGCACATGAATATCTGAGATCAAATGGAAGAATCCTGGATGGCTCCAGAAGAGAAGGAAGGCAAACCTCTAAGCAGCAAGAGGTTTAGGTGGAGAAGCAAGCCACCTAAACTATAGAAAAGCTCAGAACTTACATTTCAAGGTGTCTTGGAAGGTGACCTGGGACTGAAACAGGGGATTGCTTTCTAAGGCATGAAAGAAAACAATTGGAGCCCTACATCCTAACCCGCACGCCACAAAGAATCTAAATTCTTTTTTAATTTTTCTAATAAAAAGCAAACCAAAGAGGCTCTGGATTTGGATGTACTCGGCACAGAGGAAGGCAGGGAATCTGTGAGGGTCTCAGGGGTTATCAGCAAATTGAGGGTAAAATGCACCAGCTCCCTCCCCCAACTCAGCTAGAAAACTATGCAGTCAAGCTTATAACTAACTAAATAAATAAATAAACAAACAACAATGTAACTGAGGATAGAAGAAAATGTCAGATAAACTGTACTTCATGTCTCCAGAAAGAACACCTTGCCTACATAAAACAAGAACAGAGAAAGAGAAAGCAATAAACAGGAAAGGGTTCTTGGAAATTAGGATTGGAAAGGTTAAAATTTTTAAAAGCTACAAAGAGAAAATTGGAAAACATCTCACAAAAAAAGTAAGCACAGAAATAGACAACAGGATAAAAGAAAGAAAAGCAGCGAGAAAAAAATCAAGAAGAATCTTGGGGGGTGGGGGATGTGCCAGATAAAAAAACCATAAGATCATTTCCCATATCTGAAAGGTTTAAGTCTCCAAAATGCTAACAAAAGAGCACGGCATGTCATTATGAAACTTCAAAACATCAGAAATAAAGGGAATATTCTAAAAGCTACTAATGAAGAAACAAGTAGTAAAGCAAATACATATAGAACTAAAGAGGAATAAAGATGGTACCAGAATTCCCAATAGCAGCATCTGAAGCTGCAAGATTAGGCCTTCAAAATTCTGAATACTCCCCCAAAAAAATTTTGAGAGAGAGAGAGAGAGAGAGAGAGAGAATTTTAATATTTATTTTTAAATTTTTGGTGGACACAACATCTTTGTTGGTATGTGGTGCTGAGGACCGAACCCGGGCCACACGCGTGCCAGGCAAGCGCGCTACCGCTTGAGCCACATCCCCAGCCCCTCAAAAAGATTTTTCACCCTATATTTTATGCTCAGCAAAATCAATCAGTTGTGATAGTAAAATAGATTCATACATCCTTAAAAATTTTCTTTCTCATGCACCACTTCCATGAAGCTACTCAAGGATGCACTCCACAAAAATAAGGCAGAAAACAAGAAAGGGGAATAAATGGGATCCAGAAATTAAGAGCTTCAACATAGGAGAGTTCTCAGAAGGATGGTGAAGGAAGTCCCAAGGCAGTAGCTATCTATGCAGAAGACCCATGAGCAACCGGCTCAGAATGCAGCAGGCAAGGGCTCCTCGGGGGATGTCTACAGAAACATAAAAAATAAAAGCAGAGCTAAAAATTATTCAACAGGTTTGACCTTATAGAAAATTATATTGCCAGGTGTTTTAAAGACCCAGTCATGTTATAAGGTATGGAGAGATTTTTTTAAAAATCAAGGTAGTCCTAGGAAAACAAAATGTCTAGAAATACGAAATCATTTTTTCTAGGCTCAAATGTATAATACTTCTTGATTAAGTAAAAAAATTCATATTTATACCGTTATAATAATAAATACCTTGAATGTGGATCTACCTGAATACTAAGATAGAATTTGATTGGAAGCATTAAAGAGGGGCAAGAGGATGATTAAAAAATGAACCGACAACCCCATTCTTAATGGTAAGAATCCAAAAGACATAATCAAAAATTCACAAATGATTGCACGTCACTCTGTTCATATTATTTCAAAATAAAGATTAAATTTCCCAAAGAAATAAAAAGTTTAAAGCAGTTGTCCCATCCACAGAGCTTGAGGACCGTCACTGGTGGTGTGGAATGGGGACTGCATTGGACAGGGGCCCAGTTTTTTGTTATGATTATTTCAACATTCGGATTTCTTTAACTAATTTATAACAAAACTGATAAACATACTTTTTTATTTCAAAAAGCAAAACGAAGGGATATATAGCTATCCAGAGTGGCAGGCAGGAAGCCTTTTGTTTTTCTTTGATGTTCCAGGTGTCTACAGAGAACCTACTATGTGCTAGGCATTACGCAAGGTGTTTTGCTGTATTGTCTGTACAGAAAATGTACATTCCCAAATCCTGTGCGTCTGCACGGTTCCTGTCTCATTTTCATGAGAAGCAATGCAAAAACATCTGGAAGCAAATTTAAAAGTCATATCCAAGTGAATGTAACTATTTAGCAATCCTAAGATAATTGACTTACAGTTGCTACTCTGCAGACGTAGCCCAGGGCTATCCAGACAGAGAATGAAATGATCCTTATTTTAAAATATTTTTGAGAAAAAAAAATTTAGAAGCAATGGCTGAAACTTTACAGGTTACTAACAAGCTACCACTTTTGGGGACAGGGTTACTTAAAAATGTTAGATGTGACATCTGATTAGTACAGTTAAGTAACTAATCTGCCATCAAATGGCCATAATGCCATCTGAATGCCTGCCTTCCATAAATCTCTGTGATAAACTTTGTAATAAACCTATAAAACTGACCAGGTACAAATCAGTTGATCCTTCTGCAAATTAGCAAAACACCTTGTCCCAATTCAGACCTCAATCATCAGTCAAGTCAGATAAAAAGAAATACTCGCAGGTTTTATAGATGTTTTTTAAACCCCAAACCAATTATATTAATTATTTCCTTGCATTGGCCCAGAAAACCAGTATAGATTCAGAGCTTGAAATTAAAAATGCTGAAAAACGAAGTCTATTAAATATACCATGTAACCATTTGTTAATTGTTTTATAAAAGGAAACATGAGGACAGAAATATACTAATTGAAAAAAAACTAAAGAATACTTTTACATCAACATTCTAATTCGATTCAGCTAAAATCAGAGAAACACTTTGGCCATTAAGATTGGATATCTGTGGGATAAGTTGAATTCTCAGAACAAACCATCAATGGTTCACTTACCAGCAATTCACGGAAAGGAAGGCCAGGCTCCCTGCACTCCAGGGAGGCGGCTCCGCGTGGAATGCCCCTTGCTGTCCACGCTGTCCCAGTTCAAGTCCTGGTTCGACAGTTCACATCTGAGTGTCTCCCATTGCATTTACCTGTCCCTAAACTAGTGTCAGCAATGGAATCTACTCGATAGAACCGTTGGGCTGGCAACGCCGTCACAGGTAAAAACTTCCCACAGTACCTGGCACGAATAAGCACCCGAGAAGTGGAAGCCCTTGTGGGTACGGGCACGATTCATCTTTTCTGAGGTCCACTTCTGCTGTGGCCTGGGGTCACATTCATTTGATGACAAATCAGTTTCCTTCTATTACTAGGTGAATTTAGTCCATAGACAGATATTCACTAAGTCATCAATTTTTCTTGTCTATTTTTCTTGTTGCTTTTAGCTTTTGGTTTTTAAAAATATATATAATTATATTATATATTATGTATAAATAATATATAGACATTTTAGCTTTTATTTTATTTTAGCAATTGACATGTTTACTTTGCTCGATGTGCAAATGGCCTCTGGAAATTTTAAAGGTTTAATCTTTTAGTGGTTGATTTAGTAGCCATGCCTTTTATGTAGCATAGTTATTTCTGTATTTTTTTTTTTTAGAAACTATCTTTTAACTTCTTCCTACCGACAGTGAAACCGTGATTTCTACTTCCTGTAGCCTCTTCCTTTACCCCCTTCATCATCTCATTTTATTACATTATTCTTACATTCATTTCATATACTTTTAAATTTTAATTGTCTGGTTTTAATTTAATCTTAATATATGTATAATGTAGTAATTATACATCTATTTATGGGGTCCAGAGTGACCTGTTAGTACCTATATACAATGTACAAAAATCAGATCATGGTAATTAGCAAATCTAAAACTTCACTTACCATTTCTCATTTCTTTGTACCAGGAGCATTAAAATCCTCTCAAGAAGCTATTTTGAAATAATCAATTAATCGTTGAAAACCATAGTCATCTTTCAGTGCTACAGATCATCAGAAATGATTCCCCCATTCGATAGCACACCTGCACCCGTTCACCATCTTCGCTCCATCTCTCTCTTCCCCACTCCCTTCCCAGCCTCTGGTAACCACTATTCTACTCTCTACTTCTTCAACCTCAACTTTTTAGCTTCCAAGATTATGCAGTATTTGTGGAATTTTCTTCAAGTGGTTTCACAGTGCCAGGCCTTACATTTAAGCTCTTGAGCCTTTTCAGTTGATTTTTGTACATGGTGAAAGACAAAGGTCTACTTACTTTCTTCTGCATATGCATATCCCGCTTTCCCAGCACCACTTATTAAAGAGGCTTTCCTTCAGTATTTGTCTATTTGAAATGAATGCCTGATTCATTTCACTTAACACACATCCTCCAGTTCTATCCATGTTTCTGGAAACAACATCCTTCTTATGGCTCAATAACATTCCACTGAGTATATACCACACTTCTTTATCCATTCATCTGTAGATGGTCACTCAGGTTGATTCCATCTCCTTGGCTGTGATAAACAGTGCCACAATAAGCAGAAGAGTGCAAATATCTCTTACACGTGCTGACTTCGGTGCCTTCAGCATGCACATCCAGCAGTAAGACCACGAGGTCATGTGCTTGTTTTTGGAGGAATCCCAATGCTATTTTCCTTAACACCTGCACCAATTTACATTCCCGCCAACAGCGAGGAGAACTCCCCTTCTCTGCATGCTCACCAGCATCTGCTAATGCTTACCTTTTTGAATAACAGCCCCTCTCACTGAGGTGAGATAGTATCTCTTTGCAGTTTTGATTTGTACTTCCCTGTTGATTAGTGATGCTGAGCATGTTTCATGTATGTGCTGGTCATTTGTGTCTCTTCTTTGGAGAAATATCTATTGAGGCCATTCACTCCATTTTTTATTGGGTTATTTGTTTGGAGGTTTTTGTTTGTTGTTTTTGTTTTGCTGTTGAGTTATTTGAGATCCTTATATATTCTGGAAATCAATCCTGTTTGGGATGAATAGTTTGCAAATGTTTTCTCCCATTCTGCAGATGATCTCTTCCCTCTTGATGGATCCTCCTGTGCTGTACAGAAGATTTTTAGTTTGATATAAACCCATTTGTCAATTTTTGCTTTTGTTGCCTATGCTATTTGGGTCATAGCCCAAAACATCTCTGCCCAGACCAATGTCCTTAAGTATTTCCCCTGTATCTTCTTCGAGTGGTTTCCCAGTGCCAGGCCTCACATTTAAGCTCTTGAGTCTTTTCAGTTGATTTTTGTACATGGTAAAAGATAAAGGTCTACTTTCTTTCTTCTGTGTATGCGTACCCTCTTTCCCAGCACCACTTATTAAAGAGGCTTTCCTTCAATACATACGTTCTTGCTGTTTAAAAAAATCAGTTGGTTATAAATATGTGAAGCTGGAGGGACTGCATTCCATCCCAGGGGTCTTGGTGTTGAGTCTCAGCTCTGTGTGTAGTGGCTGTGGGAGAGGGCGGCTCCCCAGCCTCTGACTTGGGCTTCTTCATCTCTAAAGCAGGGCTTTCCCTCTGGCGATATTGAAGGCTACATGACATTCAGGGACATACTAGAGAAAAACTCCCGTGGTAAGCAGAACAGGGGCTACGCCCGGGCCAGGTACCAGGTTCCTTCACAGTCCATGGCCACAGGTCGAGGCTCCGCGCTCTGGGCCCTTGGACCTCCACTGTACTGTCCCAGCAGCTCCTGTGTTCACAATGGAAGTTTCTCGAGAAACAAGAGCAGCACGCTGTCATCATTTTGGTAAACACACATTTTTAATTTTCCGGGGCAGTCCAATTTTAAGCATTTGGTCCTGCTATTTTCATAAAAATCCAAATATCAAAAATCCAGGGTTTTGGCACCCAAACTGTCTCCTAAGACTTGAAGCCAGATGAAGAACAAAGGCCCTTTATCAGAAAAGACACAACATTCCCAGACTCAGAAACGACGACTACTGCTTTGCCTCCGCGGCCCTGCCCCTGCTAGCCCCTCAGAAGGACTTGCTGAGTCACAGCGAGGTCTGTGCAGCCAGAAACCAAAGGAGGCTGAGCTGAGAGAGTCAGGAAGATGGGAGGTCCGGCAGGCTTTGGGGTCCAGGACTTGGTGCAGGGCCCAGCATCGGCAGGCACAGCACCTGCGGGGCAAAGCTGAGAAAATGAGCTCCAGGTTCTTCCCACCAGGTGAGACGTGGTGGCCACCTTGGCCAGGGGACCCCAGGCACAGCAGGGCCGAGTGTGGGCTGGGCCCAGGCACATGAACTTCAACCGCAGGATGAAACTCTGTTGGTTCCCTGTTCTAAAACGGAGTTCCTATCCTCAGGAACAGAAGGCACCCAGGAAGCCACAGGCATGGGCTACATTCAAGGCTCACCCTTCATTTCAGGTGAAAGGAGATCAGAGTGCTGGAATTGGGTTCCAACACCAGCATCCAGGTGTTCTGTAGATGTCCCTCCAAGGAAGGACCAGAGAGAAGCCATGCTGATTCCAGGGTGGAGGGGAGAGAGAGGGTTCTCTTATATCCAGACAGCTCAGGAAAGAGGAACAACAGGATGCCAAACTGAGCGTTCTCTAACACTCGAGATGGGGGCCACCAAGTATCCAACATGGCAGCCAGACCATCACAGAGGCAGCGGGAGGTGTGAATGTGGTGCCACCTTCCGTCTTGGAACGGTAAGCACAGGCCCCTCCCTCCCAGCTCTGCTCCGAGCAGCAGCTTCCTTACATTCTCAGCTGTAGGCAGGAACCTAGGGATACCTGCCCCGGGCACTTGTCAGGGTTCCTTTGCTCCTGGGTTGGGCTCTCCCAACCATAATCTTGAAGACTTACAAGGGATATAGAAACCAGCCCTTCAAAACAGCCAAGGCAGGAAGCTCAGAAATCTCCAGCTCAGGAAGCCCCAGCACCCTAGCAGTTGTGAGACACGTCACTGAGCAGGGGGCGCTACCTCTGAACCCCCTGCCTTAGAGTACAAGCATGGAAAGTCTCACAGGGTCCTCAGAGGATGCTCTGGGAACGGGACAGGGGAAGAGCTGCCATTAGACAACCCATCTAACTACCGGGCTACCTCTGAACAGTGACTGCAAGCAATTCAGAGGTAATTGTCAACATGCTCTCCTGGAAGCTTGGAATGTCAATGTCCAATCTGCGGCTTCCAGAGCAGGAGAGACCACTGACGCTTTCTACGTGAGATCAAGCCTCCTCTCAGGACTGAGGATAGAAGGTCCTGTGCACACTGGAAGAGTAATCAGAGGGAGAGGACAGCCTTCACTTTCCTGCCTGCCTGACTCTCCTGAAATTCCTGGAAAATCTATCTTGTCCTGAGCACAAGACGTTGGTGTCCTCTCTGAGCTTATATTGTTAAATTAACACAAGTAAAAGTCTACTTGGAAAAAAGGAAGCTGTAAGCTGAGCTAAGAGGATTCTTTCAAAGTCCTCTGCTTAAAATGAGGGCAAAAGAGGGAGGTGCTTCTGCTACACCGTGGCAGATGCTTTCCAGTAAAAGGTCACAGTCTGCAATATCTTGCACCACAAAAACCAAGTTCATGGAGAAAACCAGGTAATAGCCAGAACTTCCAAAATTCCACGCAGCTCCATAATCAGAAGACTCAAAAACAATCAATTCTAACAATATTAGCACAGTTTAGACAGGTTGAATGCAGCAATCATGATAGGATTCGGCTTTAGAGAAGTAAACAATCAGCACAGGCAGGTGAGGGAAGGGGCAGAAGGCAGAGTGGAGCTGATGAGCTGCAGGGACAAGGACAACGCTCACAAAGGAATGGAACACAAGGCAGCACATGGCCACTCTGAGTCAGAGGAACAGGAGGTGAGAGGACCCTGCAGGACCTTGTTGCCTGCAGACTCTGCACTCGCCCAGGCTAGTGCACTCCACGGTCAGAGGCTGGGACTTGGTCCCACCAACATTACTGCACACTGGGCCCTCCGGCCGATTCCACCAACCATGAATCAAAACCCTTCCGAATCAGGATTTGTGTTTGTGCTGAACACGTACATGTTTCTTATCATTACTCCTTAAACAATGCAGAATAACAACCATGGAGCCTGCATCTACACTGTATTGGGTATTGCAAGTCATCTAGAGAGGATTTAAAATATATGGGAGGATGTGGTGGGTTGCATGCAAACACAGCCATTATTTTACATAAGGGACTTGAGTAGCTATGGATTTTGGAATCCAAGGGGTGGGTGGCTGGAACCAAACCCCCACAACGTCAAAAGATAGCTATAGTAGCAAAAATCACACATGAACCAATGCTACTTGTGCGTGTCATGATGACATCATTCCTGCGTCTGCCAATCACAGAAGAAAGTGTGCCAATGACAGCTGACCCGCCTCCTTCAGGACAGCTCCACTGTCGCTATGGAACCCATATGCACGGCAGCAACTGTCCCAAAGCCCATGTGAAGCACGTGTGCAGACACTGCATGGACACTATGCAGGAAGACCCAAGAAAGCAGGATGCACATGATTGGCAAGAGGCTCATCACCTGGCCAGGGGACAGATGAGTACATCTACATGCGCTCCCTGTCAGAAAAGAGGAACACAGCCAAGCCACCATTCCAGATGTTGTAGCTGGAACACCCCAGCTGCCACCGTGGGAAGCAGCTTTATGGCACTGTCAGGGCAACAAACGGAGGTTTCAAGCTGCTGGGATTCATAATCTACCCCTCCTGGGAAATCCTAGCTGAGTCACTTGAGCGCCCTGCCTAGTTTACGTAAGTCAGAGGAAATAATAATGACCCTTGTCCCTCCTGTTGAGAAATAAATGAAGCCACATATGCAAGGTACTGAGCCCAGTGTGGACACTCTCAGGGTCTCCCTGTCACAATCAAAGCCTCTGGAAGGTGAGCAGTCAGCAGGGGCTTTCTGTGCCTGGCCAGAGGAGGCACTCTGCAAGGTCCCCTGAGAGTATGAACAAGGCCTCGGAGGGACAAATCTCCTTCTTTACTCCTCTTTGTCCTCACAATACCAGGACAGAGTCAGAGGTGGGACCTGTGTTTTCCTGATGGTGACACTGAGTCTCCAAGGAGGTGGGCCTCTCACTAAAGCCACTCAGCTAACCGGAGCCTCCCAGCCTGTGACTCTGTGTGCTCCAGCCTGGACTGTGGCCACTGGGTGCCTAGAGAGCCCTGGGCCCGTGCAGGGCTGCACTCAACATCCCACGAGCGCTACAGAATATGTATTTAAAATATGACTTCTAATTCTGACACATTGCTGTTTCTCGCACTTAAAATCCCATTAGTTTGACACGCCTACAAAATACTCATATGTGAGACAAGATGTAGTTATTTTTAAGTTGCATTTGAAACCGTTATGTGTGGGGAGAAGTATTTTTGGATTGACTTTAATTGTGCACCTGCGGCAGCGGAATCACGAAGCTTATGGAGCTGACAGGGAGGTACAAACCCCAGGGGGGCCCGACCTAGTCCACTTGCTGTGGGGGTTGGAATCGGAGCCTGCTGCAGGCCCATCTCCACACTCTGGGGCCAACACCAGGTAGCACAGGTGGTGTCCAGAGGCCTCGCCCTGGCCATTAAAGCAGCACATTCACACTCTAAGAGCAGGTCTCGAGATACAGGGTAAAGAATCTACCACTGAAGAGAAAAATCCCCATAAAGACAAATGTGACTTCCATCCACCCTGACAGAGGGCAGGGGAGTGGGCTCTGCTGACTCGCTCATGGTGGGGAGCCTAGTTGCTCCCTGCACTCTGTCTCCCAGGGGTAAAGGACAAAGGAGGAGGTAAGATGGCCAGGAAGTGAGGAGAGGACACACCCACCGGGGGCCTGCTGCACAGCCCGGTGAGGCAGGCCATGGGCACTCTGTCCATGTCAGCCAGCTCTCGGCCACATTCTCTGTGCTCCCTGTGTGCTGCAGGGACTGCTGTGGGGCACCTGGAGAGACAGGAGCTGAAAACAAGGCCCCTCTCAAGGGGGATGGCTCATTCAGAGAGGGGTACACACGCAGGGAGACCGAGAGGGCTCGGGCACCCAGGGACTAACTGGGGATTTGTTCAAAGAACAGCTGGGAGCCACCAGGAGTATTCAGCAGAGGAATGAGGTGACCCAGCAAATGCTTCAGAATTGTCATCACCAGTTTCCCTGCTCAATCAACCCTGGGGACGCTCAGGAGGCTCATTTTTCTGATGAGGCAACTGAGGCTCAGAGACGTGAGGTGATCATTCCAAGGGTCTCGACATGGAGGAGCACACGGGCCAAGCTCAAACATAGCATGTCTGACCCCGGCACCCTTGCTGCCATGCTCTGCCCATCCAGCCTGCTGGTGGACAGTCCTTCCAGGTCAGCACCCCACCTTCTCACTCCAGGCCCTACAAGTTTAGGGTCAACGGGGCCTTGCCATTGACGGCAGGCGGCATGGATAAACATAGACAGTTTTATTTAAAGGATAACTTCATTTGTAGAGAAAGCATGGAAGGCATCAGATGAGCCCCCCTTGTTGATGCACAAAACAGCCCCACACTCCCGTGTGGATCTAACCCCTTGGGTCTGACTCTGGTTCCCCTTTGGAGACACCCCAAGGTGCCTGGGACACTCAGGGATCGACAGCAGGAACTTCTGGTCAAACTCTTTTCAGAGTTCCTGTGTAAAATACAGGAGGTTTTTTTTGTTGTTGTTGTTGTTTTTATTTTTATTTTTTGTAGTTTCCAATTGTATATAACCAAATGTTTCTTCACAGTTTTTTTTTTAAAAAAAAGAGTATTTCTAAACCAATCTGGATGGGCTCAAGTCTGGGGCCCGCAGCAGGACAGCAGAAGCTCAGCTTAGAAAACCCTGAGCCCCTGCACTCCCTGGGAAGGGGCCTCTGGCACAGCACACTTACAATGACCGCAGGGGTCCACACTGCCACTTTGAAGCCACTAGCCTGAGTGTAGCAGGGATGGAAGGACCTGAGCAAGATGGCACTTGTGCATAAGGCTTTGGAACCTGCACACCGTTACGGAGCGGACGGGGAAAGAGAAAGGAAATGTGGAACAGAAGAGAGCAACGCGGGGCAGGACAGATCAGACACTACATTGAGAAGAGCTGACCAGCGGGAGCCAGGGTGGGGGAATGGGCACCGGAGAGAGATGGGCAAAATCATGTCCCCCAAGAGGCCCATGTCCCATGCACATGTCAGGCTACGTGGCAAGGAGGAATGGAGACTACAGATGGGATCTGGGTTGCAGAAGGGGAGGGAGAGGGTCCTGGGGCATCTGGGAAGACCCAGCACAATCGACAGAGTCCTCAAAAGTGAATCAGAAGAGAGAAGCAGAGAGACAGCAGCACCCAAGGACTCGGACCGCCCTGCAGGCTCCCAAGAAAGAAAGGCCGCAAGCCAGGAGCAGGTCGGCCTCAGGGTGCTGGGACAGGGAAGGAAAGACATGCTCCCGAGCCCCCAGAAGGAACCAGCCCACCCACACCTTGACCTCGCCCAGTGAGACCTCCAACCGCCACACTGGGAGGGAATACATGTGGGTTGACTTAAGAGGCCACAAAAGTTGTTGGAGCAGGGACAGCAGGGATCAGCAGGGATTTCTACTGTGAGAGGCAAAGGGGTTCCAGGCAGAGAAACGCACCTGAGGAAAGGTGTGGAGTCAAGAACCATGTGGTGTGTAGAGTGTGTGGGGCATCACTTGAGAGGGACACTTGACAGTATCGAGGGCCAAGGTCACAGTGGCCCTGGAGCCTCAGGGATGAAAGAAAGGCGGGATGCACCCAGCCCCAGGAAGCACTAAGGATTTGACCTCGAGGGACCTTTGAGGTCACTGAACAGCCTGGAGGAGGTGGACACAGTGGAGATGAGAAGAGACTAAGATTGGCAGGGAGCCAAGGAGGAGCAGTGCCACCACCTCCCTGCCCCACGCCTCAGCCACAAGCAGACCCCTAGGCCTGTCTCACTTTGCTCCAGCTCCTCCCAGACAGAGGGCCTGTGGAGGGACAAGCTCAAGAGGGAGGCAGACCACCTGGTTTAGGTGCCAGGGACCTTACTTCTACCAAAGGCCATCCTGAAGAAGACACGCCCTCTCTGCATCTCAGCATGCTCTCTGCACAGTGAGATTTACGCAGCGATGCCACATTTGTCGTGAGAGCCCGGACTAACACATTTTAAATGCCATGCATGGTGTCCAACCCGAGCTCAGTGAACCCTGGCCGCATCTGTGACTGGAGCAATCGGAGTTGCAAGCAGAATGCACCAGAAGGGCTGGTACCTGGATGTTGAGTCTCCCTCGATGCGCTCCCAGGCCATAGCGCTTCACCGTGGAGGCGTGGAGCTGGAAGTCTGTGATCTTTAGGGTCTCCAGACCAAGAGGCGGGCAACCTGGAAGAACAAGGCGCGTTATAAACAAGGCCAGCTGCTGCAAGAAACCTTCCTGGTTTTCTAAAGGTGGTCATGTGCTCTTCCTTTCCCTCTGAACCCTCGCTGCCGGCATACTGTGTTTCTAGACAGATAGGGTCACTGCGACTGTCAACACTCTTGCCGCCACCTGCTTTCTGTTGCTTCGGCCCTGGTAGTCCTTCTCTGTCGCTGTCCCTGCTGCTGTCTGAGCCTGTTCCCAATTAAGGACCCTTCCACAAGGTGACTCAGTCAGACAGCAGCATGGGGTAACAATCTCAGAACAATCCCATGGTTGAGCTCTGCAAATCAATCAGAAGTTGTTGATTTTGCTTCAGTAACTCTGGCCTCCGCATTGTGCATGCTAATGAAGAGGACACCAAAATAGAAAGACTCTATTGTTGTCTGTTCTGACAACTTTGAAAACAGCTACTAGTACCTTTTGCCCCTGGAATAAAACGCCAGTGCTTGGGCAGACCCTGGTGATCGTCCAAGTTCAGCCCATCATCCTACACGTGGGAGTACTAACAGCAGCGGGGGCTGAGCCACAGGCCTCCCCCATTGGAGCTGTCATTCTTACCTGCAGAGCACTGGGTGGGTGGCCGTCATCTTGCCAGGCTCTCCAGCCCCCTGAGACCAGTAGGTCTTTTCCAATGGGACTCCTCCTGGGGTGCCCTGAGATCCCGGGGCACTTCCTGCCCGGTCGTGACCCACACAACTGCTGGCACCTGGTGTGCTCACCTGCAGACCTGCCACTGTGCTGGAATCCAAGTCTCCAGTGGCGCCTCCACCTTAGCACCTGACTTGGCGAAGCCCACAAAACTCCCAAGTAGGAGTGAACCTACCCATCCCTACCAGAAGTTAGACAGCTCCTAACGTAACGGGGTAAATGCAAACAGTCATGTGGGTCGCCACTGAGAAGGTGCCCCGGGATCCCAGGGCCCCCAGCAGATGTGGGGCACCTGAACATCCCGGATGCCTCCCCTCAGGGAAAAGCCTGCTGGTCCCAGGGGGCTGCAGGGCTGGCCAGAGGACAGCCAGCAGGCCTTCTGTGGGCACTTGCCGGCCAGGACCGCAGACACCACCAGGCCTTCCTTGAGTTCTCAGAAAGGGAAACCAAGGCCCTGAGAGCTGAGGCGGGTCACCAGAGACAAGCCTGCTGGCCTCAGAGCTCCAGCTGACACACGATGCCACTCGGCTCCCTGGCCCTGCCAACACCCGCTGGGAGGAGGCTTCCTGGACCAGGAACTGTTCATTTGCCATCTGCACTGTGCGTGGGAGGCAGAGGGACAGGGTCCTGCCACGGTGAGGAGCAGGAGCCCGCAGGTGAGATGTGGCTGTCCACCTCCTGGGCACTGCAAGAGGACAGGGGAGCTTGCGGTGGGCACTGGTGCTCTAAAGAGGTTCTCTGAGAGGGTCCTGCAGCAAGGGGGGATGGAGCGGGGGAGATGTGAGTGGGGCAACACGTGAGTGGGGGTCCTGCAATGTGCCTGGGGAGAGGCATATAGGAAGTGAAGGGGCCACGGGATGGGGCCACGCAGCAAATGGGAGCCATGCAGTGAGCCAGAGAGAGGCCGTGCAATAAGGGATGACCATCAGCAAGTACCCAGACCACCAGAGGCTGATATGCACTACCAGGAGGGGCACAGACTTCAGGTGAGAGCTGGTGGAAGGAAGTGGGTCCCTGGAGGCATGTCCTTGGGGATTATGTCTGACCCCTGATTCTTCCTCCCTCCCTGCTCCCAAGCAGCCAGGAGGAAAGCCTCCTCCACATACCCTCCCACCCAGAAGTCCTGCCTTGTCTCAGGCCCAGACACAGCAAAGCCAAAGATGGGCTGCACTCTGGACCCCAGGCCCCAGACACAGCAGGGGACAGCTGCTAACAGCACAGCTGCAAAGCCTGCTTCTCTGGAGCAAGAACAGCCACGCCAAATCCACAGCAAGGATGAACGGCTCCAAGGACACCTCCTTGTCTTCAGAACTAGAAATCCAGGAGGACGGGGGAGACCAAGGGCATCCCCAGCTGGTCCTGGAGAGGACCAAGTGCAGTCATCAAACCAACAAGGCTCCTCAGTGGCAGTTCCTGCAGCGAAGGCTTGAAAACAAATGAATTGGAATCTGGGCTCCATTGCCAACCAACTACCAGTCCACAATCAAGACAATTAAGGGCATTTTAGACATATGAGCACTCAGAAAATTACCCCCTCCCACCATAAGCATAGACCTTTCTGAGACAGTGTGCTGGGATAATGTGCCAGAGACAAGCAGATAAACCCTGGGGACAGCAAGAAGTGAGGACCCTGCCAGCCAAAGGACTCCAAACACAACACAGAGTTGGAACAAGAACTTGAGAATTCCTTCAGTTTAAATTCTCAAAGAAACATCTCTCCTTGGCCAAGGACCTGCCAATCACAACACTGCCTTTCAACAAGGAGGCCTTTCCTTCAGCCTTCAGGACACAAAGCGGAGGAAGACAGGTGCATTAATGATCAAGCAGAATGAAGGAGGAAAAAAGGGGTTTCAAGGCAATTTAGACATCTATAAGCAGAAAGCAAAAGACAAATCTTGGATGAACTATAACATATTTCTATTATTATGTCAAGCCATGAGAGAATTATTGTGCTTAAAGAATGCTTGAAATAAATGGGAGTCTCATTCACAGCAATTCAGCCCTCGTCAGTGTTCTGCTAAGCTCCCAGCCAGGCTGAGGGAGAGTCCCTTCCCTGGCACCAGGACCTGGCTCCCCAGCGGATCTGGGCCAGCAGTGCCACCCACTTCCTCAGGCAAGCTCCCCCACCATCTAGAAAAACAAGCAGTCATGTCTTTTACCATCAAATCACGTTTCCATTGCTTCTAGGAAGAAAAAGGCTCTAATCCTGAGAAGCATGTGGGTGAGCAGAAAGGTGTGAACAAACATTTCAGGAATATATCATTTAAGATCTGAGATGTGTCACAATTTGGAGAAAGGAGAGTGACAGTCATCAAGGATGAACATACTTTCTCTTAAAGCAAGCAGGGCTGTCTCCCAACACCTCTGTTGAGTAGGGTGCCTGCCGTCTCCCAGCCCTGGGCTCTGTTCCTTGGGAGGTGAAGATGGGCCCCTGCTTCACCCCACCCTGTCCACCCCATACTTCATTAGGTCTGTCCCTTGCTAGCACCCTCTGCACTGCAGACACTTTGCAGTGGTCCCTACTACCACCTAAATCACCCCATGTGTACATCAGCACTTGAGCCAACTGGGTTTGTGCATCATCTTTAATACCAAGGAGGTCTTTGTGACCCATAAGCTACAGGGCACAGTCAGAACACGGCATGTGAGTCCTGAATCGGGGGCACCAGTCCCAACACTCCACTCCCAATATCCCAACTCTGCTAGGGTGGAGACAGGTTGGAGGGAACGCTGTTATATGAAGGTCGAGTCATAAGAAATAGCTGAAAGGGTAGTGATTTGGAGGCCACAGGGCAATGTGCAAACAACCTCCAGGCCCTCTGGAAGTTTCTTCACTAATTCATAAGAGTAAATCTTCATAATGACCATAAGACATGGGCACATCATTCCATTCCCCACAGGAACAAACGGAAACTCAGGGAGACTAAGCTGAGCTTAGCAGCTACTAAGTGTCTGAGTTAGAACCTGAAAATCAAGTGCAACGCGGATCCCATATAGCCTTATGCCCCCTGTTTGACTTGAAAACTCCAAACTCTACTACAAATGCTAATTGCTTGTTGTTGTTGGGTCACACCAGGAAAAGGGCACTGGAGCTGGGACAATTGTCATCAAATTGGCAGAGGGGAGCTCAGGGTCCTGGTCCTTGCGGCCTGTGGTGGCTGCCTGCTGGAAATGGAGCAGGGAATTTCTAGGGGCAAGGGACAGGCTCCTGGTTATAATTCCCAGCCCTCCCGAACTTTTAGCTTCCATTGTTGCCTATAAATGGAATAGCTGTGATTTATGGAGTGCTTTCCTTCCCCTTTCTGAACTTGACATTCCCTTTGATGAATGAGGCGCACGGAGGCAGCTTCCTGGTGCGTGGGACATCACTGGAGTGGCTCCTGCCTGTCAGACACCACTGACTCCAGCCGCTCAGGGTGTTGGGAAATCTCTGAGCTGCTCTTTGTTTTAATGTTAACGGAAACACAGGAATGTAAAAGGAAATTTTATCACTAGAAGGTGACTTAGGAAAAGTCCTCAAGATCTTGGGGGAGGCAAGAAATACTTAAATAAAGAAAAAAGCACTAATCATAAAACATTAATGATTTTTTTAAATTTAAAATTCACATTTTAAATTTCAGAACATCTTTTATTTAAAAGACGCCATTGCTAGAGTGAAAAGGTAAGCCGAGGAGGGGGGAAGATACTTGTAATGCACATATCCAACAAGGAACTCACATCTGCAGCATTTTTTTTTTAGGGAAAGCAAATAAACAAAAAACCCTCCTATAAATGAGTAAATGAGCAAAAGACCTGGATGAGTAGTCACAAAAGTAGTCAGCCTGATGGCAAGTCATCAAGAGAATGCCAATTAAGACCACTGTGGCATAGCAGTACACAGCTCCCAGTACACAGCTCCCAGTACAAATAAAATCTTGAAAACTGATAATACCAAATGTGGGCCTCCAAAGAAAAGAAGCAACTGGACTCTCATTCACTGCTGGTAGGAGCGTTAACTGGTCTAATCAATCAGAAAAAATCTCTAGCAATACTAACTAAAGGTAAATACTCACACCCTAGGACCCAGCAATTCCACTGGAGGAAATACCCAACATCACACATGCACCTGAAGGCCAGCACAAGAATGAGCCTAACTGCACCATGTGTAATAGCCCGACACTGAAAACAACCCCAATGTCCGTCAATATGAAAATGAATGACAAGCTCAGTCTTGCAAGAGAATACTGTGAATCAATGTGCCGCAGTAGGGTGAATCTCCAAAACACAAAGCTGAGCAAAAGGAGTCTGGTTCAAGAGTACATGATGAATACCACCAAATTCATCCAGGCAGGTCATCTCTAACGGTGGGGATCTCTGAGGAGAAGCTGGGGAGTGCCAAGCTGGGGCAGCGGGAGACCCCAGAGGTACTGCTGGTTCTTCCTCCGTCTAAGCCATAGTTTAACAGCACATTCACACAATGTGCAAGTGGAGTCTAGGACAATTCATTTCTATGACGATTCCATATGATTTCTATAATCTTCTGTATACATGTTACACTTCAACAAATTTTAAAAAGGCCTCAGCTTTTCCTAACTACAACATCATACTGATTACAGACTAAACCTGTTTTTCCAATTCAGAAGGCATAAAAAAGAATTATGTTGAATGTAAAAAAAAAAAGGCTATTTCAAAAGTTACCATATATCTTATTGTCTAAGTACAAAAAAAATTATAGAGAAGAAAACAGATAAGTGGTTGCAGGAGTTAGGAACAGGGTGGGGGACATGCAGCTACCAAGCAGCAGCACAAGGGTGCTTTGGTGGGACAGGGGTCCTTCCACGAACCTGCACAGGACTGCACTCAGGCACACCGGCACACGCACAGCTGATGAAGTCAGATCATGCTCCGCGGCTTGTACCAACGCCAATGTCTCAATTCTGTTATTGTACCACAGTTGTGCAAAATGTCAGTACTAAAGGTGGAGTGTGAAGGCTGCACGGGATTCTTCCCCCCAAAATCTCTTTGCAACTTCCCGTGGTTCTGTAATTATTTCAGGGGGACAAAAAGCTGAATTTTTAAAAGAGGATTTAAAAGGAAAAACTCTCTTACACTATGTTCAAGATTATTTAATATATCTCATAAAACCACTGGTTGTTCACAGACTTTGTGGAATTCTCGTTTAAAATTCTGCAACCTCCCCCAAACTTGCCCCAAAACACATGAAGAAATAAAATAGGAAAGTCTCCCGACAGGGCTTCAACCTAATGCCAGATGTGGACTAACAGTCACCACGTGTGAGTCAGATGGAGATGGTTAAGGGGAAAATAGGGCTTCCCAAACGAGGGGCAAAAAACCTTTCATCCCTTTCTTGCTATGAGTGCCTCTAGCAAATCCAGGGTCTGCAGCAACTAGAAAATTAGACGCTGTCTATAAAAGCCCACATGTGGTTTTCTGGAATGGCCAGGAGCTTACCTCTCCACCCAAGGAACTTTCTAGAACTATCCATATCAGAAATTCTCAGAAAACAGCTAGACAGAAAGTAGGGGGAAGGCAGTGCCCACAAGAGGAGACAAGAAGAACACTGTCACAAAACACAGGTGATTACCGATCTTCCCAGCGTCCCACTGGATCGCAGTGTCTAAGGGCTCACAGCGGGAAACCAACTTTGGCCTCTCAGAAGAAAACCAGCAGAAAGATAAAAGGCTGCTAGAAACCAGGGTCAGTGCTGTCCTGGGACTGGGTGGGGGGCCAACCTGGGCGATATCTGTACCTCTGGGAAAAGCCTTAGACTGCCCCCCAATGGAGGAAATCGGAGTGGATCTTGCCGCATTCAAAGACGAGTAAAGACAAACACCAATGTGCAGTCGTGGGGAGCAAAAGTGTCTCAAAAGAAGATGAAAAGGGTACACCATCCAAAGGACGCCGAGAAATGATGCAGCTTTGAAAATGGTTTCATGTAATAGCTGGAAAATACTTTTCCCAGAAATTACTCCTCTTAACTATAGCCCAAGAGACTCGACCTTTACTTAACAACATCAACCAAAAAAAAAAAATGATATGATAAAGTTAAAAAATGAAAATATATTATAGGTTTTTAAATATTTAAAATAAGGACACATGTGAAGAAAACTAAATATTTAAAGGCAGAAATTAATCCAAAAGGAAAAAGCTATTCTTTCTAAAGTGGGATCTTGACCAATGCAGCAAAGAAAAATAAATAAAAAATCTAAGAAATGGAAAGAAAAACCAAAATTGTCATTATTTAGCATATCTTATAATTTTGCACTTAAATCCAAAATAATGTATTTTTATAAATAGTAACAGTTTAGTAAGGTTGCTGGATATGAAATCAACATACAAAAATCAACTATATGTCTGTATCCTAGCAATAAAGAGTTGGAAAGTTAAAATTAAAAGCATCACACAATAGCAAGTATCTAGGAATAAATCTATTAAAAATGCACATGACCTATAGAAAAAAAAATTATGAGCAATAGGAAAGAAGATATAACAACTGATGAGCTATACCATGTTCATGGATTAGAAGATTCAATGTTATAAATGTTTATTCTTCCCAAATTGATTTGTGAAATTAATGAAAATTTAACCAAAATTCCAAGAGTTTTTCTAGGATTTGACTAGATGACATAGATGTATGTTTGTGTGGTTCTACATACATGTGCACACAGTGGGTCAAGAATAACTAAAAGAAGGGGAGGAGGGGAAGAAGAAGAATAGAAAGAAGAAGGAAGAGAGGGGAGAAGAAGAAGAGGAGAAGGAGGAGGAGGGAGGAGGAAGAGGAAAACTACCAGATATAAAGATCTGTTAGAAAGTTAGAGTAATGTAGAGATCCGAGTGTTTCATGCATGGGTAGAAAAATGAAGGAGTGATAAATGGAGTAATGAGCCTTAAATCACTCATATGTAAGTGGACACTTGATATCCAACAGACAGAGGCAGCACTGTAGAGCATCATCTTCCTGTTGGAGCCCTCTCTTGTTCCACTCAAGTTGCTCTACCTGCATACCACAGATTATGTGGCTTATAAGCAACAGAAATTTGCTTCTCACAGTTGTGGAGGCTGAAAAGTTCAAGATCAAGCCACCAGCAGATTCAGAGTCCAGGAAAGGCCTGTTTTCTGATTGACATGCAACAGCCATTTTGTCCCTGCATCCACACTGGTGGAAGGAGCTAGGGCGTTTTGGGGAATCTCTTTTAAAAGAGGCACTAATCCCACTCATGAGGACTTGCCCTTCATGACTTAATCACTTCCCCAAAACCCACTTTCAAACACCTAGACTCCCTAGAGCACAAAGTCTTCTCGTGCCACCCATGTGTGCTACCAAGACAGGGGTTCTGTCTCCTGAACCCTTGTCTGGAGCAAACACCCAAGTCTTTGTCCTGAACACTGAAGTGTTAGTTCTGGCACACTGCATGTGCCCAATAAACAGGTGTGCCATTCTTTCCAAGTGCTACTACCAATAATGAGTGCACCCCATGACAGGTCTGTAGGAGCCCTGCACTTGAGCATTCATACTCTCTCAGAATCAAAGAGCCACGCATAGGAATCACTATGAGACAATGAGAAAAAGGCACAGGGGTGTGAAAGAGAGATGTGCCGGGGAGGTTCTCTGGAGGCAGCACTTGCCAAACACTCATTCTGAGGCAGGGCTAGCAAACCACAACCTCAGGAGAGCCAGATAGGGTCTACCACCAGCAGATTTTGCATGACCCATAAGAATGAATTTTATATTTTTAAGGGTTACATTTTAGGTGGTTATATAAGTTCTTACATAATGTCCTCAATTTTGCCTCTTAACCAATAACATATTTACAATTTGATATTTTATAAAACTTTTCTGAACTCTCTTCCAAGGAATATGGAAAAAAAAAATCCCAAGATAGCAATCAAAATCAGCAAACTTTGCTAAGATCTTAGTGTGTCCTACATGTGCTACACTCGGCAGACACCGTATAATCTTCACAGGATGCCACTAAAGAAGATGTTATCTCCACTTTACAGAGGCAGAAACTGAGCCATAGCAAAGTCAATAACTTATCCAGAGTCTCACAGCCAAGAAGCATAGAACCCGATCCCAAAAGCTGTCCTCTGAACCACCTGCTCAGCCACTGGTCCAAGTCCCTAGGGAAAGGATGTACAAGCGGAGGCTTAAACCACAGGACATATGTGAGAAACACCCTTCCATCTGGCTGGAAAAAGGAAAGCAGAGGCCAGAAATGGGTCCAGCCATTGCCAAGTAGGAAATCATTTTGCAAGCTATACATGGTAAACGGCATGGCATATGGTAATTTCTCTACAACACTGTTTAGAGTAGCAAAAGATTGGAAACAACATAAATGTCCATCACTGGATGATTAAATGATGGAGTATCCAATTGGTGAAACACTAAACAATCAAGGATATTCTTTATCTCTGTTGTAGTAGTCAGCTATTGCTGTGTAACAAACCATTAAAAACTCTTAAAGGCACACAACAAGCATTTCTTTCTCAAGTGTCTTGTTGATCAGCTGGGCTCAGCGCAATGGCTGTAATCTACAGGCTGTTCCACTCCCTACTCAGCCTCCTTGGGCCAGTGACCTAAGTGTGTACATTTGGAAACCAGCAACACCTTTTAAGCCCTCAGCTCAGCACTGGCACACGGTCACTTCTCCTCATTCTATTTGCCTAAACAATCCCATGGACCAGCCCAAAGTCAAGGGGCTTTCATCTGTTAAGAAGGGAACTGAGAAATTGCCTGGCAAAGAGTGTGGATATAGAGAGATGAAGTAGACCAGTAAGTGACCAACCCTGTACGTCATTACAGAACAACATCTAGAATGCAGGTGGGCCCTGACACCACAGCTGCTCCTTAGTCATAGCGACAGCCAGATTCCTGTTCTCTCCCACAAGACTAGAGCTCCCCAAGGTGACTTCCACAGCTGAGACAAGCCCTTCAATGCCATCCACCTCACAACTCGATGTGGTCAAGATCTGCACTGGAAACTGCCTTGGACATGACATCATGGACACCTGCACTGCCCACCACCTTGAACTTGATATACTGGCCATCTGCACTGGCCATCACCCTGAACTTGATGTAGTGGCCATCTGTACTGTCCACCATCCTGAACTTGATGTAGTGGCTATCTGCACTCCCCCAGCCTCTGCCACATCTCCATCAAGACGCCCTAGTGTGGCCTGAGGAGATGCAGAGAGGAGACTGACTCTGTCCTGAGAATGCCCAGCTGTGCACCTGAGACCCTGTCATGCTCAGCACCACCCCACAGGTGCAGCTGCCTGACTCCAGGCCTGTCGCTAACTGCTAGGCCACCCCACACACACACCCCAGAGCATCGTCACCCAGCTCTCTTCCACAGCTGCACATCAGGAACATCCCACCTGCTCGTCCCCTCCCAGGCTCTCCTCAATCTTATTTTTTTTTTTAAAGAAGAATTTTCAGAGTAAAATCAGAGCCACGGTGGCCGCCTTTGAAGTGAGTGATCCTATCCTAAGGAAACCATGAGGCCAGGTCAGGAAAATAATCCCTAATGATCCAGGGGCAGGTGTGGGGGTGTCAGAAAAGGAGGCGACTTCAGACATCAGTAAGAAAAGAGAAGGAGAAGATGGGCCTTCAAAAAATCCTTCTCAAAATATCTCCTCAGATTTTAATAACTTCGATTCTCAGTATGAAGAACTAAGAGCGTTCAAACCCACCGCTCTGCTGAAACTACTAAACATCTGCACCAGATACAGGTGAAAGCATTAGAATACACAAGGTAGTGAAGACCAGCCTGACCCAGCTCTTCACAGCGGCCAGAACCCGGGCACTACTAAGGCCGAGCTCAAAGCCACCCCAGCCCTGCAGCCTTTGGGAGCGAGCGTTTTACCAACCTGTTTGGATGGAAGGACAGAAAGTCAGCACCCGAGGCCCACTCAGACCGAGGCCATCAGCACCCAGTTAGTTCAGACTCTGGGAGAAACCCAGAAACACACACAGCCCCCACGCCACACTGGATCCTCAACGCAGCCTTCTGACGGCTAGTCCTCTCAGTGGGCAGGGGTCCACTTATTACTGACTTCTGGTTTTATTTTAGAATGTTCGTCCTACCCGTGATTTCTTTGCTGGTGGGTTCTTAGAAACACAGTGCCAAATCCCACATTGTGCCTGGGGGTACATGCAATTCCCTCTGTGACAGCTCACTGTGTGACACAGTTTATGGGTTCACATGGCAGCTGAAAATGAGTCCTGTCTGTGTGAGATGTTCTGCTTATTTTCAGCAGCAGCACTGCTAAGCAAACGGGTAGCGTCAGAGAACTTTGGGTTCAAATCTGTTTTATCAACTGTAAACAGCATAACACAGTGTTGCTTTCCTCATTTGCAAAATATGGATAACAACAATGATAATAACACCCTCAATGCTCAGGGTGCACTGGGAGACGTCAAATACTAGGCCAAGTACCTGGCAATTTACTGAAGTATTTAACAAACGCTGCTATGGCTAGTGTCAGCAGAAAGGCGATATTGGATATGATAGTTCAAAACAACAAAGAGGCAATAACAGTCATGGGATAGTTAATAATAGTAAAGACTCAGCGAGTGGATCAGAGCTTGGCCACGAGTCTCAAACTAACTCCTTGGAACGTCCTGAGCTAAGTAGTTACAGGACTGATGTGTTCACCTAGTGCAAGATGCCAGGCCAGCACTGCAGACTGTCCAAATAGAAGCCTTGATCTCTGGTTCCCAGGGCCCCTGGGTCAGGTTGGGAGGTGAGAAGTGCACATCCAGGGCTGTGGGCAGCTAAGAGGTCCCACAAGAAAGGAAGTGAGGTCTTGGGGAGGGGGAAGAGGCGGGAGAGCACCAAGGGCCCCAGGAGAGTCAGAAATGACCTGCATGAACGGATCCGAAAATCAGGCTGGGAGCTGGGACATGAGTGTCTCCACCACCGCGGTGGCTCCATGCTCAGGCTGCAGCCGCAGGGGCCTGTGCCTACCCGGCACAGCTCGCCCACGGGGAGGGGCTCTCCGAGAGGCTCACTTACTTTCTCTGACAACGTCTCCCGGCGCCGGGACACTGTGGTCGTCGCTGGCGGTCTTGTCCAGACTCTTGCTTCTTCTGCCTTTTCTGTTGCTATTTTTCCCTAAAAAGAGAAAGATTCCTTTACTTCCACACGTCAGAGCCACCTGGGGTGTCAGAGCTCACCGTCCTCTCCTGCACATCAGCCATCTCCAGCTCTGTGTCCCTGTCCCTAGAGACGGTGCCTTGGACTCTGGGGCACCTTGTAGGTAATGACAGCGTGTTAAACGCACACCTGGTGAAAGCCACGCACACCTGCACGTTGTTATGATTATGAGACTGCAGAAGGCTCTTGCCCTCCCTGAGGCCCGGCCGCGCCACACACAGCTGCTGGAGCTGGAAGTGAAACCCTGGAGTTCTGACTCCAGTGTTCCCCCACAGGGGGCTGCCCCCACCTAAATCTCCCCAAGGCCCCGGCTTGGGAGCCTGCAGGTAATGATGCTGCCCATCTACTGGAAAGCCACCTCGCCGTGGCCCAAGAAGCCCGCTGGCTGCGCTCCTGCTTCTCCTGACAGCCCCACCGGCATCCCTCAGCTCATGCTTCCTCCCCCCAGAACTGGCATGTGCTGCTCAGCCTCCCCAAGTGCCCTTCCCCTCACTCCTGAACTAGCTCGCTCCCCCCCCCACCCACCCCTGCTGCAAGTCTCAGCATGGCCTTGCCTCCTTAAGCTGCCTTTCCTGACCTCTCCGCCTAAATCCAGCCCTCCACTGATGGCTCTGATAGCCTCCAGTGAGGGTCCAGTTGCTTCCAGGCAGAGTGTGATGTAGGAGTTGGGGTGCATTTGAGGAACCAAGGAAGAGAGGTAGGGAGAGAAGCAGGGGGAGGCCAGGCAAGTGGCCAAGCAAGGCTGTGGTCCCCTCGGCCTGAGACCGGCTTGGCTAGTCACCCGGGAGCTCTGGAGCAGAAGCCGCACACACAGTTGTCCCCACCTGAGACGAGGGGCTGCCTCTGACTGCAGACGGACATCTGGGAAGTGAGAGATGCAGCCTCCACCAGGATTTCTCCAGGAAGGGAGGAGCTGTGAGCAACCAAGGCCCGGGCCCCAGAGCCTGGGGAAGAGTCTGGGGGAAATGACGGGGGCTCCAGCAGCCTCCTCACAGCTCCACACACCTCTCCTGTGTGCGTCATTAGGGTGGCTCTGTGACGTGTCTACTCAGAAGGCAGGGGCTGCACCTGGCTCTGCTCACTGTCTACTGCCAGAGACTGTGCATAACAGGCTGCATGAATGACTGGGTGGCCAAAAGGACAAAAGCCAAAGGAGGGCAGATCCACAAGGAGAGACACTCGAAGAATAAGAGTCTCTAAATTAAAGAGATTTTAAACTGCAAGCTAAAAAGTCAAAAGCAGCTTGTGACTTGAACCAATTAATGAAGCTATTTCAGATTACTAGTCACCTGCTTCCCAAGAAAACCCTAGTTCTTCAAGAAATGACAAGGACCATTGGGCCCAACCCAGGGAAATCCTCTTTTGTTGTATTCTTGGGTGATGCCCTCTGGGAATAGCTTTCATTTCTCATGTAAGTTGAAACAGAGTTAGAAAAATGGGTGTCCCCTTCAGAGTCTAGAAGCCAGAAAACTGACACTTCATAATGGCTGGAAGAGGACCGACTCAGAGACCTGGTCACATCAATACCTGCTCAGTGTCACCATTGCAGCAGTCCTGATTCTATGGGTGGGACTGTCATGGCCAGTGTCCACCACAGACAAGATGGCCACTTCCAAAAGAGCCTGACAAGCAGTGTGCCCAAAAGACCTTGGTTATTCAGGAAGATTGTAGCACAACTGTTGGTGACACTGAGCCTGGTGTGGGAGGGAGATACGGGGTTCTACCGAAAAAATAAAGGTTCACAAGATGAGACCAACATGCGGGAACAGGGTGCCCAGTGGTAGTGGCAAGTAGTACTGAGATCACAGTCGGGAGGGCCCAGCCACCTTCTCTGGGCAGAGACCACAGTGGTCAGGAGCACCATCCTGGGAGCCTGGCTCCAGTGTGGGGCCCGCCCCGTGTGCCCTGCATGGCCAGGGACCTGCCCTACTCATCTGGGCTCCCTCTTCAGCAGGAGACACAGTGCCACCACAGAGGAAGCTCCCGGGAGGAAACAAAGTCACGTGTGTGACCCGTGGTCACCCCCGAACAAAAGAAGGCTTCTATCTTTTCGTGGCCAGCGTCTTCCCTGAGCCCCAACATCACAGAGCACTGCTCCAGTTGCTAACAGCGAACACGTGTGGCGCGATTCACAGTCCACCAGGCATTCCTGCAGTGACTCCAGCCCTCGACCTTGGCAAAGACTCCCAGGGGCAGGAGGCTCATTAAGAAGAGCGTTTTGCAGATGGGGACACCGAGGCTCAGCAGGAGGAAGAGGTCTGCACAAGGTCACTGACGGAGCAGGAGGTTCGGAGCAGGAGATTGACTCCAAACCTGAGCCCTTCCCAGCTGGCTTGCAGGCTCCCTTCCACAGTCCCCTCCTCTCTGGAAGAAGAAGGGCAACATATGGTCTATACAGATGAAAGAAGAAAGTGGGGGGGAGAGACTTCAGAGAAGGAGCCAGAATCAAATCAGCATCTCCATCTGGGCTGCGTGACAACACAGAATTCCTTAAAAGTAGCAAACTGAAGTGCCAGTGAGGGCCACATGTTCTATTCTGGTCTACAGTGACAAAGATACTTCAGCTGCTTAATAGAAAACCATTCCCCTCTCTGCACAAGCAGCTGACAGTAGCAACCCCCAGTCACCGAAAACCCTTGGCTTTCTGCAGCTTTGCCCTTCCCCTGGAAATTCCAGCCCCAGAGGGCTCTGAGTCCCCTCTGGAGGAGGGACCTGGCCCAGGACTCTGAGGTCCCTGCCTGCTTCTCCTCAAGGAATAAACCCCTTGAGGAGAAAAACCCCACCAAGTGGGTCCTCGGGAGCACCCCAGAAATGCAGCCTCCAGGCCTCAGGCAGACAGTCGTCGGGGGTCCCTTAGCCAGGGCCAGGGGGACTTGGCAGGTGCACACACACAACCTCGAGGACAGTGGCTCGATATTCCTGCTCCACGTGGCTGTGAGCAGGAAGGGGAGGGAGGCAGAGGGGGCAGCCTGGCCCCATTCCTTTCCGAGGACGGGCGGCTCCCAGAGGAAACAAGGATCCCCAGAGGATTGCGTGAATCCTGAGAGGCGGCTCAGTGGCTGAAGGATGTGTTCCCTTCCAGTCACTGGTGACCTCTGTGGTCTGGCGGGGAGGGGACACTGTGGGGACATGGAGGCAACAGTGAAACTTCCCAAGTATGTTTTATCAGGACCAGACCAAACCCAGGCAATCGGGCAACCAAACAGCCCCTCCCCCTCCTCTCGTCTGCTGTGTCTTCCCTGAGAACCAGGCTGGTTGGCCCCTGCCCCTAGGGTCCAGCCTGTCATGCAGGAGACTGTCTCCACCAGACCCAAGGCATGGGGGACAGTGGGGTCAGCTGGGGCCTCAGGGCCTTTGTGGCCACCACTCCCGCCCTCTGTGCAGTCAGCAGTCCCTCCCTGACCCATAACCAGATGGACTTCCTTATTTTTAATTTAAGGAGGCACAGTGCTACCAGCAGCAGGGCACGGGTGGGCACAGTAGGCACTGTGCAGTACCTGCCTGTTTCAGTTTGGGTTCCACCTGAACAGAGCTGGGGACAGGAAGGTCTGGAGAGCAGGACTGCGTCTGAGAGGTGATTTTAGGCAGCACAGTGAAAGGACAATACCAACAACGCAGGGGTGTGGCTGGCAGGACCCCTGGGGCACAACCTGGCAAAGACTTGAGGAACAGGGGAGAGGTGCCTCTGAGCTGCCTTCCACTGAGCAGGCTGAACACAGACCATCCAACGTCACAGCTCCTCCAGAAGGGTGAGGGTATTATTGCCTCCACAGAGAGGAATCAAGGTTTGGAAATGTCACAAGCCCCCGTAAGTGGCAGAGCCAGGCGCTAATGCCAGCTCTGTGGATCCTGGGATCGCCCCACACGCCTCACAGGGACCAGTGTTCCATATATATGCAACATCAGAGGTTCACATTAAAATTTAATTTAAAGGTGTTCTATGCTGTGCCAACCATCCCATGGTGCCCAATGCTAGTTGGCTGCTAGCCAAGTGGGGACACCAGTCCTTTCCCAGAGCCAGCCAAAGAAACCATGATCACCGAGCCACAGCCACAGTGGCAGAGACCTGAGTGGGCCACAGGGGGCTGAACCTTCATTGCTGACAATGCCAAGCGGGGTGCTCAGGGTCCCCAGCCCCCAGGGGACATCCGGATGATGCTCCATCTCAATCCAAGCTCCAAGGCCAGGCTTCCTGCATCCCAGCAGTGAAGGCACCGACCGCCACGAAACCTGGCAGCCACGGACCTTGAGGCGCACAGGGAAGCATGAGCCACAGCATGCAAGCCAGCTTCCCCAACTGTCACGAGCCATCCACGGGCTGTGTGTGAGAGCTCTGTGCATTTGTGCATACGAGGGGACTGGTCTGGCATTGCACGCTGATTGGGCTGTGCCACACAAGTGCGCCTTTCCTCTCACTCTGCCTGGGATCCCACACAGCACCTGAGATGGGTGTGACTCGCCAAGATGACAATCAATCTGCTGACCACAAGATATCGCAAAGCAAGATTCCACCTTTGAAACCCTACTCCCTGCCTTATTTGGTAAAGAACATTCCATCAAACTCCCTTGTGTGTTTCCCCCCAAATAAAATAAAAAGAATCCGGGTGCACACTCTCTTTCCAGCGCTGCTCAGTGTGGAGCTGACCCTTGGGGTCGGAGAGCAGTCCCTCCCTCGATCTTAGAAACTCATGTTTGTGTGCTGCGTGCATGGTTTCTTCGCCGTTTTCTTAGTTACTGATACAGCCAGGTCCTCTAACACCAGCTCATCTCGTCAGCCCAGCCAGCTGGCGAAGGGTCTCCCACCCTTTATGATCCAAGCCTAAGTTCTTATTTCTGGAACCATGGGCACAGGCAGGAGGGAATGTGCCAATGCTAAGTTGACTTTGGAAAGCATTTTGGAAAGGGCGGTGGTGCCTTAGAAAGCTGATTTTAAAAAAATAAAACATGTCCTTTCCCTTGGAGTTTTGTAGGAAGTTGACCTGGACAAAACACACTTATGATTAAACCCAGAGTGAGCCTGGAGGTTTGCTTGTTGGTTCTTTGGGTGCTATAATAGCATCATGGTGACACTGAAATATTTATAAACACATTCTCCTAATCCTCACACTCCAGCTTTCCCAAGAGAAGACACTTCCATCCAAAGGCCACACTGCCTCATGCTGGGGGAGAGATGTAGCAAAGCTGAGAAGTATCCTGTCCACCAACCGGTGGCAGCGCACACAACAGAAAGGCCTTTGTTGACAATCACACACGCTCAGATAACAGCTCTGGCTACTTCCCCCGCAATTGAGACACAACACAGTACAAAATACAGACTGGATGATTCTGGGCATAGACATACGAGCAAACATGGCTCACTGCCCACTCTGCAAATTCCACGGGCTCAGGACGACAGTGGCGGTGGGTTTGTACATCCTCTATCACCACACAGCCTCACTGCTGCCTGAAGAAACCACAAACAAAGGGATACACAGGAACCCACCCGTTATGCTACATATCTGAGCCTACTTCTGAGCCAAGGTGCCCTGGAGGGAGAAAAAAAAATCTTCCCATCACTTTTTCTGAGTCTTGTTTATTATTTTGTTTCTAACAGTTAAGTGGAGGGGGTGAGTTATGTAACTATGGTTTATTACTCTGTGCCATGTTATTCTTTAAAAAGAGTAAGGCCACTAACCAAAGTCATCAATTTGGAGATGTCATGCAAAGAAAGCACACCCCAAATGCACTGGTGTGCCCACCATGGAGGCACGGGACCATGCAGACCAGGGTCCTGGGGCTCCCTCCCTGAGCCCCAAAGCATTCCAGCTTCAGGAACCTAGAAACCATGGAGTTTAACTCAAAGCAGCTGAATAAATAGAACTAGAGGGAAGCAGGTTGTCAAGCCTGTGTGAGGAAGAACATTCTAGCAACTAGTACATTCATCCAGTGAACCAGCAGCCTCCAGATGGTGAGAACCCATCTGTGGCAGGTTGTGACCAGGGACTGTGCATCCTCCCCTCAGGCCTGCCCAGGTCTTACTCAGTGACCATTTAGGCTCCTCCAAGTTGTAATGTTCAGGAATGAGCTGAGGTTCACAAAGGAGGACTTCAGAAATTGCATGACACCCAAGTCCACCACAAACTCAAAAAAAAAAAAAAAAAGGATTCCATATGCTCAAGGGGACATGTACACACAAGCATAGTAAAAACTAGTGGAACGTGATGTTGTAATCTGGTTAACATTGTTTTCAAATGTCATTTTCCTAGTTTCCATGCTGTATACAGCAGTGTCTCTCAACCCCCTGGGGATGTTTGGCAATGTCTAAAGACATCTATGGCTGTGACAATGACAACTGGGGGAGGGTGCTACTGACACTTAGTGGGTCGATGCCAGGGATGCTGCCAACATCCTCCAACTCGCCAGGCACCAGCCTCCTTGGACCTGCACACAGTTGGTCCAAGATGTCATGGTTGCCACTGCTGAGAAACCCTGTGCTACAGTTAGCTAAGGTTTATCTCTGGTGGAAACTGCGGAGTAGGGTGGTGGGACTTCACTGTGCTATTTTTGCAATTTCCCGTTAGTCTGTAATCATTTTAAACTAAAAACTTTTATAAATGTTTTCAAAAATTTCATCCCACTCTATATATCAGGGTTCTCCTCGTGGAAGACGCAGTATTATCCAAAATGCCTGGGACAAGAAGGGTTTCAAGCTTTGGAATTTCTTGAATTTTAGAATATTTGCATATACCTGATGAGATATTGTGGAGATGAGAATCAAATCTGAACACAATATTTATTAATGTTTATATACCTTGTACACATAGCCTAAAGGTAATTTTACACATTTTTAATAGCTTTGCATATGAACCATTTCGTGGTGTGGAAGTTTCCACAGTGCCACCTTAGCGCCCAGCCCGTATTTGGTACCCAGTGTGCAACATCCACCCAGTGCAGAGATTCAGCCTGTAGGCTGGGGCCCTGTGTTCCCTCCTCCATAAGAATCTTTCCAAGATAATATGACACCCTGCTCACACAGCAGCCACTGAAGAGATGCTCACTCCTATGACACCGTGAGCAGAGTCCAGGCCAAGGCCCCACTCCAAGTGGGAAACCATTGTTTCCTAACACAGTTTAACTGCACAGAACTGACCCCCTTGATCTAGGTCACTCTTAAACCTGACTCTTCCACTGCTTGAGGTCCAGATCTACTGAGTGAACACCAAAATTCAAAACCAAATTTTTAAAAAATAGAAATAAAACCAGCCACAAAATAAAAACGTGAGATAAGAGTCCCCACACATGGATGACCCTCGTGGAGAGGAGCTCTAGAAAGCCCCCACACAATTCATTGGAAATAGCAGAAAGCTTGGAAGCAGCTCCCCAGCAGGCCAGCTTCCTAAGATAGTCTGGAATTCTCCAGGACCTGTTTTGGGTTTGGGGGACCCTGTCTGGGTAGATGCTAGAGGCGCATTTCCTGCGGGAGCCAGGGCTGGCTATTCAATAGGAATAAACTGCTTTTTGTCCCACAATCAATCTCTATCTGCAAGATGACTTTCCAAAAGCAAATGACATCCTTCATGCAGATTAGGATGCACCTTGATTTCTCCTTCAGAGACCCCATTCCAACACCAACAAGTGCTATCTATGCTCAAAGGACAAAGGAGAGCCACATCCCCATATCTGAGTCCACAGACATATTAGACAGTGAACGCTGCTGAGGGCAGGCTGTGACTTTCTGAGCTGTTTTCTTTAGTGGAGAAAGCTGTCTCAGGAATGATGGCTAGTCACTAGTAAGAGTCCCCAAAAAGCAAATTGGCTCACTAGGCAGGCCATAAACATCAGCATTGCCCAAGCTCCCTTATTTATTTCTTTTATACCCCATACTCTCATACTTCTACCTCTAACTGTTTTCTCCTAGTCCCCCAATTTCCATGAGACCCATGAGGGTAGGGGACAGGTGGTCTTATACTTTCTATCCCAAGGGTCTCCCCAGCACCTTGTGCTGAACAGGTTCTTAGGGATGAAAGAAGGCCTCCCAGGAGAGTGAGAACACCTGTGAGGTGCAGGTGCAATGGAAGCTACAGTCAAAAGGCTTTTGCAGCAATGGACAGAGTCAGGGGTAGCAAGCAGCAGGTTTTACAGTCTTCCTATCTGCAGGTGAAGAAGTTAAGAAGAAGTTAAGGCTCCAGAAGCAGAGCCAGGAGCCCCAGACCCCCAATTTGGTGAGCCCAAGACCTGGCTGGTAAGCAGTCTGGAGCTTCAGCCACCTTTCCCTACCACCACCCCAGGGACTACCAGCAGCTAGCCATGCTAAGCACGTAGCAGATAAAACAACAACAATAACCCAGGCAAATTCGACTCCAACCATTAAACCAAAGAGCACAGGAGAAGGGCTTTCAAATCTCCCATGTCAGCAAGTGACATTGAGCAAGTTACTTCAACTGTCAGTGCTGCCAGTTCCTCATCAGTAGTTCAGCAAGGACATCCACCCTCCAGAGCCACAGAAAGAACATATGAGTCTGGTGCACATAAAGACCAGACACGGTCAGCATCCTACAAGTGGGAGCCTCTCTGTCCACTCCCATTAGCAGCCACTGTGGCTTTTACACATCTTAATTCCCACAACTTTCCCACTGGAAACAGTGGGAAATCTGGATGGTTCAGTTTAAGGTCACACAACTCCTAGAGCCACCTGTGAAACACAGCAGGGCCACATGTATGTGTAAAGAGGATGCTCAGGTAGGGACACCTTCTCAAGAGTGTCCCAACCCCCACTTCCCTGCTACCCTCACTGGTGACTTTCAGGAGCAGTTTAACCAAACAAAGGTGTCATCTTCTACGCCCCGGCTCTGTGACGGTGTCCCTGAGCTTCAAGAAAGGCTCCTGCAGGGTTGGAGAGTCTGGCCAGAGCCCTGATGGAAGGGCCCTTGCTCATTCCCCACTGCTAAAACACCAAGCCTGCGGCGTGCACGATGAGCAAGGACCACTGGAAGGGACAATTGAGAGAGAGTTCCACCTCACAAGGTTAGTGCAGTGAACCAAGTGGAAGTCATTCCCAAGACAGGGCTGGCAGAGACAGGAGGGATTGGAGAAGGGTGTGAGGGACGGATGGAAACAGCCCACTCCAGGCTGCCAGCCCCCGAAGAGCTTTCCAGGACTCAGGCAGCCTGGCCTCCCCACTATGGTACACCTGGGGCACTGGGTCCTGAGCCGCACAGGGTCCCCAGCTGGGGCTGTACCGGCCATCTTGCCCCAACTGGGTGGAGGATTCAAGGGACCCACTGACAAGAGGAGGGAGGGACTGAGAGGGACACAGGCTGGGTAAAGGCACTCTGGCAGAACTTTCCACAGAGGGCCACCTGCCAAAACAGGCCAGTCATTCACATGGCCAGAAAGGAAATTCATCTCAAGAAAACGCTGCCTGTGAAGACTGAGGAAGAAGGCAGAGCAGGAGGAAGTGCCCAGCAGAAAGATCCTCCGCCCCACAGGAATGTCAAGCTTGGGGGCAAAAGGTCCTGGCTCCCCCGGGCAGCTTCCCAATGTCCAGCTCTGGTGTCACCTGAAGAGACAGAGCGGGAGTGATCCTTGCAGCTCAGTGTGGGGAGCGCAGAGCACCAAGGAGGCAGATGAAGTCCCCAGGGAGGCGTGGGCACCACAGAAGGTTGGCTGGAAGCCAGAGTCCCCTGGCAGCATCCCCCCTCCGCCCCCCAGCCAGCGCCGGCAAAAAGTTACCTGGTGGAGGCGGAGGCGACTCTGCGTACAACTTTTCCCTTTTGGGCGCTTTCTTGGGCTTGGTGGCCCTGGTGGGCGGCCTGGGTTGGGGCGAGCGCGGCTGCCGCTCCTCCTCCCCGGGCCCCTCGGGCAGCAGCGGCGAAAAGGGCTCCAGCTCGGGCTCCGGGCGCTGGTCGTGGGGCTCCCGGCTCCAAAGTTCCTGCACGTAATAGTCGGGGTCCTCGACGGTCGCGCGCTGGGCTCCGACCCCAGCCGTGGCCACCGCCAGGAGCGCCAGGGCCAGCACGGGCGAGGCGGCCCCTGGGCCGGCCATGCCCGTTCCTCCTCGCGCCCTGGCCAGGGTCCGGGCCACGGGAGCGCCGGCGGGCCGCGGGCAGACGAGGCGCGGGGCAGGGGCGCAGGCACTGCAGCGGGCGCGGGGCGCGGGAGTCGGCGGCCTGGCGGGTGTGACCGGCCCTCCCGGGCGGGGCTGGGCCCGGCGGCGCGGGGCGGGCGCAGGGGCTCGTCCCGCCTCCCTCCTGCCCCGGGTCCGCCGTCCCGCAGCCCTGCCGCGCCCGCAGGTGTTGGAGTCCTGCCAGCCTCGGACTGTCCCTGACCTTTCTCTTCCACCATGCTGGCCAGCGTGCTGCCCCGCGGGGCACCCCTTTCCCCAGGAGTCCGGAGTTCCCCGCTAAAAGAAACTTCCAGGCATCTCTCAAATTCCTTCCTTTTACAGGTGGAGAAACGTGCCCCTAGCGGAGGCCAGACTGGCCCCGGGTGCAAATGCAGATAGAGCCCAAGGCCTGCTCTTCTGCCCTCCTGCCCCGCCCCGCCCGCCCCATGCACCAGACCTGCTGGCTCAGGAGCAGTGAATGAGGAATTCCAGAGGTCCCCCTCCCCCCCGCCTTGGATAAACCTCCCTCTGGACAGGGCCTACTGACCCTGGAGGACATTGTGTGTGATTCCTTGGAGAGAGAATGGAGTCACCCCAAGGACCACCATCCCAGAGTTCAAGAGGGGACGTTTGATAGCCCTGAGAGCAGGTCTGCCCAGAGTACCCTGCACTGCCTCCTTTCGGGAAAGGGCCTCCCACCTGAGACCACTGTGTGCAGGGTTTTCTTATGTAGGGAGGAACCCCACCATCCTCTCACTTATAGTCTCCAGACTCAGGGTGTTTGGGGAACCAGGAACAGCTCTGCGTTTCTTTTCCTACCTCAAAAAATCCCCACAAACTCTGTGACTTAAAGCAACACCTGCTTATTACCTGGAAACTCTGCAGGTCAGCAGCCTGACTCGGGTGTCTCTGTCTAAAGTCCAGGTGTGGGCAAGGATGGGGTCCTCTGCGAGTCCTGGAGGAGATTCTGCCTCTGAGCCCACTCAGGGTAGCTAAAGCTGGTCGGTTCTGGCAGTTGTTGGACTGGGGTTCTGTTGGCTTTCTATCTATGGAAGCCAGACTTCACTGTTGTTGACTCTATCCCTTCCAGGGCTTTCCACAGCTGCTAGAGGCCTGTCTTATACCTGCACATGAGCCTTAGACTCAGAGCCAGTACTGGCCCATCAAATCCACCCCACAACTTCAAATCTTCTACTTTTGCCACATCTTTCCTCCTTGCAGTAGGAGAAATTCTTCACTCTAAATGGCTTATGTGACTAGAGGGGCCCACTAATAATCCAGGACCTCCACCCTCCCTGCAGGTGCTCACCTTAATCTGTCTGCACTGTCCATTCTGTAACTTAGTCACAGATTCTAGGGATTCAAGTACAGCCATCTTTGATGGCTGATATAGGGACAGAGGACCCTCTAGCTGTGGGTTGGGCTCTCACCTTCCCAGACCCATTTGGCTTGGGATGTGATTCCAGGATACCACGGAGTTGAATCTGGATACCAGTGCAAGGCCTCCGTCTTCCCCTAGGAGCGTGGGGAGTCCCATTTCTGAGCCCCACAGTGGGCAGAGCTTGGGCCAGGAGAGTTGCTATTCTCTGCCCAGGCCCCTCTTGCCACCTCTTTCTCCCTCATTGCCCACCTAAGCCACCCAGCCAGGCCATTCTTTGGGGCAGTCTTCTGGGTTTCTAGGTCAAGTCCAAAGCAGAATGGCCAGGTGAGAAGGAGGGCTGCAGGTGAGGCAGTGCCTACTGGGAAGCACCAGGATTCTTGGACCTGGCTGTCAACCCCCCGGGACATTCTGGAATACAACCAGCAGAGATTTCCAGAGTGAAAGGGGAGGAGACTCCCTCCCTCCCCTTACGTTCCAAGCAGCCTGGGATGGGCTGGATCCCACCCGCTCCTCCATGATGTGTCTCCAGAGCCCACTCACAGGATCTGTTTTATCCGAAGCCAACTACCCCGGACAATGGGACAGGTCAGCATGAGGCTTCAGTGGCAAAAAAGAAAGGCTCCGAAATGAGCCACACACCTGGAGGTCCCAGCTAGCCTGGCAGCCCTCGCCAGAGGGGCTGCAGAGATGGCCCAGGCCAAATGTGTGCCCTGGATCTCCTCATCAGAGCCCTAGGGCTCGCTGAGCATGCAGACAGATGCCAGGCCCACCCAGACCTAAGGACCTCCTACGGGTGGGCTCAGGCACTCCCACCTCTATAAAACGCCTCAGCTAACTCACAGAGTTGCATTTTACAGAGGAGGCTGAGGGCCCAGACCCACCCCAGGAGGCCAAGGTCAGGAGGAAACTCAGCTTGGTCCGGTAGTTCAGCGTCAGGCTGAGTAAATCTTGGCAGCCCCAATCCATGAGTTCCTAAAACATTGTGCTTCTTTCCTGACACTTCTAAGGTAAATAATGGAACACAAACCTGTACTGTAGTGTCTGGGAAGCATCCAGAGAATGTCCCCAAGTGTGATTCTAGGCACATCCCCGGAATCAGGAAACAGTCCCCCTCTGGCTGTGTGCTTGTTTGTTTTCCCTGGAGAGACACATAATTAAAGCAAGCAGAACAAACAGAATGGGAATTGATTGCAGCATGCCAACTCTCTGGGGACTGCAGTCCGTGGCAGTTCCTGGAGCGCCCTTTGTCTGCCTCTCTCTGGGGCTGCCTGCCTGGAGATTGGTGGGAACAGTCGGAGTTCACAAGTGTAAGAAGAGAGGGCGGCGAAGCTGAGCTCATTCTCCTGGTCTCCAAGCCTCTTCTTGCTTCCCATCTTCTGCCTGGCTGCCCAGGAAGGGCACTGAATTCTTCTGCTTCCCCAATGAAGCCTTCCTAGGTCACCTTTGTGTCCCATCTGTCCTTTAGCCTCTGCTATAGCTCACCCATCAAAAGTCCCAGGGCCTCTTATTCAACTTATTCTTCAACTCACCTCCTCTCCTGTTCCCACTACCACTCTTTTAGTTCAACATTCAGAACTCAGAGGCCCAAGCCAGAATATTGGAATACTGCTCACGGGGTGTCCCTGCTCTTGCTACTCTGACTTGCCGTTTACCCTGCGCTCAAGGTTCCCAGCTACTCTCCATGTACAACATCACCCCCTACTGAAGAGCCCACGCAGGTCTCATCTCTCTACTTCTCTCCCCTTTCAGTGGGCAACAACAGTAATGCCTACTCTTTATGACTTCCTGCACAGCATCTGTAAACTCTTTTAAACTAGTGATTATTATAATCTACTAATTTTATGTCTCCCAAGAAACCAACAGAGTTCAAGAAAGAAAATCCTCCGTGACTCCTTGTTGCATGTTGGCTAAAGTCTTCCATGGCATCAAAGAGGGTTGCTTTTTTTTTGACCTTTGTGTTCCCAACCTAACAATGTGTCTGTTTAACTTCAGTCTTGGACCCTACCCAAAGGGCTGTGAGCATCTCTTGAAAGCATAAGTGAGCTAATGCCGAGGATTCTGGACGACAGTCATGCTATAAAACCAGACACTCCCTCTGGGAGCAGCAGCTGGGCTGAAGGGAACCTAAATGACAGCTCAGATCCCCGGTTTCTGAGTTCCCCAAACAGTGTTCATTAAAGGCAAGCCATTGTCTGCTTCCCTCGAGAATCCATTAATGCATTTCTGTTAAGCATGATAAGCCAATGTTTGTCTGCTCCTTCATCCCTCAGACTCAGGATGCTGTTAAGCCAGTTTCTGTTATACAACATAAATCTGTGCTTGTCAAATAATCCTCAAACACCTCACACAGCTAATAATTGTTCAAATATTTATGAGCCCCACAGAGGAGATTTATGTTAAGCTGCTTGACAAGGAACAAGAGCCTGTGCAGGTCCCAGGAACATTCTGTTGAAACAAGTATTGCCAAGACATCAATACTTTCCTAGCATTTTTCATAACGGACTTTTGCACCTGCTCATTTCCCTAATTATCCCTGAAGCTTTACACTTTCAGAGAGAGAACGAAAATGGAATTTTTTTGAAAGATCAGTAATTTGAAAAATTAGCTTCTATATAAAGAAAAATACATACTCAGGCACAGCCATTTCTAAAAATACGGTCTGGAGATGGATGCTTAGAGAGAGATATCAAGTTGTTATGGCAACTATGATTATAATTATGAAGCTGGAGGGTTTTCCCGTTCATTACTATGTTGAGATGTGGTGATTTAAATGGCAGCGTCCTTTGTAATATCCTCAATCTCATTACTACATAATTACCCATTTCATATTTAATCTTCCGTGTGTTTGTTCTTACTCCCATGCCCTGTGGAGTTGGCATCTTTTGACAAGCCTTATTCTTAGTTCATGGGTCCCACTTGCACCTCAGCTCCTCGCCCGGCCATTGCCTCTACTCTGTGATTTCATTTTCACTTTGACCTCTGGGGAGACTTGCTTGGGCATGAGCTAGTCCATTTGTGAACAAGAAGACACTGTTATGAAAGTTGTTAAGAAACCACCCCAACCGACATGTGGGGAGATGCTCAACTCAGAAGATCCAGAGCCTGCAGGGCATCCTAGGAAATCCAGAATTTCTTGTTCGCCTACTGTGTGCAGGGTATTTACAGCAGCAATGATGCTTCACCTCTGTGTTGGCTTTTCTGTGTGCACCCCTGGGTCTCCACCCCTCTTGCCCTCCTGTATACTGGAGGCACCCCCTTGAGGACTGAGGGCCAGTGTCCTCTGGTTTCTGATTGGCATTGGCCAATGGGAGGTGCCAGCAGGAGGTAGGAAGATGAGAGGAAGGAGAGGAGGTTTGGGTATTTCTTCCCCTTGACCCCAACCCTTTCCCATCCCTGTCCCTGGGGACCTGCTGGTGGCTGCATTTATTCACTACCTTGGAGTCCTCTTTCTCAGCCCCAGTTTTGGAAGCCTGTGGGTGGCAATGACTTCCTGCAGACCTGAGCCCGCAGCAACTAGGCTCTGGTACCTCAGTATCCCTCACGTGTCCCCTCATCCCTGCCCACGCCTCTGAGCTTCAGTCATCTGTGTGTGCCACTCTTTCCTGCTGGTCTCTGCTGGTTGATACACTCCTCCCAAAGCACTAAGAGAGGAGAATAAGTCTCCTCTGTCTTGCAGCTGAAGAAACTAGAATAGTTAAGTCACTTGTTGAAGGACACCTAAATAACAATTCACAGAGTTGAATGAACCTCCAACTGTTTGGGTCCAGAATCTCTGTTCCACCATGTATGCTGCAGCCTCAGGCCAAGGGAGTGCCTGCCCACACATGGCCCAAGATGCATTCAGGCAGAGCAGCTGAGTGCAGGTGGAGCATGAGCCCTCCATAGTGGTCACCAGTCGGGGTGGCTTTGGACCCTGGCATATCTCTAGCTCCTCCTTCCAAACAAGATTGCTTAAGGTCTAAGTCCCTCCAAGTTAAAAATTGTGGAGCTGTTCCTGTTGTCACTGAATGCACAAAACCCAAGAGAAAAGAAGCAATAATCCTTTTGGAGTCTCCATTTTCATGAAGAGAACTCCAGGTGAGAAGCCAAGACACAAGCCAGCCCATCACCTCCACATGCATGGAACAACTGTGTTCCAGCCCAGAACCAGAAGAAAGGGTCAGGAAGGCCTGAAGCTCAAGTACATTACTCTCTATCCCCTATGCCAGGGGTCAGGCCTCTGAACAGCATCAGCGAGTGCCACTGGTCTACCCATCTGGAGAGGCCTAGGACTGGCCAAGAACAGCCAGGCCTAGAGTCCATGGTCAACAAAACCCCAATAGGGGTCCCAGTGGAGACTCTGCAGTGGGGCCTCTCTGCTCTCTCCCACACCAACCACCCACTGAGCCAGACACAGGGAAACTAAAAAGATTCAAAGCACTGTGAACCTAACAAATTTGAAAGTCAAATAAATTCCCAGGAAATGCTAGATTTGACATGAGAAGAGAGAACTCAAACAGAATAATATTAAAGGAATTGAAATGGGAGTCTGCCAACTCTGAAAAAAAAAAAGTTCTAAGTAATTTTCCAGGTGAATTTGCCAAGTTTAAAAAAGATAAATTCCCATCTTAAAGAAGTTGTATGGGTTTTTCCCCAGAAATTGGAAAAGTGAAACCTATTATCTTATCATTTTATTAGGCTAATGTGACCTTAATACTAAAACCAGAGAATGAAAATGTCAAAAAATAATCAAATAGGTTCATTTTGTTTTATACATAGATGCAAAAAAGTCTAAGTCAAATATTTACTAACAACTAATTTTTTAAAAAATAAGATATAATCAAATAGGCTTTATTTTAGGAATACAAGGATGGTTCAACCATAGAACATCTATGTAATTCATCACATCAATAGATCAAAAGAAAGCATTTCATAAACTCCAACATCTCTTTTGGAAAGAAACTTTTAGCAAACTATAAATGAAAGGGAACTCTTGACTTGATAAGGTTATAAAATAAAAATTTTATAGCAAACATAATAATTAGTTGAACAAGTTTAGATAAACTCTCAGGAAGACATGATTTAAGGCTGGGATATTATTTCCTGGTCCTGGACATTATGGCCAAAGCTCATAGGGAAAGAAAAAGATACCCAAAAAAATGTAAAATTTCAGAAGAAAATAAAAATATATTTATTTTACAGGTTAAACAATCAGGAAAAACCAATAGAAATATCAGACAAAATAAGACTTAGTTTTACAAGATTGTTTGATCAAATATAAACGGTAAAAAATCAATTCCATTTCTCTATACCAGTAATAACCAACCAGAAAATGTAATACAACACAGAATCATTTATAATATCAGCTAACCTATGAATTATTTTGGAATTTACTAGCCAAGAATACAGAAGAAAGCAAGAATCCTATAACAGGGCAATTATGAAACTTTAGTCAAAGTCATAGAAAATGTATTGAACAAAAAGCAATATACCCTTGCTCTCATGGAGGGCAACTTGGCAAGATACAGATTCAGTTCCTCCCCAACAAATTGATCTGTGAATATATTAACCATAAGTATAAATAAAGTATATGCAATCAAAATTCCAGTTTTTTAAGGAACTCAATAAATTTACTCTAAAATGCATAAGGAAGGAACATGTCCTCAAACAGCTGAAATAGTGTTGATGTACCCACCTAGATATTAAGGCACATCACAAAGCCATATTCAAAAATATGAAGAAGGAGAAAGAAAGAGGTGGAGAGGGAGTGAGGAGGAGAAGGAAAAGGAAGGCAGGGAGAGAAGATGAAAGGAAGGTTTTTGCTCAAAAATAGGTCACTGTCTAATGTATGCAAAGAGAGAACTACGTGCTAACTTCTGGTCATATTTGGGGATAATACATTCATTATGAGAACATTATGGGTCAAGGAGATTCTTTACTCTGTGGCCACTAGAAACCCAACTCCGTATAGAGAGAAGTGAAATTGGATCCTTACCTCACACCACACAGAAAGGTGGACTCCAGGTGATCTAAAGAATTAAACATGAAAACGTAAGATAAAAAGGAAAATATTTTTGCATCCTACAGATGGAGACGAACTTCTTAAATAAAATCTCTATAAAAAGTGAATATCTGTGATCCATAAGGAAGAGAAAGAGGAGTCCCAGTAGAAAAATGGGCAAAGGCAATGAACAGGCAGAAGAGAAAACTGAAAAGTTTGATCCCTGAAAATGAGATGCTCAAAGTGATTAGGAGCCAGAGAAAGGCATATTTGAATGAAGAAGTGTCATCTGACAGCTACCAGCTGGGCAAGTGTCACAAACTGCACGGCATCAAGTGTTGGTGATGATGTGGGACAGGAGGAGCACTGCTGGTGAGGCTGCAAGAGTGTCCCATCCAGGGCTGGGCTGGGACTCAGTGATACAGCACTTGCCTCACACATATGAGGCACTGGGTTCCATCCTCAGCACCACATAAAAATAAATAAATAAAGTAAAGGTATGGTGTCCATCTACAACTAAAAAAAAAAAAAAAAAAAAAGTGTCCCATCTGGAAAGCAGATGTGTGTCCCTTGATGAATCCCAACATTCACATTTGTCACCACTGAATGCTAATCACAGCCCTTCTGCAACTGCAGGCACCACATCCACAGATTCAACTAACCTCAGGTCAAAAAATATTTGGAAAAAAAAATAATTGCATCTATATTGAACATGTACACACTTTTTTTTTCAACATTCTCTAAACGATATGGTGTCACGACTGTTTGCAAAGCATTTATGATGTATTAGGTATAAATAACCTAGAATTCAGGAGGTTGTGCATGAGTCCTATGCAAATACTATACCCCTTTGTATAAGGGACATGAACTTCCACAGTATCTGCAGGGGGGGGGGCTGCAAAAATGTGTCCCCCTGTCCTTGCTGGGTGTGGTGGAACATGCCTGAAATCCCAGCTGCTCTGGAGGCTGAGGCAGGAAGATTGCAAGGTCAAAGCCAGCCTCAGCAATGGTAAGGTGCTAAGCAACTCAGTGAGACCCTGCCTCTAAATAAAATACAAAATAGGAGTGGGGGTGTGGCTCAGTGGTTGAGTTCAATCCCTGGTACCACCCCTCCCCCCCAAAAAAATGACTATCCTTGAATAAAAGAAAATGTCAGAGATTATGAGCTCAATGAAAATTAAAAATATACCTGGGAAGAATTTTTTCCATTAAATGTTTGTGCCGATAGGGAATATTTGAATATTACATTAACTCAGGACATACATCAATAAATAATTTCTACATGTTGCCATTGGATAACATAAAACTTAGGTCAATCAACATAACTGTTTTTTTTCTTTTCCACTGAATTGAATAAGCCAATCATTTTTATGGCAGTATCTTCCAGAATCAGCCCAAATTAATTATTGGGAAAAGTGGATTAACCTTTTATTCTTCCACACTTTCTGATGGCCTCAAGGGAATGAGATACATGACAGATAAGCAAGCAAATGCACGGATTAGAAGGGGTGTAAAATGACCTCCTACCATCCAAGGACTATGTTACATAAATGCCCCATTCAGTAAGAAAAATAGATTTCCCAATATCGGAGCTACTATTACCAAAAGGAGAGACACGATAGTTTATTACATCCAATTACATCTATCCTCAGGGGCACAGTCAGGAGAAACATTTTTTTAAAAGTCTTAGCATCATTTCTTTGAACCTGGATTTCACTGAGGACTTGCCCCCATGTTGTAAATCACTTGCTGAGCTCTAGCCTGCTTTGAGGGAACCAGGCATCAAAGGTGGGAGCTTGGAGCAGCAGGGACGTGGTTTTCCTTCCACCCAAGCTCATTAATCCCTCCAGATGCAAATGAAGGTAAGTTGTCACATGGGTCGATAAACTCTGTCACTAAGACTCCATTTCTATTTCTAAGAAGATTATTGTTCCAAGTCCAAGACCTGATGCTCTGGGTATGCAACTTACACTGGCAACCATTGCCACAGTCTGGGTAAGATTCTTACAACTTTTTCAAGTCTAAGTGTGCTTGACAGCTTTTCATTGCTGTGACCAAAACACCTGACCAGAACAGCTAAGAGGAGGAAAAGTATTTGGGGGTCCATCTCTGGTCAGCAGACTGCATCACTCTGGACCTGAGGTGAGGCAGGACGTCGTGGTGGAGGAGTGTCACAGAGGAAGCAGAGAGAGAGTGCCCGTGGAGCCAGGTCCTAAACGTCACCCCCCTGGTTCTCCCCTAGGGACCTGCTTCCTCCAGCCCTGCCCCACCTGTCTGTGGCTACCACCCAGAAATCCATCCAGATTTATTAATCTAGCAAATGGAGCGATCCACTGATTAGGTCACAACTCATAATCTAACCATGTCACCTCTGAACGTTCCTGATCTCCATGTGAGCTTTGGGGGACACCTCATACCTAAGCCATAACACTCAGCTTTTCAAACTCCAGTGGATAAGACAGAAAGCATTTTTTTCCTTATTGTTTCCGTGTTCCATCACAAGGGTGAGTGGAGAGTGTTAAATATGGAGTGTTTAAATGTTATATTTTAATAAAGAAACAAATTCTGCATGGAGGTATCTGAACCAGCAATGGCCTGTTTGAGGACACGTACAGGCAGGTGACAGGCCATCAGACCAGTGTGGGCATGAGGCCTCCCATCCTGACTCCACCCTGCCAGCTGCACAACCTGGAGCAGGTATGACTGCCAGGTGACACGACCCCATGACAACCTCATAGAGAATGATGGTGAGATTTTAATGAGATCATGTGCATTATAGGTAGCATAAATCTTGCCATATAGTGTCTTATTCTGTTTGGTCCACCAAACAAAATACCATAGATTCGGTGGGTTATAAACAGCCACAGTTTAATTCTTACAGTTCTGGGGGCCAGGAAGTCCATGATGGAGGCACTGGCAGATTCAGTGTGTGGTGAGGGCCCATTTCATAGAAGGTGCTTTCTCATTGTATGCTCATGTGGTGGAAAAGGCAAAAGAGCTCCCTCCGCCTATTCATAAAGGTATGAATCCCACTCACAAGGGCGCTTCCTCTTGATCTAATCATCCCTCAAAGGCCCTACTTCCTGACACCATTGGCCTGGGGGTGAGGATTCCAACAAGGGCGCATTTGGCCCACAGAGCCTGGTGAGCACTCAGCCAGGGTTTGCAGCTGCTGTTTACCCCTGCTGTCGTTACTGTTTGTCCCATCAGCGCGAGGTGCAAGCTGTCACTGCCTCCTGAGGAAGACACCCTCTGCACCATGCCCTTACATTCTCTGCCTGTCACTACCTGGAGTGTTCGGGGACCCTCCTCTCTCGGTGGACTCCTGCTCTCACATGGAGCGCTGCCAGCCCTGGCAGTGGGCAAGCTCCTGTCTCTCTGAGCCTGGGCTCCCCAGCTCCCTCCCTGTGCATGGGCCTCATGTGGAGGCAGAGGACACTGAAGTGGTTCCTGCTAATGGATGGCTGCCTCCAAGGGAGCAGGCATCTCTACCGCATACAGAAGACGCTCAGTAAGTGTGGTTGAATGTCTGGGGAAACGATTTTAAGAGTGAGGTCCAAAATCGGATTCTCCTCTGCATCCTGCCCAGGGGCCCTCCCAGGGTTTGGCATGCAGTGGGTGCTCTATAAAAGTTCACATAGAAGTTGACTTTCCAGGTCTGCCTGGACTTCACTTCTTCTGAGTGCCTCTTCCCCAGCCTTTATCTCAGCAGGGACCAAGGCCACCTTCCCCGCTGCCCCTGCTGTCCCCACCCAGCCTCAGGTCCCTCTTGGCATCAGTGGAGTCTGCTCTGGGGCTGGGACAGATCCTGCTGTTCCCATGAGACTGGGCTGTGGCCCTTCCTTGTCCCACAGTGGGGAGCCCTGAGACTAAGGACCTGGGGACTTCATAGTGTGCAGTGTCCTCAGGTGGCACAGCCACTTGAAACTTTAGGTCTCATTCTCCAAGAAGCAAAAGCTGGTGCCAAACCAATTAATTTTTTGAACAGCCAAGAGAGCCAAATTAAGCTAGCTGCCAGACACAGCTATTGTGTGACAGAAGTCGGGGATTTACTGGGGAGGCTCTGAGGATATCACCTCTCCTATCGGTCCTTGCAAGGTCTCAGCATAATCGAAACCCCACCTCAGTGAATCAGCTTTGGACAAAACAGTAGATGAGCTTAGGAAGCAAAATGAGAACAGCATAATCATTAACATCAGTAAACACTGTTTTCTTTTCCAAACAAAACCACCTCTCCAGTTATTAGTTACATAAATAAGATGATTTTCATATTTCAGGTCTCAGTTTAAAGTGCATTTCCTCGGGGAGCCCTTTCCAGAAAATTCTATCTGGAGACTCTCTCTTCAGGGCCTCCCTGCCACCTTGAGTCTGGTGTTCATGCTCTGTCCCCGAGTCTCTGTTGGGTTGCACTGGCCGCCCTGCCTTCCTGCTCTCTCTCCACTTGTCACTCACCAGCCATGTCCAGTGGAGTGAGGTCACACCACCTCATGGCTCCCCACACCCTTGCTCCCCGACATCCCACTGCCAGCAGAGGCCTCACCGACTCCAGCCAACCCCTGACAACTTCTCCCCCATCTCCCCTTCCTGACTCCCAACCTGGCACATTTCATTCCAGAAATCCTCCTCAGCCAACACCAGCAGACCCTACACTGATCTCTCTCTCTCAGCCTATGGAGCCTCAATCTCCTGGTGTGTAAAAGGGGACCCTCATGCCTGCTCGGCTCCCCCAACTGGAAACGCTGCACCTATGTCAGGGCTGGTGCTAAGTAAAGTTAGCCATGCCCCTGCCCGTCCACCCGGCACCTGCCACGCAGCGGGTAGGAAGCCTTTCTTCCTTCAGACAGCTCTGGGATCTTGATGGTCTGCCAAAGCACGTCCCAAACACCCCAGCCACAGCTGGTGTCAGCCCCAACAGCTCCTTCTGAGCTCCTGGACACGACAGAGCAAAGCTTAAACTCAATCCAGAAGCTGCACCACATCATACACCTCAAAGTGCACAACCCCCACTGTGGGACACAGAACCAACAAAGGGACCATAAATAAGTACCACATCTTGCCCCACGCACCCTGAATACCCTGACTTGGCTCCAAAGGAATATGGGGAGGCTTCCAAAGATCAGGAGTCTATGCAGGAAGCATCTCCCATGGTTAGGAGTCAAGCCACTCTCATGAATTTTCTAGAAGAGAAGCAGGGTCCCAAACCACTGAGACCAAGAAGCAAGGAAAGCAGCCCAGGATGGTGCAGGGAGGACACCCTGGCTGCCTCCCATGAGGCTGCCTCCCTGGCCAGGGCCAGCTCTCGTTCTCCAGGGAAATGCCTGTGACCAGTCTGGAGTCACCGCTGGGATTCATGAGTCTCTGCCCTGCAGGTTCATGCTGAGAGGCACCTGTAGGAACCTGGGCAAGATGTTTCAGCGTATTTTCTAGGTAATCCAACTCCAGAAGGGCTCCTTTCAGCCTGGAATGTTTGCCAGAGGCTGCTGCCCAGGTGGGGACACCTGCTTCTGTGGCCAGAGTGATTTTCCAAGGTAATTAACACTCATGTTGAAATGGAGAAGGTGCTTCTAATCACAATGGCTATTTTTAAAGACCTCCTAATGGAAAACTCTTTTCTTTTCAAACCACACAGCTTTCAGTAATTGGAAGAGAGACCATTATTCAAGTCAGATTGTCCTTTTTTTTCTGGAACTTTTGTGCTTTGTAAGATGTTATCATGAAAATGCATTTACTTGGTGCTGACCACAGTGAAAGCAAGCAGCATCACCCTCACAGTCTGCTTCGTCATCCATGCAGGGGAGGGAGATGGAGTCACCCACCCCAAGGCCCACGCTGTCCCTCTTGGGATCACCTGGTGAGGTGGAGCCCTCCTACCAGTATTCTCCCAGGACCAGGTGGCCTCTCCCCTCACGCCTCTCTGCCCCAGCCCTCCCCTGTAGTCTTGACCTCCTGGGACGGTGATCCTCATTTGCAGGCCTGTCTGCCTGGAGGCTGTAGCTTCATCCCACAGTCAGGCTCCCAGGCCTGCCCAGGGGCTGGCTCTCTGTGAGCACTGACATCACTGAACAATTATTTTAAAATGTTTCTTCCACTGTTTCCATCAGAGAGTCACAGATACCCTCCCCCAGGTTCCTATGTGCAGCGTCAAATAGTGAGCACCTGCTTGGTGCCAAGAGAAGTACTGGACCCTGCCAGGGACCACTCTGATGGACAGGAGGCCTCATGCCATGTGGCCTCACAGAGCTCACATCCCAGTGTGGGGGAGGCTGGTGCTAAATAAATAATCTAAGACATCAATGAAACAAGCTGCTTTTGATAAATACTGGAGAGCAAAAGAAGAATAGAAGAGGGACCAGAAGAAGGGAAGGAGGGGGAAGGAGAGGAAGAAAAAAGGAAGAGAAGAAAGGAGAGGCCAGGAGGAGGCAGGGAGGAGCAGAGTGTCTGGGATTCGAGTGGAATTTGAGGGTGCAGGTAGACCTGTCTGCGGGCCCCCGCCATCCATGGGAGGGATGGTGGTGGCTTGGGGTGGGCACAGGGACCATGGAGAAGGAAAGGAGGGGTGGCTTTCAGCCAGCTAGTGGGATAAAGTCCCAGGATTTGCTGGGGTGGCTGTAAGTGGTGGAGGGAGGAGGAAACGTGGGTGGGGAACTGGAGTGGGGCCCCTGTGTTGGAGAAAGACTAGGAATGAGAGGGGTTCCAGACCTCAGCTGGAGCAGCACTATTGACAAGGCTCCAGCCAGATGCAGAAAGCATCCCGTTTGCAGCTGAGCCAGGTCACCTGCTGATTTTTTCACTGGTCACTTATTCAGCAAACACCTGGGCAGGCCTGGGGTCCTGCTGTGGGGACCACGTGCAGCTGAGCAGGGAGACAGACGTGCAAGTGAGATCCACCTGGATCTGCCTGCTGGGGGCACCAGGAGCAGGTGCTCCAGGCCCAGACCACTGAGCAGAATCTTCCAGAACACTGGATATGGACAGAATCTGTCCATGTGTGCCGAGTTGATCTAGAGTGGAAATAGCCAGAGGTCACTAACTGGGAAAGAACGCTGGAGAGGTTCTGCAGCAACGGAGTCGCACCTCGTGGCTGGTGTGGATTTCATGTTGATGAAAACTCAGCACACTGTGCGCTGCCCATCCATTTCACTGCACGTAAATGTCACTATAGGTAAATGATACCCTAAAAAAAAAAGATTTAAAATAGTAAACTAAAAAATCCAGGAAGTGTATCATGAAGTTTAACTGAACATTTTCTTACGACCCAAAGTATTGCCTCTCCCTTTTAAGAGGCAAGTCTGTCCTTTTGAAGCTGTGGTTTCAAGCTTTCTGCAGGGCTTAGGCACATCCTGCCATCCAGCTCAGGCACCATGGTCCCCATGGGAGACAATACAAGAATAGGATCTCAGCATCGTATATGTCACATAAGGGACCCTCGCTTCCCTCTGCCCTGAAGTTCCCAGTCTAGGAAAGACTTCCCGGGAGCCTGTGGGGGCCCATGCCTTCCTGCTGCCTGTCTCTGTCCTAGGCTGCAGGTAGGACTTGCCCTGGCCAGGGCCTCTCACCTCTGGATTCTGTTTCTGTAAGTTCACCACACACTACCCTGGGCTTTCCTGCTTTTCTTTTCTTTTTTTTAATAACAAACTTTGCTCAAGTAACAAATATGTGTTGAGTAAAGAAATTAAGTGGTGCTATGCCCAGGAAGAGAAAGAGCTCTGTGATTTATGTTCTGCTGGGCTACGATGACAAATGGAGGCCTGAGAACCAGCCTCTTGCTACCTTTCCTCTGCCCTGAGTTGGCTTCTAAAGCCTTTGTAGAGGCTGCTCTCCAACATGTTTAATTGCTGGGCCATTCAAAGCCTCCAGATACTTCTTTCCATTGTTCGGTAGTAAATCTTTGTTAACAAATCCCCAAAAGCAGAGGTTGACAGTCAGCCTTCAATGTCTAAAGTATGACTCAAATGGAAAGCCAATAAAAAATCCCCAAGGGACATCTTTCAACAAGTCATTCTGGCTGCATAAAATAATCCAGAGAAGGCAGGCATGAGGGAAGAGCTGCCACCACACTTCTCTCCCCTGCTGTGGTTTTGAAATCAGAGACCACACAGGGATGATTCAGGGCTTCCCCCAAGAAGACGTGGTCCCCCGCTAGGATGACCTGGAAGGTTTGGGGAGGTATCCCAAGGACAATCTCATACCAAAACCTGAGCCTGCGTCTGATGCCTCCCAGCAGAGTGTCCCCAGCCCCCACATCTCCGGCCTGTTAGGGTCACCTGTTAGGGTGACCTGCCTGCATCTGTGGGTGCAGCCAGGCAGCTCCAGAGCCCACATAACCAGTGCAGGTTAAGGGCAGAGCTTCCGTCCTCTACAGGCCACCACTGCAGACAGAGCCGGCAGTGGGCACCTACCCCATGTCCCCACTGACCCGGCCCCACGCTGGAGGCCAACCTGCACATGGCCTCTGCTCCCTACTCAGCCCTCCGTTGGCTCATTATGCAGACAGGGACCTTACCCTGCCCGCCAGCGTGGGACCAAGGCTCTTTTAATCCTTCTCCTGAGGGCTGGGGACGAGTTCTGGATCCCCATGACTTTAGATGCAGGATTCTTCTTCAAATGAACGACCAAGACCTGACATCTGCCCTGCAGAGGCCCTCAGGTCCCATCGGCATTGACCAAAGCTCACACCACACACTCACAGATGCTGGGGTGCATCGCTGGCCCCGGCCTCTGTGCCTGACTTCAGGTGGTGGAGATCTCCCTACCCCATCCCACTGGACCCCAGTTTTCGTCACCTCTCACCAGCTGGTCCTCAGCAGACCTCCCAATAGCGCCTACAGATGCCAACACCAGTTTACCTCCGACGCTTCAGTTTCTAGACATGAGTGACAGTGAGCCAGACTGGAACAGATAGAGGACACGGTACAGTTTCTCATCCCACACGCCCAGCTCTGACTTGTTGTCTTTGCACCCATTTCCCAGGGTGGCTGTAGCACTACAAAGTGGAAGCTTGAAGCAGCACAGGTTTACTCTCTCGCAGGTCCAGAGGTCATAAATCTGAAATTCAGGTGTCAACAGGGCCACACTCCCTCCAAAGGTCCTCGCTGAGCAGCCCCGACGTCCCTTGACTTGAGCCACATCTTTCCATTCTGTCTCATCTCTACATAGTGCTCCTTCGGGTCATGGGTTTTCCCACACGGTGGTCTCCTCTGTGTCTGTGTCTATGTCCAACTCCCCTCTTCTCATAAGGACAGCAGTCACCAGTGACGTCATCTCAACTTCATTAAGTCTACAAAGTCATTATGTCTGATTTCAAATAAGATCTCATTCCCAGGCACCAGGGGTTACAACATCAATGTGTCTTTTGTGAGGGACACAAATCAGCCCACCACAGACAGACCTGTGTTTCCTGCCACACATCCATTTCACAGACTTCTTCATTCCCTGACTTGTTCAGCAAGCATCTATTAAGCACCTATATATCCCATGCACTGTGCTAGGTGCTAGGGACTCCAGTACTCAAGAGCTCATGGTGGAGGGGACAGGTCCGCAGGCAGCCACAGTGAAGTGTGACATGAGGACATGTGACATGAGGTGGGCTTCTGTACCAGTCTCGGGACATCAATAACATTTCTCAGAGGGAACAATGACAGAGTTGAGGCTGAGACTCAGTGCCAGTTCCGCAAAGAAGCCGCGGACAGGAAGAGTTCCTGCCAAGAATCCAGGGATGAGAGAAGCCTCAAGTCTTAGAAACTTCAGATGGTTCCGCGAGCTGGCAATGGACGGGAGGAACGAGATGAGCCTGAAGAGACACCGGGAGGTAGCTCTGGGTCACACCAGGCCTCACGTGACACTGAAAAGTCATGGCATACCCAGGGCACCTGCAATGACAGGTGCCACAGTGAGCAACAGCTCTCCCTGCACCGGCAAGCCTGCAGAGCGGGGACTGCCCCACACAGCAAGGTGGAGGAAGACGAGGCTCCCTGCACCTACATTTCTCTCCCCGGACCCTCGAAGGCAGAAGCTTGACTCTCGGCTCTGCCCCAAGCCCAGGCCTCCGTCTGTAGACTAGTCCTACCCAGGGGCAAAGGAGGGGCTGGTGGCCACTATGAGCTGGGGGTGAGCACTTGTTATTGTCTGTGACACCTTCTCAGGTTCTCACCCACCTTCACCAGTTTAGATGAACCTCCAGGAACAGGAACGCGAACCCGAACACACACCCCGTCCACTCCATCCAGTGGAGGGCTTCTGAGCCCTCGCTGTCAGTCTCTCTGCCATTTTGACTCCCATGAACTATTTATTTATTTTAAACAATTTCATTCCAGGCAGCCATCTATGGTTCCTCTTTTTCTCTCTGATATCAGACATTCACTCTTTGCCAACAGGCTGCACAGTGACAGGTAGGAACTGTCCACTCATCTCTACCGCAGCCTCACCCAGGACTCTGACTAAACCAGTACCACCTGGAAGTTCAGGGCCAGGACCGGAAGTGCCAACCTGCCAGAAGAGTGCAGGAGAGGTGCCCCCAGATCCCAGGGCCCAACTCTGAAGAGATGAAGAGCCCAAATCTGGATTCTCTGACTTCTGTGGGCTCTTGGGCTCTCTGCCTTGATTTGATTCATGACTGCAGCGTTTGGCAGACGTGTTCCTGGAAGATTCTGGATTGGTTGTGTGTACACATAAAATAAAAGATGCACTGGGGGTATTTTTAGCTGAACATGACTGACAGCTATGCTTATTAGGAGAGGAGCAACCCAGGCTGTTTTAAGTTATACATCTTATCTAAATGCAGAGTTGCAGGATAAATGGGGAAAAATCCTTAAACTGCAAGTAGCATGTGGTGAGCGGCAGGCTGGGACACATTTTCCCTCACTCCTTACTTCTTTTCCTAATAATTGTTTGAGTAGCGTTGGCGAGGAAAGAGCTCTGGGATTATGAATGTGTTTGTGTGTGTAGGTGGTGTGTGGACATGTAAGTGAATATACGTATGCGCGCGATACCTTATTCCCTCAAAGGGAATTAAAGGGGACTAACAAAACTACATAACAGAATTTTTTTTTTTAATGGATAAGGAAATCAGGACAAGTGAGATGGAAAGTGAGGAGTAAAAATAGAAGGAAAACTGTAGCGGGAAGAGAGCGAGTGGGTGTGAGGACAGGAAAGAAAGAAAAGGGGGAGGAGGAGGAGGGTTGAGAAAAACCGGAGAGGAAGTGGTGAACAAAGGCTTCTGTTTCCATGGTGACCAGCAGCTCCAGGTCTGCAGAGATAAAGCTGGGGAAGGTGCTGGGATGGACTGTTTAACCCAATGCCGTGGGTATCCTTCCAAGCATTGGTCCAGTGCCGAAGGTCCCCACCTCCTGTGCCCTGGAAGCTGGAAGCTGCCAATCAGTCCCTGACACCACGTCATGGCTTCCATCAGGCCAATAGTACTGGCTCCCTGGGGGTCTAGAGTGGGCCCCAGCCTGCAGTCGTGTCCGCTTGTGGAGTGTGGCAAGTTGCAAGGGGCTCTAGACTCCCCTGGGATTGAGGGGCAGAAAAAATAAGTTGGACCAATTGAAGGTCAAAACACCTTTTCCCAAGGTCATCTGTGGACTCCGTGAGGATGACATAACTGTCCACTTGGTCGATCTCTCTGCAGTATTAGGCACTTGACCTGGGCTTCCTCCCCGCAACGTTCCATCTTGGGCCCATAAGGCCACTCTGCCTTTCCCCCCTGGCCTGACAGGCTCCCCGCCTCCCTGCCTTGCTGAGCCTCTGGAAGCACATGCTGGTTAGTGCTTGTTCTTGGTCCCTTTTCTCGCTTTCCACTCCCTCTCCAGGGGACACCCTCCATTCCTATGCCTTAAATAGTCTTCATGCAGATGGTCCCCATGTCACCCTCGGGCCCCAACATCTCCCTGAGCTCCCAGTCTGTCTACCCAAAGCTTCCTGACACCTGCCCTCAGATAATCACATCTGTGTCCCAAACTTAAATCCAAAAGCAAACTCCGGATTTTCTCCCCAACATGTGTTTCCCTCCTTTCAGTGGATGACATCATCCTACCCTCAGTTACTTATGCCAGAGACCTGGGGCTCAGCCTTAACTTCTGCCTCTACCCTCCGCACAGCACCCATCTGCCTGTCTGGTCACCCCAACCTCCAAGATGGACGGTGACTCTGCTTCCCTCTCTGACTCTGAAATAACCTGATCCTTCAGGTCACCACGGTCTCCAGTCTGACTTGCTCCGCAGCAATGCAAACTAATCTCACTTCCACTCTTGCTCACAGATGGTTTGTTCTCGATGCAGCATACAGGGGACCAGTTCAAACAACGAATCTACCGCAGCCCTGCTTCCACCCTTCCGGGGCTTGCCCTCACAGGGTGCCATGCAGAACTCCTATCCCTGGGCTTTGGGTTGAAACTGTCCCTGTCCAGTCCCCTCCAACACAACAGCAACTCTGGTTCCCGTCCCACTCCTCCCCCACCAGCTTCTTTTGGTTTCTCCAAAAGGAGATGCTCTCCTGCCCTGGAGCCTTTGCCCCGCTGGGCTGCCTGCTCTTTGTCTGGCCCTGCCACCTCCTCTCACTTCTCCATACAAAAGAAACCTCCTATTGTCTCCATCTGGCCTTTCCCAGCATTTGACCAACTGGTAAGTTTTTTCATTAGTCTGTTGCCTTGTGTAACTTCAACTGTAGCTCCCAGGAGAAAGAACTGTGTCTGATTTACCCACATTGTATCCCTAGGATCTGTCCATAGTGACATTTACAAGTATTACTTGGAAGGAATCAGAGAAGATAATGGGGGACTCAGAAAGTTTCCTAGGGACCTTCCAGTTCCCCAACCAAGTCACTTGGGAAGTCAGCCTGCACCCCCAGCCCTGGGGTCCCAACAAACACTCTTGGGGGCCTCGAGCAAAGCCCCCACTGGCCTTGAACAATTCTCTGCTCTTGGAACTGACACCTAGCACCTGCACCAGAGCCTTTTCGGTGGCCTCCGGGAGACCAGCCATCAGCCCTGGAAACTGGTGGGCCCCAGGGCACGGGGTGCAAGACTTGTTCTCTTATTGGGATTGGAGTTCAAAACTGCTTTTTCGCTTTTGCAGGAAAACGATACTTGGGCAAACCACAATTACTACAGGCAGGGAGACAGCTCAGATATCTGTCATTCCAACTCTGAGTGTGCTCTGTTGCCCACTGTCAAACTTGAATTGTATCCAGAGGGTCGGGGTGGGACGTCTTTATTTGTGTGATTAGAGCTATGGAGCAGGGGCTGGGAGTCGCAGGGTAGAGAAGCCACTCTGCACCGATGAGCTACTCACGAGATAAGGCTGTGGATTGTTCTGAGCCTCTGTTGAGAAGCCAGAACCATCAAGTTCAAAGTCCTGGTCCCTTTACCCTCATTCAGACACACCAAAGAGCTGCAGCAGGCTGACTCCCCCGGGTCTAGAGGCCCCCTGGCACTCCTGCCCGCTGCCATGGCCGCTCTTCCAGACCCTGCCAAGGGCTCTCTTCTGAGTCTGCTGATGCCACAGCTCTCCACGAGCACCTGATCTCCATCTCAGGAGCTCCTCCAGGGCAGGGGCCTTGGATCACTCCCTCCCCTGGCTCAGAACCTGGCAAACAGCAGGCATCAAATTAATGCTTGTTGGTTTGATCTCCAGGGTTCTGTGCAGCTCTCGGGCTCAAGCTGCCTCCTGCCATTTGATTCTCCTCTTGATTGCAGTTGCTTGCTGGGTGGAGTGGGCAGGCAGGGAGAGAAGCAGATGGAAAGGTGCGGGGCAGGAGGGAGGCAAGGATGAGGGTGCCGGGCCTGGTGGAGGCACAGACGTTGAGAGAGACCTTGAGGCAGAGGGAGAGCGGTGGGGTTGGAGACAGATCTATACAATCTCCAGGTGCCAAAGCACTCAGAATATCCGAGTCTCCCGAGAACACCCCTCCAGAGGCCCGGAGCAAAGATCTTTTATCCCGTCTCTAATTAAGGATCCGCTATGATGGGCTCAGGCACAGGAAGGAAAGTTACAATGACTAACATTTTTAATGTCATTACAAATAATTAAATTACAGAGTCATTTCTTACACCCAGCCTGGACTTTTTTCAGCACTTTCTTTCAGAAGGAAATATTGCAGAGCCGTGGGGGTGTTGGCAAGGGCTGCAGACCAAGCCTTCACTTCACGGCGGCTCTGGGGAGAGGCTGTAATGGGCTTTGCAATCCCCAGGAATTTTTCCTGCTATTTTCTATGCATAATAGTAGACATAATGCCTTGAATTTTAATGGCACCTTCCTACCTCACAACCAAATGTGCTCTCACAACCTGAAGGATTACTAGTCCTTGGTGCAGAAGGAGGAATTTGAAAGCAGCACGTAAGCATTGGGTCTATGAATGTCCACTGCACCAGGCCCCAAGCTTGTCATGCATTATCCTTCAATACTCCTTTGAGATCTGAGCCAGGATTTAAACCCAGCAGTCTAAGAACACATAGGTTGAAAGACTATGCTGTATTTCTTGTTTGACAAACATTTAATGAGCTTCTACTATGTGCCAAGCACTATATGGCTACTGGGATATAGTGGAGGAGGAGAGAGACAGATCCCCTTCCTGGAGGGGATGACATTATAAGACTATGAAACACACAGCAGATGAGCTAGGAAGAAATGAAAACAGGGGCTCAGGAGGTGGTAGAAGAGTCAGGTGCTTCCTGAGGTGTTAAATGACAAGAAAGTCCAATTCATGGGAAAATATGGGGCAGAATGTCCCAGAAAGCAGGTAGCACAGGGGTCTAAAGATGTTCCCTGTAACGTTTGACTCAGTATTCCACTCCTGGATACCTGTAGTAAGGCAACTAGTCTCCAAACAGAAACAGATACTCCCTGCTTATTTATAATACTGAAAACAAGGTGAAATGACTTCAAATCCAAGAGGAGAAAATTTCAAGAAATCACGAAATACTGGCTTGCTGAAATGTTACACAGCCATGAAAAATAATTTGACAGGCACTGATTGTGGCTAGGAGGTATACTCCCTCCTGCCTCTCCCACTAATTACAACTAAAATTTCAGGGTAGAAGATATAAAATAGCTATGGGAGTGTTCTGAGACATAAATAAGAAGGGGAGTGGGAGGGAAATCAAAATGGAGAGATACAGATGTGGCAGTGGGAGTCCTGGGTCCCCTGCCCCCATATTTCCTGGCTTAGAGACAGGACAGCCAAACTCCAGAGCTATGCAGAGATGTGGCCAGAACAGGTTCCAGGAGAACCCTCTCTTTCTGGTAGAGAAGCAGAGAAGCAGCCCCTGAGTGCAGAGCGCGGGGTGCCCAGGCTCTCTTTCTCCTGCTCTGGCTCTCCCAGCTCTGCCCTGAGCAAGCCTCTGCCACGGAGCTGTGGGCCTTCATCACCAGCCCCACGGCAGCAAGGTGAGCCTTAAAATTCTGAGAAAGACCCTTCCTCAGACAAGGGGAAATGTGAAAAATGGTCATCGTGGTCTAATGAGTGAGATGGGAAGGATGCCTGTTATTGATCTGTGTCCCTCTTATTTTTCCAAGCCTTGTTCCAGGTAAGACTGCATCACAGGAAGTTTGTGAAAATACAAGGAAGATGATAATAATAATAATAATAACAACAACAACAATAGATTTCCAGCCAGAGAACCAGACACTGGAAATAGTAGAAGAATCTAGAAGAGCAGGAAGCTAGAGAAAGAGACGTCGTACTTTTGTGCTTGAAGGCTGGTCTCTGTGCTGTGTGTATGGAACTAACACAAAGCCACACACACCAGGCTGCCGGACTTGACCTCAGGGTGACCCCGTCCCAGCCTGGATCCTGGGTGGTGTCTGCACACTACGTATCCAAATACCACTGTGAAGGTTTTGTAAACAAGGTTATCATTGCAACAGCAGGGGAAGATGAATGGGGGACTAATTGGGGAAATTGCCTGCTAAAATGAAACACAGTAAAGAAATTAACACTCACCGGAGGACTTCAACAGCACCCCAAATCTCATAAATATTCAAAACATCCAAGATAAGATCAAAAATTATTCAACATACAGAAACTACATAAAAAAAAATTACTTGAGGGGGAAGATAAGTCAATACATGCCAAACACAAGATTACCTAGATGTTTGAATTATCAAATAGTTAAAGTAGGTTTGACAGTCCTACTTCATAATAAGGGGCCGGGGATGAGGCTCTGTGGTAGAGCACCTGCCTGGCATGTGTGTGGCTCTGGGGTCCATCCCCAGTGTGAGGGGGAAAATGTAAGGGTGAACACTCTTGAAACAAATAGAAAGTTAAAAGTTCTCAGCAAAGAAATAGAAATGATACATAGAAAATTTAAAACTGGACATTATAATAGCAGAATGTTTTCAAAGAAATCCTCAGAGGGGGACAATAACAAAATGGAGGTGAAAAAGGAAGGAGTCAGTTTTAAGATAGGTCAATAGAAATTATCCAATAATAGAAAAAAGAGCGAAAAAAATTAGACTCAAAATCCCGTGGAATCGCAGCAAGAGTGTAACACTGATGCCACTGAGGACCCACAAGGAGTGGGTGCAAAAGACATTTGAATAAAGATCTTTAAACTTCTCCTGAATTTAGCAAGAGACATAAATTTATAAATTCGAGAAACTCAGCAAACCTTAAGTAAAATAAAGTCAGAGAAAACCCATGCCAAGTTATCATAATCAGACTGCTGAAAGCTAAAGATGAAGGGGAAATCTTGCAACTGTCAGAGAAAGAGGAGGCTTTAGGCATCCGGAGCCACAATTTGCATGACGGCAGATTTCTCACCAGAAACCATGGAGACCAGGAGACAGTTGAAAATTATTTTTAAAGTTCTCAGAGTCAAGAATCCTTTATCTAACAAAAATAATCTTCAGGAGTAGAGCTGAGATTAAGATGTACTCAGATAAAGGAAGACAAAAAAAATTACCACCTGTAGTACATAAATTTAAAAATTAAAAAAATATATATATTTTACCAAGGGGTTGCAATAACTTTGAAAAATTCCTATGACCTGATGTTTTAAAAAAACATGATTCTGAATTTAAAAGACAGTATGATTGCAGTTATGTCCAAACATTCTATTCAGAGAGGAAAAGCAAGATGAAAGTGAAATAAAGTGTCATTTGAGACTTATTTTAGTTATAAAACTATCAGTAATTTTCCTCTTCAGTTTTTTGTTTAATATTTTCTAAAATTTCAATGGATAATCCACTATTTTATAACATTAAAAAAGTACTTCTAAATGGATTGGTTAGTTGGGAAAAGGATAGAGTTAATCTCTAAATTTTAGTACAAAAAAATAACATGTTTAAGTCTGAAGGTTTCTGTAGGGGGGGTGAGAGAGTACCCCCCAGGTGAAGAAAGTGGCCCATTATTTCAGCTTTCATTCATTTTCTTGAAATTCCAGTTATCTGAGATAGTTGAGATTTTAAAAAATCAAACCTAAAGTTCAAAATCACTACGCGTTACACATGCCTGACAGTTCTCAACTCTGTTCACAGAGAGAAAAAGGTCTCATCCTCCAAGAGGCTAACAGTCACCACAGCCCCACCATTCATAAGTCATCCACTGCAAAGAAGGACAAAAAAAAAAAAAAAACCCGCTAGCCTCAGATGGCAGAAGCAGACCTAAAAGCAAGGAACGCTCCGTGCGGCCAACAGGACAAGTGGCAGCCACCTCCCAAACCATCATGTGTGAAGAGCACTCTCAGAGTTCATGAGTTCAGGCTGCACACTGAGGACAGGATAAAGGAGACTCAGATGCAAATGTCCCCGATGCCCAATCATTCAGGGGACCTGCAGGGTGGTGTGGGAAATGACAAGAGGCAGACATCCAGGAGGCAAAGAGTCCCAAGAGACGTGGCAGTCTACTTCCCTGACAGCTTCCAACCATGGGCGGGAGAGCACATTCCTGACTTAGAGGCTTCCAGGAACCGAAGGGGGGGCGGCTGAGGCCTACAAACTGTGGGGTGTAATGTCTGATCCCTCCCCTTTGCTCTTTTCTTCCTCTCTCAGTCCTTCCCTGCACAGTCCCTTGAATCCTCTGCCTTAAGAATATCTCTTATTCTGTTTCTGGATTTCCCAAGGAAGTTGAGAAGTTGCACTACTCATCTTTTGGGGCAGGTATTTCCTTACTGTAGGGAAATCCAGTGAGTTGCAGGATGTTTAGCAGCATCCCTGCCCTCGGATCATAGAGACCTGCAGCACCCATGCCCCATGGCTGTGACAAACACAAATGCCTCCAGACACTGCCAAATGCACCCTGCCTCAAAAATGGTTCAGGAACACGGTTTAGCCATCTGGGAAACTGCACGGGTAGGAGTTTCTAAAGAAGCAGGAGGTGGATCCAGGTGTCCTAAGTACAGGGGTGGCCACTGAGCCCAGCAGAGCCTAAGAGAATAAGGAGAGAACATACAAGTTTCAAGATTTTTAAATATTTGAAAAGAGTAAAACTTCTTTTGTGGATATAATGCAGTTTTGTTCTTCTTAAAAAGGTCTTGCTGTCCCTCTTGGACCTCTGTGTTAGGGACTTACCTGCTCATTCCTTCATTCAAGGAACACCAGGAGTTGGGTTCCAGAGCAGCTGCCACTTGAATCTATTGTTAGTCTTCCCAGTTTGCAGACAGGGGATGCCACAGTTCATGAAGTACACCCCTCAGCACTTCTGAGAACTGAGATTAAATTCTTCAAAGGAAAGGAGAGTAGGAGAAGTGAGAGAGGGGATGGGGCAGGAAGGTCCTCCTCCTGGAATGTCCTCGGTGACCCTGCAGGAGGAAGGGAGGGAGAGCTCCGGTTTTTAACCTGATGTAATGATTGAGTCAAGCCAGAATCATCTGTGGGTGGCAAGCTCCTGGGAAACAAGATGCTCACAGGTGCCAAAGTTTCACCCCAAGACCCCTGGCCCATTGCAAAGAGATGGTGGGCTCAGCACGGACACATCTCACAGTTGAGTCCCCCAAACTTGGACCGCCACCTGTAGCACTGATCAATGGCATGGATAACATGTCCCATCCTCGCCAGGGACGTACCGCCCAAGAAGTCAAATCAAACCTCTAGGACTAAAGCCCAGCTCAGAGGAACTGCAGGGGACCACACATGAGAGAGAGGCAAGGACAAGCCAAGGACCAGCCTGTCAGACAAGGTCTGGAGACCAGAATCCAGGCTGAGGGGTACTCCAAAAGACAGCCACCCTGCGGACTTCAGAGAGTCCCAGTCATGGAAAAGAAAAGCAGAAGGACCATCCTAGGTTCAAAAGGATCGACCCAGGACCCTGGGCTGTGCTGAGTGCACCTGGAGCCGATGCTGGTTTTTAAGAAACAGGCATGACGCGGTCTCGGGACAGGGAGGTGGACATTTTACAGTTCCCATGGTTCACTTTTTAAGCGTAATAGTAGTCTTGTGTCTATTTAAGTGAAAAGGAAGCAAATAAAACCCTCTTTTTCTCTGTTGGCTCTCACACCCTCACTTTGGACAGCCCTCGGGTGGGTCTTCTCCCGTCTCCCAGCTGCCTGCGGGTCAGTGATGCAGGAGCTGCTGGAGGTGACGGGTGAGGGGTCTGCTCTGCAGGACTGCCTCCACTTCAGAGGCCAGCGGCTACTTAGTGGGTCCCTGGTGTGGCCACCAATGGAGGACCCCTAGGAATCCCTCCTTGAGACCAACAACTTGCCGTAATGACTGACTGGCAGAACCCAGGGAGACTTGTGTTGACTGGTTTATTATAAGTGACATGATAAAGGACACAGGAACAGCCAGAGGAAGAGGGACACTGGAGGAGGCCTGGAAGGGTTCCCCATGCAGGGGCTTCTGTCCCAGTGAAGTAGGGGACCACCACCCTCCCAGCACAGGGGTGTTTCCACCAACCCAGAAGCTCTCTGGATCTCATTATTGTGGGATTTTCATGCCTCCCCCTTGTAGGCATTGTGACTGTGACTTATTCAATCTCCAGCCCCCTCCCCCTTTAGGAGTGTGGGGACGAGACAGGAAGCACTAGGCTTCTGACCAAGGCTCCCTCTTTCTAAAGACCAGACCAATTCTGTAGCTGTCCCGGAGCCCAAGACTCTTCGCATTAGAGCAAAAGACACCCATCCCCTGAGAATTCCAAGAGATTAGGATTCTGTGCCAGAAATCAACAGACAGAGACCAAGTATGTCATTTTTATTATGTCACATGAAGAAAATGTCTTTGTTCCTGGAAGATATGTGCTGAAGGATTAGATTTGGGGTGAAGTGTCATAATAGTGGCAACTTATGTCCAAATGATTTATGTGGACATGTCTATATCTAAAAATGTATGCATATTATGTATATGTAACGTCACAATATATATTAATACACATATATTCACTCTACATGCTCACAGACATACAGAAGGAAATAGATCAAATGTGGCAGTATTGACCTTAGAGGATTCCAAATGTTCTGTAAGTTTGACCAATTGTATTAAAGGCCAGGTGGGGTTCCAGTTCCCAGGCAATTCCTGGATGTCTCCATTTAGCACCAGTTGAGCACCTGCTCTCTGCAGCCCTGTGCTGTGCTCACGGGCTAGCAACCTCAAGCCTGGCTCGGCGGGGTCCTATTCTCAAAAGCCCACCTCCCACAGAGGGTGGAGCCAGATGTGGCCCCCACACAATCAAAGCCCTGCATCTGGTGCTTTCCCCTTATGCCTGAGGGCCAGCAGGGAGGCTCAGGGAATGACCTCCTGAGTATATATATTTTTTTCAGCTAGGTGTAATCTCTGACATTGAAAAACAGCATCAAAGAAAGACAGACAGAAAGACTGGAGTACTAGCCTAGCTCTGTGGCAAGTTTCCAGGCCTCATTAAGCCGTGGAGATTATTAGAAAGAATTGCACACACTTATTAATTTTGTTTTCGAGTAAATCAAAGATCATCTTTGTCAGCCTTCGCTGAATCTGCAGAACACATTGGCAGCTTGATTGCTAATTAGTGTATAGGGAAGGCGAGCAGTCCAACAACAATTCCACATAGTGGAGAGAGTTTGATTGAAATGCATAAATTCTAAAAACACTCTAATTTGTAAACATCCTCTTGGAAGTCTATGCCTATGCCAAAATATTGGTGAGTTCCACACATCCAAGGCGACGGGCATCTTCATCTGTACGGAGGGAATGAAGAGGCAGGCGAGGTGTTCCTGCACCCTCCCCCCCCCCCGCCCCCCTCATACTGTGTGATCCTCTGAGGGCCTGTCTAGCTCACACTCAACCATGAAGACCACTCACTCATTCGTTCTCTCAACAACTCTCTATTGACCATCTACTACGTGTTAAAACTCTCCCCAAACTGAAGGCTTGGCATTGAACAAACCCGCGGAGCTTCCAGACATAATCCTAGCACAGGGCATTAACATCACAGTAAAAAGTAGGCTCCAAGATCTTGCATTGGGCAAAGGAGCCCTGTTTGCATTGCTTCTCAGTGGAATTCCAGTGACACGGGTATGCACCAACGCTTAAAACTGCAGCAGGACCTCAGGGCTGGACGGGCCCTGGGATACAGCCCCTGTAGAGACGCTGTCCTGGCAGGCTCTTCCCCGCCCCATGAATCACAGGAGGGCCAGAGGGCACACCAGATGTGCCTGTGCCTTGTCCATCACTTCCCATTGGCCAGAGAAAGTCACTGGCCCACACCGACCCTGGGGCTGAGAAGAACTGGGAAAGCAATCCCATCGTCCAGTGCCCAGTCTTGCACTGGGGTCGCCACTCCCTCCACCCTGCTCTGCTCCTCTTCTAGCTCCCGCTGTCCCTAAGCCTCACCTCAGACATTGCCTCCTCCCCCTGGTCCTCCCCGGTGGGTGATCCTAGATGGCTTCCCAGGGTCCTGGGCATCCCTCTGCAGTGGTCTCTGGCACAGTTTGTTGGAATCATCTGCTGACATCCCCATCTTGTCCCCCCTGACCTGAACTCAAGTGGCAGTGGGTCCCGTTGTAACTACTCACCTTCCCAGGTCCTCTTCCCATTAAACCAGCCGTGCACACCAGTCTAGCTTTGATAAAACTTTCTTTTTCTTTTCTTTCTTTTCTTATTTATTTATTTATTGTTGTACTGGCAATTGAGCCCAAGGCCTTGTGCATGCAAGGCAAGCACTCTACCAACTGAGCTATATCCTGACAAAACTTTTTAAAAGGGCAGCTACCCAGCTACCCTGACTCTGTTTTGGTTTTGGCCTTTGTTCTTCCTCTTTCTTCTTGCCTGGAACATGAATGTGATGTCTGGAGGTACTGCAGCCAAATTGTTCCCATGGGGACTCAAGTCATAATTTCAGACAGGAGGTAAAATCAGGTAAAGTCCCCAGTGACTTCTGAGCGGTTGCACTGCCTGGCTACAAATATACTGTTTTGCGAAGAGAATCCCCTAACTTCCTGAAGTCACTGCTGTTTTGGTTTCCTAGGTGTCCAAGCCCAATGGGCCCTAACTGATAGAGCCTCCCCGAGAAGGGGCAGACCTCCTCCTTGAATTCCAGACCGCGAGGGCCTGGCGCGTAACAGGACCCAGCTGCGGATTTCTCCACAGGAGCCTCCCCATGTGCCCAAGCTCCAGTCCCTCTGGCCCTGAGCAGGTGGCTCCCTTCTCAGGAAAGACGTCTCCCCTCTCTCCTCACCTCCCTGAGGCCCCTGGGCCCCTCCTCTGGAGGTTCCTGTGCTCCACCTTCCAATGACACTAGATCAGCAAGATGCTCTCAGTCGTAACCCGGCGGGATAACAGCGCAGGGCTCCTGGGTCGTGGTGAGACTCGAGTCAGCCTCTTGAACAATCAGGAGAGCAGACACCCACGTGCTGGGCGCTACTCTAACCAAGTCACAGACCACCGACTCAGTTACTTCCCTCTGGCCTACGCGTGCACACACTCCCACTCTGCAGAGGAGCACCCTGCCCAGCTCCTGATGGGCAGATTGGGATTCTCTCTGAGCCCTTGGTCGTGGCCTCTGAGCTCTTGCCTGTTGCTCTGTAGGGTCTTGGGGTTCCCCTAGCCCCTGCTTCCTTGGCTCCCAACAGGCTCTTGTCACTCTTGATGTGACTCTCACGGAGTGTGACCCCTGGGTGAACACAAACGAGACCCATCCACAACCTCATGGAGCATCTTGTGGCTTTAGTTCCCACCCACTTGATGGTGACATCTGCCACCTGCTCCCCACATCCCCTTCTCAGGAGTGCTCCTCAGAGTGCCCCAGGGATGGCGGAAGGTACCAGACACTTCCATTCCTTTGTCCACCCGGGATCCACAGTGCCCAAGAAGGACTGGTGTGTTAACCTTGACCAGCCTCCCGCCTGCTCCAGGACCATGTGCAAGGCACCGAGCTGGCCTCTGGGGCCAGGTGGGTGCTGCTCCAGGTGCAGTGGCCAAGCTTCCTGGCTGCGAGCTGGATGGACACCTTCCATCGCTCCTGCAACAGCTGCATAGTCCACTGATTCACGGTTGTGAACTGGTTTCTGGGTGATGAACCAGTGGTCATCAGAGATCTTTGATTCACCCCAGAGATTGTCTGTAGACACCTGGCCAGTCCATCCAGACTGCTGGTCCCTGATCTCTCCAGTCCCTCTGTGAAGATTGCCAGGGTGAGCAGTCTGGTGGCCTCTGGGGCAGTGAATCATATTTTCCAGATATAATCTGCATGTTTAATATGGGGTTTAAATGGCTGCAATTAAATCATATTTCTACAAAGCAGGGAAAAAAAAGCAGTGCAGGTGGCCTCCACAGCTCTCTGACAATAGTCCTGACACTGCTCCATATGATGGTGGCATCTCTGTCCCCTCCCCTTGATCCTGCTGCTGTGTTGGCCCCGAGTGACTTCTGAGGTGAGGTCAAGAGGTGCAACTCTGCTCTCTTGGGACATCGTGCCAGGACACCAGCCAGCAGCTGTGAAGCCCAGGCAGCTGCACAGAGAGGTTGTCCCCAGGCGCCCCCTGAGAGCCCTGAGAGGTCCCAGACTCCAGCAGGCCTCAGACGCCAGGCACGCAGTGAGCCCACAGATGCTCAGGCCACGGCCGTGGAGGCTTCCTGAACACCAGAAAAGAGGCGCCAGCCGCCCCAGCTTGCTCAGGTTCCTGGCCCACAGACTCTGGGAGCATGAAAAATTGCTTTACGCCTCTCGGTTGGGGGTCCGTTGTAGGACAGTAGTGATCAGGATGCGGGGCTTCCCCAGAGTGTAAAGAAAATCAAAAAGAGACAGAGAAGCAGGCCAGGTGCAGGGACAAAGTGAAAGGGGCTGCTCCTGAGTCTGAGGATGAGGCTGACCAGACGCTAGCAGAGAGCCTCCTCAGGAAGGACACTACCACAGCAGCTGGCATTGAGCAGGCCTGAGTCATCTTACAGTTCCAGGGAGAAACCGGAGAACATTCCAAGTGTGGACAACAGGGCTCCTGCCACCCTCTGGGAGTTTGCTCACCAGAAGCACGCTGCCCTGGACCTATCCACAGCCAGAATCCCGACAGCTCCCCTTTCTGGTTTTGTGTGGCCTTTTGGATGAATAACACTTCTTTTCTCTTTAATATTGGTGGGGGCCAACAATAGCATACGCATTAACAGTAACAAGCAGAACTTAAAAATCTCAGAATTGGTAAACATCCGCTTAGGAACAAGGAACCTGATTTTTTTTCTGAATTTCTCATAGTTGGGGTCCAACAGCAAAACAACATCATAAGGATCAAAACATTTACAGAATTTTGTATGTAAGTTTAGCAAACAAAGCCGTAACCAGATTTTCTGGAGTGCATTTTAACACCTTTTGAGCCAACCAACGTGAGTTGAGGCTGTTCAGGATCGTCTATCTCCCCAAGTCACTGGAGGTCAGGTATCTTGGGGCCCTCTGTGGTGTACAGAGGAGAGTGATTGTCTTTTTGTTTGGTAGGATCCTCCTCAACCAAGGTCAAGTGAAACTTGGGGATCAGGTTGGGAAGGTCCTGATTCAACTCATAACTGACAGGTCTCATGCACGGAGCGGAATCCAAACAGGACCTGCTGGTGTAAGTGCAGTTGCATATCTTTCTCCCCACGTGATCAGAGGCATGGTTGTAACTCAGGTGAGGTGGCCTCTAGAGGAATCTTAGGTAAGGTGTTTTATTTTTGAAAATAATCTTAATCTCTTTCTTAAATATTGTTTTATAAAGTTTTTATATATCATTTTTGAGTCTATGTGAATCAGTTAACATAACTTAACATTACATCTGAAATATAAATCAAACAAGAGAGCCTCTAACACTTGTGCGGGAAAGAGGAAAAGTATCTTTACATCTCATATTGTAAAAACCTTAAATAAAACAGGCTTTCTTTGTTGCCTATTTAAAGTATATTTGGGTTTACCTCTCATTGTAGAGAGTAACACGGATTATTTTTATCTAATTATAGAATTTTAAAATCACACAAATAAATTTTTAACTAAATTTTTTATTTTTATAACAGACCACTGTTATAGAGAAGTTTAACTTGGAGAACACCAACTTTGTAAAGATATTCTTTCCCCTGGGGTGGGGTTGGAGCTCAGTGGTGGAGCACTCGCCCAGCATGTGCAAGGCCCTGGGTTCGATCCTCAGCACCACATAAAAATAAATAAACAAAGATATCGTGTCCAACTAAAAAATGAATATTAAAAAAGATATTCTTTCTCCTAAACTTTATATTCAAAAGATTTTATGAATACTTTTAGAATATAAAGAAAAAGTTAACAGCATCACACTTACATTGATGTTTATAATTACACTGATGTTTTTATATTAATCAAGTTTAATTTGAAGAAAAATTTAGAATCAAGAATGTAACATAATATTCTAAAATAATAGTTTGAATTGGACAAACAGTAACTTCTTTAAGCCCTATTTTTTGATAAAATTTTCATTACACATAATTCTTAGTTTGGAGAGTACCAACTTGGCAAAATGTTCGCCTAAGCTTTCCATTTAACTAAGTTTAACTTAGAGTAGAGTTTAGAATCCAGAGTGTATAGTAACGATAATTACAGATCTGTATGGGTTAACAAAAATCAAAGGATAGCCTTAAATATCTTATACATTTAGGGAATAGTGTAGAAATTGACTTAGTCAAGGCAAACAGATATAGACAGGTTTTTAAACTTTGACACAACACTTAGACAAGGTTAGATAGATGTAGTTCTCAGATGCACACATATACCTAGACACATATGCTTTGGATGTCAACAATATTGTCATAACCTAAATAACAGTTGTTTGTTTAACCAGTTACAAAGTAATCATTTAAGACTTTGGAACAGGAACACACCTTAATTTCCTTAAGAGTTAACTTTCCCAAGTAATAAAACCTAACAAATAGAAGACAATTATAGAATTTTAAAATCACACAAATAAACTTTACTGATAAGAGTAGACCAATGTTTCAGACTTTGCTTTATATCAATATTTTAAATTTCAAATAAACTTAATGGACTGTGCTAATTATAGCCAATTTAATCGGAAACACAAACTTTTTGAAATGTACTCTCCACTAACACAGACTCTCCTGTCATTTATTCAGACCCTCTTATTGTGTTTCAACTTTTACCACACAAAGACTTTCTTTCTCAGAAATATTTTATTTTTTCTTTATATCCTAATAAAAGCCTTATACCTGATTTCCATCGTGAACCTTATGTCTCATTCCCTCCACAAGCCTTATATCTAACTTCCCATCACAAATCATCTTATATTTAATTCCCCATTACAAACAATCTTATGTATCTTTCTCTCCCTTTAAATTTATAATTTGAAAATAGCCTTTATAAAATTTTGAATTTAGATAAATTACTCCTCTAAGTAAGATGAAATATTGTGTTTTTTAACGGTATTTTAATTGAACATAGTTGAAACTTTTTGGACCTTTTGCATATAGAATTATACCTGTTAGAACTTTATCTCTTAGTAACCTTGCTTTAGTGAAGACCCAGACAAAGCAATCTAAAATTTCTTTCTTAATTTATTCATTTCAGAAAACATATTTATGAAGATTAATTCTATTTATGGTAAATTTTATTTACTCATTTTAACTGTAAAAAAATAAAAATATCAGAAAAATGTTATTAATGATATTAATCATCTCTTTCCTGTTAAAGAAAAATCCTAGAAGCAATGAATGCTACATTACAATTTAGAGATTTATAGAAATCAACACTTTATTAATTGTCTGACCACCTAGAAAAAATTTGTGACTTAGAATTTTAAAGACATCTATGTTTTTATTTGGTTACTTGATTTGATTTAAATTATTTGGATTCATTTTTTGTTTAAATTTTCATTTATGAGCACTCATTTGTCTAAATGACAATTTTGATACCAGGTGCCTAATTATAGACACAGGACAGGCCTGTACAAGTGGAAATGTCAGGTATAAAGTCCAACAGCCACAGTGGACACTGAAATCAGAGGTTTCAGATAGCTGGCTATTTGTCCAATATCACCATGTCTCTATCCTCCTAAAGATTTAGTAAAAGAAATTTTTTAATGTATTTGAGAGATAGCCCTGGAGAAATTGGCTTCTGGACAAGGACAGAATGTAAAAACCTTTATAGTTAGATAAAATAAGATTGATCCAAAAAATACATTAACTTATGTAGAATATTTAAAAATGTACATGGCTGTAATATCAACTTCTAGTATGTGCAAGGCGTTGGGTTCAATTCTGAGCACCACATATAAATAAGTAAATAAAATAAAGGCCCATGAACAACTAATAAAAATATTAAAAATAAAAATAAAGCTTGTACATTTGGAATTTTTCCACTTTTATCTTTCTGTGTTGTAACATTAGGGAGGAACTGGTTAAGAAAGCTGGCTGAAAACAGGATGGCCAGTTGAGCAGTTTGGATTTAAAAGGGACACTTTTTTCCTCTTTTGTCTCAACTGGTTTTATATAAGCCTGGTAAATTTTGTAGGCCTGTAATTCACATTTTAAATATAAGGCTAGGAGACCAGAGATCCGGGAGAAGCTAAGTAAGGAAAACTGCTGGGACCATTTTTTCTCAAAGCATGGTGTTGTAGTTTATATTATCTTTTTTTCTTTTTCTTTTTTAATTGTTCATGCTCTAATTGGCAAGTGGGATTCAGCCTAATAGGCAGATTGCTAAATTATGAAATTCTCCTTACTCCTATGTTTGTTGCATTTGAGTGTGGCAGATAATTTAAAGGGCCCCCACACCCAGGAGGCTCTGGGATTGTGGCAGCAGGCAGCGTGTTGAGCATGGGAGGGGAAGAGAGTGTGCAAGGCATTTGGGTTCAATTTTCAGCACCACATATAAATATGCAAGCTTTATAATTCTCAGCAGCTAGCCTGGGTAGTAGCTAGCTGCTGAGAATTATAAAGCATAAGTTTAGAAATGGCATCATGACAGAGAAACCAAGTTTGCAGCAGAAGCACAGGAGCCCATGGCTCCTCATGAAGCCCTTTACCTAAATCTTCCTAATCTTTCGAATATACAAAACCACTTTCTGGGTACCAGGAGCAAAGAGAATCTATTCCTGCCAGCAAAGCAGCAAGGTTAGCATTACTTACAGTATGTTCTGCCTTGTGAAGTAAATCAGAAAGTCCAGCCCGATGATGAGGACGTTGAGCATCAGACAGGGAATTTCCCATAGCTTACTGATTAGGGACCTGTACCAGCCGATGAAAGAGGTACGTCAAAAGCCTGTTTCAGGTGGTAAGCTACTCCCTTCCCCTGTTAACATGTCCACCCAGAAGGGTCCCTGTTTGGGCACCAGCTGTAAAGAAAAACAAAAAGAGACAGAGAAGTAAGCAAGGTGCAGGAACAAAGTAAAAGGGGCTGCTCATGGGAGCTGCCAGCTTTATTTATATCTGAAGGTTACATTAGGTCATTGACATCAGTAGTACACATTGCTCATAGTATAAAGTCACTATTATGTGGGCAGGTTTAGGCCCAGTGACACATTGGTGATGTCTAAGAGAGTTCCTTTATTCCCAGAAGCTGAGTGTCTGAGGTCGAGGCTGATAAGACTCCAGCACAGAACCTCCTCAGGAAGGACATTACCACAGCAGCTGGCATTGAGCACTGTTTGGCATTTTACTATTTCCAGGGAGAAAGTGTAGAATATTCCAAGTGTGGATAACAGGGCTCCTGTTAGCCTCCGGGAGTTGGCTCACCAGAGGAACGCTGCCTTGTACATATCCACAGCCAGAATCCCGACACAGAGCAGCCTGGGTAGCTGCCTGTAACCTGCCTGAAACTGGGGCCTCCCGCATGGAGTCCTTATGCTGGACGGAGGCCGAGCCCGGGAACCCTATAGAGATCCAGGGCCACAAGACACCTTGATTCCTTGTCAGGAGACCAGAGAAGGGGCTGTCATGGTGACAGGGGAGCAGGCAGAGCAAGGACAGGCAGGACTCAGAGTGCAAGTCCGAGGGGCTGCAGGGAGGGGATCTGAGGAGCTGGTGTCTGGAGCCCCGACAGGGTTAGGGAGGGTGGGTTCTGGTGGGTCTGGGAGAGAGCTGGTGTCCTGCTGGCTGATGGGAATTAGGGCTTTCCTGATGGGGCCCATTTACGGCTTTGTGGATCAGAGTCCCTGGAACCCCTAATCAAAGGGAGGTTGCTAAACAATGACTGAATCTAGTGACCAGGAAACCCAGGTCCCAGCCAGCAGCAGGGCGAGGAGGGGAGAGCTGGGAGGGCTCCCTGGAGGAAGCCTCATTTGCCACCTGGAGCCGCTGTCTCACTTTCCTTCAGATCCTTGGGCACTCAGTGTAAAATGGCACCCACAAGTGACCCATTGTCCAAGATCAGCTGCTTTTGTGTCAGCCTAGAGGGCAAGCAGGGCAGCATGCACCGGGGCCAGGTGAGCACCCTGCCCTCACCAGGCCTTCCCCTGAGTGCCCTGTCATGCCCAAAGACCCCATCCTAATCACCAGGAAGGAGCGAGAAGTCTAGGGACACACAGCCCTGACCACTAGGTCACAGTCCCCTCCTGGCAGAGGCCCTGCTGAAGCAGACTCAACAAACACCCCCCCGGCCTTCCAGCCCATGCCAGGCTCTGCCCAGGGCCACCCAGGGCCACCTTGGCTGTGTTCCTGAGAGGCCCTTCTTCCCTGAGCAGCTGAGTTCCCCTCTTACACATGGCCACCACCTGGGGCCTCCTTCTCACACTGGGAAACGCTACCCACGGGAAAGGAAGACCTGCAGCTAATACCTAATGGCTTTGCCAGCTTTCTTGGGAAAACTGTGCCCAAGTGCACCAAGAGGACCTGTGGGGCATCCTGGACCTACCTGCCCCTCAGCCTCTCACTGACCCCCAGGCTGACTGATAAATGCTGGAGGACCCTGCTTCTTGCTCCCCTTATTTTATCCAGGGCCTCACACCTTCCAAAGGCAGTGGCCCTCCCACTGCCAGCAACCAGGCCCAAGGAGAGGTCAGGTGAATGCTGGTGCCTGCGGGGTCCAGGGCACTCCAGCTCCACTCCATGGGCTGCTTCAAAGCAGCCCTGGCGTCCACTTCCCCAGGAACCTCGAAGTGCATCCAAACACCAGGCAGCCCAGGAGCAGTCCAGATGCTCCGACCTCCAGTTAAAGAGTCAGGATTTGAAAATTCAAAACATGCCCTAAAGCTGCCACATGCTTTTAATTTGTTACCATAAAAGCAGGGGGAGATGTCCAGCGAGCAGCTCCCGCCAGTCAATGAAAGAACTCCCAAATGGTTCCCGATGGCACTTCCTGGCCTTGACCTTAACTGGGCAGTTGATGCTCTCTTATCATAGGCCCTTCACAGTTACAGAAAATGAGCAGCCAGCACCGTCCTCTCCAGGGCACAGGGCTGTGAGGGCAGGAGCCACACCCAACCTGAATTTGACGGGAGATCTGGGTTACCGCCCAGGCTTTGAGGTCAGGCACGTCCTTGGGGACAACTTGACCACTGGTAATCTCAGCCAGGAGAATGAATTAATGAGATTCCTCCATCAAGTGGGTGTCCTGAAGATGGGACAGAGACATCGAGGGAGGGCTGGGGAGTGGGAGACGCAGTCTTCTATTCCCTAATCAGCAGAGGAGAAAGGGACGGGACCGAAGGGAAGGGGATCGTTCAATGATGGCTCCTTGGACAACCCAGAACATTCGACACACTGAGGTACATGTGTAGCCATGTCTGCTCGTAGGGCCATGGATGGGTGTATGTTCTGCCCTGTGTGCCCATACATGTATGTGTGTGTGCTGACATGTATGTAACTCATGAGCAGATGTGGGGGTATGTGTGTGTGGAACTGTGGTTTGTGTACACGAATATACTCAGGTGCTTACTATATGGTAAAGTAGCCACCTTAACCAGAGAGAGGCTGGCCTTTGCCCTTGACCCCTGGATGGTCATCTCTAAACCTGTGGAAGGTTAAGTCTGGTCGGAATGTCCCAGGAGACTTGAGCCACAACAGATAGTGAAGCAAGGTGGTTTATGGTGGGGCTGGAGACCACGGTCAGCCACCCAGGAACGTCCAAGGGCCCCTCTTCTCCTAAGCACACTGGTCATAACCTCATCTTAGCTCAATTACATCTGCAAAGACCCTGGTTCTCCATAAAGTCTCAGTCACAAGCTCCTGGTAGACATGAGTCTGGGGGAGACATGTTCAGCCCCTCAGGGCCCCAAGGACAGGGTGGCGTCCTGCCGACACTGAGCAGCGAGGCTGATCTCCAGCTGGGCTACTGGGGGGGACAGAAGCAGGCACGGGGCATCTCTGCTCCCCTGCAGGAGGCCCTTCTTCCTGCACTCCCCCACCCACATCGGGGGAGAGGGCTGGCCACTGCCCCTGCTCCCTTTCTTCCCCTGTCTCTGTTTTCGGTCATGCATCCCCTCTCGCTCAGACCCAGCTCCGTGCAAAGTGGGGCAACTGTGTGTCCTGTTGGCCGTGTGCTGAGACCATGTCAGGTTCTCCTGGTGCTCGGACTTCACCTTCTGCCGGGCTGCAGCGAGCTGGAATTCTCGCCACCTAAAATTAGAAGAAGCGGCTGAGGCTGTCCTGAGGCAAAGCGTAAGGCAGCCGAGCCAGGAGGAAGCCCCTGGGCATTCTCTGCCCCCACCTCTCCCCCGGCTCTGGCATTTATTACAAGCTACTTCACTGACATCTGCTGTCTCTTTCCCCTTTAGGGACGGGGCTGTGGTACGAGACCACAGGGCTCACTGGCCTGCCACGAGGCCCATGCACAGAGCCCGCGGTCCTGTTAACCTCTGGCTCTCAATGCTCTAGTACACAGAGGGGACACAAAGGACTCACAGAAAGGCTGCCAGTGTGGCCATCGCAGGGAGAGTTGCACTCTAAATGGATAAGGACTCAGGGTGGTGGCATTTCCAGATGTCGGAGGGCTCAAGCAGAGATGACCGTGATGCGAACAGAAGCTGAGGGGTCAGCTCCGGGCAAAACCCTCCAGGGAGGGCCTGCTAGGAAGAGCTGCCTCTGCCAGCTCAGGACGCAGGACACAGGACTGAGCTTCTGACTTTTGGAACCCCAGCTCTGGTGGCATGAAGCTGCGAATACAAACTCTGGAGAAAGTGTGCTTGGGGGTTGGGCTTGACACTTCAGCAGGAGCCAGATGGGCATCCTGGCCCCTACTCTGCATCCTACCTGCTCCTCCCATAGAAGTTGGTTAGTGTCCCAGTTTTGGTAGGAGTAGGAACTCAGGCCTGAGAGTTAGGAGGGGAAAGAGCTAAGATAAGGAATGATGTCATTGAGAGACTCTGAACAAAGATCCAGTCAGAGGAGCATCATACCATCATCATCACCATCACCATCACCATCACCATCATCACCATTATCATCATCACCATTATCATCATCATGCCCATCATTATCACCATCATCGTCATCATCATGCCCATTATCATACCATCACCATCATCACCATTACCATTATCACTACCACCATCATCATCATCATTACCATCATCACTATCACCATCATCATCACCATCACCATAATCACCATCACCATCATCACCATTATCCTCATCATGCCCATCATTATCACCATCACTGTCATCATCATCACCATCACATCATCACCCTCACCATCATCACCACCACCATCATCACCATCACTCTCATTATCATCACCATCATCATCACCATCACCATCACCATTGTCACCACTATCACCACCATTATCATCACCACCATTATTTTCATCATTGTCATCACCATCATCATCACTACCCCCATCCTCACCACTGTTAGCATCACCATTATTATCATCTTCATCACCATCATCACCATTATCATTGCCACCATTATCATCACCATCACAATCGTCAGCTTTGAAATTTAACAGGGTTAGGCACTGCAATTTATATCCATTATTAAAAGAAGGCTCTGAGGTCAGCGTTATTATCCCCATTTTATAGAAACTAAGGCTCAGGGACTGAGCCTTCCAAAGCCACCAGGCAGTAAGGGCAGAAGGGACCATATGGTAAAGCATTATGCCTTCCTGTCTCCTCAAGATCATTCAGTAACAAAGTGGCAGATGAGTCAGGAACTCAGCGATTAGTCAGAAGATTCCAGAAGTGCCTGCGGCTCTTCTGGGCTGCAGACCAGTTTCCTGTAGTGTGGGTGGGTCAGGCTGGGGCAGAGGTTCTATCGCTGGGCCAAGCCCCATGGAAAAGATATTGCCCCTCTTCTGCACATCTCCCAAGAAAAAGAACTCTGCCTCACACCATGATGCACCCCAACAAATGGGAACGGCAGCTCCAATGAGCTTTGGAAAGGAAAGAGAACACTGTCTTTCTTATGAGGACAGGTGCCACACAACATTAAGGTTTTATTAAAATGGTCTGCTCTTTCTCAAGTCTCACTCCACACTGCATTTCCTTTTCCACGTCCCCTCCCTGCCCCTGTGGTCTGGGTCCACTGCCACCTCCCACCGTCCCAAGTCTCCTCCATGGGGCGCCCTGGGCTCCCTTCCCCTGGTGTTCTCCTGTGTGTCTCTCTACCCTCCCTTCACTCTGCAGGAGCATCAGCGCTCAAGGCTGCTCCTTGGAGACCACCTGGCTTTCCTTATCCACATCTCAATCAGATGAGAAGCTGAGGCTCAGAGAGGTCAACAAACTGGGAACAGAGGCCAACTTGGGACCTTTGCAAATTTTGAGCACACTGCCATTTCCCTCTCTCTAGTTCCCAGGCTTCCTGATAAAATTAGGATGAGTACAGGTGACCCCGAAGTATTCATGCCTGTAACTCAGGCATGGGGCCAGTGCCAACAGTGGAGAAAGAAGCCTGGACCTGGGTTCTAGCCCTGACCCCACCTCTTACCAGCTATGGGGCCTCAGGGAAGCCACAATCCCACTCGGAGCCTCACGCCTCCCTCTGTATGTGGCACTTGGAGGAGGAAATCCTGCGACTGCATCAGGGTGCCTTGCTGCAACAACACTGAGAAACCTCTCCAATGTCCTGCAACTCTGAGATCCCCCTCCCCAGACTCCAAGCAGCCGACAGGCACATCAGCTTTGTTAGGAACACACCAACCAACAAAAACATTAAAATTCTGTTTCCCTTGGAATCTGCATTCTTTGTTCACTTCCAGAATCAAATATCCTTGCTCAAGACAGAGCTCCCTTCTCAGCAGCCTCCTGACAATGCCTGGAAGCTGAGACTTACAGGAGTCTCCTCTCTCGAGCCCCGTGTCTCTCATCTGAGGAGGGAAACAAGCTTTTTGAATGAGAAAGCTTAGGCAGAGCTTTATGTTTTCAGGGCAAGTTTTTGATCTTCCTAAACTTAGAGGCCAGACTTCTAAGAGGAGGAAGATCAGTCCAAACACCCATGTCCCCTGTGTCCCATGGACTGTGGTTCTGCAAGGAACCCCAACATCTGCTTGGGCAGCTAGGTGCTGTGGGGGCTCGAGGGAGGGGCCAGCTCCCTCTTCCCTTTGAACAGTGAGACGGTCCCATTGCTCCTGGCTCAAAGACACATGAGCACAGACATGCCTTCAAGAAAACAAATTTGCAGAAAGTCAGTTCTTTCAAGGGGGCCACACTTCTTTGCCCACTCTCGCTTTCTCTCTGCTTGGTGGTCTTGTCTCTTTGCTCACACTTCCTAGTGGACACGGTCACTTGGTGATCTTTTCCACTCCCAGCGCAGCAGGAGGTTGAACAGGTGTGGGAGGGGCTGCAGCCCACACTTCTCCCAGCCTCCCTGTGACCTGCCGCTGGGATCGCCCTGGAAGCAATGAGGCCCTGGCCTTGGAGAGCTCCTGTGTCACAGAGCAGAGGCAGGGGCAGGGTGGCTTGAGCTCGGCTGTATCGGGGTGCTCATCCAGGCCCTGATCTCTGGGTCACAAGACGCCTCCAAAGAGCGTGTCTGGTCCCTAAGAGAAGGAAGAGGAGCTCTTCCTCGGGTCTCTTTCCTTTTACCAGGAAGGGGAATTGAAACTCTTTCTTCCCCCAGAAGTCTCCAGGAAATGCCCTCTTCTACCTCATTGGCCATCTCTGCCACGTGGCCACCTGGAACTGCAAGGGTACCTCAGAAAGATGCACTTGGAAAGGTCACCATGATGGGTGCCTTCAGCAAGCAAGAAAGGGGAATGGTGACTGAGTGACAGGCCAGCCATGTCTGCCACAGCCCTCTTTCAGACACCAGAGGCCACCCCTGTATTCTCTGATCTACTGCATCCAGCGGAGAGACCTGGGGAGGAGCTAGGTCCTCAATATGGAGTCGACAATGGCAGGGGAACAACCCTCATCTGAAAGTCCAGGTGACCCTCGATGGGGGGAACATCCGTGACCTGGGGACACAGTGGAACACAACCCAGGTGCTTTACAGCCCACCTAGGCTCCGGGTCGGCCAACTCCTCTGATCAGCCCATGCAGAGGACACAGCCAGGCTGCCCCTCCCACTCCTCTTGGAGTAAAGGCCTGGTGTTTCCTGGTATCCTGGATACCACGTCAGGGACACAAAGCCCAGAGTGTGTCCACTGAGCCAATTGCGAACGGTGCCAATTAAACCGCCCCTCAGCCCTGCAGAGCACTAAGCATTGGGAACCAAGTTTCATTTTTTTCCTGAAGCCACATGGCCACTGGAAGCCGGGGTTGCCATGGTGATGATTCCTACCTTTGCCTGCTTTGCAGGACTGGAAATGGCTCTCGTGTTTAAGCCAAACTAGAAAAGCCGTGCAGGAGAGGCCCAGAAGGTGGGCCCAGGTGGGTGTGGAAGGTCTCTCTCCCCTGTGGGCACCCCGGAGTTCTCACGATGGCCCTGGGTGAGGAGAGGTGGAAGGATCCCAGCTCTGGGGTCAGACAGGCCTGGATTTTCACCCTGTCTCTGCTGCTGACCTGCTGGTAGCCTTGAGCCAGTGTGAAGCTCAGCCTGGGTTTCTTCCTCTTAAAAGTGGAGAAGAGGCCAATGTGACCCTGACACACAGGGTCATGGGGACTGATGAGCCACATCTGGTAAAGTGGGCATCACAGCCCACACTGTCCTTGTCCCCTAGTGCTGGGGTGGGGAGCAGTGAGCTCTACCGTGGTCAGGGCCCCTGTCTCAGAGCCTGGGAGCAGCTCTGTCAGGCACAGACACGAGAGGCAGGGAGCACTCCTATCCTGGAGACAGACTGATCCCAGCGTGGCTGACCAGGGAACTGACCCACATCTGGGAACCACATGGCCAGCTCTCCGTGACAGCCCCGGAAGAGGGAAGGACTATTGGACCAGGACATTCTTCCCTTGCACCCAGGCAGGAGTAGTGGGGCACATCCACAGGCTGGACCCCATGGGAGCAGAAGGAGGAGACGTAGAAGACTGGGGTGTTTGATGGTCCTGCCTCACCATGGAGACAGCAGTCCCAGATCCAGAATCCCCCCTAGACTCATCTAAGTCCCCCTGTAGCTCTCCATAGCAGGATCACAAACCCTCCCCCACTGTCTGCACCCAGCTCACCCTGAGACCCCAGCCCACCTTCAGGGCAGAGAGGATGCCAAGTCCACAGCCTAAAGCCCCCCCCCCCCTTCCCTGGGAGGTGCTGCCCACACTTGTCCTTCTGCCTCTTCTTGGACCCACCCATGATTGACAGGCCCTGGTCCCGATGTCCATGGAGATTCCTGGGGTCCACCCAGGAATCCTGCCTGGTGAGATGGTGTCCAAGCCTGAAAACCACCCGCCACTTTCTGCCCACCCTCTGAGTGTTGGTTTGATCACAGCTCTCAGTGAGCTTTGGACAGGTGTGGTTGCCTCATTTCCTGGGACACCTGCCTGGAAATGGACAGGCATCCACATCTGTCCAAAGCTCTTCCCTTTCACCTTCTGGCGTTTAAGGCATTGGTGAACTTTTGAAGGAGGATCATAAAATAGAGCAAGATTCCCACACTGGCAGGCACAACTGTGGTCCTCAAAGCCATAGGACAAGCTCGATGGTTCTTCCCGGAGCGTCTACTGTCTCCATGGTGACTGCATTCGTTTCTTGGCACAGTCACAACAACACGCTATTGCCAACTGGGTATTTAAAACACCGAGATTCATTGTCCCACAGTTCCTGGGTCTAGAAGTCAAAAGGAAGATGTTGGCAGGGCCGTGCTCCCTCGACGGCTCTTGATGGCTGCCAGTGTCCCTGGTGCTCTGGCCTGGCAGCTGTAGCCCTTCAAGCCCCACTTGTATCCCCTGGCCTTCTCCTTCTTGGGTCTGCATCTCTTCTTAGAAAGACACTAATCATATTGGATTCAGGACCCTCCCTACTTCAATATGACCTCTTGTAAATTATCTAATTTTACCTGAAACATCCCTATTTCAAATAAGGTCTCATTCTGAGATACTTAGGATTGGGACCTCAGCATACATTTCTGGAGGACACAATTTGACCCACACTAATTAAAACATTGTTTTTATGTTTAGCCCAAACTGGATTTAAGAGGGAATAAAATGTAAAATTTTAAGAAGTAAAGATTGCTCACACATGCAGCCAGCTATGGCCTGTGGCCCTCACAGTTCTTGTCTGTCTTCTTCCTCAGGCTGCCTTAGGAAAGAGCCAGAATCCGAGGCCAGGAGACTGGCTCTATCCCTTACCCAGAGCAAGCCCCCTGCCCTCTCTGAGCCTCATCTGAGGATGAGAGAAGCCAAAACACACACCCTAAAATCATTAGGCACTTTTACTCACAGGTAAACACACCTGTGCCCTTAGGAGAGACTCAGGAGAAACTCGAAGAATCTGAAATAGAAACATATTGGGTACCCTGCCTCATGTACCCTCCAGGGTTCCAGATTCTCCAGGGGCTTGCTCCTTTCCTGCCTTTGAGTGATTTGACAATCTGTAGGTTGTAGAATACTAGTTCATGAAAAGGATTTTTGTCTGTAGAAGTGCCGCGTGCCCCTCCGGTGAGATGCAGTTGCTGAGTGCCTGTGGGATCTGACCAGCTTGGCCTGTTTATGAATCTGCTACCCTGTTCCTGCTTACCTCCAAAGCCCTGTTCTTTGAATTTTCCTTTGAACTGGATGTAGCATGCTAATGGTTTTCCCATTAAGTAATGGGTTAAATAAGTTTGATGTGTGTCCATTCAATCTTTATGACAGTCATGATTCAAGAATATTATCCTTTTAGTATGGGCAGTGCACAAAGCATGTGGATGTACACATTAGTGCGCAATTGCAAAGTATCTGTGGTTACAAACAGCCGTGACAAGGGTAAAGATATCAGACTCGATACCTCAAGGGTATCTCAGGAGACTCAAATAAAATCTCAGAGGGGATATTTCTGTCTGTGTAGGACATGGATGACCAGCAAGAGGCAAAACTTGCAGGAAAGCCAAAAGCCCCAGCAGGCCCCGCACAGGGCTGCGTTTCAGCCCCTGGAGTGCAGAGTGATGAGGTTAGGCCTGAAAAATAACAAACAGGGTCATAAAAGCGTGCCTGCCAGCAGTACAGCCGGCCACGTGTGCGCCAACTGGTGCTGCCAGGGTGCAGGGATGCTGCTGACAGCCGGGAGGGCGGAGGTCCAGGGCTGAGGCATGTCACGTGAGACTGTCACAAGATGAATCCACCTGCACAGAGAAGCACAGCCCACCTTGGCCTGGAGGGATCCCACCCTCCTGGTCCTCTTCCCAGATGGAAGAGGCAGAGCTCCTGCTGTCCAGGAGCAATGAGCTCTCCCTCCCAGCAGCAGTGTCTGCTGCTAGAGCAGAGGCGGGCAGGTCCTCAAGGCATTCGAATTAAAGAGCCCACAGCCGGGGTCAGTGCTGCTGTTTCCGCCCGGGGCCATCCTAACTGCTCACAGCTTGGGAGAGGATGTGTCGCTCCTCAAGGTTAGAATGTCAGGAACTCTGTCTAGGGGCTGCACAAAGACCCTGGGCTAGCGTGGGAGACCTTGGTCTGAGTCCCAGCCCTTCCTGTTGCTGCTGTGTGGCCTCAGGAGAGGTGCTGAACTCAGTTTCCTTGGTCCACCAACAGAGCAACAGTGGTGTGGACCAGGCGAGCTGTGGGAGTCACCTGGGAACATAGGAACCATGTTGACGTCCCCTGGATACCTGCCTGCACCTGCTTCTTCTATTAGAGTGGCAAATGGGTCTTTCACAGGCTCTCATGATCCAGCACGGATCCAGCCAGTCTCCACGAGCCACAAGACCAAGTGCTAGTTCCAGCCCAGACACACACTCACTGGCTCCTCTATGGGGCCTGAGCCAGTATGGAGCCCTTGCATAAAACTTCTCCACTCTTCAGGAGCTGGAAAACCGACTGCTCTTCTAATAAATGGCTACCACATTTCAGCAAAGAGTTCTTCCTCGCTCTTTCCTCTTGACTCTCCCTAAATAGAACTTTACCCTTGGATGGACTTTCTGGACAGGGTAGAGAGAGGTTGCTTGGAGTTATTTGTGCAATTTTCTATAATCCCACTGCCCTCTGGACGGCAGATAGAATTCCGGCTGCATTTCCAATAGTCTATTTCCAAAGGGGAAAAGCAACATCACTTCTTGCCCTGATTCAGGTGCTCAGCTGTTCTCCGGCATCCTGAGCAGGTGTGGGCCCCAGCTGTCCCAGAGAAGCCAGCCAGCCACAGGTCAGTGTGGGCAGCTCAGCCTGTTATTCCAAGTGATGGAATTCTCTGGCCCGGAAAGCTCACCTCCCTGTTCCTGCCAAATGATTAAAATGCTAAGCAAAAAACATTGCTGAGAATCAAAGGGAGCACAATGTGTCCTCAAATAACTCCTGAGGCTGCTCCACCGCTCCTCCGCCGCTCCTCACCCTGCAGTTCTGGTCCAGCGTCGGCCTCAGGAGAGGCCAGGAGTGGGATTCTTTTTCTCTCCTACAAAGACCACAGGTTTTTCTGGAGGCCGCTTCCTCCTTTGATGACTACTTCAGGAATGCAAGGAGAGGCAATGGGTTCTTTCTAAAAATGATGCTTCTAGACTTGGAGCTCTGGTAATGCGGATGCATGGACAGCTAAGAGTCGGCCACCATGTGCTGCCCACAGGGGAACCGACAGCCCAAGAGACACCTTTACACAGCCCTGGAAGGGCTCCCCCCAGAGCTGCTCCCAGGGGTTCAAAGCCATCCATTATGTAACCCACGTGTCGGCCGGGTCTCCAGGCCTCCAAGGACCTGCTTAGCCTTTCCCTGCCTCTCCTACTCTGGTCTGTGGAAGTCCACAGTTCTGAGAGAGCAGGGCAGGAGTCACGTCCATGTCCTCGAGTTACCCTCGTCCTGGATGGTGTGTGCCCTTCCTTTCCTCCTCGCCCCACACTTTCTGTTGCTCATGGAGCCACCTGGGACCTGGACTTTGCAATTTACACACACACTCCACACAATTTACACTCATGCATGGCACTTGTGTATTTATAGATTTTTATGGGGTCATTGGGCAGGGGGAGTGCTAACCTGTTCACACAATAGGTTCCATTCCTGTGGGCACGTAAACTGCACCTCCCAGCCTCCCTCGCGGCTGGTTTGACCATGCGATTCGCGTCCTAGCCAATGGAAGGGAGCAGAGGCAAAGGCACAGGAGCTACCCACACAATGGAATGCACTTCAGCCATAAAAAGGAACAGTCTCTGACCTAAAAAACACCATGCCAAGTGAAGGGAAGCCAGACACAGGAGAACACATGTGTGTGATTCCTTTCAAGTTCATTGATGGAGAAGGCACACTGGGGCTGGGAAGGCAGCTCAGCAGTAGAGTGCGCCTGACATGGTAAGGCTCTGGGTTCTGCCCCCCAAAGCAGAACAACATCAACCAAAAAGAGATGGGCAAATCTACAGAGACGTAAGGAGAGTGGGGCTGCCTGCAGGGTAAGACCAGAGCTTAACTGGAAACAGGCACAGGGGACCTCACTGCTGGGTATAAAAGATTCTAAAACTGATTTATGGCAATGGTGACGCCACTTGATAAAGCTAACAAAAATCTTTGAATTGTACACCTGACACAGTTAAATTCTATATGCAAAATGACCTGGATGAAGTTGTTTAAAAAACAGAAGATATGAGGGCACCATACAGGCCTGCTCTGAAACCTCCCCAGGTTCTCCTGAAGGCCATTCCCCTCATGCGGATCGATGTAGACAGTATGGAAACCAGAGGAAGGACCCTGGCTGCCAAAGTCACTCGGTGAAGAAGGTTCCCTATGCAAGAAGTGAGCCGCCCAGGAGCCATCCCTTGCCTGGACGTTGCTGTTAAAGCAGCTGCCTACACACACTCACAGACTCCCCGCCCACAGGGGTCCGTCCGGATGGCCTCCTGGTTCTTTGGCCACTCTCCCCCTGGAACTGAGATTTTTAAGCCATGAGCTTTATCATCTTCCTCAGACTCACTGGGTCCTCTCTTCCTCCCTACCCTCCCTCTCTCTGCCTCACTCACCCCCTAGTGGATTTACTAGGAATTCACACTCCTTTCTGTTTTAGGAGATTGTCAGTATATCACAGGATAGCAGAGAGCTGAAACCAGTTCTTGTAGTTCCCAGAAAGAAAATTTAAAATCAGACACCAAAAGCCATGCAAGAGGACTCTGTTAAGTGTGAAATTGAAATGAGGCTCAAACATAGAGCACTCTCCAGGGAGCGAGTGGCTCACCTTGAGCGAGAAAGACCGAGGAAACGGCTGTCTCCCAATCTATCACTGATTGGCATCTGCTTGAGAACCGGGGTCCACCAGTCAGGGGTGCAACTCCACTTCCATGTCAGGCATGACATGGACTCTAGTCGGTCCTCTCTGGAACTGTCATGGTGGCCGCCCCATTCAGGTGGCTTCATCTACAGTCAATCCTGTTAATGTGGGCATTGGGTCAATGGCCCATCAGAAGTTACCTAATTACACCCACATTACTAAACAAACCTCCATTCCAAAACACACGGAGACACCAGTGGCCAAAACTCCTAGCTGTGTTCTGACCTCAGTGGACCCTGTCCAGAGTTAGTCCCATTCACCCTTTCTTGACCTATTTCCCCAATTAGCTCCTCTCCTTTCAATCGGTTCTCATCTGATGTTTCTCTACAAGTTATCTGCCACAAATTATTTACTTATCTACCTTGACAGAAATTGAAATAAAACTTGAAGAGCAACTCCAAGAAAATCCGTGACCTTGCCACGCACATGGCTGCCCGTGACTAACAACCCGACAAGTAGAGGTGGGGTAGTTCTCAGGGTAGCCCTGAAGGTGAGGGGCTTCTCCCTGTGATGGGAGGCTGGAGTGGTAGAGTGGACAGGTGGGAAGCTTTGGGATCAGACTGCCAAACTCCACTGGAGCTGTAGGCCCAGCAGGGACCCCAGCCTGACCATGGGCAGGGGCCACGGGCAGACAGGGTCCTGGCAAACGGGCGGCACAAGCCTGTTCCATCTGAAGCATCCTAGCTCTCCTGCTTCTCCAGAGCCGAACTGGCGCGTGGGTGGTAGGAGTCGAGAACATTTCTTTGAGTCATGGATGAGAAAGGTATTGAATATTAGCACGGAAGAGATACGGAAATGGAAAGGCCTCCAAGTGTGCACGTTATCTCCAGCGAGCAAAGCAATTTTTCAAGCATCATTGAAACTGTGGAGGAGAAAAATCCTGGAAAGTCTCTGTGGCAGAGGCAACAGCCGACAGAAGCCAGCTTTCCAAGCTCGGTGCTGCTCGGGAAGGTGTGATGCGTCCCAGGCCTTTTCTAGGTTCCGAGCATTGGCACCGAGTGGCTCTGAAGTCCCCGAATCCACCACCCTCCCCCGCCCTCCCTGCCCTCTCTCTGCATAGCCCCGGCCACAGCCCTACACCTGGTGGCTTCCTCCTTCCTTTCCTCCACCCACCCTCTGCCCGCAGCCAGTGTGACTGTCTTTAACCCACGTTTATAAAGCTATCGTTCTCCTACTGAAAACCTGTGGAAGGTCCCATTATCCGAGGAATGAGGCTCTTTGCTTGGTGATTTGGGGTGTGCCCTGCACAGATTTAGGGGCGTTCCCAGCATGATGCAGGTCAACCCCCATCGTGCTACAGGCCAGGGCCTTCTGAGAACTGAGCCAGGGCAAAGGCCCCCTTCAAACCAGGTTCTTGAGATCAAATTAGATTTCGAATGTCACTCAGAGTAACAGGTGTGAGAGTCTCAGAAGGACAGGAAAGGGGGAAAGGGACTCTCAAGGGAAAGAGTGAGTCCTCCAAAGAAGAGAGGCTCAGCAGAGCTCCCCTGCCCTCAGTCTTATTAGGAGCCCCAGGAAAGTTTCCAGAGAATCTGGCACAGTCCCACTTCTTGATTTTTAATTTTTTTTTATGGTACTGGGGATTGAACGTAGGGGTATTTACCATTGAGCTACATGCCCGAGAATTAAAAAAAAAATTTTTTTTTTGAGACAGAATCTTGCTAAGTTGTTGAGACCCTCACTGAGTTGCTGAAGTTGGCCTCAACTCTGTGATCCTCCTGCTTCAGCCTCCAAAGTCACTGGAATTATAGGCACACACAGCAACTATCTCTTCACTTTTGATTGACAGTCAGATGACATCAGACTTTGAAGTCCCCACAGTCATGACAACTCTAGGTCATTTTGGCCCAGGCTGATTGGTTCTAATTGGAACCCGTAATCTTACAGGTTTTATGGTTAGGAGGAATTATCCTCCCTCAGTTCTGGGATCTGATCTGTGTAAGGGTCACAAAAGCCCCCGCCCCAGGAGGGTAACTTGTGTCCTTATCAGCATGTCGGAAGTGCAGAAGGAACCAGAGGGCAACAGGCCAGGGCCCTGAGGCAACTGGGCAGACCAAAATGCCAGAGTGGTCTGGGAAACAGGAGGCAAAGGAGGAAAGATGATAAATTTGAATAATTCTCCCAGTCCCCTCTCCCTCCCACCCCACCCACACCGCTCATCCCCTGCCCAGTCCTTCCCTGGCCACACCTGTACACCCCAGGCTGATAAGGCATGCTGGTTCAACCTGTGCCAACCTCCTGGGAGGGGCCTGGAGTGGCAGGGTCAGTGGGCTGGGGCCCAGTGGGAACAATGCGCAGGCTTCACACTGGCCCGGGAGGTCACCATGATATATAGCAACATTCCTGAGGCCCAAAGAGCCAAGCAGAAGGGTGCCTTCAGCCGCCTGAAGCCGAGCACAGAGCCTGCCTGGACGGAGACCACAGAATGCTTGACCCACCAGCCTTGGCTCTGCTCATCTTGGAGGGAGCTTCCTGGCTCACCCAGGAGAGACAGTGATAAATCATGTCGCCAGGGAGATCAAATGCCGCCACAGAGTCAGGCCAGAACACGGCTCTTTCACTCTTCAGTATGGAAGGTCAGACACCTGTGTCCACACAGCACACACCCACCCGAGAGTGCAGGCCAGCAAGGCTGGGGGTGGACAGTGACAGGCTGGGGTGACCAGAGCTACACACAGAACCAGCAAAGAAGATGAGCTCTTTCTTTCTTTATTTTTCCTCCTCCTCCTCCTCCTTTTATGTGAAATTGCTAAATTACAAGGCCTTTTGTTCTATACTAGGTTTCTAAATCCTGGGTTTTTCTTGCTTTAAATGAGGAACAGACCATAACGGAGGCATTTTGTTATGGAGATTAAATGCAGACTCACCCAGAGAAATAAACCAAGGGCAGGCCTGGCCCAGGCTGCCACAGGGAATGTGCCTAGCAGGCCCTTCATAAACCAGCTGCTGCGGCCGCCCATTATGCACAAAGAGAGTATTTTCCAAACACTTTCTCAATTAAGGGGCCAGGACTCTGGCAGATCTCCCTGACACAGCCCTTATTGCTGGACCTTTCCTTTGTGTCCCTGTCATTCCCCTATGGGTCCACTGGTTCTTCCCTTTGGTATTTTACTACCCATCAGTTGGAGGGGAAAAAAGAATTGATATTTAAACGTGTGACAAATAAGCATTAATATAATGATTCAATGCAATAAATGGGGGGTTAAAAACTCCAGGTTCAAGTGTCTCTGACACTTATTGCTGGGCAGGTGACTTTGCCTCCTGGGCCTCAATTTTCTCACCCATATAATGGGAACAAGAATGAGATGAAACTTACACAGGGACTGGCAGCGTGTGTCAGTGCCTGGGTCTTGGCATCCTAGGTATCGCCATTCTAAGCCTGTCACTGAGTCCCAAGAGATGCAGTTTCTTGGGTTGGAAAGGACCTGGAGGCCGTCTAGTTCAAAACTGCCACTTACAGACGAGACCGATCTCAGGAAGCTGGGAGTGGGGCTCACTGGGGCCAGGTGGCAGCACCTACTATGAGCACCTACTGTGTGCCAAGCCCCACAGTTGTCATCTTGCCTGCACTTGGGGCTCCAAGCTTGGCCCCAGTTTTCCCTCTGCCTGGCTGCCCCTTCCCCTGCCAGTGTTCATGCTTCAGGCAAATGGCATGACCCCAGCAGGTTCAGCTTGCTCGTGTCACCAGGCCCTAGCAGGCATTCTCCGCCCTGCCTCTGCACGCCCATGTCACCGACATAGGAGTTGCAGTTGAAAGTAACAACCCCCCTTGCCATCAAGCTAGCAAAAAGGGCTTTTAGCACAAAATCACGGGTTAGATCATGAAATTCAAGGGCAAGACAAAATTTGGGCTTCTAGAAGATCTAGAACCAGGACCTGGTGTGCCCTGCACACCCGGGGATCCTCTAGTCTCCTCAGGACACCTCTGTCACTACCTTCCAGAAGCACTCCACGTGTCTCATCTCAGCTGATTCTCCCACAACCCAGTGAGGACGGCTGGGCTCCATTTCTCAGGTGGGAGACTGAGGCACGGTGCAGGGACTGGTCTGTCCAAGCTCACACGACCCACCCCTCAGGATGGGAGCCTTCCAGCTCTCCTCCTCCCGTGCTCACCTCCATTTCTCTCCGCCTAAACACTGGCTTGAGAGGACACAGGCTAAGCCTGGAGAAAGGGAGGGAAGCTGGCAGGTTACTTATCTGGGAGAAGTTGACTCCCAACCCACATATCTGTCCCCAGATAGGGAGAGGGCCACTCAAGTGGAACTTTGCAAATGGGTGGCCCTAGCAGTGTCTCTCTAAGTGGGGTTTGGCTGACCGTCTTCTAGGACGGCAACGGAGCTCAGTCCTTCCTCAAGGGCTGTCTGGGTGCCCCGAGGCTCCACCTCGGCGCAGCACGGGTCAAGGTACCCCCACCATCCCAAGTCGCGGCTCTGGGCAGAGGGCCCCACCTGCCTGCAACCCCAGCCCTTCTCTAAGAACTGGGTGCTTACAGAGCCCCTCAGCAGAGAACAGGGAGCCCCCCTCCCCACTTCCGCAAGCTCCAGACTGCAGCCCCCTGCTGCTTTCTTGCCCTGAGGATGCTGAGGGAAAGAGGCCTCTCAGAGATTCCGCCTCCTCTTTGTGTCTCTCTTTAATGAAGCAAACCAGATGGAGAAAGCTCAGAAGAAATGTTTTAAGAACAATGACTTTTTTGTTGTTGTTTTAAAAAACCCTGCTCATGAGAAACAAAGTCAAGCAGTCTAAAAAGAACCCAAAGATCCCTTCAAAGTCAAGGGAGGAAGCCGTACAAAAATCATGAGAACTTGAGCTGCTCTAGGTGCCAGGGCTGCGTGTTCCACATGTCACGTCCTGCTAAGAAAGACCCGTGAAATGCCCCCTTTCTCTCCTTTCCCTTCAGACGCCCTTACTGGTGCCTTTATTTACCTGGCCAGGCCTATAACACCTGTGCTGTGTTCCATAGAGTACTTTTGGGACTTTTTGAGTCTTGATTCCAGAACAGAATGGATTTTCTCTGCTCCCACTGTCCTCCCAAGCACAGCACCTCACTTCGGATGTCTACAGTTTGATTCCTCAGTGTCCCCTCAAATGCCTTCCCAAAGAGGGTTTCACATCGCAGTGAGCCTGAGTGGCCCTGCCTTTGTCCCCAAACTCTGTAGAATTTGCCCTTCACCCTCAGGCACAGACATCCCCAGGTGGGGTGCATTGCTTCCTCTGGTTTCATTTGACTCTTTCATTCATGAGACTCCACCTTTCGATCACGTCAAAAGCATTGTGTCTCGGCATCCTGTATCTCTGCTTTTCTCTTTCTGGGGTACAATGCACTCTCCCGAGTTGAAGATTCAAGTCCTCCCGCTGGAAACCCCTCTTCTCTTACTCCCTCCTCTCCCTGGGAAACAGTCGTCTTGGCCTTCTGCAGAAATGATTTGCTCTACAATCATTTTTGCATCTTTTTCTGTGGATTTATATTCGTGTGATTTTGTCAAACTTGTGTGCTCGGGACTTGGGGGCTCTGCATGTGCTGCGTGTCCCTGTCTCTTCCCCCCATCCCTGTCCCCTTCTGTTGTCAGAGCATCTCCACTGAGATCTTACCCGGAGCTCTGCTGGGCGCGGGCTCTGGTCCTTTGCCCGCTGTTTCGTGGCTTAGGGGCTCGGGATCTTTGCTCTTCCTTGTTGCAGCCCTCTTCTTTGGAGGGCGCTCATCCGGGTCTAGCAACGCTCCTGTCCTCCCAGCTTGTCGGTGATCCGCCCTCTTCCTGGGTCCATGCACAGTTTTGTGCTGGTTCCTTTCTGTTTCTCGCTCGGCTTGAACCAGCTCCACTCTCTGTTGACAAAATGGCATGAGTGGCAGCAGGAGACATGGATGGTGGAATCAAGCTGGCCGTGCTGGGCCAGGGCTCCCCAGAGTCCAGGGCTGCAGAAGGTGTGACCTTCACCAACACCTTCAGGCCAGGGCTGAGATCCGCTCCCCTCCTCCAGCAGATGCCCCTCCTGCAGTTTCCCCGATGGTCACCCACAAGGAAGCAGTAAGTCGCCTGCTTCCTCCCCAGCCCCCTGGTCTGCTGAGCTGGGTCAGGGTTGCCCGGCATGGGAAGGGTGGGGGGCTCTGGGCCTGGCCTTGCCACACCCTGTGTCCTCCTGAGGGAGGTAGCTCAGAAAAGGGGTTTGCCAGAACCCACTTGCCCGTGCACCACATGAGGATACGTGGGAAAGTGCAATCTGTGAGGCTGGGACCCTCACCAGACACTGGGTCTATTGGCATCTTGACCTTGGCCTTCTAGATTCCAGAACTGTGAGCTGTGAGTCTCTACTGTCTATGAATAACTCAGTTTATGGCATTTTATGCTAGAAGCTGAGCAAACTGGGACACTCTTCCGTCCAGCTCCCAAACACCCTTTCTCGTTCCTGTTCTCCTTGTCCTCAAGGGTCTGTGCTCCCTCTAACCCCTTATTATCTTTTTGGTGAAACAGGTGGGAGTCAAGATACACTCACCAGTTTGGTCTGCTGCCTGGAACTGGCCATCATTCCACCTCGTTTCCAAAGTGCACTCCATAATCAGAGTCCACCACACCTGTCCTGCCCTCACTGTGCCTCAGAATTCCTGCCCCAAGTGAAAAGCCGGTCCTCTCCGAACACCTCTAATTTGCAATTTCACATGATCAAGATCCATCCACCCCAACAGGACCTTTAGGGCCTGGGCCAGTGTATGACTCTTGAGGACATAGCCACATGCCTAGATGTCACAGTTACAGGTGAGGCAAACGAGCTGCCGAATACAGACCACCCTCCGACACTGACAAATGTGTCTGTGTGACAACCCACAAAGCCAAGTTCAAATGGAGACTCCTTGGCCTCCTTGGAGTTCTCAGTGGAAAGTCCAGGGCGGCAGCTGCTGGCCCCAGTCTGTTCCCCTTTTCTTTCCAACCTGGCTCACCCTGGACCACCCACCATGCACACCTGGGTCCCCCCTCCAGCCCCTCATATCCAGACTCTTCTACCCACCCCTGAAAATAGCCCACACGGCCTCATTTGGGGCCTAGAGGTACTTTCACAATAGTATGGCCCACCTAGGGCCCATGGGCCCAGGGCGGGGGGCAGGGGGACTGGCACAGGTCCTGGAAGCACCTTGGACCTGGGCTGGTTAATTTTAATGTATGCCTGGATATTTGGTTAAATGCCATTCTGGGTTATCTGTGAGGGTGTTTCTGGTAAGATCAACACTTGAATCAGTGGACTGAGTAAAACAAATCACCCTCCCCATGTGGGTGGCCTTGTCCAAGCCATCGAGGGCATAATAGGACCCAAGGCTGACGGAGGGAGAATTCACTCCTCCACCTGCCTTCGGCTCAGACATCGGTCTTCTGTTGCCTTTAGACTTGGGCTCAGATTGGAACTCACACCGTGCGCTCTCCTGGTTCTCCTGGTTTCTCCCTTGGGATGAAATTGGAACCCTAGCGTGGGCTCTCCTGGCCTCCATCTCGCCATCTGCAGATCCTGGCACTTCTCAGCCTCCATGACCACATGAGCCAATTCCTTATAATAATTCTCTATGTATAGAAATCTCTTTTATATAATATGAATCAATCTCTCTTCATGTATGTGGAATTTGTCATAAGCAATTATGTATGGATATGGAATTTATTATAAAGAACTAATACCTGTCTGCCATTGCTTCTGTTTCTCTGGAGAACTCAGAAAATTTGGGGACATTTGGATGGAAGCTTCCAAGGTTCTAGAAACTGGAGCATTGTCTAGAAGGAAGGCGTATAGGAGATGAGAACATGCCACCCCAAAATATGCCTTTTTGGCATAGGGACTATTTTGAGCTGATTATTTTGAGAAGCAACAGACCCAGGAGAAGCTCTGAATACAGGGTAAAATTTGCCCTTTGGTAAGGGAAATTTCCATCCCAAAGGACATCTCCATTGGTCAGTGTGCCTCCTCTGCACCAGGGAGAGAAGGGTGGTTTACCAATCTGCAAACCTTGCTCTCTGTGGGCCTTTTCCTGGCACCACCACATACCCAGCCTTCTGCTGGTACCTTGCTTTTGTTCAGGGGATGATGGTGGTATTTAAGCCTGAGTTCCCAACCACCTCTGTAAGACTCATCTCTCCAGGGATTTTCCATGTGTGCATGAGGTTGCTGTGTCATTAAGCTTCCATCTCTCCAGGGTCCATTCCAACCGAGAAAGGTAGAGAGATTATTATTTGTCATTCCCTACAGGGGCACGGACTCCAAGTAGGCATGTGGACTTGGCTTTTGGATTCCTTGACCCCAAGGAGAGGACATAGCTAGAGGAAGCTCAGAGGGGGCTGCCAGAGTGAAAGCCAGTCACTGTCTTGGGTGACTTTCTAATCTCATGTCTGGGACAAAGGAGATGAAAAGCTTCCACTTCACACACCTGGCTCCAAGAAACACATTTCACAAAGATTTTATAGCTCCCAACCTTATAGTACCTTCCAGCCTTCCCCTAACTCTGCCACCTCCGTCACCGCGGTAACGCACTTCCTCAGGGAACAGAGCCCAGGGAAGGGAAGGCTGTGGGCTTGGCTTTGCCTGGGGCCTGGTCCTCTTGTCTTCTCTGTGGATGCACCACGTCCACCTCAGACCCAGCAGAGTCCAGCCTCATCTGCCTTCCTGATAGCTAATGGCCATAGGCCAATGTGCCACTTCATTGTGACGTAGAGCAAGGCTATCCGTGTCTAAGTGGTAGTGCCCAGCCGTTAGGATTTTGGAATCAGTGATGTTAATTTTCAGTTAATTCGGGGACAACCCATTAAAAGGTGCCAGCTGAACCGCAACAGCATAGGAACAGCCTCACGTCAGTGTGAATGGAATGTCTTTAAGTTGAATCAACTTAGCTTTGAGAAAAACTCATTACATTTTCTTCCTGTTTTTCATTGTGCCTTAGGCCAGGGGAAACTTGATTCTTTTCCCATTTTTTCCACATAGACCAATATTTGGAAATTACAACTTTAAAGCACGTAATGGGGGAAAATTAAAAAGTCATTATGCGAACACAAAGGTGTGCCCATCCGCAGACGGCTGGTGGGGAGTCTGCAGAGAAGGGAGGGGATTCCAGGCCCGCCCCCTTTCAGCAGAGCTTCTCCCAGTGCTGTTGACGCTGGGCGTCAGAGCTCGGCCCAACCCCTGGCTGCCCTCCTTGGAGTCCCAGACCCATCTTCCCAGGTAGCATCTAGACTCCACCTTCTCTGCAGTGACAGGGTGGGGTTTGGGTTCGGGTCTTTTCTTCCCTCCTCCCAGGCCAGACTAGGGGATGCTCCTCTCACCTCTCTGACTACCGCAGGCTTGTCCTGCCACGTGCCATCTCCCTCCTGCGCGGCCCTCACTTCTCTGACCTGGATGTTTGCAGCGTAGCCTGTGAGCCTCCCCAGACACTGCAGATCCTCCCTGTCCCCTGCTACTCAGCCACTTCCAGCCATTCCAGGTGTGTCCACTGGAGAAGAGCTAATACTTAATGTCACACTCTGTCACGGCGCGTCAGCTTCTGTCCTCCAGAGGAGCCTGCTGCCCCCAAGTGTGGTGGAGATATCTAGTCCAGGCTCCGACTGCTTTCTCCCTTAGGAAGACGGGGGCCAAGGCTGGCCGTGGACTTGCTCTTAGACAAGACCAAGTGTAGCTTCAGATTTTACACCATGTGGGGTGCATGCAGAGAGCCCCGCTGCCTCTACAGTACTGGCCGGGCTCTGTCTATAAGCATGATAGTCCCGGGGCAATGTGGGGATTTTATGTGTCTCTTTGTGAAATAGATTAATATTCAGCACAAAATTCTCTTCCTTTTGAAAATTGCCCTCTTCCCTGCCACCCATCAGTCACACCAGCCCTGGCCCCAATGGCTTTGGCCTGTCCTCAAGACTGTCCCCTGTGATTTGCAAGTTAAACCAAATTCTGTCCTTCGGGACAGAAGCAATCGGTGCTCTACCTTGCCTTCTGCTGCTACTGTTGGACGGGGTTCTCCAGTTCTCTTTTCTGAGTATTGAGGGAGTTTCTAAATGGTGTGCCCTTCCCTCCCTGAAACAAGCTAGCCTCCAAATGTAAGCCCCCCCAGAGTGAGAGTGCGAGACAGTGACCAATTGGCATGGCTTAGCCCTGAGACTCCCACGTCTGTGACCCCTGGGTCTTGGGCAGACCTGGATGATTAGTGGCCTAAGGAGAAGAGGTTACTGCTGAATCACCAAATATGAGAGCCAGGAGGTCCCCCAGCCCTGGATCCAAAGATTTCCAAGTGCTTTCGAGCAGCACCACCCTTTTGGCAAATGGAAATTTGTATAAAAAGCATTGAATGGATCCAACTCGAGCTGCCAGGGGCAGAAGGTGAGGGCCTGTGGGAAGAGTGGGCACCTGTCTCACTAGGACTTCTTGATGCCACCTGACCCCCACCCAACCCCTACCCAACCCCCAGGAGAGGGTAGCTCTAATTTACCCCAAACCAAAGCTCCTGCAAAGGACTTTGATCAATGATGAAAGCAGATGAGAAGCTGCAGGACCCCCCAGGGGGATTGAGGCACCTCCCCAAATTGGTGACTTCAGGGCTCAAACTAGTCATTTTCCAAAGGGCCACTGAGATGTGCAGCCACGGCTGTGGCAGAGCCTCCTTCTCCCTCTCGCACTCTCACTTCCTGGATCCAGAGAGATCTCAGGGCCCCAAGCCCAGTCTCAGAGCCCCCACCACAGGCGGACACTGCCCACCCCTGGCCTTGCTGCCCCAGAGCCACCAGCCCTGTGTGGTAGCAAGGACGTCAGCACCTGGAGTCCTGGCAGTGTTCTCCAAGGGCTGTCCCTGGAGGACAGAGTCCATAGCCAGGGTCCAGGGTGGGGCTCGCTCTGCTTTAGAGCCAGGGGTGTCCTGGGCTTCCCACCTCAGCGCTCTCTCTGCAGCCCAAGGAGAATCACACCCACTGGGCCTGGCCATTAAGGGAGGCTGCTGGCCCCCTAACTAGGGATTCTGACCTTCAGGGCTGGGTTTGAACAGATGGAAGAAAATGCAGGGAAGTAGCTGTGGTCCCTGAGGCTACACTTGGCCCTGCACCCTGCGTCCCTGAGATTCACCTCGACCTTCTGGAAAGGCCCATGGATTTGCAAGGTCTGTTCACACCTGGTACTCAGACTTTCATCATCTCATGAAATACAGCCTCAGTGTGGTGGAGGGCTGATCTCCTTCCCCATCAGGAGAGGCCAGGCTCACAGCTTACCCTGAGTCTGGAAACTTCCATGTTTACCTGTACTTTGCTCCTGGCCATCCCTGCAGAGCTCTGGAAAGGAAACACACGGCCACCGAACCCTCTGCCCTGAAGGTGGCCTGGGATGGGAGGGCTCATCAGCAGGAGCAGGTTTCCATGGAAACGTGAATCCAGAGTCGGAAGGACCTCTCAGTCTGCTCTGAGCCACCCGCCCATCTCCACCTGGAGGCCAGTTCTCCCCACCAGGCCAGGCCAGGCCAGGCTGATGGTGGCTCAGGGCACATGGACTCGGTGACATGATCCTTTTGTCCCTCACTCTAACCAACCAGACAGACAGGAACTCTGTCAGAGGACGGATCAGAGTCCCAAGTAAAGCTGCTGCCCAAGGTCTGCCTGCTGGCTCCCGGGGGCAGGGAAGGAGGGCAGGTCTGACTCCCCCGCGTCAGAGGGTGCCTGCAGCAGCGTCTGCTCTGGTCTCCACCCTCCCCAGGAAGCAGCACCCTCACCACTGCCACTGCTCAGAGAGGGCCTCGCTCCCCTCCGACCCCAACCTGGGCCTCCATGACCAGCCCCGCCCCCACTGTCCCAGCAAGGCCCCGCCTTTGGCCCCCTGTGAGCATAAGTCCCTCACCGGGGCGCATTTGTCACTGATCCCCCTTGTGCTTGGGCTGGGAGGACAGCTTCTGGTCTGCTCCAGGACCTCAGGTCGTCAATGCCTGCGCTTTCCACACCCGGGCTCTGTCACTCTTGCTTGGCTGCTTGTCACTCAAACCACCAGCCGCCAGAGCCCTTGCCTTTTCAAATCTGAAGGGAACCCCTGTGGGTGACAAAACCAGGGTCACCCATTACCTCAGCAGAACAGGGGCTCTCGGGTCCCCCTCTAGTGAGGGACTTGATCAGGGAGGGAGGAGTCAGACTGTGTGCCCTCCCCTTGTGCCACACCAGGGTCAGCGGGTGGCCTCCCCTCACCACCCCCCACCCCACCCCCACCAGTCCTGCTTCCCTTCCAAGGGGCAGGTCTTCAGAGCCCGCCTGCTGTGCGCATGCCTCCTGAGTACAGGGGTCCTCCTCCTGCGCTGCCACCCCCGGGCATCAGTTGTTTGCCCAGAATTTCCAGAAATGTAAGTTGAGTCAGCAAGAGAGAGGAGAAAGCTGGGAGGACCGGGACTGGGCCCTGCAGGCCCCAGTGACCTGGGGCAAGTGTCCCCCTCCCAGCCCGCTCCCTGCTCTGCTAAACAGACAAACCAAATCACCTCCAGCTCCACTGCCCAGCCATCTTTTTGTAATTAATACATCAGCTGATTATATGCGTCAGAGGAAACCAAACAGAATGAGGAGGATGAAAACCAAAAGGGTTTGGGTTGGAATTCATACAATGCACACGCCCTAGGATGGGGCCAGGATGAAAAGCCTCTTAAACTATGAGCACACAAAGCAGGGACCCAGCTCTGCCGCTGAAGCAGAGAGGAGCCTGAGCGGCTCCCAGGGCCTGTGTTGGAAAGAATGGCCTGCTGGGCTGGGCCTGCTGGGCTGGGCTAGGTGGGGTAGGCGGGTGGGGGTGACCAGGCCTGCAGGGAACCTCAGGAGCCAACCTGGCCCCGGGGATTAAGCCCAACAAAGGAGCCTTGTACAGTCGGAGCTCAGTTTCTTTGTGCTGTGACCCAAAGGAAGGCCTTTGTGTCTGCCTCTGGACATCCATTCCTTCTACCCCATCCTCCCCCAGCCATCTCCTGGCTAAGTGTCCACTGCCTGTTCTCATCTAAGGTCACCCAGGAGGGCAGCAAGGGAGGCTTTCTGGCTCCTGGGAGCTCTCAGTGAACTTGCATACCTCTGGGGGATTCTGGAATGATCCAGACCTGGGTATAATTTCAGACCTGTGTGACTTTGCCAGAGTCTGGAATAGAAACTCAACCTCTAAGCATTTGCAAGAAACAGCAGGAAAACTCAGCCCTCCCTCCTTCCACAGCACACAGGGAATGAGAGCTCCAACCTGAGAATCTCTTTAAAGAAAATGCAGCAGAACACACTGGCTAGAGTGGCCAACAGGCCCAGGAGGCTCCAGTGGTCACTCTGTGCTCACTTGTGATTGGGGTGGCCAGCTCTCTCCACCGGCCCCACCTGCCCAGCATCTTGAGGTCCACTGGAAATCCCTATGGGGAAAGAAAGTTTTCCATGGTTTGAGAAAACTGGGTATATCTATGTCTCTCTCTTGCAGATCTTGTGTGTCAGGCTGTCTAGGCGTTTCTCAAATTGTCCCATTTTACAGATGAGGAACTAAGGCCAAGATGAGAATCTAAGGCACAGATGTGAAATGAAGGCACGGAGAGATGAGGTCACATGGCTACCACACAACAGAGCTGGGAGCTCAGGTGGTCTGTCTCAGAAAGACCAGGCCCAGGCAGAAGGGGGTCAGCAGGACTGGCTGGAGGCTTCCAGGTCTGGGGCTGGTTCAGAGCCACAGATGCTGTAGGGAGCCATGCGAGGGGTCCCAATGGGCAGTACAGAGAGGAAGGGTACCAGCTTGTCACAAGACCCCTGCCCAAAGCCCCCAGGACACAGCTCAGCAGGGCCAGTTCCCGCAGGAGGGGAAGGGGATCCAAGCTCGGTCGGGAGCCTGAGATCTGTCTTTGGTGGGGAGGAAACTGAGTCCTGGCTAGGCCAGCAGGGAGCAGGGCTTTGAAAGAAGCCCGACCTCACATCCTTGGGATCTTCTGGAAGGAAAGGGAGCTGCTGCAGCACATTCCTGGGTCCAGGCTGCCCTCTGCTGGCCTACTCAGCCTCTGGTGGTCTGGTCTTCAGGGGGTTCTCAGATGACTCCGAGTTCCATGCTTATAAACGGGGAGTGGCAGTTTGGAAAGTCAGTAACCCAGTGTTCTGAGGATTTTTATTGTCCCTTCTGACCCCTTATTTAAATCAAGAACTTTTAGTTTCTGCAAATTGGATGAAATATGTGAGTGGAATATTTCTGGTCACTGCTAGGGGCAGGGAGAGGAATGTCTGGGCAGAGAGTAGAAGGACTGGGCTCCAGGTCACATGACCCCAGTATATTGGGGTCCATTCAAGTTCATATGGACACGAGACTGGCTCTGCATGGGAGTTAGATGCCCTTGACCAGGGCTGGCAGAGCCTTCACATCCAGGACCTTTGATGTGGGGCAGGGCTCAGGCTACAGAGGCAGAAGCTGGAGTTGACAGTCCAGACCCCAGGACCTGGAAGGCTTGACTCAGTTTCCACCCTGCTGGGAGCACAGTCTCCTGCTGGTTTGACTGAGATGTCTCCCTCTATTAACTTCATTAAGTCAGACGAGGTATTGTTCAAAGCTGTTTCACAGTCACTATGAAACATACTCTGGTCTCATAGGGCAATCAGAGGATCTGAGTCCAGCTGATCTGCATCTGTTACTGACTCCCCACTCCACCAATCAGATCCCGGACTGACTTCCAATCAGCTGCTGGAATTTGAGCAATGGTGGCAGAAAGAACAAGGTTGCTTTCCCTTGTCCAGGACCCTGGACTCACCCCCACCATGGGCTAAAATCTGAGCAAGACTGAATTTCCAAACCACAAGCCTAGAGGCAATTATTTTTCTCTAACTGGTCTTTGGAGTCCAGCCCTCATTTAACTAATGGCCGCAATACCCTCTCGTCACTATTGGGCACACCTTGGAGACTCCAAACCTCTTCTCCTCTTTAGAGACACTGGGTCCTTCCATGGTTTGTCCACTCCTCAGGATTAAGGATGCTGACCTGCTACAGATGCCTCCTGTGCCTCCCCACAGGCCAGACTTTCCCATGCATGAAGCTAAAAGAGAATTGTCACTGTCATCTGCTGCCTGACCTACACCTTTGGTATGGAGTCTCTTCCCACAGCCAAGATTCAAACTTTAAAGTGAAGTTCAAATTGAGTGCTTGAAGCCACAGGCAGCTGTGGCTACTCTGCAGGCCAGCACAGGTGGGGACATACCCATTATCTCAAGAAGTCCGGTGGACAGCCCTGCTGCAGGCTGGCTCAGGGAACAAGAGGTGCTGTCCATCTCCCCATACCTACTCCAACAGCAGTTCCTTCCTGGCAGGCAGGGGATTCTCTCTGAAGTGTAACTCAGCTCAGATGGCACCTGTCTTCAACTCTCCCTTGGCCTGTTCTGGTGACCAGAAAAACTCAGCTTCCTTAGGACCCCACAGTCAGCCAACATTCAGCCAATATCTGTTGAACACAAATCAGGACCCAGGAAAATGTGAGCAGAAGTCACAACCAGGGAGCCTAGAGCCCAGATCTCTGCCTCTGAGGAGCTGTGTGTGGTGGGAGGTGTGGGGACCTGATGATAAATGAATCTCGAGAAGGCAGCAGAGGAGGGCGAGGGGACTGGGAATGCTCAGGGAGGGGAACAGGTGGACTCACTGCCTGGTGACAGGCAAGCCCTTCATGGAGGCCCAGGCTGGCACCCTGGGGATTTGAGGAGTCATGGGGCCAGGAAGAAGGCCAAGGAGGGAGGGTAGGCCATGCAGGCTTTGAAGGGCCACCAGAAGGGCTTGGACTTTCATCTGAGCCGGTGGGGGTCATGGCGGGCTCCAGCAGAGCGCAACCCCGTTTACATTTGCAAGGCTCCCTTGGGCAGCTGGCAGGGCAGGGACTGCTACAGAGGCCTGTGGCCTGGTCACCAGAGAAGGGCAAAGGCCCTGTGGATTTTCATCACAGCAGGGGAGGTAAGAGGGGGTCCGTGGATCCCAGAGGGCTGGGTGGAGTGGGAGGGGAACAGAGTCCAGGCTGGCTCTGTGCTGGGTCTGAGCCTGAGTGGGGAGAGGCAGCCCGAGGCAGGCGAGTGGTGGGCCTGCAGTGGGCGCCAGCTGCAATGCCCAACACTCCATAGATGGCCAGCTCAGGGCAAACAGGCAGACATTAGAGCCCATGGTGCTGCCTGGCAGCTGCCCTGGAGTGCTGGCCACAGAGTGCCACATAGGTAGGCCTGCTGGTCCCCTCTCTCCCTTCCCCATCCTCCAATCTGGAGCTCACACCTTCTTTCCCCCAGAAACGCCCAAGCAGCCCCTGCCACAGCTCCTCTCTCATGCCCAGTGCCCTCAGTACCCCGGAGAAGACCTTGGCCGCTTGCATACTGCTGTCCAGCATCCACAAGACGGGTATCCCCAGTGCTGGACAGGGCCTGACCTGCAGGCAATCAGGATCTATCCTGGCCTCCCTTGGTCCCCTAGGCATTCCACACAGGTGACCATGTGGTGCCTGACAGGGAAGCCAGGGACCCACACGACCCTGGGGAAGAGGAGTCCTCTTCCTTCACCCACAGGACCCAGCCCACACAAGACTACCACACCCACTCATGACACCGCCCACGCCCACGCATGACACACCATCACAAACACAACTCCACACAGCAACACGGCTTGCACACTCGCACAGGACACGCCACACCTCACACTCACGGGCTGGACCCTCTTCCTTCCCTCCGCCCTGCCCACTCCTGCAAGAGACCTGGAGCCCACAGGGTGCTCCCGACGTGCCCTGGCAGAGCGCAGCGTGGGAAGTACTGATGGTGAGTTTGGTTTATTTGGGAACGGCTTTGAAACTTCTCTCTGGAGCAAGGAAACAGCAAAGTTCTCTGCCTCTCCCCCAACTCGAGGCAGCCCCCTCCAGCTCTCGACCGCAGCAAAACTGAGAAACGCAGATGTGCGTGACAGCAAGAGCAGAAATGGACATGAACTTGTCACCCAGGCTGCCTCCCTGGAGCCTGAGGGAGGAGAAGGAGAGGCCCCCCGGAGGAGGCTCTGTGCTCTGGGCCATGCCAGGACTCCTGTCCACGCAGCGTCCCCCAAGCCTGCTGCCTCTGGGGCTGACTGCATGGGGTGGAGGCCTCCTCTCCTCTGCTGGAGGGAATGGTCAGTTTATTTGTATGCCAATTAAAAAAATAATAATAAGTGCCCTCTGATTCCCAGCCAGGAAGCAGTACTCTAGAGGTGGGGTCACTGTGCCCCATCCCCCCTGCCCCCCACTGGACACACTGGAGCCACCCTGCTGAGGACCAGGCCTCAAAGAACCCAACCAGCCTCCACAAGTCGGGCGTCCACACGCCCAGGCCAGCAGTTGTGCAGTCCTCCACCATCTGCAGCAACTGAGGAGGTGCCTGCTCACAGACACACCACTTCCTGCCGTTCTCTAGTTACTAGAAGGTTCCATAAAGTTCTCCTCCCTCTGAATACACTCAGAGCCAGATAGATTTAAGTCCAGGTGTGAGGAGGAGAGGTGGCATGCAACAGGCCAGGGAGCGCTCACTCTCTCCTTCTCCAGCCTGTAGACACTGAGGCCACCTGACCTCCGCAGTGGCCTGTGGTCCTGGCATCCAGAATCCACAGCTCAGGCAACTGGCCCTCAGCAGAGGCAGGACAGGAGGGTTGGCCACAGCTCCTACTGTGTGACCTGCAACTGGGTGACCCTGACTGAGGCTCTGTGGTCCCCCTCAGGCCAACCCATCCTCCGGGGTGGAAGCAGTCAACTACTGTATTAGCCCTCAGATGGCGTGACTCCTCAGGGCAGGATCCCTTCACTCTTTCCTTCTCTGAAGACTTCAAGACCATTTATCTTGTTCACTCTTTGTGTCTGTATTTGGACTTGGCATGCTCTGCTGGGGCAGGAATTAGCTTTGGATCCTTATAAGCCCAGAGTTGCTTATAAATTCCTAATTTGGGAGCAGCACTGCTCCGATTCGGCAGCTGGCACCAGCCCACCCAGCTCCTGGAAAGGCGAGATTCTGCAGAGGCTGGGGACAAGGAGGCCTGGCGCCCTCCTCCTTCGCTCCTTCCAGTATGTCTCATCTCTCACGGGTGCATTTCGTTTCCCGTGTTCTTGGCCCCTTTGCTGGGCTCCTGTGGAGTGACAGCCCCAGTCCTCTGAGCCCTGCTGTTCCCTGTCCTCTTTCCACCCCTCGCCAGAGCCATTTCCTGACCTTGTGGGCTCACCTGAGTCGGGGAGGGAAGTGACTGTTGATGGAGGGAAAACCGCATCTCTTCTGGAATCCTTGCTTATTCCTGGACCAAGGCTCTTGAAGTTAAAAATTAGGAATTTTCCTCCTATACACTTTATTTGTGGCTCCCGCAGGGGGCAATGTGGTCTCCTAACTCACAGCTCAAAGGGCTCTGCAGAGTTAGGAGCCCATCACCCATCTCCCTATCCAGTGCTGGGCTGGGTGCAGCCAGGCTGCCTGGGCCCTCGCTGGCTCGCACGTCCTCTCTGCCTGGGAATGGACTGGACACCACGCCTGCTCCTCACCTTCCCCACGCCCACACCCACCCATGAGACACTGCCCCGTCCCTGACCCCCACGTGACTTGCTGTGGAATGGGATGTCGGCAGACGGACACAGCAGAAGCTGGAGAAAGCACTTGCATCTGCCCTATCTCCAGCTCTGAGCCCTCTGCCACAAGAGCCGCGCGTGTTAGCTTGTCACCGTGACCAAATTACCCGACAAGAACAACTTAGAGGGGGAAAAGCTTATTTTGGCTCTGGTTCCTAAGGTTCAGTCGTGGTGGGCTGACTTCGTTGCTCTGGGCCCAAGATGAGGCGGAATCTGGTGTCAGGTGGACCCAAGTAGACCAGGTCTGCTGTCCTAGCCATGTGACCTTGGGCAAGCTGCCTAACTCCTCTTACCTCTGACATGAGCTTACAGAAGCTTATTACTATAAGTGCAACAGTTGCCATTTATTGAGCAAGTGTGTCTAGAACAATGTTAAGAAAGTATATACCAATTATTAGATTGATACATAACATAGCCCTGCAAAGCACGCATCTGTTTTATAGAGAAAACTGAGGTTCAGGGAGGTTCATACAACACACAGTACATGCTAAATTATTTTATTTTGTGTGTGCTTTTCTTTGAATAGCATATGTAACTGACCATATGACATGATCTCAATGAAGCCAAATTAGACATGTAGCAATGAAACTGGAAAAAAAAAAAAAGGATGATGTATGAATAGCACTCTCCTCTATGTACTGGATGTTGGAATTTTTTTCTTTATTTTTATATTAACTTAAATTTTTATAAATCTGTATTATCTTTGCAATAAGATGCAGCTCCTGGTGGAGATCTTGCCTAAAGCTCCAATGCCCTGGGTTCAATCTCCAGCATGGCAAAAAAAAAAAAAGCAATAATGTTTTTAAAAATTCCTCTTGACCTGGTATCTAATGGAGCCCCTTATCTGTGGGTGATGACAACATCCTGCCTCCACCTTTGTAACTGTGGTCTGTGTCAGGCCTCCACAGCCTGGAGGGCTGGTCACAGTGGACCGCTCCTAGAGGGACACTGAAGTGCTATGTGATAGTGAGGCTGCTCTAGGTCGAGGCAATGACAGGCCTGAAACCAGGGTGGTTCAGACACAGAAAGAGACTGCGTCTCTCAGGGCTTGCTGAGGACCAGTCCTCTGACCCAGAACAGCCCCAAAGCATGTGTTTGACAGCACCAGAGAGCAGCTAAGGCCCCTGGCTGGGAAGACCAGGATTCCCAAGAGGGCTGAGGCAGGAGAAGTGCTCCTTTCCCCAGGGAATCCTGGACAGGGGCCCCTGAGCTGCTGGAGGGAGCAGGGAAACCATCCAAGGCCTCAGGGGGCTTCTAGGTCTGGAAACACCAGATTCTGGGGAGTGGGGGAGCCAGAATCCTATAAGACGGGACCGAGACTGAGCCTCGACTCTCAGCCAGTTTTCAAGATATTCAAATATTTCTGGAGTTGCACAAAAGAGAAGGTAGGAAGGTTAACACTGACCCCGAGTGAGGTTCTCTAGAGCTGTGCTGAGGGCACAAGAAACAGAAGTCAGAAGGCATCCTGGGGTGAAGGCCCTCGTGCACACCCCAGCCTCTCCCCAGGGAACCCCAAGGCTATGCTCCTGGAGCAGTGTGAGTGGGGACAGGGACACCAGGGTGAGGTCTCTCAGTCCATCGACCAGAGCAAAGGATGAACACTGTCCAGCAGGCAATGGGCATCTACAGGCCTCCAGGAGACGGGACCAAACACTCAAACACAGGGAAGTCAGACAGCAGCAAGGGCCCCGGGCGCTTCCCACAGCTGACAAGGGCCGCGAGAAGCAGGGGTAAGATAATAAAGACCACAGAGGAGGGCTGGTCACTGTGGACCCTCCTAGAAGGGGGGAGAAACAGAGATTCATCTGAGACTGTAAAACTATGAAAGGAATCAAGTGGAAAATCTGAAAGCTAAAAAATGAAAAAACAGATCAAGAATTCAGTCTATAGATGGAACGCTGATATGTTCTCATCAATAATCTACTATTGATAGATTGAAACTAGCAACAAACAGGATTAGTGAAGAGGAAGTAAATCAATACAAAAAATGCAGACTGAAACACAGAGAAAAATAGGAAATCAGGAAAAGCACAAAGGTCGTGGTGAGGAACAAGGTGCAAAGACCTGATCTATATGTGACTCAGCCCAGAGAAGGGGAGATAGCAGGTAAAAAGACTCTCAAAGAACGAAGAGCTGACAGTTTTCCAAAACTGAGGAAGACATCAATCCACAGATCAAAATCACTACATGCTTCCAGCAAGATAAATACAGAGTAGATCGTACCTCACTGTAGATGAACTGCTGAAAAACCAAAGACAAAAAGAAAATCTTGAAAACAGCCGAGAGAAAAGAAGCATTTCCTTCCACAGAGCAAACAGACTAAGTTTGTCTTTCTAATGGAAACAGCATGTGTTAAGTGCTGGAGGAAGGGATGCCACCCTGGAACTCTGCACCCAGTGGAAACAGCCTTCAGAGATGAAGCCGAAATGCTGGTTTTTAAAGAAGGCAAAACAGACTTTGTCACTAGCAGACCCCACGTAAAACAAGACAGAGGAAAACCTGAACCACACGAAGCAATTAAGAGCTGCAGAAAGAGGGAGTATGTAATTATAAATGAATATGATGATACCATACACCAAAAATTATACCTTGGGACTGCGATTATGGCTCAGTGGTAGAGCAACTGCTTAGCACGTGTGAGGCACAGGGTTTAATCCTCAGCACCACACAAAAATAAATAAATAGTTATTTTAAAATTATGTGTTGTGAGATTTAAAAATTTGTGTAGAATTAAAATGTGTGACAACTGTAAAAAGAAAAGAGTAGGGGCAATAAAGTGTTTTAAAACTTTGTACGGAAGAAATAATAACAGCCCTAAGTTATATTAGACAGTAGTGATCATGATGCAGTAATATTCAAGGTAATTACAAAAATAAAAGAATATATGAGTGCCAACTTTGCACAGGGAAACAGAAGAATAAAGCTGTCAGGAGGCTAAGAACCAAGTCACAGAAAAGCAGCATGAAACAGGCACACCCGTGGAAAAATGTCAGCTGTGAATCCAAATAGATTGATGATCATTCTCAGTAAAATTGGACTGAATACTCCAAGACCCAGATTGTCGGACAGACTCTGGTTTCTTTTGTTTCTTTGTTGTTGTTGTTGCCAGAGCTCAAAACCAGGGCCTCCTGACGAGGGCCAGGTGCTCTACCACTGGGCTGCACCCCAGCCCACACAGACTTCTTTAAACCTAAATGATATGTGGGTTACAAGAGGCCTGCATTAAAAACAAGTTTAAAAAAAAAAAAGATGTAAGTAAAAGTTGGGGAAAGAACTATCCCAGATAAAAGAAAACCAGATATGCTAGTATCAAAGTAGAATGTGGGCCAAAAAGCGTTTTTAGAGATAAAGGAGATGCTTTATCGTGAGAGCAGTGTCCGTCCACCCAGGCTACAAAAAGAGTCAGTGACAGGTCCGCAGCAGCAGGAGCAGCAAGGACAAGGAAGCAGGAAGGACACAGATAGGCCAGGAATCAGCCTGACCTGCCGGGCACCCAGTCCAGCCACGAGGGAACACACATTCTTCTCTTTATTATTATTATTATTTAAATTTATTTTTCAGTGTTGGGGCCTGGCGCCTGCCAGGCAAGCACCCTACAAGGGAACACACATTCCTAACCACACACATAGCAGGGAGTCAAAGGAGCCAGATGCTGACCATAAAGCAAGCCTTAAATTCCAAGGGATTTAAATCATTCAGAGGTAAATCCTTGGGCCGCTGTGAAATTAATCTAGGAATTAATAATGAGAAGTTAATTAGAAAATCTCCTTCCCACCCTGCCAGCCAGCTCTGCCCCTAACACCTGCCGATCTCTCCGTGATCTATGGGAGAGTCTGAAGGAAGGAAAGGTACAGGAACTGCAGCCAGGCTGGGAAGTAGGAGGCAGAGCTGCGGGGTTACCAGCCACCGCAACAGCCCGGGGGGAGAGGGAGCTGGGCCTTAGTGCCCAGAGGAGAAAGGAAACGGCTTTGGCCACAGCGGGCAGAAGTCAGGGCTGGAGAAGGCTGGCCACCTAGAGGAGCACCAGAAAGAAGACCAGAGAAGTACCCAGAACAAAGCCTGACCCAGAAAGTACAGGGAAAGTTTCCCACTAGAAACGGAGCCCTCAAATTCACCCCACCCTAACAAGAGGGAAAGTTTTAATTTTTACCCACAGCAAAGTAAGGAAATTCCAGACCCCCCCCCAAAAAAAAATTTTTTTTATATAAAATCTCATTTTGTCAGGGCAAATCCTTAGCTGCATGGCTACAGCAAACACGAGTCCTCTGTGAGGGATGCCACTGTCCTGGCCCCGTGGGACTCCTGTGGCAAAATTGGCAAAACCACCAAGAGACATGAAGGAGTTTCACAGCCGTGTTTAAAGCCCCTCACCCCTAAGCGTGAGAAACTGAAGGGCAGAATCCTGTGGAAGGCAATCTTACCTGAGTCCATCTCGTCACCCTTTGGGCCTCACTGTCATTGACATATGTCATCCACTTTTGGGGAGATATTAGAGCTCTAGCCTCCCCATCCTGCCCAGAATGGGCTGGCACCTCCTTTCCTGAATCCAGGGTTATCATGGGTTAAGCCAATTTTGAGAGAGGAGCCCTTGGCTGGACCAGTGGCAGGAATCCTGCTTCACGTTCTGAACATTAACGGAGCCCGTGCTCTGTTCAGGGCAAAGCAGCTGGGCACAGGAGAACAGGCCACAGCTGGGCAAGCATGTGACAGCAGTGACCCGCACAACCTCCATCTACCCCACAGCACCCTTCCCCTTAGGATCCCGTCCACTGGCCTCATGCTTTCCCAGAGTGGAACCGTTTTCTGGAAAGATCCAGAGCCGGGGGAAAGCAGCAGTTTCCTGTGGATGCAGATTGTTTGAGACATGTTGCTTGGAACTAAAGGGCTCCTGTGACAGCCTCAGCCTTAGCCTCATCAGGGGTCTTCAGAAAATAAGGTGTGTGTGGGCCAGGACCGTGGGTCAGGGCAAAGAGAGCTTGGGACTTGAGACCCACTGGCACCGGGAGGTGTAGAGGACCCAGTGTGGACTACCATGATCCTATGACACCCTGCGTTCTGTCCAGGAGGACCTCAAACAACTCAGAGAGACCCAGGAGCACCAGAGGTATGTCCTGGTTCAGCTGGTGTAGACTTCTGGGACTGAGGGCAAGACGTGGTACCTCCTGCCCTCCATGCCACAAACCGAGGTGCCTGAATGTCCCATGGGCTGTTGGCTGTGGCCAGTAACCCTGTGCTCACCTGGATTCACATCATCTCGTCCACTGGCCCCAAATGTCTTACCATGTAAGAGGAAAAGGATGAAAAACCCTCTCCCCTCCCACAGCACAACCCAGCAGCAGCTGGAAGATCCAGGTGTGGTCTTCTTTTGCTCAGGATGGAGCAGGACCTTTAGCTAAGTTGCTAAGCTTCATAATAATCCCTCTGCATTATTGAGTCCTTTTATGTTTTATGCATTAGAGAGGATGTGCATTCTCTTGTTTTCATCAACATAACAACATATCAAGTGTCCCAAACATCATTAGTGCTAAATATTCATTGGTTTTACGTGGTGAGAGATGAGTTTAGAAAATGCTAATAGTCTAAACAGTGATGTAGATGGTAACTCTCCAGGAAAGGAGTCCACCTGGTAGAATTTTCCAACCTCACTTAGTCATAAAGCAACTTGAGGTAGCTGGATATTTTAAGGATGGCAAAATTGAAGCTTGAGCGGATGGCATAGGATTGCATCAAGAGAAATATGGTGTCCTGTGAGGAGTGGTCTAAGAGGCATTTGGAAATAGGTCAAGATGAAGCCATCATGGTGGTACTTGTGCCACTGTCCTTGAAAGTAGACACTCGTCATGTACTCAGGATGGCCAGTGACTCCTTGGGGAAGCTCTGGTTTATCCTTAGAAGAGAGTTATCTCCTTTACCACTCTCCAAAGAAGGCTGCGATGATTTCCCTGGAGCATGGAGCTTCACCTGCATCTCACTCCAGGCACATGTGCAAGGTAAAAAGATGCTTTTCCCCAGGTTTAAGGCTTAGCTTTGTAACACAAGGGGGCAGGTTTTATGCAGGACACATTTGCATTTGGTTCTCTGACCAAACCACACACACATGAAACAATGTGTATATATTTTTTTCTATCTGAGTAAAACAGTATTTCATGGATAGGATTAAAATAGGTCAAATGAGTGGAAATATTTAGACACAAATGTTTCAGTATATAATAATAAGGTACTTATATGCTGTCAGACAACAGAAATATCTGGTTACAATTTATTATATGTCTCAGGCACTGCGCTAGGCACTTTAGATCCAGAAAGGAAACCTAAAATCTAGTGGCTGCTGAAATGGGGACACTTGCTGCTTCTCTTCTCTGCTGAGGCCTTCTGTGGTTCTCTTTTGATAAAAGGGCACAGAGGCAAGTATTCCAGAGAGGGAAGGCAGGCAGAGGGGCCTAGGGCTGCCCTGAGGGCAGGCAATGGGTCCTCAGCCTGGGGGGCTGGGACAGGGGGCTAAGAAACTGAGGGTCACACACAGCACTTTCCAAAAACGTCTTTCAGGAGTGACCAGTCTATTGGGGATTTTCTCTGACTGTGGGACAGTGTTTCTTTGAGACTGTTTGTGGTGCCTGGCACGGGGATATTTCTGGGGCAGCTCAGGGAGTCTGCAGATACTCCTGGGCCTCACTGTAAGCAGTGTCTCCAGGTCCTCTGTCCCTCATGGCTAGAGGGGAGAGCAGGTGGATGGGAGGGAAAAGGAGAGACAGGTGAGCAAAGCAGCTTAAAGCTGCAGGGGACAGGGACATTGGGTCTGCCCTGTTAGACTAGCACCAAGCAGGCTGACTCCCAGGTGCCCAGGTGGCAGTTCTGCAGCAGGTCTGAAATAGGCTGGACAGGGACTCAGGTGACAGGGACTCAGGTGATACAGGCAGTATGGCAAAGGTAGGCGTGGAGTCCCTGCTGAGTTCCTCCCTCCCACGGGGAACAGCTGCATCTGGACACTGAGGTAGGCAGAGCCTGCCTGCCTGCACTGGACCAAGAGGCCGCACAAGCAAGTCAAGGATGTGGCCTGGAGACCACGCCATTCTGCAGGAGGGAAAAGGAGAGGCCAGGGCAGAGAGGATGCTGGGAAGGCACCTAGAGGGGGGAGCTTGGGCAGGAGGGAGAGGTGGGTGCCTTTCTGGGCAGCAGTGGAACCTGGCCCTGGCCCCAGGCCCTCCCGTCCCACCCCCACAGGGTGGGTGACAGTTCCCTCAGCAACCCTCCTCAGCCACCCACTGTCCTGGGAGGGTGCCTGAAGCCACAACATGACTGACCCCAGACTCAGTGTTCTGGGGAGAGAGCGGGAAGGGGAGGGCCCAAGGGAGGGAGGTGGAGGCTGGAGGTCGGACCATTGCCAAGGACACCAAAGGGTCTCAGCTCAGTCCATTTATAGCTGTGCTTTGGAGCCTGAGATGGACAGTGCTGGACCTCAGAGTCAGGCCAGTCTCCTGAAGACCCTCTCCCAGCCTCCCTTTGCTATGGGCACTGTGGTTGGTTTGCCTGGCCCATAGGCCGCTGGGAACTTCTGTTAAGAGGTCATGTGGAGCGGCTCAAGACCAAGATCCATGTGGGGCCACTGCTGTGGGGTGGCCACAATAGCCCCTTCCCCTTCCCACATCTGGGCAGCTCAGAACCACACCCCTCATGAGTGGAGACCTTAGTCCTTGCACCCTCAGACACCTTCTCGCTGAGGTTATTCTTAGCCCAGGTCAGAGGTGACTCAGAAATCAGTGGTGGCTCCTATGTGCAGTCCAGATGCCTGAAGGGCCTTGGTGCCCCATCCTGACCCCAAACCAAGTACCAAAGGCTTCCTGTGTGCAGTTTCTGAATCCGCCACAAGAGGACAGCACAGGGCTGCCTTTCTGTGCCTCCTAGTCCCTGGGAGGTAGTTTGCAGAAGCCCCGATGGCAGGGGGGGCTGCCACTCTAGACCCCATGCTCCTTTCCACACACTCTCTCTGAAAAACATGCTAGGAATTTAAGTGAACTGGGGAAATGGCTAGTTTTCAAAAGGCAGTAAAGAGGCAGGTCTGAAGGGGCCTCTTAATACCTCCATATTTTCACTCCATCAGAAACTGGGGAAACTGAGGCTCAGAGAGGTTAAATCCCTCGCCTGAGGTCGTTCAGCCCTTTCCCTGGCCCCCAGCTTAGTTCTCGCTCTGAGCACCCGCTGTTCCCTCCTAGGAACAGTGTGCACTGCGGGGTGTCAGGGTGGGGAGAGGCAAACCCACACAGCCCACACAGAAGGCAGTGGCCTTGACCTTGGCCTTGGGGTGCAGCCGGAAGCTGACTCCCTTGAACAGGGTGGGGTGGGCGCTCCGGTGGAGTAACAGCTTGGGCACAGGCAGAGAGGGTAAGGGTGGAGGAGACATCTGGGTGTGCCGGATCCCTGCAGGCTGCCTGGTCTCTGCCTTCAGAACCATACTGGCTCACTTGCAAATTTTCCTGAATTCCATTTTATTGAAAGTGCAGAATATGGCAGGAGTCTCTGGATTATCTCATGTGGAGGTGGAAGTAAGCAAGTGGTCACCATGGCCACCGTGCAGGCCAACTGCCCCTTTGCCGGCTGGAGGCCAACTCTGGGGAGGAAAGCAGCCTCATCCCATTCCTGTGGCAGCCAGAGCCGCTGACCTCAGGGGCTAGTGCTGACCTCAGGACTGTCTGTCCTCTGGCCGCCTGGGATTCCTTCAAGATGGCCTCATCTGGAGGTACGGGGACCACAGAGCAGCCAGTCCCACACACTCAGGGGCTCCTACCCGGGTCAGCAGCACACAGCTCAGCCTCCTGATGTCTGGGTGGAAGTGGGACATGGGAGGGACTTGGAAGAGACGGTTGAGGACAGAGTGGACTTTCCCTGGCACACAGTGGGGCCAGGGATGCACGAAGCCCCGCTGCTGCAGTCAGTTCTGAAGAGGCCGCCCAGCCTGACCTCAGTGTCCACTGCCTGCAAGGGCCTCGCTCACTCTGGCCAGCTCAGTCTGGAAGCCTCCACCTGTCTCCTTGGGAACTTTCCATAGACTCCGATCTGAGAAGGCAAGGTCGGGACTCAGCCCCGGAGAACAGCAAACCTACGCTCAAGGCCCAGCTCAGCCTCTCCCTAGCTCCGGCCTGGGCCACCGAGTCTCAGTTCTCCCACCTTTTAACCTCATCCTGGGACCACAGTGAAGGTCAATGAAAGATGTACAAGTGTCCTTTGACCGCCACTTGGTCGACAATAGCTGGCACCGTAGCGACCCTCTTCCTCCCCAGATCTGGCCTCCCTGAGTGACAGACACTTTCACGTCCCCTACAAATTCTGGCTGATGCTTAGAGCATCCTCAGCTATCCTGGTTTGGGGCCATTCTGCAAAATGCCCTCCAGTTGATCTCGAATTTCCTGAAATCAATTATGTCTGTCCCCAAGGCTTTCTTAATGCCCCTTGTTCTTAATATGACAAATGCACTATTTAATTAAACACCACATAAATCAGCAGTTTTCAAACTGTTTAGCCCCAAGGCTCCTTTACACCCTGAGCCACACTGAAGATGCCAAGGAGTTTTTGTACCAGTTCACATCCGTGGATAGTCACCGAATCAGGGCTGAAGCAGAGAGATTGTCAAGCAGAGCTGGACACTGCCCAGTCGTCATCGGAGCAGACCGGGGCCTCCGGAACACTTCGCTTGTCCATTCATGGGAAATGTAAGGGCAATGACATCTTAGAATGATCTTGAAAATAACCTGAACTTGCAGATCCTCCTCGAGGGTCTCCAGGGTCCCCAGGACCTAGGAGAACCACTGGAGAACTATCAGTGCAGAAGCTCGGGGAAGCCCCCGCACAGCTGGGGGAGAGCCACACAGACCAGGAAGGGCTCTGCCTCCAGATTGCTGAGCTGGGGCTTCCGGTTCAGATGCTCCTTTAGAGAAATGGAAACCGGAAACCAGTGCTGATTCAATGTGATGTGGTTTCTGACAAAGTTCACCCAAAAATCCTGTCTGTAGACCCACGCTCAGAGAAAAGGCTTTGGCAATATACCAACAGACAGACCAAACAAATGGACTTTAAAGATTTTAAGTAAAAACGGAACAGGAAAGGTGGCTGTGGTTAAGCAGGGTAGCCCCCCTGCCCAGTGCACTCAACTCAGGGCATCCCCAGATGCTGCAGGGTGACAGTCCACTCCACCCTCAGACCGGACACCAGCCTAATCCCTGTGTTTCATCATTTTAACTTTGACCTTGCCTTTGGCCTCCTTCGAGGCCTGCTGTATTCTTCACTTACTCGCGAGCGTGGAAGTCGGACTGGCTGGGTTCCCACACGGGTTTCTAGCTGTGTCATCCTGAGGAAGTCCCCTGACCTCTCTGAGCCCCAGCTTCTTTCCCTGTCCGATGGGAAACTACAGATAGGCACTCATGCGTCCTGGCTCTAAGGCCAGCCGCCTGTGCACTTGTGGCCAGTGATGAGGGTCTTTGCCTTCTATCCTAAGTGAGTGGGCGTTTGGTCAGGGTTTCAGAGGAGAGAGTGACATGGTTGGGGGGATCCCAGGGGGAGAATGGCATTGGGGGCACGAGGGAGGCCCTGGGGGATATTCTGTGGGTGAGTGAGGCCAGCAGTGGGGGGGGGCTCGTGGCTCTGAGCAGCGGGTCTGTTACCCCCCATCCACCACGCATGGGGCCCACTGCAGCACCCGGGGCCACACAGAAGCTCAGGGAGGGCCAGAGGCAGAGGCGGCAGTGGCCCCCAACAGGCTCCTTGGTTGTCATTCTGGGAGGAGCAGCGGGCGAGCCGGGGAGTCACTGAGGGTGAGGACGGGCTGGTGCTCTATTTCACCAGGCTCCAGGGTGCAGGACCCAGTGGTCTGGCCCCAGGCCCTGAGGGGCGAGGGAGGGCCCCAGGAGCTCCACAGAGATGGTGGGACCTGGCTTCACTCTGGCCGCCTTGTAGGTGACCCGTTCTCTGGGGTCTCAGCCAGCTCTGGGAGGGACGTCCCTCAGGGGCCCACAGATCCCCAAGACATCAAAGCTCATCAATATGAACAAGGACCGGGGTTAACTTGGGGCGATGGTCGGGATCAGGGGGCAGCAGAACGGGGGTCTCTCAGGTGGGAGGAGAGGAGCCTGGGAGAGGGGCGGGGTCAGCATGGTCAGGCTGGGTGGACACTGGAGCACGAGGTGGGAGGGAGGCGGGTGGGCTGCGGCTCAGAGTAGGGGAACAGTGCTGGGTGCAGCTCAGGACTTGGGCTGCCCCTGTTGCCTGTGGGGGCTGAGGTGGGGCCACGGGTGGCCAGGGGACAGGGACAGACACTGGTTCTGTCACTCCAGCTGGAGAAGCTGCCCCTCACTGCAGGGGGGGACAGCGTGGGGTCCCCAGCCAGAGGCAGCAGAGGCTTGGGAGTGCGGGAGACCCTCCGTGGACAGGCGTTCCTGCAAGAAGGCCGAGGCCTGGACCATGGGCACCTTGACCTTGAAGACGCGGAAAGAAGAGGAGGCCACCGAGGAGGCTGGAGGACAAGTCACGTCCTGAGAGGCTCAGATGTGGCGGGGGGCATCCACTGGAGTCCCCAGGGACAAGAGGCTGTGCTAAGCATGGCATCTGCAGTGACACTGCCATCTGACCGGGTACACTACTGACCGCAAGTGAAACCCCCTCAGGGGAATTCCTGTCTTCTTGGGAGCAGACCTGTAACCAACCACTGTGCTCCATTATCATACTTAGAATTTCCTCGGTGACTCTGAGGACATTTCTTGTCCCTGCTGTTAAATTAGTACCTAAGAGCTTCTAGTCTGACCCACTGTCTGGCCCTTCAGGGGAAACCCTCGACCATCTCAAGCCAGGAGAGAATGATGGAGGCTGAGGGTGCATGAGGGGCCATGAGATTCCAGGACATAAAACAACAGCATGGTGACTTCCCTGAGGACCACAGCGTGGGGGACCCAGGGGGGCCTAAAGCTGGGGTCAGCCTTGCCCTGCCTGGGGATGGTTGGGCCACAAGCTGCAGCCCTGGCCCTCCTTGGTCTGGGTCCCTGAGGCAGATGGACAGGCAGACTCCAGTGCCTCGTGCACAGTAGGTGTTCAGGAAATGTTTGATGAGAAAATAAATATTAGTTGTTTGTATGACTCCCAGCTGGGCTGTGTGCCCCGGGGCCTTTGAGGCTGAGCCCAGAGGGTGGGGCAGTCTGCTTCTGCTGCGACTCGGGTCTCAGGGGACTCGGAAGCAAGAAGCAGCCTGCCTGCACCTCAGGCTGAGGCCACTTGCAGGCAGCCCAGGGCAGGGACGGCACCTCTGCCACCTGGATCTCGGCAGGGAGCCTTGGAAGAGCAGAGTCATGTTCATTTCCGCCTCGGCTGCCTCTAGGCCACACCTAGACCCCTGGACGGGCAGAAAGCTTTGGCCCAGTAGAGCACTGGGCATTGAAATGGGGGCTGGGGGTGGGGAGGGAGTCTTGACATTCAAGATGCTGACAGGCTGCTGAGGAGGGGGCCCAGGGTGCAGAGGGTGGCACGGTGTATGGAGCACCAAGGTTCAAAGCATTGACTTTGAAATTATAAGTAAAAAGGTCTGAGTTGACATTCTGCTTTTATTCTGGACACTTGTGCTATGGATCTCAGGGAGGCGTGCAACCTCTCTGACCTTCAGTGTTTACCTGTAACCTCTGACACCCCCTCATGAGCACTGGAGACCCGTGGGTACAGAAAGGGCCAGTGCTGTGCCCTAGGTTATGGGAAGGCCATACCAGGCCCTGCACGGGGGAACCTGACCTCAGCTCACCTGGTGCCAGACCCAGGTCTCCCCTTTCCCATGTCGTCCTTCTCAGGGCAGAGTTCAGGGGGTACAAATTGCCTGGCCTTTTAGATGGAAGGGGAGGTGGTGGACCCCGCCCACCTCTGCTCTGAGCTGCTGGGGGGGTCTCCTTCCTCTGGTTGCCATCTCACGATGGCGCTGCCTGGGGCAAGTCACGTGTCTGGGGAGGCCCAGGTTCAGCGTTGACACCCACTTCTAAAACTGACAGGGACCTGCGTCTCAAGGGACCTTCTGGAGCACAAACAGCTGTAGGTGCAGCCCAGAAGGTCCCCCAGAGCCCCAGAGCCTCTGCACTCACCAAGGGCCCTGTGGGAGCCTGGGGTCCTGGATGCTGCCCCAGCCAGGGGCTTTCTAACCAGGGAGAGCAGGCCCCTTTCACAGCCTTCTCTGTACCCCAGACACAGCACTCGGGGGCAGCTGGCACGTGCTACCAGCATGAAATGGAGTCCTCCTCTGCTTCACAGGCCCAGCAGCGAGGAGGAACACAGGGGCAGCTCAGGGCAGGCCAGGCCAGTGGAGGACAGGGGCACCACTGCTCTGCCACACTCAACTCCCTGGGTGCACGGATGCCTGCGGGTCTCCGCCTCTGCTCTCCTGCCCAGTCTACACCATGCAGGCTCCCCAAGGATGGCGACTCGCAGACCCAAGGGCCCAGACCACACATAGCTCCCACCCTGGTCTCTGCCAGGGACCTGCCCAACAGCAAGTCTGCTCAGGGAAGGACAGGGAGGAGCAAGGTGCTGGCCAGGCCAGCCTGGGGCCATCAGCAGAACCGATGCCAGTGAGCTTGGAGGTCAGCCTCGCAAAGCATGAGGCTGGGCCCAGGCAGTCGCAGGCCCCTGAAGTTCCCCTGGGGACAGGAAAACATTCTAACTATTCTTGAGACTTTCACAACTCAACAGCAGCTGGAGAAACTAGAGACCTCCTGGGAACTGCTGGAACTTCGCAGAAAGTGAGGAACAAGACTGAGCTGCAAGCTCTCGGACATCCTCCTTCCAGAGCTGGGGAGAGTGCCGGGCAGCGCGGGCATCTTGCTCACCGTGCAAACCAGGCCATCTTCTGGGGAGTGGCGTACACCGAAGGCTTATGATGTGAACTTGAGGCTCTCTGATGCCAGTCACGGGACAGAAGGACACACACCCAGGAGCACACACCCAGGAGCTCGGCCCTCCAACGTCAGCCACGGCCCACATGGCCCTGGGCACCCCTCCCGACTTGTCCTGTAGCTCACTGTGCCAGCCTCCTGCCGTGGGCTGCACAGTGGCCTCCGCAGACATCTAAGCTGAACCCCCAGGGCCCCTAAACACCTCCCCTCGCTTGGCAAAAGGGAGTCTGCAGGTTGGATCCTGAGGAGGGGGATGAGCCCAGATATCCAGGGCCCTGGGTCATCAGGAGCGTGCTCTCAAGAAGCAGAGAGTGAGTCAGGGAGGACCGTGTGGTCCCGAAGGCAGAGGGAGGCAGAGGCGGAGGGGGACACAGCAGAAAGACAGGGAAGGGGACAAGAGCCAGGCTGTGGCCTCCAGCAGCTTGGAGAGGCCAGGACACAGAGTCTCCTCAGAGAGGAAGCCCGACTGAGCCCAGGGAGGCTGAGCAGGGACTGTGGCCTCCAGAACCTCAGGTAAGAAACCTGTGTGGCTTTAAGCCACCGAGATGGGGGTGACTTGTGACCGCAGCCATGGGAAGCTCTCCAGCTCCAGGCGCTGCTCTCCTGTCCAGGCAGTACCCACACGCTGGCCCTCGGGTGCCCAGCAGGGGAGCTGGTTGAGGAGTTCTGGGAACTCCTCAGAGCCTCGTTTTCCTGCCTGTCCACAGAAGTGCTGGCCATACAGCATCTCTCCCACAGGAGGCCTGCAGCCTGCTGTCGGGAGGTGCACGGTCCTCCTGGGAGTCTTTCCTGAGCCGGTTGGGGGAGGGTGACCTCTGAGCACAGAGAGTTTCAGGAGAGCTCTAGCTGAGGAGTCACACACCAGCCCTCAGCCACACACCTGGCCTGTCCTGCTCCGATTCCCACCGCCCTCTGTCTCATGCAGGTATACAGCAAGCAAAGCCTTCCTGGCCCATGCGGGGGCCGGGGGAGAGGGCTTTTCCAGGCCCAAATGCCATTGGCACCCCACCTTTAATGTCCCACCATGGGATCGGTGCTGGAAAGAGGTGACAATCCCGTTGTCTTCCCGGAACTGGAGAATCACCCAGAGTCCTTGTCGTGCCATGGATGGCCCAGGCTACTAGAGCCCCAAGTATGGGGCAGATTTGTGTCCCCTCCCCAGATTCAAGTGTTGAAGTCCCAATGATAGCACCTCAGAATATGGCTGTTTGGAGACAAAGCCTTTGAAAAGGTGATGTAGTTGAAATGAGGACACTGAGGTGGCTTTTGATCCGATCTGTGTCCTGCCCAGAGGAGGAGGCCATGCATGGAGGGAGGACCACGTCCCGAGCCAGCAGGAGAGTGGCCTCACAACTATGGAGAGAAGCCCCCCGGAAAAGCCACCTGCTGGTGTCTCCACCTTGAACTTCAGCCTCAGAATGCTGTTCAGGCCACCCAGCTGGTGGTACCTGTCACGCCAGCCCCAGGACACCCTGCCCTCCCTCAGGCCTGCCCACATCTCAGCAGAACACCAAGTGTCTAGTGATAATGACGTGCACCCAGAGACACCAGGGCTCAGGGGCAAAGAGGGCTAAGGAGTGAGGCCTGTTGTCACCTGACGCAGATTCCAAAGAAGGAAGACGATGGAGGCCCACCCTGGATAGGGCCCACCTCTACCCTGACTTACCCACAGCTGGACCCTGGCAGGAGGCCCTGGAAACACCTGAGTCCTGGTCTCTGCCCCTGAGCTTTCTTCTGATCCTGGGTGTGGCCATGGCCACCTCTCATCAGCTGCCCTCCATAAGCCCCTTCCCACAGTGAGCAGGCACCTCCGGCCAGTGAGACGCCAACCTTGTCCACCACTTGCTCACCCACACAGGACACCGTGGAAAGAACAGATGGCGTGCTGGAGACGGGGAGGACACGCACCTTGTAGGCACCAGTCACATGGGTCCATCTTTAATCATGTTAAATCTTAATAGAAGCACAACACCACCATGATTCACGCGACACCTCACACAACCAGAGGCTGCAGTGGGCACACCCGTGTGCCGGGTCTTCAGTACCAGGTCGTGAGGAACCTTCCATTTCGCTTTGGTCTGGGGTGATGGGCTAGAAAGCCACCTGCCCAAGGATGGCATCTGTGCTGTCAACAGGAGCCAGGCCTCGACGCAGAGAGAGCAAAGGCAACAGTTGGCCCCTGGAGAAAGGCCTGGAGGGAAAAACCATGTCTGGATGGCACTGGGCGGCACAGAGAGGGGGCCTGCATACACAAAAGAGATCGGTAATGGACCAAATAATATTGGAAATAATACCTTCGTAATACTTCTGTAAGAAGCAGAGTTACACGACATGTTATTCACATGCATAGGAGTGCATAAGAAAAACCCCTTGTTGAAATCATGGCTGACGTTGAATAGCAAAATATGTATTGGAAATGACAAGTTAATTGGCAGAGAAATTAATCTGTAAAGGCATTGTGTCCAGAGAGGAGGCTTCGTCAGCAACAGGACTGAAGGGAACCCACTCAGCAAATGCGCCCACACACGTGCGCACACACACTCTGTATTCCAAATAAATACACACACACACTCCGAAGTGATATCTCCCTAAAGAATCTGGCGCTCAGGCCAGCCTTCCCCTCTGGCGGCTGCTGTGAGGGCCTTCTGCAAGAGAAAAGTGGGGATTGTCCCTGCAAGTGGTGATCAGGACACACAGCGCCTTCAGTAGCAGAAACAGCCCCGGCTGCAGCAGTGCTCAGAGCAAGCCGTACCCCAGGCCATGGTCGCAGGACAATGAGCTCAGCATCCCTTTTGCAGTGGCAGGAAGACGATAGCAATAGGGTCAGATGGCTGAGCAAGTGCACATCCTGGTGCCACCAAAGCCCAGCTGTTTCACGCCCGAGCGCCAGATGGGTATGTAGTGTTTGCACTTTCTGACTCAGAAGATGGGACCTCAATCCGAGAACACGGGTTCACAGGAAGCTTCCCTTGACCACAGGAGTGCAAAGCTTCCTTGTCCCACCTCGGGCTGAATGCCAAGCAGGCCCAAGCATTCTTTTCCCTGTGACTTCCAAGAAGTGACAAGACCTTCGGCCCATCCATTGTAAACCAAAGCTGCCTAGAGTACTGGAAAATTCCATTAAGAACACTGCTCCTAGCAATCTCATTCCAAATTCCAGCATACTACATCAAGCCCAAGTTTAGCCTGTGCATTGTTTCTGAATCAGGATACCAGAATCTTGCAGCTCCTTAATGAGAGAGGAGCTGGAGAACTCGGATAACGAACTCGTTCCAGAGAGGTTCCGCGAGGGGCAGAGCCTGCAGCCAGCAAGCACCCAGCACTTGAGCCCCTCCAGTTCTCTGAGGCCCTGTATGCCTCAGGACTTCAGTCACTGAGACTCCACAGAGGGCTCAGCTCCTTGAGGATGCAGGATTCCTGCAATCAGCAAAAATTCCCCTTCCAAATATAAACGGAATTTCTTGAGAAAACATCTAAAGAGGCAGGAGGGAGAGCTAGGGCTAGTCCAATGCAGGAAGTGGTTTGTTAACGCATCCATTTTCTAGTTAAACATGAAGTCTACAAGGGCAGAACTCGAGGCTGGAGATGAACAGCTGCCAAAAACAATTCTTTTCTCTTGGAAACTGTGAATAGGGTTTATTTCTGATGTCACTGGAGAGCTGACTTGGGAGTAAGAAGAAAAGAAAAAGAGATTCCATTCTCAAAAGAGGTTCCATACTCTGCCCAGATGGGGTGAGCGATCCAATTAAGAGTATTGCAAAACTGCCCGTGAGCATGAGAAGTGTACGTTCCGGCCAGTCCAAGGCGAGAGTGCTGGTGCTCCACAGGATCCCAGGACTGTCAAACCCTGGATTCAGGCTGTCCTGGAGGTGGCTGAGCAGAGTTGGGCTGTGGCCTCCCCAGGCCTCCTCTCTGCACTGCAAGCCCGTCCCTCCCCAGGGCTCCGGGTGCTCACAGAGCAGAACTCAATTCCTGCCCACCTACAGCTTCCAGTGGCCTCCAGAGGGGCTCTGTGGGGTCAAGGGCTGAGCTACTGAACTTCACAAAGGAAATTCCGGAATGGTTCTAATTAACAGGTGCCTGGGGAGGAAAAGAAGATGGAGTCTCCCGGTTTTCTCCACACTGTGTAAAACAGTTCCCCACCCAGGGAGACGGTTCAAGTCATGGCAATGACAGGGTCGCTGAGCCCCGGGCCTACAGCCAGGACTAAGGTCTCACTGTGCCTTCCACGCAAACGCTTCATCGGCGAGGATCTGCGCCAGCCGAGCATTGAAAGGCCCATAGAAGTCCTGCAAGATCTTCTGTGTGACCGGCCACATGGGCCCCAGGTTCCGGTCCTCTGGACGCCGTGCATTGGACGCAGGGCTCTTGGTCATCAAGGCCTCTTGCTTCTCACTTAGGGGCCCTGGAATAAAAGGCAAAGAATCCCATGAGGCCAGAGGCAGGGCAAGCGGCAAAGGGGACTGTGCAAAAATCCCAGCTCTGCTCTGTGCCGAGAAAGGGATTTCCTTCAAGAGGAATGTGTTTGGGGCTTCAGATTCCTGGCTGGATCCATTTGGAGGAGATGGGGGAGGGAGGTGGAAATACCATTAAGAAACAGCAAAGGAATTCTGGGCTTCAGGACAGGCTCACCTCGGGGACTTGTCTCCAGCTCTGCTTAAAGGGCTGCTTTCCCTGCAGCAGCCTGTTCTGAGCACTGCGGACCCTGCCAGGCACAGTCCAGGGGCTTAGTGTCCTGCTGGCTAGCCGCTGGGATTCTGCCACATGGGCTCCTGATGCCAAGGGCCACTTTTCACCTGTGTGTCTGGCTGTGAGGTGGCCATGGGGGGGTGCAGGCCACCTGTGCCCAGAGTCCCCGCTGGCTACACCTCCACCTACAGCAAGTACATTATGAGGAGACGCCTGTGACGAGCTGGCAGGGCTGCCAGCTGAGGCTGCCACGTGGGACCAGGCATGGGGACACAGGATGCTCACTGGCTTCAACCCACCCGTCATTGGTCAGGCCTCTGGAGCCCGGGCTCTTGGGATCTGGATAAGGTCCTTAGCAAACCCCAGTGCCCTAGTTATGCAAGATAAAAAGTGGGCCTTACTGTCCCTCTTAAGGACAAGACCCAAGCTCATTCAGGTGAGGGAGTCTTCAGGTGGCCAAATTTTTAAAAATGAATAACTGGTTCTAGTCCTTCGAAAGAAAAGTGACCACACTGCAACACATTACCAGCTCTCCCAAAAGGAGAAAGAAAATCAAACGACCCAGTGAGGCAGATTTATTTTAAGAAATATTCAATTAACAAAATTCCCAGGCAAGGTCCTTGGGGCCACAGGAGGCACTCGGGGAAGGAATCAGCCCGTTCTGACCCTGCCTCGGCTTTGGCCGCTCTCCTTGGGTGACAACACACACTCAAGGATGTGTATGTCCCTGCCAGCCATTGCCAAGGGAAGCAGTGTGGCCTGGGGCACAAAGTGCCCTGGGGACTTGGGCTGGTCTCCTCGAGCTCAGGGTAGGCTCACCCTCCCAGAGCTGCGGCCAGTGGCCAACAGTCACCAACTCTGGCTCCAGGGATCCCCAGCGACTCTGAGACGGTGCAAGGGCCAGTTCCCTCCTCCACACCCCATGCCTTCTGCAGGGATATTCCAGCCACCAACATTGCCCTGTTGGTCCTTCAAAGCTCAAACCACACAGCCTTTCTTCCCATGAACCTTCTACAGTCCTTCAGCAGCTGGGGTCCCCAGTCGTCAGCACACACCTCCATGACAATGGTAACCTTCCTCCATGTCACGCCACCAGTTACTCCATGAGTACAGCAGTGGCCTCGTCCTCTCCTTCTGCTGGAAGGCCACCTCCTCCTCCCCAGAGACTCCCTCACCACGCCAGGCACAGTGCCCAAGGGGCTGGTGCTCAATAAACAGACACTGACCTGGCCTCTTTGGAATTCCCTGGGCTTCCCAGCTAGCCCGTCCCTGCCCAACTTGCTATGACTGGGCTTGACCCAGAGAGTTCCCCAAGAGCCAGCCTCCATGGGGCTCACACTGGGCCCCATCAGTCAGAGCCATGTCACATACCCAGGTTCAGGAACTGAAAGACCCTGTGCATGGTGTACTTGACATTGGATGCGTGGTCTTCCAGGCGCAGAATGAGAAACTGATCCTTGTTAAAAACAGTGAGCCAGTCCAGAAGGTACACGGCGTACAGCCCGACCTGGAGCCTCACCTAGGACAGAGGAGGAGGGCATTATTCAGGAGGCATGTTCCTGGCTCTCTAAGGCACTTTTCCAAAAGCATTACGGCCTTCATAATAAAACAACCCGGAAGAGTTAGCCGGGCCAACAGTCACCTTCAACAGAGGTACCTGAACACAAGGTGCCCTGGCATCTCCACAAAGAGTCTGTACTATGTAGACAGAGAATTCCTACACTCTGGCTGCACTGAATCCTCACCACAGCCCCACAGGAGTGCCATGTCTCCACGTGGCTGGTGAGCACTGGGTGTGGGGAAGAGGTCAAGGCTGCAGCAACCAAGGGAGCATGTGCTCTCTGCATGACAGCCCAGCCTTCTCCCTGCTCCCTGAGCAACCTCAATGTCCAGCACACAACAGGCTGTGGAAATCCACCGCAGACGCTCTCAGACAACCCAGGCACCACAGGGACATCCGTGGCCATGAGCGTGAGCACATGTGGACATGACTGGTGCAGAAAGAAGCCCACAGGCCCCAGGCCATTCTCCTGTCCACCTACTCACTTCCTGGTCCTCATCCTTCTGTTCCTTTCTCTTGTGCCAAACTGCAAGCGGTGCAGTCAAGAGTTAACCCAGAGAAAGGTCTGGCCTCCGCCCTTGGCTGCTGGGAGGTGATCTCAGGCCTTGCAACTCACTGCCCACCAGGAGTATCTTGGTTTGTCAGAGCTTTGCCATGGACAGGCTAACAAAGTGACTAACGACGGGGCTCTGGGCTACAGGTAGGTATCACTCCTGACCTCTGGAAGGACTGGAGACCAACAGTCACAAGGCAGTGAGTAAGAGAGTCCCAGTAAGAACTCGGGGCACCAAGGCTTGGTGTGACAATAGTCCACAAGTGCCATCACGCATCCATCATGGCTGGGGGGCAGGAGCACTGCCCACGGCTCCCAGGGGAGAAGAGGACAGGGCTCTGCACTGGAGCCCCTGGCCCTGCCCCTACCCTTCTTCCCTTGGTTGACTTCAATCTGCACCTTTTCCCTGAAATAAATCGTGACCACAGAGATGGCCACCTTCAGTGTGCCCTGTGAGCTTTTCTAGAGCATTAGTGAACTTGGTGGTTTGGGGGTCTGCTCCAGAACTTGCAGTGGTATCAAAGTGAGGGCAGTGAGGGCAGCCTCCTCCCCACCTCCCTGTCTACACCCCTCTCCCCTTGTCCATGCCCGTTGCTGCCCTCCTGATACACAGCTCCTGACAGGGCCTACACACCCACCCCTTACCTGGCCACCAGCATGTGCTGGCCGAGCAGTGAGCTGGCCACCACCAGCCCTGCTCAGGCCTCCAGAGCCCTCCACACAGAAGGTTCTTGTCCAGTTTGACCTTCTGGCTCACCCCTCCACCTGGAGCACCTCCCAGCGCTGGCTCCTCCTAGAGCTTAAGGCTCACTTAGGCTTCTTGCCCTTGACCTTCAACTCCTTGAGTGCAGGGTCAGTGGCTTCAAGGAAGGCCATCAAGCCTTCCTCTGGAAGACCTGTGTCGGTGCCCAATATGGTCCTCAGCAGAACTGCTGAGCTCAGTTAACAATCAGATGAAGAAACATTTGAAAAATATGTGCAGATGCTATCAAGTTTCATATCTTGCTATTCTTTTTCCATTTCATTATTTTTCTAACGATGTAGGAAGATGGGGAGGAAGGAAAGCAATTAGAGGGAATAGAGTGTTGTCTCCAAAATTCATTAGCTGCCTCCGGCCCACAATTCCTCACTACATATACACCAGCTCATAAAAAAGACCACAAGCTGGGCCCGGGCTCCGAGGAACGAGCCTGCGTCAGCCTCAGAAACGAGACCGCGTGGCCTCCCATGCAAAGGAGCAGGCCTCACGGAGCTTTGCAAGCCTCTCTCCCTGGCATCTCGCAGGCTTCTCCCTGGAGGGAGAACAGACTAATGAGGTTTATCGCTTCCAGAGAGCCTGGCTTTGCAACTAGAGAACCTTCTGGAAGAAAAGTGGTCAAGCGTTTGTGCAGGATGCTGTCCCTCAAGAGGACCTATAGCCTGTCCCTGCACCTGGCCACAGTGACAGAATATTCTCTGAAGGTTTGTGCCCATCTGGTCAGAGCCCCTCCAGTGTCCTCAGGGGGCCAGAGTCCTGGGGCCGAGTCCTGCAGTGGGGCCCTCCTGATGGACAGGGCTGTCCAGGCAGGGAGCTAGGGTTCAGGCCTGCTACCTCTGTGCCCCACCTTTGGATAAGGCAGTCTGGGTGACGAGGCAGAGGGCACGAAGCCTCTCCTGTGAGTGCCACCACCCTCTGCAGCAGTCTATGCCCCACATGGCCGTGTCAGGCAGAGGCTGGCCCAGCCACACTCTGGGCAGACGGTGGACTGACCTCACCCAGGAAAGCCACCTGCTGAGAAGCACCTGGCCTCCTGGGACCCAGCTGGAAGGTGCCCAGGTCGCCACCAACAACTGTTAGTGCAGGAGAAAGCCTGGGTCCTCCAGGATGGCGCCTTGAGGGAAGGCAGGGAACAGACAAAGGACCCAGAGGAGACCCTGTCAAAGATGGTTGAAGTCACCGGCAGGGAATCCTAAAACCAGAGGGACAATGCGCACTGCAGAGAGGCCCTTCCAAACACTCTCCCTGCTGAGTCATTGCTGCCTGTGCTGTCAGGGCCTCCCTGAATGACAATCCTGTTCTCTCACACAGGGAGGGGACCCTAGGTGACGGGGTGGTGGGCAGGGAGGAAGCAGGGAGCCTGCTGCGAGAGCCCTCATTGTTCATCCAGCCTCTGCATCCAGGATATTGGCTCAGCAGCAGCCTCTGCTCAGAGATGGCCGAGTGCATCTGCACATTAAGACGCTTCTCTCTGGGTTTCTGTCCTAAAATCCCCTCCACAGTGTGCCCCCGAATAACCACAGCCAAGTGGCCGCTCTGCACGGGGTGGGCGGGGCGTACGCACAGGCATGGCGTTGTTGAGGGTGTTGTTGTAGACGCAGGCGCGCAGCGAGTAATCCAGCATGCAATTTTCGAACAGCTGCAGAGCTTCTGTCACTTTCTCATGGAAGTCGTCGGCAGATTTATTCGAACTTGCAAAGTAGAGATAGTCAGAGTACAACCTGTGAGTACAATAAATGGATGATGTCACCGTCCGCCCCTGTGAAATCACGCCTTGCGGGTGACAAAGAAAATCAATGGGCAATTACATGATCTGGTTTTGTTCATTAAGAAACAACCATTTCTCTGCCTTCCCTTGCAAAGGAGCCCCTCCCTGGTTCCCTTCTCGCCCCACCCCTCATGTGCCACCCCTCCTCCCCAACCAGACAGGTCCACGCTGGCCCCAAACCACCACCAGTAGGATTTGCAAGGCTTCCCGCCACCCCAAGCCCCCTCAGGCCGAGGCTCTGATTTTACAACACCCCATTACAGAAATGATCAGTAGCAAAAAGACACCATGAAAACGGTGACACTCCTTCCCATCCTCTCTCCTCTTGGAGGAACACAGGGCGCTTGCAGTATCACGGGCCCCTCTGAAACTCCTGGCTCTTCTCAAAGGCATTCCAAACAGTTTTCTAAAAGTATTAAATGTGTGCTCCTAGGTTCACAGGAACCTGTTTTTAACCCAACTTCCAGGAACTTGCACATGGCAGGGGAACACCTGCAGGCTGGGTATCCACGCAGGCCTGCTCTCTCCAGGGACTTCACCCACACCCCTGCCCACACTGGCCACCGGAGCTGGTGGTCTTCCTTGACCAGACTCCACTTCTGGCCACCCATCTCTGTCTGGTCACCCTATCTTAGTGGAACTCCTCTGTGAAGGAAAAGACAGGGGAGGCCATTGTTTGGGGCTAAGCTTCTGCCCTAGGCTCAACAAAGACCAAACCAGAATGCAGTCCTCCAGCCAGCTGCCTGGTGATCAAACTGGGCTAGAAAAGGCTGGTTTTCCAAAACAGAGTGGACTCCCAGCAACCAATCAAAAGCAAAAGGGGTTCAGTCCACCTGAGCCTGAGCAGAAAGAGTCTTTGGAGTAACCAACCCTCTCCCCACTTCTGCTGCTTCGACACTCTTCTTCTGCCTGTCGTACCCACCCCTGGGCTCAGCTTCTCGGGGAGCCTGGCTATTACCAGAACAAACGCTGCTCCATCCAAGAATTCCACTCACAAGAGCTGATTGGATCCTTAAACCCAGGCTGCTGAAATTTGTTTTTCAGGCAATGCTGAGCTGTTTTAGCCAGAATCTCCCAACCCCCAAACCGAATCACCCTCTTCACACTATCAGGGTCCTCGCTGCGGGATGTCTGATCTCCTGGCCTGTCTTTAGCAAGATTCCAACCGGCGACTTGGGGCAGAACCCCGTTCCCTTAAGTTTCCCTAGTGACTTTCCACCCTCCACTCTCTGGCTGTAAAATCACCTTTTCTGCTGCATTCCAGGTTGAACCCCATCTCTCTCTTCCCCTAGGGACTTCCAGCCTGGCAGAAGCCCTGGTGGAGCCTCTCTCTCTCCCTTACTGCAGACGGCCAAGGAGCTGCCTCCAATGGGAACTGCAGGTTGTGAGCTTCCTGATCTTTCTATGTCTCTGCTGCAGAGAGGGCCAGGACGTCCCCTCTCCGGCCTTCACGATTCCTGCTGTTCGTTCCCCCAGGGGTTTACCCTCCTCTCTTCTGGCACACGCCTTCCAGTGCCCAGCAGCTCTGCCCAATCCTTTGGCGCCCGCTGTGGCTCCCACCTGGGACAAGTGGCTGGCCGACCTCAGAGTGGCACCAGGCCTGCGCACAGGGCTTCTCTCTCCTCAGCTCCCTGCTGTCTATGCCCCAGCCCCTGTCCTGGCTCACCTCTTCCCAGGCAGGCCAGCCAGCCAGTCTCGCTATGCACATGTGTCTGGGGGTGAACTGCTGCTCTGCCAGCCCCCTCTCCCCCACTTTCACCTGGACTCACACACCCCTGCAGAAGCAGAAGCCTCGCTGGCTGGCCACAGGGCTCCTTCTCACCACCCTTACTTCTCCCCCACTGCCATGCCCTTCTTGGGGGCAGGAGCAGGTCTTTCTCACCTCTGAATCCCCTGAGAGCCTCTCCCGCTCCAGTGTCCACAGAGGAGGCCCCTTTGAGGCCTGGAGATGCTTGGCAGATGCCCACAGGTTGCCGAGAACCCAAGCACACCCTACTGGCATCTTGTTGATCTCAGTCTGGTCAGACCCAAACCCCAATAGGATTTGTCTCAAAATGAGTCATTAAACACGCTCAGGAACTGGTGAAAAGACTGGCCCACTAGATCCCACAGGCACTGTCCCATGATCAGTCCACTGCCACACCAGCTGTGCTACTGTCCTTCAAAATCATGACACGCAACACCCCTGAAATCCTGCCCAGGACCCTGCAGGGTGGGGCACAGGTAGAGCCCACAGGCTGACTGACGGAGGCCAGAATCAGATTTGCAAAGACCCCAATCAGTCCCGTGTCTGGGTGCAGCCCGAGCCACCATGTCAGTGAAAGTTCACAGACACCTCTCCAACCGTTAATGAAACGCCACGTACCAGCCTGAGCCTGGAGCTCTCCCCAAGGATGCCTCAGAGCTACCCGAAAGGTTTGCTGGAACTAGATTTCCATCACTTAAGTCCCATCAGAAAAATGCAATCACTGGCTCAAGGTTTCCATACTGAGAGGTTTTCCCCTTGTAGTAATAACATTTCTTGTGGACATTGGGCTCATAAATAAAACAAGAGTATGTAAACTGGCCTCAATTTTAGATACAAAATAAATTCATGAAAAAGCCTCTGATTGCATACAATTCCCCAGAGACACCTGGGACGTGTCCAGCGTCCCAGGCGAGTGCACCCCCAGGAGGGACTGCAGGTTTTCATCTGCCTGGGGGGTGCTGAGGTGAACTCATAACCCTGACCAGGCAGGGCACTACCTCCTCGGCAGGGTGAGAAGCCCTCAGTCCCCTCCAGGTCTGCCCACAGACGGGCTGGGCTTCGAGAGTCCCTGGGCATCACTGCTGGGGCCCACACCGGGGTCCTCCACACCCAGCCCCATCGGCAGACACCCGAGCAGAAGCGAGTCCCCATAACAGATGGCCACCACCTCCCAACCCAGATTCTGTAGCAGGTTCAATATAACTACAGACTCGTCCATGTCCTAATCCGGGTACCTGGGTTTGTGAGCTTATTGGGAAACAGGGTCCTTGCTTGTATAATTAAGTTGAGGATGTTGAAATGGGATCATATGGGTTCAGGGTGAAACAGAGAGGGAACACCATGTGGGACCCAGGAGGACAGCACGGTGCAGCCAGGAGCCAGGACATAGAGACCACTGGAAGTCACTGGCAGCAAGGGGCCTGGGGGAGACACTCCCCAGAGCCGCCCCAGGGAACCAACCCTGCGGGCATCTTAATTTCAGACTTCCAGTCTCCTGAACTGGGAGGGGACACATTTCTGTTGTTTTAAGCCACCAAGGTTGAGGCGATTTATTAAACAGCCCATGGGAATGAAGAGATTCTAAACCCAATCTCAGGGGAAACAAAGGATTGTTGATTCAACAGCACTCTCCCACCCAAGACCTGGGAACAGCGGCCCCAGGTGTGCAGAGGACTCTGGCCAAGTGGCCAGAGTCCCCACCAGGGACCCCAAAGGAGGCAAGCACAGAAAAGGGCCCTTCCTTCAGGGAGCACTCTAGGTCCTCCTGGAGAATCAGGCTAAAGAGCCAGGCGCGGTGGTGCGCACCTGTAATCCCAGAGGCTCGGGAGGCTGAGGCAGGAGGATGGTGAGTTCAAAGCCAGCCTCAGCAGAAGTGAGGCGCTAAGCGACTCAGTGAGACTCTGCTCTAAACAAAATACTAAATAGGGCTGGGGATGTGGCTTAGAGTGGTCGAGTGCCCCTGAGTTCAGTCCCCAGTACATACCCTTCCCCAACAAAAAAAAGAAAATGTTGGGAAGGATGGCAAAACGCTGGAGCAGACACAGGCACAAACAATTAATACAAAGATGAACTAGGGGAAAGAGACCAATGTGGAAAATACATAGGGGTACAGCCGACTCAAGCTCCTGATGAGCCGCCACGGCCTGGCAGGAGCACCCGTGCACCCTTGGGATGCATTAATAGAGACACAGGCGAGGAGAACATGGGAGGGTGGAGCAAAGTGACAGGCACGAAGGGGCCCAAAAGTATAGGCAAGAGCCTGTGGAGCTGGGTGCCAGATGGTGAAGGACAAAGAGAGGATTCCCCTGGGGAAGCAGAGACTCGGCAGGAAGGAGACCCCCTCTGTCCTCCCGAAGGACTGACCAGTGGGTAGAAGATTCAGGAACAAAGACCCGTTTCATAAAAGGCAGTGGCCCTTGGTGGTGGCAGCAGCAGCTGAGGTTGGAGGGGTGAGAGCTCTGGGGCAGGGTGGGGCCCAGCGGAGCTGACGCCCGGGCAGCCCTGAGTTTGGGGACTGCCCAGCCCCCTCCTGCCAAGCCACCCCTTTTCCTTCCCCAAGCCACCGGAACAGATGGTGTGACACTTGGCCAGGACTGTTTCCAACAGCGATTCCAAATATAAGCCCCAACCCGTCCCCAGCCTTCTGCGCTGCGGTTATTTTAGAAGCTGTGGCAGGGGCCTGCGCTCAGGCCTGTGTGGCTTGGCCCATTCCTGTGCGGTGCAGGGGTCCTGGGGCCCAGAGGGTCTTGGGGAGGAGAAGCTCCCTTTAAAGGTAACTATGTCTCTCCCCATGGGGACAAAGGAGTGGCAGCAATGTCCCCCGCCTCAAGGTCCCACCATGGAAAATCCAGGTGGGTGCCCAAGGCCACTGCTGAACTCACTCAGTGATGTTTAAGGACCACTGCTGGGAGCCAATAGGTCAGCTAGTGATGACCGTTAGAGCAAAGCCAGGGGCTCAGGGGGCAGCTCGGTGGTAAGCACTCTCCTGGATGCAGGATGCCCCAGGTCCTGTGTCCAGCAACGCCAGGGCTGAGAGCCGTCCAGCTGTGGGCTTGAGTGCCTGCAGCTCTGGGCTTCCAGCCAAGTGGATGCTAGTGGCCCAACGTGATGCCCTAGGCCAGCACTGGGCACCACGCGTGTTCTCACAGCCACCCCAAGATCTGCCAGCCCATCTCCCGCAGGAGACGGGCACCTGGTGAGGTTCAGGAGCCCCCGAGCTCACGTGGCCCAGGAGCAGCCCAGGCCGCCCGACCCCAATCCTGACCCTGCAGGCCATGACCTCGGCCCTCGTGGTTCAGGGGAGAGGACACCTCCATGGCTTTAGAGCTCGGGGCCTGTGGTTCTTGGGTTTCACTCGAGGCTTCTGTTGCTCCAGGTACACAATGACTCGGAGGCCAAAGTCAGTTTTCTCACAGAACTACTCAGAGAGTCCCAGGAGGCTGATAAGCAATCACCACGGGTGACCGTGCAGCAAACAAGCGTTCGGTGTGAACGTGAGGACCTCCGTTGCCACGGTCAGGAAAGGCAAGTGGGTCTGTGGCACTGCGCACCTGGAAAACTGGCAGCAGCCGACAGTGGGTGTTCCGGGGCCTCACAAGCCAAGGCTCCTATGCACAGCTAGGCTCCTCCCGCACCTGTGCCTTCCATCACATCCAGTGGAGACGGAACCTCTCCGGCCGTACCAAGCATCCCTGTACCTCCGAGCAGCTCGTGGGTTGCAAAGCACCCCTCATGCTGACGATGTCTCTACAGGTGAGAAAACTAAGGTGCACGGAGGACGAGCATCTCCCCTGGACCCCAAGTCTGGCTGGGACCTCCCAGCCAAAATGTGGTCACTGCACTGCAGGCACCCCAGGTCGCCCAACTCTCCCTGTTGCCCAGAGTCCCCTGCCCAGCCCTGGCCTGTGGGAACACCTCTCCCAGCTCCGTGTCTTCTCAGGTAGAGGAACAGTGCGGCTCTATCCCCGTGTGGCGGGCCTCACACCTTCCCGCAGGGAACTGCCCTTTCCAAACAGTTCCTGTGGGCAGACACGGGGTGGCCCAGGGCTTGGCAAACACATCCCCAAAGGAGCAGTGTAGGATACTGGGGGGCTCCCAGCTTGGTGGCTTCTCTCCCACCAATAACCAAGCAGGGCCCCTTACCATCCACCCGGAGTGGTCTTCAGAGGAGAGCCTCCTCACAAGGGCCCGGCTGTCTCTGCGGCCTGGCTGCTGCTGCCCGTCACCCCGGCTCTGTGGACTGAGGCCACCCTCTGGCCCTTGGCAGCTGGACAGTCCAGCCCTATTAAAGTGATTTCAGGCCACTTCTAGGGCCCCTAGAGAGGAGTATTGGTGACACCCAAACAGGCAGTTCCGAGCAGCCAAACACCCGAGCTCACCAGGAACTCCATGGGCAGCAGCTAAGACAGTGCCACGCTCCTTCCAGACGGTGCCCGGCCGCGGCGGAGGCCCAGGCAGGGAGCACTGGAGGGAGGCAGGGAGGGAGGCCCAGAGTCCGTGGGCCTCCTGTCTCCACCTTTCTCTCCCAGGCTGCCCTCCTAACCTCCTTTGGAGGGACCAGGAGTTAACTGGCAGCCCTGGGAAGAGCCTGCGTTTGAGTCCTCGGCAACTCTGCCACGCAGTGAGGGCTACAGGCGTCGGGGGGCCGGCTCCCTCTACCAGGACACGTCTGCACACTCACTCGGCATTTCCAGGCCCAGAGAGGCCCCGCTGCTGGAGGAGGGCTTCGGCACAGGCTGCACAGCCAGAGGGTCTCAAGTCAGAAGTGTGAGCAGCTCAGAGGCATCGTCCGCCCGCTCCCTTCCGCCCATGCTGGTTCTTGTCCTGGGGCTGGCTGGCATCTTGCTCCCTGCCAGGCAGAGCCCAGCAGATGAGGCTGGTCCTGGTCAGGCACCACAAAGACTAGGTCTTTGCTGCCCACCACAGTCTTTGCAAAACTGGAAGGTCATCCTGCTGATGGCTCCCAGTCCAGTCCCCAGGAACCGCCCTCAGCTGAAAAGACTTGGGGAGTGTCCCAGGCAGCCCATTCCAGTGGCTGATGGAGAGGAGCAGCCTCCAATGGGGGCATCTCAGAAGTCCATCCTAGCCCCACAGTGCCACGAGGGTTGACTGTGGTCTCCGTTGTGACTGCATCAGAGCCCCACCCAGCTTCCTCTGTCCCCAATGCTGCTAACAGGGACTACCCCAAAAGTGCCCCCAGAAGCCCCCTGCACAGGAACAGTGGACCAGAGTGTGCCTCCTGGCCACCAACACAGCCCAGGGTGAAATGCCTGGGTGGTGGAATCCAGCCTCGCTGCACATTAACGGTGTGATTCTGGGGAGGTGACTTAACCCCACTGAGCCCAGGCACCTCACCTCTGGGCACATCATGACTGCCCTCCCACCTGCTGGCACAGCCCAAATGAGGACAGGTCCAAAGGGCAAAGCCAGGCCACAGCCCAGCTACCTGGGTGCTGGGTCATTTATTTCACAGAGGACTGTCCTGCCCCTGATTGTCGCAGACGTCATGAAGATGGTTGGTATGGATGGCAGTGCCCAGGTACCTAAGGCCTCTGGCACATCAAGGGCGCTCAACAGAGACTCAGGGAGCATCCTGTTGGTTATTATTACTACTCTTACTGATGCACAACAGTAGCTAATAATTATATAATACTTCCCATTGGTCAGCACTGTTTAAACACATCACTACATATAGTAAGTCATTTCATTCTCAGTCCTAAAGGTAAAACTATGCCTCCCCCATTTTACTGAGGAGGAAATGAAGCTCGGGAGGTCAAGTAACTTGCCCAGGTCACAAAGCCAGTGAGCAGGAGAGCCAGGGTTCCAGCGCAGCCCGCCCGGGCAACACGCCCCTCTCATCTCCCGACCCGCACACCTCCCATGCACGCAGGCTCTCTGCATCAGAAGCTGCTCCAGCACACGCCTACAGCTCTCTGCAGACCCCGTGAAATCAATGAAACTGGGATTCCTGTCTAAATACTAGCCCTGTCATTACCGTGTCCCCAAGAATAATGGCCTATAAACAGATGCACTTCATTAAACCCTGCCTTCCCTTCCTAGAGTCTTCTCATACGTTGATTAATCATTTAACCAACCAGGGAGCTGTTTAAACATCAGTGTTTGTAAGCAGACCAAGAAAAACAGCTACCCGGTTCCCAGGCTCGAGGGACTGGGTGGAAATCAAGTTCTACTTCCTAATGAAGCTGAGTTCTCCTTCCTGGTGGACCCATCACCACAGAACGCAAAGACCAGTCATTCCTGTGGTGGCCCTTGCTGGGCACTGTGCTGAGACTATATGTAGAAGCAAAATGTCGACACCATAACCCCCCTAGCAGGTGGGGGTCTCTAGAAGGCAAAGGTCTCTGGAATGGAGAGGAAAGCAAGATTTCAGGGGCGGGGGGAGGGGAAGCATCTCCCAGCTCTTTCTTCACATTGCATGGGCTGTACCCCTCCCCCCAGTTAAGCAAAATCTACCACCAGCTCACAAATGAAGAAGCAGGAGGCTAGGAGAGTGCATTTGAAAAGAGCCCTCTTTACCATTTAAGAGAAGAATTAAATGAAGAAAATCTGCTTGTAATTGGTGGCTTCTTTTTAATTAAGTGAGCCAATTTAGCATAGGAATGCATTTTTTTTAGTTCTGAATTGCAGCAATCTCTTATGGAGAGAAGCTTGGAACAAGAATTCTTGGCCAGCCTCTGCCACATGAACCATCCTACCCACTTCCTCCCATCATTCCTCTATTTTCCTGGGGCGGGGTGGGGGGAGGCCTTACCCTTTATATTCTTCTCCAGAAACTTAAATGTGATTCAGCCTGGCTCCCAAGTCCAACATTTTCAAACTCCCTTATCTTTGATCAATGATAGAAATAAAGGCTAAATGTGAATCTAAAACTAGACATAATCCCCTCCCCCACCAAACTGATTTGCAGAAGGAAAAGAACAATCTGGAAAGATCCAACTGCCGTCCAGCAGCCCAAGGAATCTCCTACTGCAGAAGGACAAGGTCACGGGATGACTGAAGTGGGTCAACGGCCCAGGAGCCAGTTAGACTAATGGGAACTCGGCTCTGAGCGTTTGTTTCTTCAAGAGTGACCTAAGCACTCGTATTTACCATCCTTTCTGGCCAGGATGGGGACAGGGCCAGCCACTTCAGATAGCCCTTGGGTCACAGGCTCAAAGGAGAGATTCCTACTGTTGCACATTTTATAAATGTTTAAGAATCCAAGAGACAGCTGCTGCTGTCAGTAACTCACAGGGAAAACGTGCACATGAACGTCCAGTCCTGCTGTGGCTGGAAGTCACTCTTCCCTGGGCTGCAAAGCCCTGCACCAGCGTCCTAAGCATGGGGTGGGGAATGCCGAGAGCCAGGTGAGGGGTGACTGACCCCGAGGCATGGAAGTGTGACAGGACAGTGACTTGCATCTGGCCAATGAGATACAGCTACCAGGATGGGCTGTCACACCCTTGATCCGGTTGCAAATGACCACCACTTCTGACTGGCCACCTTGTTCCTTGCTTCTCTCATGAAGCCCATGGCCACAATGGAAAGCCTGGTGGCCAGGGCCTGGGAGCAGCCTCCAGTTAACAGCCAGCAAAGAGCAGGGGTTCCTCACACGGGGGCCAGCAAGGACCGCTGGACATCACCGCTGCCCCACCGCCTGCCCTCCTGGCCTTGGCCCCGTCACAGTGGCCATGCCAGAGTCCATGCCACTCCTCTGCTCCCAGCGGGCAGGCACAGGACCACCACGCAATACTCAGCACCCAGCACAGCGCCCAGCATGAGGCAGGGTTCGATAAGTGCTTAAACTGACCAAGTATTTCTGTCAAGTTGAGGACTCAGGAGTGAGAAGCCTGTGCCTCCCGTTCCTAGAACAGGGTGTTTGTTGTTGTTGGTGGTGGTGGTGGGTTTTTTTACGGCTTCTGGAGGGACAGCGTGGGCCCGAGCCTCCTCCAGAGGCCGACTTAGGGCTGGGGCTGGGGCGAGTCAGTCAGGTCCTGCTCCTGCTGAGCCTGGGCAGCATGGCTGCCCTCCCTGCCCAAGGTTCACCGTGTGCCCACTTCCCCCCGGCTTCCCCGTGGCCCACCTTCCTTCCTGTTCCCATGACAAGCCCTTGCCCAGCCTTGAAGCCCAGCCTGACCTTGGCTCCGCCAGCTCCATGGCCCTCACCACTCAGGGTTGCTCCCTCTGTCCACTTCAGCTCCTGTTGAGTCTGCAGGACCACGACACGCCCTGGCCATGCCTGTCTGCAGGGCCAGCCCAGCCCAGGAGCACCCATCTCCCCAGGCCAGAGCAGGGATGGCACACACTCAGGCCAGGCCAGACCAACTGTCCAGAGAGCTACCCACGCCTGCTGCTCTCACTCTGGGGCCACAAGGCTGGGCACAGTCTGACGGTCCTCAGAAGGAACCAGGAAAAGTGGCGGGAAGACACATGGTGAGCAGAGGCACAGGCCTGAGAACGTCCCACCCTGTGAACTTGAGCAGGGGGCTGGGCCGCGTGGGGGCCAGAGAAGGAGCAGCTGTGAAGACACCTCGGGACCTGTCCTCGGAAGGCCCGTGGTCAGGCAGCCCGTCTGCAGGACAGCACTGCCGCTTGTCAACCGTTCTGGGCCAGAGAGGCCGGCCTGCTCCCTGAGGAGAGGAGCCAGATTCCTGCCTCGGCAGGGTGGGGACTGGCAGGTGGGACACGGCCCTCCCAGATCTGGGCAGACGTGCTCCCAAGGCTGGGAGGTGCGCAGAGGGTGAACTGCCCCTTGGCCCAGCCCAGCAGGCTCCCTCCTGCCCAGTGCCAAGGGACGGACAGCCCAGCTCTCCCCTGACAGCCCACTCAGAAGTGTTCTGAGACTCCGCAGGAGGGATGTGGAGGTCTAGAGGATGTGGACGTCCACTCAGCAGGGTGGACTTTCCAGCAAGCCCTCGAGTGGCACCCACGTGGCCTGCACAGAAAAGAAGTCGGGGCGAAAACATACCAGGATTTAGATGGTCGTTATCTTGGTGGGAGACTATAGGTGATCGAATGACAGTTTTTTCTTTAAAGTGTTTCAATGTATTTTCTAGTATTTTCCACCATAAACATGACTCCTGTTAGAATCGGGGCCAGGATGTGAGAACTCAGGTGTGCGTGTTTCCAAGGGCCACTGAGCCAGATCGCCACACACAGGGGGCCCCTGACAATAGGAATCTCCTCCATCACTCAGGGAGCTGGAGTCCCGGGCCAGGTGTTGGCACAGCTGGCTCCTCCTGGGGGTTCCGAGGAGAATCAGCCACGCCTGTCTCCCTGCCTGTCTCCCCGCCTCTGCCTTGCCCACCATCCTTGGCATTCCCTGCCTTGAGGCTACAACACTCCCACCTCGTACCTGGCATGCACCCTGTGCCTTAGGGAGGGACAGCATCCCTCCAACACAGTTCAGTCTGACCTCATCTGCAAAGACCTTATTTCCAAATAAGGCCACAGCTGCAAACACTGGGGCTCAGGACTTCAGAATGCCTTTTGGGGAGCCCGACTGAACCCATAACAAAATGTCGTTGGCCCCAAGGAAAACAAGACATGAAGGGCTGTGACCCCATCTCCAAACCTCTGGCAGGTTCTCCCCATTTGGAAATAATAGGCCTGGACGATGTGGCTGTAAGGAGAAGAAATGGGACCAAAGTGTAGATGGCCCCAAGATGGACTTACTCTCAAAGCCAGAAACGCTGAACGGCCTGATGGAGACTGGCATCCCAGGAGGGCAGGCCGGAGGCCCACCTTGTGCCTGATGTGGTGGCACTTAGAGGGAACGCTGGACTAAATACTAAGGTCCAGGCCTCCCAGCAGCAGCCAGGCCATCCCTGGACAGTCTGTCCACTATGGAGTGGGCTCTGCCTCATTCCAGTGACCGACCCCTGACTGCAAAGACAAAGCTCGTCTGCTCATCATTTTTCTTCCTTTTGGTGTCAAGGACAGCTGGAGAGCTCACAGTCAGGGCTATTAAGGAAAAGGGCATCAACAGAGTCAGAAGAAGTAAGACCACACAGAGGACACCAATATCCCTGATCCCAAGCTGTGCCCAAGCCCTGACAGCAGAAAGCACCCCATGTCCCCAGGTCAAAGTGTCAGGGGCCAAGGCCCACAGACCAGGGTCAGAACTGCTAAGAAAACAATCTATGGTTTGTTTAAAGGCAGGAGGCTCGGCCTGGGAATAACATTTACATAAGAAATAGCAGTGGCATTGCAAGTTAAGCTTGTTTATTTTTTTTTTTTTTTAAGAAGCAAAGTCTTGTTTGAGCTGGGGAAATGCTGCTTTCCCAAGTGCCTTTTCACTTCACCCCAAATGCTCACCTCTCCACGGGGTCCCTGAGCATGACAATCAGCTTGGCATGTGGCTGAAAGGCATGAATGAAGTCCTGGGTCAGGAATGGCGGCTCCCCATCGGTGCTGTTGTCGTAGAAGAAGGTCCAGGCATTGTTATCCCACATGGTGGAGGCGCTGGCCTCCCCTGGAAACAGAAAGCCCCACAACTGAGCAGCTGCCGGCTGGGGTACCGGCTCCCATGCGAGTGAGCCAAAGGCCCAGCCAGGCTCGCCTGCCTCCCTCTTCAATAGCCATGACAGATGAGCCGGTCAGCCGTGGCCAGCAGATGGACTCCAGGGAGAGGAGGGCCAGCGCTCCCCCCACCACCTGGCTCCCGCCCCCACCCCAAGGACCTCTGTTTGGAGACTCAGGCCATCCACAGAACACTGAGCGTCCTCCGCCCCCAGCCCGTCTTCCAGGGAGAACAGAAATACAACCATGACCAGCACCCAGACCCTGCATCTCACAGCGTTTAGCCGCTGGCAGCGCAAGCTCTGTGGCATTTGGAAAGCCTCTAAGACACATCAGGGAGCAAGCAATAGTCTGGGGATGCCAACCCTCTACAGGGAGTTGGGCACAGCTCGTCTGTCTTCCTGACTCCCCGGTGGCTGGTGGCGGGTACACTCTAGGACCCAGCAAGGGAAGACCACCAGAACCTCAGGGGCCTCAGCCTCGCATCTGTCTCTGAAAGACCATCTGTCCCTGCCCACCCCCTCCCCTGTCTGCACACAGCTGGCACTCACTCAGTGCTGGCTGGTGAACAGGCCCCAGCCCGGTTATCACCGTCCATGTGACCAAAGGATGAAAGAGCTGAATGCACCCCCGAGGACAGAGGTCAGGCCAAAGCAGGCATTTGGACAAGGCTCCCTCCCGCCGACACTGAACCGATCCCGTTTTCTGGTTTGTTTTTTCGTGTCTGTTAGGACTGTCTTCGGATTGAGAAAGAAAGGCCATCAACGCTCTATGCTCGCTTTCCTGAACGGGGCACAGGCTTCTCTGACAACCTCCAAGCCACCTCCTGGGGGAAATCCGAGTCAAGGCACATGGTCTCATTTCTGTTCTGGTTTTTAAGTCGTGACACCCTCGGATACAGAAAAGACCAGTGGATGGGGAGGCTTCTGAGCATCTACTCACATGAAAAAGAGAGCGTAAAAGACAGGTGCAGCATCTGAAGCTAGACTGGCACCAATTATGTCAGTTCTCCAAGGGAACTGGTCCAGAGCCACAGAGGCATGTGTCCCTTGCGTCCCTCTGTCTGTCTGCCATCTGTCCGTCATCCACCCCTCACCCACCTGGGAACCATCATTTGACGTCTAATAGGCACCCTGCTTCGTGACAGGTGCTGGGACAGACGAGGGAAATGAGACAGGCATGGACCTCCCCTCTGGGCCCTCACAGTCCAGGGCAGACAGTTCAAGAAGCCGTCAGTACCACTTGAGGGTGCTAAGAAGAGTTAGGGCCAATGCCCCACAAGCAGTCAGGGGCCTTGCAACATGCCAAAGCCCCTACCCCGTGGAATCTATCCACCTGGGTCCTGAGCCCTGTGTGCCTCTCACTGCAGAGGAAGGACCCCCTCTGACCCGTAGCCATGGTGATGAGACCGTCCATCTCTGCTGAGGACCTAACAGGGGAGAAGGGCTGAGGCAGAACTGAATCCTGCATCAGAGTTGGGCAAAGCCTAGAACTGGCCTGGCCCAACAATCCCATCTCACAGAGGTGTCTACTGAGCCCAGGACAGAGGCCTGACTCTTCACGCGGCACAGAGTGGTGTCACAGGTGGTGACAGGCAGGACCAGATGTCCACTCTTCCTCTGCCTCTGCACCTGCTTATCATGCCACAGGCTGCCAGGAAACGCACCCAACTCTGCTTGAAGTAACTATCAGTGTGGTATTTTTATTTCTTCTTCTTCTTTCTTTCTTTTTTAAATCTAGCCATAACTAAAGTTAGGAAACCAAACACAGGCTTTCCTTTTTCATTCATTACCTAAATCTCTGTTTCCTGGCCCAGTGTGAATGTTTGTGGCTCCTTCATAGACCCTGAGACTTCTCCCAGAAGCACATGTCATGTGCATTATGGCAAAATATTAATTAGACTTACTGTTTGGGGTGTTCGCCCTGATTTTGCAATACATAAATAAGTAACGGCCAATTCATACTGCAGGTGGCGTAGGGGGAGGTGGGCTGGGTAACAATCTCACTGGCTCCCGGTGACTTATTTCTGAGTTTGAAAAAAAAATCGATCCTTCAGGTTTGGGGCACATATGCCTGCTCCCTGGACATGGGCATGCAGGGAGTTCTCATTGAGCAGCTGATCTGAATTCATCCTGCTCACTCAGAGGCTCATTAGACCTGGAGAATCAAGATATAATAGGTCTAGGAAGACAAAAAATTAGACCACTGCCACAAGTAACCAGCTTCAGCAATATGTAAGATTAAATGTCCATCTTTCAGAACACATCAGCCAGCCTCATCCAGTTAGATATGTTGGAAAAGTAAGTCCAGAGACAGAATGCGACCTGATGACCAGAGTTGATGACTTGTATGGGATACTGGAAATTTGCCCCCCAAAAATTTTAGGTGCTCTTACAATAAAAAATAGACAGACAACTATTCAAGGAGACAAACATGCTAATTTGCTGGCTATGGTGATCATATCAAAATATCATGTATACACCTAAATATATGCAATAATCCTTAAGAGCATAGACATATTGATTTTTAATAAGACACACTTGCATTTAAAAAAAGAAAGACTTAATCAAAAAAATCTCATTTTGAATGCAAAGGCATTTGGTGGACCAGGCAGGGTCTTTTAATCAGCAATAATATCCAAAGATGCTACACTGAGTTCTGTCCATGTCAGGGAATGCAGTCTCCAGCCTCATGCAGCCCCAGCGACCCAGTTATCAAAGCTAAAGTATTAAATCAATGACTAATTGGTTGCAATTGGGGGGGGGGGGTCTTTCCAGGGATTGAACTCAGAAACACTCAACCACTGAGCAGCATCCCCAGCCTTATTTTGTATTTTACTTAGAGACAGAGTCTCACTGAGTTGCTTAGCACCTCACCATTGCTGAGGCTGGCTTTGAACTTGCCATCCTCCTGTCTCAGCCCCAGAAGCCGCTGGGATTTACCACCATTTAGCACCACTCTGCCTGGCTAAATGGTTGCAGTTATGATCCCCCAAACTTAAATCAGTAGATTATACAAGAAGCCATGTCACATACCCCTACTTAATTTAAGTAAAAACAGACATGGAAACTTAAAAAAAAAAAAAAAGTCATTTCAATATTGAGTCTGCTTGGAGTTACAAAGTAGACTAGGCTTTTCTGCTTTGTATTGATGTTTCAAACGAGGTGAATATTTTACACAGGCCTAAGAGTGATAGCCAGGTGGGGAGTTGGAGGCTCAATGGTCCCTGCAGCCATTGGCAAGGGCTCTGCAGGTGAAGCACAGCTGAGCCAGGACCCCAGAGAAGACCCCCCAACCCCGCCCAGCCCTGGGGGCCACGCAGACACCGTACCAATAATGATTTTGTTCATCTCGCTCGGCTCCCTTGCTGAGCCGGCCTGCAGGCCCTGATGGATCTGGTGTGCAGCCAAATCAAAGAGGTCCAGGTAATCTTCCACAGGGTATCGGTCTCGCAGCCCATCTCGAAGGCGGACAATTCCTACAGGAGCCAAGAAGCCAAAGTTACTCAGGACAAACTGTCACTGCTAGGATGGTGGCTTCCTGGAGAATGACCTTAGACGGGGTAAAGGCCCCCGGGGCCCAACTGCAGCAGCCAAAGGCTCAGCCCAGGTACGCATCAGAGGGGGACCTGGGTGGAGGGGGCCTCAGCCAACTGGCTGCCCGCTTCCAAGGCACACATGCTTCATGGGGTGGAAGGCACCAAAGGCTGGGGACCTACTGAAGAGCTACAATGTGTCTATGTGGTGGGCCAGAGCTCGGGACTGGCTGCTGTGTGTACCCGCTGAGATCCTAACGTGTTCAGGCAGCTCCAACACCCAGGACACACACAGGGTAGCCAGTCAGGAGGTGACACCCTGTCCTCTTCCTCCTGGTCACCTACGTGTTCCAGTAGTGTGCCATCAGTCTAAATGTCAAGAGCCATGATCTTCCCCTGGGTGGACACAGGTTCTGGGATCAGCCAACTTGGCCCTTGCTTTAAAAATGGAAAATTTCACTTGTGAACATTTAAAACACACCCCCAGATACCACAGCCGTCCGGGTTAGCATAAATGGAAAAAAGAGTCGGGTCAAAACAACATGAGCTTCAAGGTGACCGAGCAGCACCAGTGTCCCAGGCACAACCTGTCCTTGCCTGTCCTGTCAGTGGCCAGCTGGTTTGCATTAAGGGGAACAGTGGCCCAGAGGGGAGTGTACCCAACAGCGGGGCGTGGGCTCAACATGGTGGAGCCCTGGCTGCCATGCAGCACTGGGAAACCACAAAAGAAACACACCTTCACCCGCCCCAGGCTGACAGCCAAAGGCTGAGACCAGACGTGGGTCAGGAAGCACTCAGAAGTGGGTCTAAGGAAGACCCTTGAGGTTCTCTCTAGCCAGCCTGGTCCTCAGGCAGAGCACGCCCTGGGGCCTCCCAGACTCTGGCAGACAACGGGCCGGGTATCGCCCCTTAGCTCCATGACCAAACGTCTCCTGGCAGAAGGGAAAGGTCACCGAGAGGAAAGAGTGACCGGAGGGCCACAGGATGCTTGGGGCTGTGTCCACAGTCAGCCCTGAGGCCAAGCGGGTAGAAAGCAGGGTCTCGGTGGTCCCAGTGGCACTTGATACTTGTACGGCAGTCAGGGCAGGCCAGAGGAGCTGAGCCCAGGGCAGCTGCGTCTCCTCCACGTGTGGGGGCTCCAGGGTCGGGCAAACGTGGGAGGAAGAGACCACCAAGAGACTTGTCTCATGCAAAAGCAAAGCAGCCCAGAGCAGGTGCTGGCTACCACTGCCCAGAGCTCTGCCAGGCCCAGGCCCAGGCCCTCCCTGCTCACTGCAGGGGTCACCTGCCAAGACTCCCCGATCTGCACCGTCGTTCCCTTGCCCTACCCTCAGCTGGCACGTGGCTGGGGACGGGTTCCAGCCTGGGTGTGGTGAGGCTGGGTGACAGGGCCCTTCAGAGGTGCCCAGGTCAGGGAGGCCCTTCCTAGAAGGGATTAGCGGGGGTCTCTCATGAGAGTGTGTAAAGGTTAAATTTAAGTTTTTCTCTTAAGTTTTGCTTTTCTGTAAGTTTAAGTTCTGTCTTCCTGGAACCCGAAACTTATGTTCAAAACAGTTACTTATGTCAAAATGTACCCTGGCCCAACACCCCCTGACAAAACGCATGATCATTCTGTCATGGTTATTTTGTAACAATCCCACTCTCGCACCCTAACTGCCATGTAAACTTCCCTGTTTAAACACTGTATAAAAACTCGGCTTAAGCTGTACTCGGCTCCAGTTTCTCTCAGGAGAACTCTGGGTCCCAGCATGCTGGTTCCCCCCCCCCCAATAAACCCTTTGCTTTTGCATGAGACAAGTCTCTTGGTGGTCTCTTCCTCCCACGTTTGCCCGACCCTAACAAGTGTTCTTCAGGAAGCCAGGCCATCCCATGGCTTGGCCTCTGCGGCACATGGCCAGTTCCCTTCTATTTCCAGGCTATGTCATCGTGCAGCCAAGGCCTCTCCCCAGAAGACCAGCACCATGCTGTGTGGACCCTTCAACTCTTAGAATCCTGAGTCAAATAAATCTCTTTCCTTGTAAGCTACCCAGCCTCTGGTATTTTGTTACAGTAACACTAAACTGACGGAGGCAACGGTCTAATAAATGGCCCACCTCCTCAACGGCCCAGCCCTGCCCACTTCAGGGAAGGAATGAACCAGAGGGCAGCTGGAAGGAGCCACCCAACGCACCAAAGCGCTTCCGGGTCCACCAGTGCGGCTCCTTGATGGCCGAGAACTTCACCTCCGGGTGCAGCCGCAGGCGGTCGTAGAGGTCAGTGGTCCCGCACTTGGGCTGCCCGATGATGTAGAAGTGCGGCAGGCAGCGCAGGCGGAAGTGCTTGCCGTGCGCATGCGACAGGTGGCCCCAGAAAGCCTTGCGCAGCGCATCGAAAGTGGAGCGGAAGCGCTTGGAGTAGAGCACGTAGGAGTTGGTCAGGTAGGGGTCAGTGGTGTTCCTCCCCGAGAACTCCTCGTACCAGCAGGGGCTCTTGCTGTTGGGCAGGAACTTAGAGGGGATGACCGAGAACATCTGCAATGAGAAGAGAAAAGGGAGAGCGGCCCCCAGGGAGGAAGAGTTAGCAGAAAGATTGCCACCACCATGCCATCGCGCCCCAATCCCCGTGTGTGCTCCAATCTGAACTGTGTTTGACAGCGATTTAACAGCTAAACTTGGTAGGCAGCCAATGACTATGTTTTCTTTTTCCAAAAATAAAAACCAAAAAAAAAAAATGGAGATAAAAGGAGATTAAATGAAGATAAATGTAGATAAAGACTTAGTTAAAATCCATCCTATCATGATGTATCTCTCCCCCACACACAGCAATCTAAATTAAATAGTCGGGACCTTTCTTGTTAGTCGTACATTTAAATAGCATCAAAACATCGATAAGCATAGAATTATTGAAAGTGAAATTAAGCCTAACTTTAAAATTCCAAATGGTGGCCACCTACAAAACCAACGGTGGCCACCACGGCTCTGTTTCAAGCAAGAAGTCCTAGAACGCAATCATGAGGGGGACGGTCCTTAAATATCTCTAGCTGAGCTGTTCAGGACTTCAAACCCCCTTCCGGGTGTTCCCCAGGTGAGCCGACAGTGCGCCCTGATCGGCAGCCTGTCAACTCATCCCCACTCTCCTCAAGAAATGGGGCTGGAAAAGGAAGCAACCCTCTTTTAAAGTCCACCGGTGGAGGTCGGCGAGAGGCTACTCACGTGCAGCTCCTGCCTCCTGAGGTCTTGCAGGTCGGGGAGCTGCCTGGTGGTGAACTCGATCCTGGCGGTGATGCTGCTGATGACGAGCTGGATGCTGGGATAGTCCTTGACGTAGGACACGTTATTCACAGGGGGCTGGTGGTGATGCTCCTTCAGGTCGCTTGGGTTTTCACCGTCCAGCAAGCTGGGGTTGCTGGGGAAGCCCCCGTAGTGGAAAGGAGACGAGATCAGAAGCTCCTGGTGAGCCCCAGAAAGGACGTAGGAAGCCATCACCAAGGTCATTATGACCAGTCCAAACACCAGGCTGCATCGCTTCCCCTTCTTAAAGCGCAGAAACCCGCCCCAGGCCTCGTTCCCTTCGGTCCTCACTTCAAGAACAGCGAGCAAGTTCATCTGTTTACTGTCCACGCGAAGCAGGATCTTGTTTTCTCCTTTGCATGCGGGGCACGCCTGGTGACTCTGGTGGGGGCCCCCTCGGCAGCTGACCTGCTGTCTGTGTGTGTCGTCGGCTAACAGCTGTAGGCAGCGGTCGATGCAGGGCCTCATGGTAGTGCCCTTGGACTGAGGCTTAGCCAGCCATGGGTGAGCCCCAGGGAGTGCCGGGAAGCCTTATGGATGTCCTGCGATTACATCAGATGGTGGGAAGGCAGCAGAGACAGACCGAGACACGGCAGGAACCCAGGGGGGAGGAGGGGGAAGCACATGCTTTGGCTTGACTCTGCAAGACAGCAAGGGGAAGTGACCCCGATGGTCATGTTCTATAGCAGCCACGGCATCGGGAAGGCGGGGAGCGCTTCTGCCTGTCCCTCAGGTTTTCCCCATCACGCCACGAGCAGTATCGCTGGGGAGCGTGGGGTCGCGCCGCACATCAGGAGCGCTCATGATCTTCTCCTGCAGCCCCGGACTGGCGCGCCATCCACAGAGTTGCCCATGAGGGTTTCCACGGTCACATCCTGTGTTCCTTTGGGAGGTTTCCTCTTCGTGGGGAGAAAGCTCTTAAAAATGTCCGATTACCTAAACATAAAGAAAGAAGACTGACTGGGTTACATGGTAACAGCAAGAGCCCGGGGACGCTCTTCCAGACAGGAATAGCTGTTCGTGTCTCTCCTCTTCTCAATTCCAGCCAAGCCTGCTTGGTCTCAACCAAGTCACAAAATCCTACAGGAGAAAGGGAGAGGTTTCGAGTCCCCGCACTTGGCTTTGGAATTCAGTCTCTGCCAACAACTGTGGCCCAGCCACCAACACCAGCAGCAGCACGTGGGACGCCTGGTTCTGGGCTGTCCCCCACCCCGCAGTGTCTCTGCCTTCTTACTTCGACTAAGTTAAGGCGTCTCCGCCCCAGGGTTCTGCAACCGTTCCCAGCCTCTATCCAGCCAATGACTATGAACTGGAGGGACAAATTCAGATATTAGTGCCTTCAAGTCCGTGGTAAAAGCTGAAGAATAATCAGGAGAACCGTTGGGATAGGAACACAGAGAAATAGAGCCTTTCCCTCCCAACAGTATCCAGGGTCTTTTGCTGGAGCTAACCTTTACTATCAGCTTCGGAAGCAAAAGTTAATGAAAATTTAAAACAATGAAATGATTCTCTCCTTCAGCGGAGTGTATCATATAAAAAACCATTTGGCTTTAAGTTATTAAGCAATCAAGTCCAACGTACAGTGTTCCCCTGAGCAGCGGAACACTTCAGGTCCTGAAATAATTTTCCACTTCCGTCATCCTGGGGAAGACATGATTCTTAAAGATCCATTAACACAGTCCTGTGGTTGTAAAATGTATTGTTGCCCAAAAGACATTTCTTTGTGGATGTCTTAAAAGGAGCACCGAGCGAGCAAAACAAAGAGGCCTACTTGGTTTCTCACCATGGTAGATCCCCTTACTGGCTGCGTGGCCTTGAGCGAGACACCCAACCTCTTGGAGCCTTGGCCACTCTCCTATAAGTTTGTAACAAGTACTGAATTAGCTATTATATGTTTGCATAAAGCCCAACACAGATTTAACATCCCATAAAAGTTATGTAACATTGATAACCATATCATCAATGATGATGATTTATTTATTATTTATTATTCATTTATTATGATTTAAAATTGTGATGAACGCCATGGATATTTGAAATGCAATCCCAGAAGGAAGACCCTCGGCCCCATGAACTTTCCTTAGTGATTGACAATCCTCTCCTCACACACCCCTCAAACAATCCTGTCCCCAGAGGCGGCATCAATCTACCCTTCATTAGAGTCTCCTTGTCCTGGCTTAGAGGTCGGACCAATCAGAACTTTCCAGAAGAAACCTTCCCTTGCACCGAAAAGCCCAGGTTCTGCGTGCTGTCGGTAAGTATTCACGCTCCCATTATTCGGAGAAAAGGTGAGATGGACAAGATGACATGGGATTCGTAAAGCGGGGCTTTACTATGCTAATAATGTCTGTGTCACAAGGAAGAGAATACACGAAATTTGCAAAACAGAATTGACCAAACAATGTTCATAAAGTCTCCAGGAACCAGCATGAGAAGAGCTGGTGAGCCCGGGCTGAGAGGCTGGGGCAGGCGCGTGGGCGGTGAGGTTGCACAGAGGGAAGGTGGGAGGAGCTGGTCTCAGAGCCAGGCCAGAAGGCTTGGGCTCTGGCCTCTTGCATCCCCCAGGGCAGCTGGAGGGCATGTGGGGGGCCTCAAGCCCAGACCTCTGCTTCAGCTGGCTTAATCACCCCTGACCCATTCATTACTTGGTACAAACAATTCTTCCAAACCAAAGAAACAAAAGGGCAAGATCCCCTACTCGGAAAGTCCATCACTAAAGCCAAGAAAACATTTTCTCACATGCCGAAGTCCAGGCCACGTGGGGTCAAAATGAGACTCAACCAGGAGCTCCGGGAGGGAGTCTGCACCCTGCAGCCTCTCTCTAAGAAGGCCTAATTAGATTCTTTTTTAAAACAAACAAACAAACAAACATGGGCTTTGAAGCCTCAGGACAGGAATGTACATAATCTGGACCCAAAAGAATGGGCAAAACATTCTAACCAAGAGCAAAAGTATCTTATTCCAAGCAACATAAATAAACTTGGGAAGTCAGGGGAGCGACAGGCAGCCAACAGAGGGACCAGGCCTGCTGTCTACTGGACAGCTGCACCTTGCAGCCAGCACAGCTCCTGCAAGGCTGGCCTCTGACCGCAGAGAACGGCCCACAACCGGAGGTGTGTTGAACCCCTGGGAAAACACTCAGATACAATGTACTCTCTGCTCCTGTCATTCATTCATTCAGCCATTCACTCCCTCCTGGAAAAGACTCTTCTTCAGGCATGCTCAGGGGTGGGGCCTGAAGCCACTGCAGGTTGGGGGTGTGTATACATAGAAATACACACTTGGCCTCCTCCCAGCCAGTTTCTGAATCCTTGGCGTGCTGAGCGTCCAAGAAGCTGGAAGCATGGTTTGTCATTCACAAGCCTCTTCCAAGAACACGTGAATTTATGCTAATGAGGTGACCCTCAGTGAACATCTAGGTTCTTCAGGAGAGGCACTGGTCACCAAAAAGACAAGCCTTGGTTAGAAGCTTGGAACTTTCAGCTCAGATCCCCCACATTCCTGGTAGGAACTTGGGGATTGAGGTAACAGCAGCAGCCAGTGAGGTGACCGTCAACTCATGCTACGATAATGGGACCTCCACAGAAGCCCCTAAAGGACAGGGAGCCACGGGGTTGCTCGGGGACATGGGCATGCAGAGGGACAGCACGGAACCACCTCCTGTGTTGTGAGACAGTCCTCCTGGGCACGCCCTGGTATCTGTCCCACTGTCAGCTCCTGAGCTGCCACTTCTGTGATACACTGTGGATGGCGGGAGGAGCCTTTCCTGAGGACCCTCAGTCACTCAGGGGAGTTACAAAGTCCACACAGGCTGCCGTGGGAATCCCCCACCTTTCTGGCCATTTGGACATAGGCATGTGCCCTGGGGACCCAGTACTCCTGACTGGTGCCCAAAGTGGGGCACACTTGAGCCCATGAACTCCAGGAAGTAGTGACCCTCCAGCTGCAGTCAGGAGGTACATAATTTGATGGTGTTGGAAACACCCCTGGGTGACCTCTTTGAGAAAACAAAAAATCTTAGATTTTACCAAAACACACTGTATAGCACGTAAAATATGTCTCCGTGCAGGTGGGTAAACTCCCGTCTCACAGCCAGGCGGGTACATGGCTGGTGCCCGTGGGAGCGAGCGGGAGCCCTGAGTTGAGGCTTCCAGACAAGCCCTCCCATGAGCGAGCTGGTGCAGAGGTGGCCCAGAGGGGCGCTTTTTCCTGGCTGAGCTCTGTGCACCTGGGACACGTATAAAGAAGGTGAGTGTGAGGTAGCCTCAGGCGCGATACAGGCTGTGAGGACCGACAAGCGGAACCCAGGAAGTCCACAGGCCGGGTTCTCACTGCACCCTGCCTGGGCCAGCTGATTCCATGCCAAGGGCACTGTCCCCCGCACTGCAGGACATTGGGCAGCAACCCTGACCTCTACTTATAGATGCCAGGAGCACCCCTCCCCTTAGATGTGACAACCAGAAACGTCTTCAGACGTGGTCACAGGTCCCTTGGAGGGCATAGTCAACCCAGGCAAGAACGGCCACCGGAGGGGAAGGAATCCAAACACAGGGTGACCAGAGAACTAACATCGGGGGGACACCGGAGCTAAAGCCTGAATGACAAGAAGGAGCCGGTCCCAGGGAGACCAGAGGAGGCGGAGCCTGTGGAGAGAAGCAGGGGGTCCAGGCCCCTGGGTACTCCTGGAGGGCAGACCTTTAGGGGCGTGGGCTGGTGGGGCACAGGGACCAGATTGGTGAGGAGGCAGGGGCCAGAGCTCGGCTTCCCTGAGAGCCAGAATGTGGAGGGAGGCACACTGCATGTTCTTTCAAAGCGATCTGTACAATCCATGTAGCTATTAAATAGCTCAGGGAAGAAAAATTAAATCATCAAATTACCACGACTCTGCAGGAAGGAAAGCAGATTGCAATCAAGATCCGTAACTGGCCTCTTCCACATGCCATGGGTTATCCCACGAGCCATTGTTCAGAAGCCTGGCACTCAAGGTGTTCTTCCTTCAAAAGTACGCAGTGCGTACCCCTGCGCGCCACCTGTCTAGAATGTCCACGTTGGTGCCAGCAGACCCACAGTACACGGGGCACTTGGCATTCCCATGCCCACATCAGCTCCTGTCCTCAGGTGTGCATTTCAGCTCGATGGCTGCCCAGCTGGGCTCCATTCTGTGCCCTATGGGTGCAGGCCCCTGCTGCAGGAGCCTGGCGCCACTGTGAGATCAGATAGCTACTCCCCAAATAGAAAGCCTCCAATTACTCACCTCTGCTCGGGTGCCCCTGTTAACCTGTGCACCCCAGGCATCATTAGCAAGCCATTTATAACAAACTTGTAATTGAGAGACCCAGAAATACCACTTCAGATGAAGTAATTGAATGCCCCCTCAGTGGAAGATTGATAAAGGGCGTCCAATTTCACCCCAGGAAAAACTTATTAAATTATTGTAGCTATAAGCTGATAAAGCAGAAGAAAGGTATATGAAACTTCAAAGGAAATCTGGACAGATTTAAATAAATAGCTTCATTTAGGTAGAACATTTAAATCCGCCCTTGGGGGAAAAGGAAAAAAATAGCTAATTATATTGTTTTACTTTTATATTTTAAGGGGAAAAATCCGATGGATCTTAATTAACCTTTACTAAAACACAAAGCCTCCTTCAGATTGGGACGTCTGGATGCTGGCGTCTCTCTTTAGGCTATATATGTGGAAACACATTTTTCTTTCAAGGAATATTAATCAAAAAGTGGAGCAAGGAATATTTTTTTACGTTTAGCTCGAAGATATCAGAAGGTTGTTGCTGAGACCCAGGAGAAAGCTAACAAAACCAGAGTTCTGCACAAAAACCTCGGCAATTTCAATCATATACCTGGAGTTTGACAATTTTGAGCACATCATGGTCATTAATCAGAACAAAGCCACACTCCCTGATTGACACTCACTAGCCTCCGCATGGTGGAAAGGACACAGCCATCACCCAGGTCTGAATTCCAAACTCCCATCTACCTAGGGACCTCAGACAAGTCACTTAAGCTATCTGGGCCTTTATACTCCCAGATAGCATCAGGGACCAGCAACAAATCCCCCACAGTGTCTGAGTTAAGAGCCTGAAGTTTGGAACCAAGGTGCCCACGTTTGACCTTGAGCAGGACGTTCAACCTCTCTCTCCCTGTCTCCTCAGATGTGATAGGAAATGATCATCAGATCTCTATTGTCACATTAAATGAACTAATTCATGTAAAGTGCTTTAAAAAGTGTCTAGCCCGTAGTAAGTATTCAAAAACGTTAGCTAATATTACAGAAGCATCGTCCTGGCCCACATGTATTTGATAAACAGTAGTTTATTACTCCTTATTGATTCAGGCCCTTTGCCACATGAATGGCTTTGTAGTTCCTTCAGCAAAAGGAGAGAACTAGCCCTTCATCCTCTGGCTTGGCTTGGGCGACTTGCTTTGGCGAACAGAATGAGGTGCAGGAGTCCACGTTGCCAGCTGAAGCCCTTAACATGGGCCCTGTGTGTCCACGTGCCCTCTGGCCTCTGTGTTTGGTTGGGCCGAGAGGAGAGTGAGAGGTGAGTGGTGCAGGGCCACCTGGTTGAGCCCGACCAAGAGCTGCTGGCCCCCAGCCCACCCCAGGCCACCCCTATGGCCGTGGAGAAAAACTGAAGGACAGCTGTTCAGAGTCACTGAGCTCGGGGGGTGGCTTGTGACGCCATCAAAGCTACACGATCTGCTCTCCTCCAGGTTATGGAGACTCTACAGAGTTAACCTGCAATCATTGTAGGTTTATGAGTTCCAAAAAATGTGTTTGTATGGGTGAAACACAGCAGGAGCAACCCAGGCCAAAGTGACTCACCCACGATGCAGGGACTCCACGGAGCCAGCGCTTGCTCCCTAAGGAAGCCCGCGTAACACCAGAAGCAGAGAAAGCTCCGGCGATGCTGGAAACCGCCATGGGAGCCAGTCCCAAATCAGGATGCAGCTGCCCAGACCCTCACACCACATTATCTCCTGACAAGTATGTGCTTATGACAACCGCAGCTGCTTTGTGTCAGTTATGGGGACAACTGACCCCACTCCCCACCTCCGCCTCTCTTCAGGGTTTCTGTCACTTCCTCCTGGCTCCCTCTCCCTGAGCAAGCCCCTCCCACAGTCCTCTCCAACAGTCACCTTGCCCTAGATCATTCTTCCTGACACCTGGGACACCTTCTCTGTGCTTCGTCGGCAGCCAGGACTCTCTAAGCATGGTTGGCGAGATCTTCCCCGCTGGCCCAAAATGAGTGCCAAAAAAAAAAAAAAACCACACAAGCAGATTTTTAGCTATTTTTAAAGCACACTTAACTCTGTAGTGAGTTCATTGTCAACCTTATTTTTGTTAATAACAGCTTTTCTGCATGCCCTACAGCACAGGAAGCATGCTCCAGGTGACCATCCCATCCATCACCATTGCTATAAGAAAGAGCCATTCATGGAGGCCAAGTCTCCAGGATCTGCAGCCACCTCCTCCCTGGCTGCCTGTCTACGGAGCCCAGGAAGTCTCAACTGGGCAGAGAGGTGGGGTGCAGCAAAAATGCTTTCCCAGCAGTCAAAGGTCCCCAAGGCTTTGGACCTGCCCTTCAATCCAGCTCAACCTGCCAGCGTCATGACCTCAGGACATAGACTTAATGATCAGTGACCTGATTTTTTTCATCTGTAAAATGGGCATTAAACTATCATGGCCTCCTGGCCTGAACATGAAGAAGTAATACACACTCAAGCCGGCACTCAGCCAGCCTCCATGGGGCAACGTGTGCTTTGCACAATTACTGGTGAGTCTGTCAGGCCCTGCTCCAAGGCTATGAGCTCTCAATGTATAATCCTGGGCAGAGCTGTCCCACTTTCCTGTCTGCCACTAATCTGAAGTAATGACAGGGAAGGGGCAGGTGGCGGCTCAAGGCAGGCACATACACGCAGGAAGGGGCCCTGAGCTCGGCAGGGGAGAGGAGCCAGTGAGGATCAGAGGTGATCAAGATCATTTTGAGGCTCTGGAGAGCTCCCAACAGCCCTGGGGACAACTCTGAAAAAGTTCAGCCCTGCAGAGTGACTGTCCCCTCCAGAATCTGTTTCATTGCCAAAAAGGAACAATTTTCCAGAAATGTGCCTATCCCCAAAGATCTGGGGGAAAGCCAGCCACTTATAAGACGGAGGAGAGAGGCCGCAGAGGGAAACTCCTGAGGGACCCTGGGATTTAACTGCAAAGCCATTTGCAATACGAAAGCTCTGGAACATGGTGAAGATCATGGTGGGAGCCGTCAGAGCCAGGTCCGACCTGGGCAAGCTCCAGAGAAGCTTGCCTCGGGTATGAGCCAGCCAGCACCCGCGCCAGCCCTGCCTCTTACAGGGAGGAATCCAAGGCCCTGCATGATTCTGCACGTCCCAGTGGCCAGCAGCTCATGGGGACAGAGGTGGAGACCCCAGGACTGAGGCTGGCCTGCTGCCAGGCGTGAGGAAAGGGAGGAGGGACAGAAAGGACAGAGGGACAGGGGCTGAGGGCAGGGGAGGAGGAGGAAGGCTGGCCCCACAGGGGCCGAGAGTGCTGAGACCAAGGAGAGGACTAGAGTGCCTGGTGCAGAGCCAGTGCCAGTGCAGCCCAGGCCCTGTTTAATTCCTGCACATCAAAGGGACAAGCCTGGGCGGGTCCTGTGTGACTGAACACACTCTGGGGAAGCAGCTGGGTGAGGCACCCTGTGGGGGTGTCCTTGACAGTGTGCTGAAGTTGAGAGCCTCAAAGCGGCACCTTCCTGGCAAGTCAGGGACCCCTGGGTGTGGCCCCGAGCCCAGCTTCCCCCATGCAGCAATCCAGACGGTATCAATCCTGGCTGGTAACCCTGGGTCAGTCACCTCCTCCCTCTGGGCCTTTTCCCATATGTAAGCAACAGACTTAAAAGTAACCCTCTCAGCCCTAAGACATGCAGGTTTCTGATTTGAAGTTAATATCTCTTTAATAAAAAACCCTCTGGGTGTCTTCCAGGGCTGCTCAGCCACCTGTGGTTTTTAGTGAATGTTGAAGATCAGGTGCAGTACTTGCTTTATTAGCTTCCAAAGAAGCTGGCCAGTCCCTCCATGAGGCAGAGCACATTTCCTCCTGAGGAGTGGCCCATGCCCTGTGGCACACAGCTCTCAATCACGGGCGATCGCTTGGTGCAGGGCCTGCCTTGGCGGGGGCTGTGAACATGAGGGACACAGTCCAGGTCTCAAGAGCATCCCAGCTAACTGCAGAGCAAAGGCTCCAGGGTCTCCAGGAAGGGGGCCACCCTCAGAGTCATACCCCCATCTCAAGGGTAGCCTCCAGGCCCACCTGTCCCCGAGAATCTGCAGAAGGACTGTCCCTGCTGAGGGCCAGAGGCATCAGGAGAACAGCAGGGCTGCACTGCTGGGGCAGGAGGGGGCATGGGTCTCTCCACGCCCAGCAGAACAGCCTGCTCCCGCTCCCCGTGCCAGCAGACAGGCCACACAGCTAGACACGGCCTCTCTCAAGTGCACCTTATGACAAGGTTTCCTCTGCAAGGGGCAGGGAAGATAAGAGGCTTCACACATGTTCAGACCGCAGCTGTCACCTAGTGATTTCAATGTGCACAAAAGACTCTAAAGTTCCTTGTGACACAACCAATAATTTTCTTTTTTTCTGAAACCAATGGGGGAGAAAATGATTTCAGAGCACTCGTTTTATTATTACCAATGGTCACTCAAAGTGGTGCAGGTACTGGATTTTCCCCTCGAGCCTGTCTGTCCCCAGCTAAGGTTTTCTGCGAAGGAGAACTTCCTCAAGAGGAGTGCCACAGTGTGCTGGGAAGCCTGCCTAGAAGTGGCCCTGGGTCGCAAAGCAACCAAAGCCACACAGCCAGAAAGCATTTCAAGGTTCGTGGACTCCGCTCAGGCTTTTCAAGGACTCCCAGAGACAACAAGAGAGGGAGATGAATGCTAGCTCAGTGTCAGAGCCCAGCAGAGCTCCACAGATCAGCCTTCACGACAGCAGCTCCCCGAGGTCAGCATGGGGATCCCCCAGTTATATATGGGAAACTGAGGCCCAGCGGGGTTAAACATATGCCCAGAGCCACATAGCTAGCCAGACGTGAGGCCAAAGGCAACCACAGTTGGCTGACCACAAAGTCTGTGATCTTTCTCCTGTTCCACACAAATGAAGCTGTCACCGGCAGAAGCTGGCAGAGTCATGTGTGAGCCACCATCAAGCCCACTGACCCCTGCCTCCCAGGTGAGGAGCGAGGCTGGAGCAAGCTCAACAGGACGGTGACGGGCAGCCCGGAAGAGCACAGGGCCTCTCTCAGGGCACGCGCTCCAGAGATAGTGTCTAAATTAATGAGTGAAATAACATAACCAGAAAGCACAGAAGTTCCCAGAAACTATGCAGAGCAGGGCTCTGGGTAAGCCTTGCTGATCCTCATGGTTTTAAACACTGTTTTGTTTCTAAAGATAAGCAAAATAAGAGCCTGCTACTCGTAACAAGAATGACACCAGCTAACACTGACCAGGCTTCCTTGTATCCAGGCACCAGGCTGGATTTATAAGGACTATGCTATTTAAGTGTCACAGTAGCCCAAGGGAAAGTGCAATTGTTATCTCCAGTGTACAGATGAGGAAACTGTGGTCCAGAGAATTTGATGGCATGCACCTTCTTCCCAGATTCCTTACAAATCAAGACAGAGTGCAGGCCTGAGTCTGGGCTGGGGAGTCACCACCCTGGATTAAGCACTGGCCATGCCATTTAACTAGCCACATGACTATAGGCACACCCTTTCCACTGAGACCCTCATTCTCTTTTTCTCAAAGTGATCCGGAAAGTTCAACATCACCCCAGGAACCAAGGATTTCAGGAACCCAGGACCTTTGAAAAACATTTTTGGCATGCTTCTGGTCCAACGTTTCTACAACCTCAAACCTTAACTACCAGGACAAAGTGACACATTTTCAGACCAGGAATCACGTGCACTCTCATGCAGCTGGACCACAAAGATAAGTGGCATATTCTATCGCCTTCCAACAGTTCTTCTCTAACACAACAGGGAAATGAATGAGAAGGAGAAGCACACCGAGACCACATAGGAAACCCAAAGGAGCAGGGCTGCTCTGTCCACCCTTGTGCCCCAGACCCCTCCTGCCCACTGTGACCTGACTTCAGGGACAGTGAGAAGACCACTGAGCAGCAGAAATGCCCAGATGTCCTTCAGATGGGTGGAGACAAGGGCTCACATGTTCAAAACCAACTGCGAATAATGATTTTGCAGATGCAAGGTGGAGTCCTAGGATGAATATATTCGAGACAGCACAAATGAGGGGGGCAGCTGCAATCCCCACCAGATGGCCGCTGATGATCTGAATAGTTGGAAACATTGTTTCGTTTCTAAAGATGAGCAAAAGAAGAGTCTGTTAACCCTTGAAGGAGAAGAACCGCCTGGAAATACTCGGTTGGACTTTCTTTGTGACGGGCTGCCTGACTGGCTGTCCTCTGACCAAGGGCAGGCAGGAGTGAGCACCCGAGGCAGCCCGGCCCATAGCAAGTGTGGCCAGGACAAGCAGATCACCTGAGCACCAGCCCTGGTGGGTGCTGGGGACCCCCAAAGCATGCAGAGATGTCCCAGCCTCCCTCCACAGGGTTGTAATGTCCCAGCAACTTCCCCCCCAGGTGTGCAGGGGGCTGCATGAACTGGCAGGACAAACCAGAGCTTCTGTGTTTCAATGATTTAAATATTAACAGTGTCATTTTTAAATTGATACCCAGATTCATTCAATCTGCAGAGGTCCGGCTCACTCTGCTGGCTGTAGGAACGTCAGAACATACATCTCTTGCACTCAGAGAAGGAGAGCTGGAGAGGCCCGGAGACAGGGTAGTTGAGGCGCAAACACAATCTGAGAGCCTGTCCTGCCCTTACTCTGGGGCCTACTGCTTCTCATCCACACCTGACGGTTGACACCAAGGTAGGTGCAATGACTCCATTGTGCAGACAAGAAAACTGAGGCTCTGGGCAGGCAGCAGCTTGCAAGCAGGAGGCAGAGCTGGGCTTAACACGCGCTGAGGCCCCAGCTCCCCGCACTCCCTCCAGGATGGGAACTGGTAGGTTCATAAACCCCTTAGTTTCCCAGTGCTGACTGTAGGGTAGAGCTGGGGGCTGTGCCTTCCGCTTACACCAGTCCATGTGACTTCCAGGCTTATTCACCCAGAGCAGGCACCGCTTTGTAACTATAAATATAATGAAGAAGAAACAGTAAATACTGAGCAACAGATGTAGCATATACAAGTGGCCTGGGCCCAGGGCCCCAAAACACACTCACACCTGTGCATTTGTCTCTGGGCCTAGTTTGCCACCTGCTCTCCGCCAGCCCAAGAGAACGGGAGACGGCAGGGAGGCTGCAGGGCTCCAGGATGACCAGGCGAAAGGCCTGTGAGAAAAGTGCAAATGGGAAGTTCAAGTGCAAATGGGAAGTTCCATCTAAGGGTCACTTTCCCCCCTTATTTCTCAAGACATTCAAAAAAATTGAATTAATCACATCTTCCCACCCACCACACTCTAATGCACAGGGTCCTCGTCACCATCGTCGTCGTCATCATACTCATCATAACCCAATTCCATTTAACTCAAAATGATGTACCCGGGAGTA